>NW_028277086.1:13422500-14170000 GCF_059951505.1 Python bivittatus | reverse complement strand
TGGCATAGAAATATGTTTAGTAAATAAATAAATACCCCTGGGAGAACAGGTCTCAGGTCTCTTTATGAATCAAAGCCTTTAAAAAGATATAGAAAATAGGCAAGTTTGCGAATCTTCTACCTGTATATTTCACTTTTACACCAAAATAGTTTTGTTTTTAGAAACCCTGGTCCCAAAGTAACTCATTTGAGTCACTAAGAGCATACTTATCTATCTTACTACACTTCAGAGTAGTAGTAAACAAAGGATACACACTGTGACCAAAAGCAGCTCTCCATGTCTTAGGAACGTATTATCTGATGAGCCTGTGTTAACTAGCTGTGCAAGTAATATAAACTGGGAAACTCTGCATGCAAAACACAGGCTCTGCTACTGAATAGAAAACCCTTCTAAATATTCCTCCCAATTTGGAAATAGGCACTGCAGGGAGTCAAGCAGAGGCACACCATGGAGTTTCCTCTGCATTTAGGAATGATTTAAAAAAGGAATACACTTTAGGTCAGTGGTAGAACACCATGAAGAAGCAATCTGAATTGGTTTTTTCCAGGATGTTTTTTACATCTCCCCAATCTAGTCTATAGGCCTGGTATTTCTAGCAGGTTTCAGCTCAAAGCATTAAGCAGATCTGACCCTGCTTAGCTTTTTGAGACTACTAGAGAAGTACAGTGAACTTACCAAAATTCTCAGAAGATAGAGTAGGAAAGAGCACCCTGCTTCTCCACCTTCAAACGAGGTACATGTGGCTTCAGAGGAAACATGGAAGGCAGGAGGAAGAAGCTAGAAGCACTGAAGGTTTGGAAGGTGGACTACATCAGAAATTTAACTCCTGCTTACTTTTAGTGATAGCCAATAAGAATTTCAATTCCTAGTGCCTTTTTTTTTTTTGGAGAACCATGAAATCCTATGAAACTCACGTGCAACTTCCAGATACATAAAGCTTCACCTTTATATATGACACATGTTCTCTTCCAAAGAGCTATGGCACCCACTGGTAAAACAATGGCTCCTGAATTTGAAATTTCAGCAGATGGGGATCTACATATTAGTATTTTATTTGCTTCCTGGCTTTTATTCTCAAACTGGGTCCTTAAGATGAGCATGTCTCATCCCCCCAAAAAGGTCATTAAAATTATTTTTTAAATCACAGAATGACTCCCTCATTGCAAATTTTCTGTTCATCATTCCTTTAAATAATGTCACATCACACACTGTTTATTTCTTCCTCTCCTCAAACTGCTCCAGGGAATAACATCCATTTTATCAAACTGAGCCCCCATATTAAATAAGTTACTCATATATGGCATTAGAAGTTAAACATGTGCACATCTATTCTAAAATGAAATAGGTCTGATATTGTCATACTTTACCAGTTATGTCATGCTGTTTGAATGACTCACTGTAGATTTGATACTGATTGGGGCAATGTTTCTTCAACCACTTGCATACATCTTGTTGTGTCCAAAGGGCGACCGGTTTTGTCAGCTTCACAATATGAAACTGGAAACATAGAACAAGAAGTTAAACAGAAGTTAAACCAGTGATGTTTCTTTGCATGTCCATATACATTTTGTGCACCACCACAAGCCAGGAGCTAAATTTTCTACTTTGCACAAAAAGGTCAATAATGAAGGGACTATGATTAATCTGATAGTTCTTCATGTGGCTAGCAATTATTAAACCATGGATATCAGAGATATGTCAGACTCTGAAGGCAGGTGAGAAAATCTCAAAAATGCAGTTCAAGTAACAATTTTGGGTGATCAGCAAACATCTCAGACTCATCTCCACTGAGCCTCTTTAAGCTGCAAAGGAAACGCTGGATTCCTTTGGGAAGCTAATCTCAGTGATGTTAATAGTTGTCTTCTCATCCAAGAGTCCTTGGCAATAAAAGCTTTGGGGGATGCCTGTCCATCAGACCCTCTCTGGGTTCTAGAACCTCCAGGTCCCTACATGCATGGATCTAGAATAACAGTTGCACCCATCTGCTTCATGGCACCTGGCAGAATTTGGGGGAGGGGGTCCTTGAGGAAAAGAAGCAGATTGCACTGGGGGTTTTGCCTTTCCGAAACTGGCAAGTAATGGCCTAATAGCCCTGCTTTTGTGAAATATTGCTACTGGGACTGCCATATCACTAAAGCAATCTTAGCTGACTAATTGGATGAGTTTTAATTCATTGGGCAACTGATTAAAGGCAGCATAATTCTGTATAGGAAACTACTGTTGAAAGGAAAAGAAGTGTGCGCGCACACGCTCTCTCTCTCTCTCTCTCTCTGCTTTGATGAAGCATCTGCACACCACAGTAAGTACCCAACTGAAAAGGTGGCAGAACCTTCCTGCTGAGAAAAAAAGGGGGGGAGAAATGCTCCCTTCTCAGACGCAATTGCTATCTGCAGTTTTCAGTGATCCTACCATTTGAGGTGAGCCAGGCAGTGGTAGAGTAGGCAATACAGGGCTGTTTAAATGAATATTCTGACCCCATAGCAAGGCAGTTTCCTTTGTTCCTGACTCAGCAGGAACATGAGTAAATGACAAATGGGTGTAGAAAACTTGCCTGGAAAGCACAGAGTAAAATCATCAGGGCACAATAATGAAGCAAGAGTAGGGCAACAGAGAGAAAAAACAATGAAAAAAAACTATGAGAAGTTGCAGAACCATAGATTTAAGAAAGAAAGGTTAAAAGCTTTAGGAAGCTGGTGGGGATGGGTGGTTAGGGAGGAATAAGACGTAAAGGATGATCCTTTGTTCCTTTATTCCTTTCTTGGTTGTCTTCTGTTTTTGAGGGATTGAGGAGCAGAAACGGTGGCAGTGTGGAAGTTCCCAAAGCTATAAATTAGAGAAGGAATGAGAATTGTGCCATAGTTTTTCCCCAGTCCTGGGTCAAGGGTCAAGAAATCTTCTCAACCACATTGGAATACACATCAAGCACTGTATGGGTGAAAAACAGTAAGCAAAATTCTGATCACAGTATCATAAATTGTTGAGCTCAAAGGGAACTTAGAAGTCACGCTTAGTGCAGGATCCACTGGAGCATCTCTGACAAATGACCATTCAGCCTCTTTTTGAAGATCTCCAGGGAAGAAGAACTCACTATGTCATATGACAGCCTGTTCCACTGGCTGACAGCTCACACAGGAAGTTCTTCCTAATGTTTAGCCTAAGCCAACTTCCATGTAATTTTAACTCATGGGATTTGGTTCTGCCCTCAACAGAAAATAAATCCAATCTTCTGTGTGACACCCTTTAGATACCTGATGACTGATAAGTTGTCCTTTCTGTAGGCCAAACATACTCAGATCCTTTAACCATTCCTCGTACAGCCCTACAGTTTCCAGACCCTTCGCCATCTTGGTAGCCCTCTTTAGAACTTGCCCCAATTTTTCACTCTCCTTTTTTGAACTGTGGTGCACAGAACTGGACAGAGTATTTCAGTGGACAGTGGACAGAGGAACAATTGCTTCCTGTGATCTGGACATTTCCTGTAATGCACCCCAAAATAGCATTTATCGTTTTAGCAGCTGTATCACACTGCTGGCTCATGTTTAACTTGTGATTGACAAGGATACCCAGATGAATCTTTTTCACACATACTATCACCAAGCCAAATCTCTCCCCATCCTATACTTGTGCCTTTAATTTTTCCTTCACAGACACAGAACTTTACATTTATCTCCATTAAATTCCACATTATTCATTTCAGCAAATTTATCACATCTTGACTAAAATACAGGCTTCTGGTTGCTAATTTATCCTTTACTACCAGAATCTACTGAATAGGTACACAACTTATAATATGCATATACACTCCAAATATCCCAGAAAAATGTTATGGGATTCTCAGAAGTCACATACAATGTGAGTTTTTAAGAAATAAATCAATAAACACTAAAAACTGCACATCAACTAATGTGAATTAATAAGAAATTATAGGATATATTAATGTCCTCCCACAAAATTAATCTCTTTGGGGGCAGGGGGACTTCTGGCGCATTCCCCAAATCCCTGTATCTTTTAAGTAATTAAATCCTCTGCTTATCCATGTCTCCATCCTCAGTGATGTCCATGTATTTCTTTTAGACTGTAAAGCGCTTGGGAGAAGGACCCAGTATAGCTGTTTTTGGTAAAGCACTATGATAGTTTTATTTGTTAATATTATAACCCACCTTGTTATTATTTCTGTCCCTAGGATAACCCAGCAAATAATTATAAATTAAAATATCACATCATTATTTATTTAGTAACCTGAAAAGTATATTGGGGTGACCTAGATGTCAGCCTTCAAGACAGTCCAGACAGGAAACCAAAAGCATGAGTACTAACACTACTTTTATTGTAAGGTTACAGTAGCAACATCTTGCATGTCTGAAAGCGCTTCTCCCCTCCTTTTCCTCTACTTTCCGGAGAACTACGCAGGGTCCCTTCTAAGATGCTTTCTCCACCCCCATTCCTTTTGTGGGCTGAGACATCTCTTGTCAGGCCATTGCCTAGGCTGCGGCTCTTCTTCCTGTTTTCCAAGGTTATTCTCACGGCCCATTACATCAGATTAGGAATTAATGAGAAGTAAATTGAGAAATAAATTGTCGGAATACTGAGAAATTATTTAGATGAGGCATCAATTGACTGCTTTTTGCCAAACTCCAACAATTATTTCTGAAGTGCCATCTATACATACAAATTAGCATGTGTACTGTTTATGCAAATTTGTGTTCTCACTCTCTGTGTGTATGCATTATGCATTCTCTCTCTCTCTCTCTCTCTCTCTCTCTCTCTCTCTCTCTCAATGCTTCATTGACCAACCTAGTCCCAGATCATCTTAGTAAGTGACAGTTCCTAGCCAGTCTTGGTTGATCTTGAGAAGATGAGCAGAGTCACATCTGGTTAATACTAAGAATGAAGACTTCCCAAAAATCTGGGGGCTGTAGGCTTGACTGGGAAGTCAAGAAAACATTCCTAAAGAAAGCAATTGCAACCCCTTTTTGTACTGTTGCCACTGAGTATCTGAGAAACTTCTTCTGAGTCTGGCAGCCTGGCTAAGGCATTTAAAGTTGGAGATTGGAGATTTACAGCCAAGTGCTGGTCCAAGCATTCTAGCAATTGCCAAGAAGACTGTATGGATGCATCCACATAGGGGCCTGGATTTGAACTTCACTCAAGAGTGTCTTTACCTAATCTCAGATCACAAAAGATTATAAAAATGAGTGCCAGTATTTAAATTTGTGCTCAGAAACGGACCAACAGCCAGCACAATTATTTAAGAATTCTAAAAAGTTTCCAATGAGTGCTCAGGGGAAGATAGGGAATCATGCCAAAGTACTAAGTATGCATTCATGTTCACAAATCTGTTTGGGCTGGATTATGGTATTCTGTAGATTAAAGCCATGGACCTCTTAAGCACCTCTGCAACGTAATTATTACAGTCCATATAGCACTTCCTGCTTCTTCCTCTTTCCTACATTAAAGGAACAAATGTCTTACTTTTAAACTGAGCCAAGATTCATAATGATGCATCGGAAATATGGATTCTCCCCATACTATTTAAGAAATCATCTCTTTACAAAACAAAGCCACACCTTCCTATGAAGCAGTGCCAGATGATATAAATTATTGCTGCATTAAACAGCAGGAAGAGGGTGGTAACTGAATATGTAACTGAAATTGCCAACACATACAGATTTAATAGTGTAAGAACTCATCTAAACAGCCTGATTTCCACAGCATGAAGACACCCCACTTACTGTTTGCCAAGAACATGTCCTCATAACAAAGCCTGCATCTCATAAGCAACTCATGACTTTAGGCAGTATAAAGCTGGTACAAGGTGTACTGACACAAACGTGGTATTTTCCCAGTTAATGTAGTAGAAGACCTGCCATGTGGACATTCTAAGTCACATGGAAGAGTTGTCTTGGGTGGTTGGCCATCTGCTGGACTCCAACTGGCCCATACTAGGATTGTCTACACCCATCCAGCTCCTGGATGCTAGTCCTTCATAACAAATTTTGCTGCAGCTGCCGTACAATCTTCTGCTGTTGCTCTATGATCTGAGAAGCAGAAACTTCTACCAGAAGAAATGCCTTGTAGCCACTGTGTATAGACAAAGTTCTAGAAGGCAACAGCTACTAAATGCCAGATCCTGCATTCCTCAGCTCTTCTAGCCTGCAAAAAAGCAGCCTTAGAACTTGGAGATTCCAAAGACTTGAGTACCGAACAATCTTTAGTTACTGCTCTGGCAGTGACACGAAAGTGTCCCCCACTGAGTCCACAGGATTCCCTGTCCCAAGACTGGAATCTCAGTGGAAAATACTAGCCAAGCTAAGCCAAGCCAAACCTGTTATTCCCCCTTGCCTTGAAAAAAACCAGGATGGGTAACACAGACATTATCAATTTCTTGAAGGTCCAATTTAAATGCAAGCCTGAGTTCAAGAGCTAGGATCAATTTTGCTCGAACTAGTTCCCCAAATGAGAGACAGCTTGGTGTAGTGGTTAAGGCACTGAGCTACATCCTGGGAGACTGAGTTCTAATCCTGCCTTAGGCACAAAGCCAGCTGGGTGACTGGGGCCAGTCACTCTCCCTCTCTGCCCTAGGAAGGAGGCAAGGGCAAGCCATTTCTGAAATCTTGCTAAGAAAACTGCAGGGACTAGTCCAGACAGTCACCAGGAGTCAACAATGACCCGAAGGCACACGCACGCACACACACACAGTTCCCTAAATTGACTTGTGTGACTTATTTTGTGGCACTGCCTCTACATGGACAATCACACCAAAACATTTGAATGAAAGGAGAGTTTTCTAATTCTTTTGTCTCCTACATTTAGCAAGGAGAGACTCATGAAGTATGAGGTGGAGATTAAATGCTTCCAAACTCTGTGCAAAAGAAACAAATTAATCACCCCATTTATTCCTTGCTTTGTGTGTACAACTTTTAAATTTTATTACTTTTATTGCTTCAATTTATTGTATAGTGACTCATTAGTGCCCCATCATCATTGTTAATGCTGTAATTTTAAGTAGCTACTCCATAACTATCTCTTAATCTATTATGGGACTTCAAATTATAAGGCATTCTTGAATCAGACACTGCAGTCAAATTAATCATTCTGGACCACAATATTGCTTGATACCATTTTTTGGAGGTCAAGTCATGCTAGAGAGATAATATATTCGGATGATATTTACCAAACAACCCATGTTAATTTCTTGCTTTCCTAATGTGCCCATTTCAAGATCCAGCCATTAACTATATGCTGTTTCAAATTACTATACTCATATTAAAAGCCAATGTTTTCCATCTTCTATTAATTTTATTCAACTTGTAAATTCTGCACATTGCCTGAACAACAGATAAGACCACTATGAGCAAGCATTTCTTTAGCTGTATACAGTTAAGGTTATTTTTAATCAGGCTATGCAGTTTACTAGCAATACTGATTATCTGATTACAGATTTACAGGTAGATTTAATTGGACTGGTTTCTTGTTTAGAGGTGCTGGAGAACTGAGTCTTCTTGGGCTTCTGCTCTTTTCAGACATTTCTCTTTTCCATGTCCAGTCTATGTTCTGCTTTGCTGCTTACCAGCTGTTCTGCAGCTGTCAAATGCCCCCTTGGCCCGCCCTCAAATTGCACTGCATTGTAGAGGAGAGTATAGAGGATTCCAGATGTTGGGGGACTAATGCTGCCAAAGAACAACCAAGGCACCAGGCTGAGGATTGGTGCAGGTCACAGCACAGCACAGCATAGAAAAAGCAATGTTTTCTTTACAGGCTGTGCTATGTATTCCAGCTACAATATCCAGAATGACATAATGCAGAGATGAGTGCTACTTTATCCCATCATTTACCATAGATAAGGAGTAGGGAAGATACACCAAGTGTGGGTAGAGATTCATTTCTTTACAAGAGTGTGCTATAAAATAGTAACTTTTACTTGGTAATAGTAGAGATCTGCTCCAAACAGAAGCTCTATAACCATTACCGAGTAGGCTGATCAGTTTCCTGACCTCCACAAAATTCCTTAGGTAGCATTCTTGGGAGTCATCAAAGGCCCTCCATCACCACTGCATTATAAATAGGCAAGAACTGGGAAGTATTCTACGGGGCTACTTTGCAGGGAGTATGACCCAGTCATAATCAAATCTTTATTACAGCCACAGACCAGCATAAGGAGAATGGGGTACAGTCAATTAAAAAGCATAGAAGATACATCAGAATCCAAAAAAAAAATGAAAGCTAGAAGATATAAAAAATATACGTATTAAAAAAAGAAAGTATATATAAAAACCAAGAGTCTAAAAGAATCTAAAAGGAGAGGTAGGAGCATTAGATGGGTGTAAGAGAGCATAAAGGTTAGCATATGGCAGACTATATATCTCAAAATACAGAGCACTCTAGTATGGCAAACTGGATATTCATCAAGTCTAGTTTATGGCACAGGCCATCATCTGACAAATTTTAAGCACTGCTGCGCAGAACCTGGCAACATTGTATGTTGTAGCAGGGTTGGTATCTGAAAGCAGCAGGGAGGTGTAGAATTGCCCTGCACGCCCTGGGTATTTATGCAGTAATGGTGAGATGAGGCTAGTACGAATGTCTCTGTAATATAGGCACTGGAGAAGCACACGCTCAGTTGTTTCTCTCCAGGTAAAGGATTTTGCTATATCGGCCTTCAAGGACAGCTGAGGGGAGAGCATGACATTGTGTCAGAGTAAAGGCCCTCCAGTGTTTAGCTATTTCAAGTTTAATTAAATATGCCATAGGGGAGGCAGAGTACCTGTTGGATTCACTGGCAATAAAGGTTGGGGTCCTGGCTAGATACAAGTGGAGCTCTGGGTCTGCTACACACTGTTTAATGAGTGCTTTGGCCTGATCATATCCCATGCTGAGTAGAAGACCTGGAGAGAAGCCCAAGGATGAGATTTTAGTTGCCAGTTCCTGTTTCCATGTGGATTGAAAATCATCACTCACAGTTAATGGGCAAGCCCAAGGGGGAAAAGGGATAGTCTGAGTCAATAGTTGAGTATGGTCACCCACACTCTAATCTCCACTTTTGTGGGGTGGCATTAGAGACACATTTTGGGACTTTAAGAGCTGATTTTAGAAATTTGGATTATACAAGTTCCAATGGTGCAAAACAGGAGAGGGGGTCCAGCTGGGCACCATAAGGAAGTGTGCTATTTGCTTGGCTGCGGGTATACAGTGGCCACCTCTTGCCTGAAGGAATTTAAGGATGGCAGATGAGCTCTTCTGTGCATTTTCAGCAAGATAGTCCCTGTGGGCTTTCCTACTGCCAGCAGAATGGATGACTATGCCCAGGTATTTGAAACAGGAGACCTGCTTGAACTCGTGGCCACCCATGCTCCAGGAGTGGCTCTCAGGCCTTTTGGCAAATGCCATGATTTTAGTTTTCTGATAAATGAGTTCTAGCTGATCTTCCTTGCAGTGCTGTGTTAGTGCTCTCAGTGCTCTTTTAAGGCCAATGCGTGTTCTTGAAAGTATTGCTGCATCATCTGCATAGAATAGAACAGAGATGAGTTTCCCAGCAAGTTTTGGGAAGTGAACATTTGTGTTGTGGAGATGGCCCACCACGGAAAGGAGTATGACCCAGTAAATTTGTTCAAGCACTTGAACCCTGGCACAAACCTCAATGCAGTCTTCCCCACCACCACTTGTCTCTGAGTAAAGCAGACTGAGTTCCAACAATCTGCTTTGGAGTGGAGTAAATCACTGATTCATTTTGGATCATAGAGTGCTGACTTAAAATCTGGGACTCCAACCCTCTGCCTGGGGAGCTTGCCAATTGCTATTTAAAATCAAAATCTGTTGTATGTCTTGTTCAGTTCTGCACATAATGGTTTCTTCTTCTTTGCCTGTATAAGAATATGTGTGTGTTTTCATGCAAGGCTATTTTAAATGTTCCCATTATGCATGAATACAGATGCTGCAAGGCAAACTTCTTTAAAGCAATTTCAAGTCATGACTGCTTTACACATCCAGAGGAAACCAACATTTTGCTCTTTCACTGTGCTATGAAGGACTCAATAGGAAAGTCATAATCAAATGGTCATGGTACAGAAATTCTGTATTTTCAATAGCAGACAAACATATTTTCAATATCATTTTCTTTTTCTGCCCCATATTGTATCAGGACTTTGCTTTGCTTTAGTTTTTCTACACAATCAGTTATCTTCAGTTAGCAAATATTTAACTGTTTAAATCAGTGTTTCTCAATCTCAGCACCTTCTGGCTGGGAAATTCTGGGAGTTGAAGTCCACACATCTTGAGAAACACTGGTTTAAATTATAAAATCAGAGAGCTGAAGAGGAATATTTAGGCCACCGAGCACCTTCTGCTCAGTGCATCCCTAACAGAAAATATCCACCTCTGCTTGAATGCAACCTGCAATGAAAAGCCCATCAATTCAGTAGACAATAGAACTGCTCTTACTGTTGAACTGTTTTATTATTAGGAATGCTTTCCCAAAATGCAGCCATAATTTACCTTCCTGTAACTTAAGACAATTGTTCTGTGTCCTATACTCTGGTTCAGTGGAGAACAGGTCACGACCTTCTTTTGTGTGACATTCCTAAACATCTAATTGCTTACAGGATTAAGTAGAAGGGGTAACAAAGCAAGTCTTTTTTTAAATTTCATTTTCAGTGATAGAGTGGATGGTGTAATAATACATTGTAAGATGCAAAACTAAGGTGGAGTCTTGAAATCACTATCAGTGCAGACTGTGAGAGCAGAATGACGTCAATGGTGGAAGCAAAGGGAAGATAGTAAGATTCCCCAACAGGATGACATGAGGCAAAAGATATTCAGCTAGCCATACTGATCAGGTATAGCAGTCACCCTTTCTTTTGCACTGTTTGAAGTTTGAGCATCGTGCCAAGGGTGAAAAGTCCACGCTTTTTCATCCAGAAAGCACCATCTCTCTATCCTTTTGCAGAATTTTTAAAGGCAGTGCAGGAGAATTTTTGCACTATCTTCAATTCCAGTTTTAAGAGGTCCAGAGTCATTTGGAAGTTGGACAGCCATTAAATTAAATTTAAAAATTAAATTAAATTAAATTAAATTAAATTAAATTAAATTATTGCATGCCCTGCCTCTGCCTGGAAACATGGCCCAAAGGGAGTGCACTGCTAAAGGCACTCCACACCCTGGAAATGGCCCAGTGGTTATTTTATAGGGACCATCAGCATTCAGAACAAGGATATTCTGGTCTCAAACTGCTTGTGGTTGGGCAGTGCTGATATACAAAGTGCAGATCTCCAGTCTAAGAGGGATAGTACTTGGTATAAATCCAAGAGTTCAGTAATATACACACATTCCAACTTTTTTTTGGGGGGGGCTATTAATACAAAGACATCAAATACAAAAGAATAAAGTCTAATAGCTATTAAAGTTTTAAAATACAGTCCATTAGCAACCCTCTAAAGGGAAAACAACTAAGCCTTCATGCCTTGAGCATAAATACATTCTTAGTGATAAATTAATGCTGAAGTGTCAGAATACTTACTAGAAGCTACTTCTGGCCTATAAGGTCTCCTTAAACTGTTGTTATATTCTACAATCCTTCTCCTCAAGGACTTGTACCTTGCTTTTTCTTTTTCTTTTTTTAAAAAAAGATTGATTTTCTCTCTCTTAGAAAAAAATCTCCTGTTCTGGAAGTTAAAAATAGATGCCATTTTAAAAGTAGCTGTGTGGCTGGTTTTAATAGGAAATAGCCAGTGTAGGATCCCTGAGTACAGTGTAGGTTAGCTTGAAAGTGCATTTTTGTTTTAATGAACCCCAGGGAATTGAAGTTCTGCCTTTCTTATAATGACAGCAGTTTCCCCACACCTCCACTTTAAAAAGGACACATCCCGTTGCTTGGCCCAAAAGACTATATCATAAGCAAAGCCAACTGATCTCACAGTTAATGGGACAATTGCTCTGGTATAACCCCATAGAGCTGTGACAGGTAATCACTGGTCAGAGTGCCATTCTTAATTATTTAAGGGAGAGAAACTGAGGGCTTCAGAGGTTGGAACAATAATGGAGAGAATTGTCATGCATGTTACTAATTCTAGGAGTTACTGACTATAAAAAGCTTATGTAATCTCTCTGGGACACCACCTCTTCTGTGCAACCATGAAGATCTGTAGGAGAATCCCTTTTTGCAGATCCCCTTGCTGTCTTTCTGGCATGCAGGAAAATCCTCTGTCAGGAGCTATACTGGACCTTCCATCAGGACCTTTCCATTTAGAAAAGCCACTAGATTTTTAATAATTAATGTGATGATTCTTTAATTATTTTTTAACATTTTCAATCCTGTTTTTTCATTTCATTAGATGTTTTGAATACTTGCTTCAAGAAAAATGATAAATATGCACCTTTGAGTCAGTGATCATATAGAGGACTTTTCTCCAGAATTATCTGTCCCTAATGTGATCTTTCAGATCTTCCCACAGTGCACCCATTACCACTGTAACTGACTCCATCCATCCTTGTTGCTGGTTGTGCTCTTCTTTTTCCTTCCACCTTTCCCAGCACTATAGACTTCTTAAGAGAGTGATGACTTTGCATAATGTGTCTAAAATACGACAATTTGCGCCTGGTCATTTGTGCCTCAAGTGAAAACTCTGGCTTGATTTGTTTGAGGATCCATTTGTTTTCTTGGTTATTCATAGTATTCTCAAGAATCTTGTCCAACAGCAAAGTTCGAACATGTCAATATTCTTTCTTCTTCAAAGTCCAACTCTCACTTCCATAAAATGTCACACCATTGCCTGCATGATTCTGATCCTTGTGGGTATAGACACATCACAGCATCTGTATATCATTTCAAAAGGCTTAATTGCTAATCAACCAAATGCTGGTCTACCAAGTGCTCGCCTATGGCATATTTCTTGACTGCTAGTTATTTTACGGTTGATAGTTGATCCTAAAAAGCAGAAGCTATTCCCCAGTTCAGTATCTTCACTGTCAGTTCTAAGACTAGCTGCTGTACTAGTTGTCATTAGGGTTTTTTTTAATGTTTAATCTTAGTCCCATTTTTTCACTGTGCTCCTTGAACTTTAATTATTAGAGCTTGAAGATCATTTGCATTTTCAGCTATCAGAGTAGTATCATTAGCACAGCACAAATTATTGATGTTTCTTTCTTCTATTTTAAGTCCACATTCATCTTCTTCCAATCCAGCTTCCCTCAATATACGTTTAGCATATCGCTTGAATAAATAAGAAGATATACAGCCTTGTCTCATTCATTTATCAATCTGGAGCCAATCTGTTTCACCATGCTCTGTCCAGACTGTGGCTTCCTCATCTACAGTATATGTAGATTTTGCATGAAGACAATGAAATATTCTGGGATTCCCATTTTCCTAAGCATGTCCCACAGTTTGACATGGTTGAGACAATCAAAGGCCTTTCTGTAATCAATGAAGCACATATTGACTTCTTGGTATTCTTTGGCTTGCTCAATTATCCAGCATGCATCAGCAATAATGTTTCTTATTCTTCAACCTTTTCTAAAGCCAGCTTGATCATCCAGCATCTCCCTTTCCATCCAATTTGCACTGGGTGATCCAAAGCATTATTTTGGTAGCATGTGAAATTAAGAATATTGATGATAATTTTCACACTCTGCTAAGTTTCCTTTGCTTGGTACTCAAATGTAGGCTCATCTCTTCCAATACACTGCCAATTGTGTTGTTCTCTAGATTTGCTGATGTAGTTTGGTTAGAACCTTTACAGATACATCTTCTGTTGCTTGACATATTTCTGTAGATATTTTATCAAGTCCTGTAGCCTTCTGATTTAGCAATGACCAGAGTGCTGATCATCTTCAAGTACTAGAGGTTTCTTAGTTGTTGACATCTCTACTATAAATACTCCTTCCATTTTTGTCTGATCTTCTTTGAATCAATTACTATCTATTCATTGGACTCCTTTAGCATTCCAGTTCAAGGCTGGAATCTGGTTTGGAGATCTTTTCAGAGACTTTCCTTGTTTTCATATCTGTTTAAGTTAAATCAAATCAATAAATTGCAGGCAGGTAGAGTTCAGATTTTCAGGGCTTAGGGATGCTTTTTCCCCCTCTTTTGTTTCTTAAATAATATTTAACTTATTTTAGGCTTATATTAGAGCGAGTTTGGTATAGCGGTTAAGTCATCATGCTAGAAACCAGAAGACCATGAGTTCTAGCCCTGCCTTAGGCACAAAGCCAGCTAGGTGACCTCAGGCCAGTCACTTTCTCTCAGCCCTAGGAAGGAGGCAAAGAAGGCCAAAAAAAAAAAAAGCTTATATTACAATGTTCTTATACTTCCCACCTCAAAATGAAGGGAAACTGGATTTCAGTGATGTAGATCCCACAATAAAAACAAGGTTCATCAGCTGCAAGTTCTAGAGGTCTTTGAAGTCACAGTTTCAGCTTTATACCAGTAGTTGTGAAACAGAGGACAAATCACATCATCATGTATAAAACTTTATCATACTGTATTTTCTATCTGAGAAGAAGTACACTTTTTATCATTACTCACTGAATATCATATTCTCTCACTGAATGAGTAATATTTTGCAAAGAAACAGACTGGATTTTCTGCAGCTTTCTTACTGATAAAAAGGGACAACCCCAAGCAGGTTCCTCCTTTATTTACGCTCAGCTTCCTTGATCTGTGCTCTCCAAATTGGCTACACAGACACGGAATGATGAGAATTATTGTCCAACAGATTTGGAACCACCAGATTTAGTATGTCTTTATAGACTGCTAGTTCTTTCACTGAAAAACCCAAAAAAATTACTTCGAACTACTTCCTACATCACTTCCTCTAGCATAGATTTGTTTTAAGAACTACAACAAAGATTTCATCTGAACTCTTCAAACACAATAAAAAATGTCCAGATCACAACCAAATCAGGAAGAGGAAGTTAAATCATCATATTTAATATGTGACACTTAATTTCATGCTCTGTTTGTTCCCCTGTGCCAAGCAGCAAGAAGTTATATCACAGTGCCAAGCAGCAAGAAGTTATATCACAGTTTCGATAATAGTAATAATAAAAACAAAGCAGAACAAAAATGATAGTTTGTGCAGTATTTGAATGCATGATAGGGAGATCAGCACTCAAGTCCCACGCAAACTCTTAATAACCATGCAAAGTTTAATCCATGATTTTATAAAATATCTTTACAGTACTTTCTATAAAAGATGCTTTTCCAAGATCAATGGAAACATCTTTATTTACTGTTATTTCCTTCCTCTTTAACCCAAGCATCTGTACTTCAAGATGGTAAAGACTTGAAGCAGAATTGTGGAGCAGCAAGCAATAATTTGGTTTACATATTGCAAACTCAGTTCCTTGAAGGGGAGGAGAAGTATCAGTAGTTAAATCTGAGTAACCAACAATGTCTTTGGGAAGGCAGTATGATTTGGTTGCAAATCTACTGAACATTGGATAGCCCATTTTAAAAAGAAAACCAGTTTAATGGAGCCAAAGCATGAGCCGGATTTATACAATAAGCTGTACCAGAAAGTATCTCAAAAGAGATCAGGAAGCCCTTGAAGAAAAGAATTAAGATTACTTGACACCCAACAAACAAAACGCATTTTCCTTCTGTTGTTGTTTAGATTTTAGGTTAATCACACTGGATTAAATTTTAAATTTTCATATACATCTTCCCAAGATCATTTTTGGATGAGGACACAAAAGGTAATATTTCTGAGTATATGGTTATAGCTCGCAGCAGTATTAAAAATAAAATTGGAAGCTGGAATACTGAAACTTGAACCTGCTCCATTGGTAAGAGTTCTTTGGAAGAAGGAGAGGATAAACTGTAACAAACAATTATATGATCATGCTGTCAAAAATAAATAGTTGTATCCTGATGAAATGGAACCCTCAGTAAGCTGGGGAGACAAAAGGAGCAATCTGAATCTATGTATCTGAGCAGAAATGCACATGGTATCCAAAGACTAATTTATGACCAAGATCCTGGAGAGACTGAACTGGAAAGCAAAGGACATGATTAGACTGACAGAATACATAGCATGGAGAAGCATGGTTGAATAGAAGATTTTAGGACCATGGACAGATCACTTGGGAGTTAACTACAGTAATTTACCTATTTTACAACTACACCAATCATTCTATGAACAGTCTTGCCTCTCATCATGAAGAAACAAAAAGCCTGTTTTCCAAGAAGGCCATTTATGCTCCCACTCATTCTGCTGTTAAAGTTATTATCTACAGAATATATAAAACTTACCGTCTTTTAATAAAGCCCACACTGCAGCATCAGCACTCCAGCAAAAGACGTTGCAGCAGATGCAAAAGCCATCCCAAAGCTCTGATCCTGCACTGTATAGCCATATGGAAGTGCTTTGCCTGCATGAGGGCAAATGAAGTGCTCTAAAACAGCCATCAAAGGGAAGATGCCGAGGCACCTGTGGTGCTCAGCCTATGGCAGAGAAATCTTGGACTTGTTGGTTGGAAAGTACATTTGGAGAAAGCATCAGTCATTCTTGGCCAGTCCATTAAGCACTGTGGTGCTGGTCTCATGGCCAAGCAGAAACATAATGTTTGTCCAGGGGATTAAGAGCACCACAGAAAGCAACAGGAAGTCCAGAAGTTAGTGTCCACCAAGATAACCAGATGTGTTGAAGAAATCAATGTCACAGCCATGGGAAGATAGCTCTGCCTTCCTCAAATCATTAATGTAATTGTCTGTTAGATTTCTACCTGCCTTTTCTCTAGAAGCTCAAGCCAATTTATATGGAAATGTCCCTTGGTTCGAACTCCTCTTAGAGGTAGGCTGAGCTGAGAATGAGGAACTGACCCAAAGTCATTCACTGAGTTTTCATGGCTAAGGGTGTCCTAGTCCTAGTCTAACACTTTAATCGCTATATCACGCAGGCTACCATGATCAGGACTTCCTGTCTTTTTCTTGCAGGGGGGCATGCTCCTTTGCAAAGCAATTGTTACCTGCATAATTTTGCTATCTTCCGACTGGCACGCATGTCCTTATGCATAGCACCCTTAGAGGGAATGGACTTTTACCTTCTGAACCACAGCAGCTTTGAGAAGGGTGGCTTTTCTCAGGACTAAAACAGACAAGGAAGACCTTGAAAATTCCCATCCCCACACCACGGTCACAATCTAACACTCCCCGCCTCCGGACATGGTGTAAAACCAAACTTTAATTGTTACAACAATCCTGTCAACAGTGTAACATGTAGTCTGGACCTGAGTTCATGTCTTCCTCTTAGCCTGAATCAGTTGCAGCACTAGATGCTGAATTGGTACTTCCATTGCTGGCTCCTCCTTGTCCTTATCAGAATCCTGGTTGCTGTCAAGGTGAAAATCAGGTCACATAGGGAAGCTGAATTTTTCTGAATGTTGAATTCAGCCCTCATTGTTCTCTGCAGTTGCACAGAATTGCAGAAAATACATCCAGCCCATTTAGAGCAAATTGCTAAAGTCACTCTTTTGAGTCTGAGACAATGATTTTGCTCCCATCGTCATTAAGTTGTTAAAAGAGAAGCAAAGAGAGAGAGTTGGTATGCTGGATTCTGAAGAACATGAAATTTGATTTTCTACTTGAGTATATTGACAGTTAGAGCTAAAGGAAATTAATCCAACACTTTCTCTTGCTTTTCTTGATCACCAGGAGTCTTCAAACTCCTTTTGAGATAAGCAAATAATAGATGGCAATGTATGTCATGTAATTCTTTTCTCACTTAATTGGATTACTTCAGACTCAATTCTACAGATCAATTGCAGAAATGCAAGAGTTGCAGAGGCAGAAGAGCAGCCCTCTCTCTCATCCTTGAATCTAGAGTTGGCAGCTGCTTTCTTGACAAACCACAAAAAAATCATGTAGAGCCCAACACAGACAATGGAACAGTGATTAATACCTAAACCTTACAAAAGGTTTCAAAAATGCATTACAGTAAAACCTTGCTTTTACAAACCAACTGGGAAGAAAAGGTGCCCGCAAATGCTGAACGTCCATTAAATTTGAATTTAATGATCAAAATCAGGACATCTGAGGAGGCTGAATTTTTCTGAATGTTGGATTTAGTGCCCACTGTTCTCCACAGTTGCACAGAATCGCAGAATATATATTGAACCCATTTAGAGCAAATTGCTAAAGGCACTCTTAAGTCTGAGACTGATTTTGCTCCTATTGTCATTAAGTTGTATCTATGTAAACTTTATATAAGATATCTAATTTTCACTTCTTCTTTTTTTTGTAAAATGTGCATAATTTATGGAAAGTAGAGCCAGTTTCATGTAGTGGTTAAGACATCTGAGTAGAAACTGGGACACCATGAGTTTTAGTCCCACTTTAGACACAAAGCCAGCTAGAGGACCTTGGGCCATTCACTCTCTCTCAACCCTATGAAGAAAGTAATGGCAAACCACTTCCAAAAATCTTGCCAGGAAAGCTGCAGGGACTTGTCCAGGTAGTCACCAGGAGTCAACACTGACTTGAAGGTATTTTAAAAGAATTATGGAAAATGTATGAACATTGTCTGGACTGATTTGCCAGCCAACAAATTAGTCTGTTGGTTGTGAGTCAATCAAAATTCAGATTTGGGGGTGGGGATGGTATTTATTTATTTTACAAGGTTTTATTCATTCATTCATTCATTCATACACACACACACGACTCTGGGCACATGACTTTACAACAATAAGATTAAAGTACAGCAATCAATCACTTCAAGCTAAGACTCAGCAATAACGTGACTGCCCAGCCATAAGTGAATAAAAACCAAAGAAAAATAAACTACTAAATGCCTGTTTAAATAATAAGTTTTTCACTGTCTTGAAAAGTGAAGTGAAGTGAAGTGAAATGAAGTGGTGAAAAGTGAAGTGAAGCAGAGGAGGTACAAGGCATAGCTCCAGCAGCACAGTGTGACAAACCACAAGGGCCTGTATAGAGAAGGATGACCTTTGGGGCTTATTTTCCCCTGATCTGATGCTAGGGAGAAATCCCAGGCCTTTCTTCCATACATGCATGCAGAAGCTAGGCAGATTGGAAAGAGGGTCTTCAGAAAGATGGTTTATGAAGCATCTCAAATGTCATCCCCACCAGGCAAACCAGAGCAGGAAATTAACTCCACAGGAAGGCTACAATTAGATTTACTAAGATTGGCTAATAACAGAAACGTGCATGTCTGATTGTGCTGGGCCTCCTACTTCTTCTTATACTTTGGTGAATTAGGGAGGTGTCTGCCTGAGCCACCTCCAAATATTATCATGTCTTCTGGACTTTAAAAATGCTTCAGCCACTTTTGCCTAGGTAACAGTTACTACATATCTCTGTCAAGGATGTATTCCTTACCCTTTACATTGGAGCCATGGTATATAGTGTTTTTATAAGCCAAAACCAGTACTTTGAAATGGACCAGGAAATCTGTCATCAACCAATGAAGCAATGGGAGAACAGGTACTAAGTTACAGAAGTAGTTTGCTCTGCTAGCATCTGGCTGCTGCATTTTGTACCAAATATAATTTGGGGCTCATTTTCAAGGGCAACCCCATGTGGACAGTATTCCAGTAATCTAACTGTGTGGTGCCAAGGGGTATGGGTTACAGTTGCCATGGGCCCAACTGCTACACCGTCCCCCACCATCCATAGCTTTCGCCTCCTGTTCCAGAAGAAGCTGAAAGAGAACCTGCCAGTCCCTTGGAAACTCTTCAAGGCCAACAGGAAGCCATCCAAGTTCAATCATGTGCCAAGGGAGGACCATTTGCACAGGCCCTCAATCCCTGCAAACAGAGGAATCATGGTAATAAGATACCACTTTTGTGAGATGGGTGGCCATATAAATGCGATAAATAAATAAATAAATAAATAAATAAATAAAATATGCAGCTTGACCAGAAAGCAATCTGACCAAAACAAAGAACTGATACTAATATGCTCTGTTTTCAGGTCATGTGCCATTTGCTCCAAAATAAACACCAAGTTTAATATGGGACTGCCAATATAATTTGGGGATGAGTTAACCTGAATCCCCTTGACCCTATCTTATTCCAGATGGACCTAGCTTTAACTTAACAGATTTACTGTGGTAAAAATAACATGGCCCATGCAAATTTTACCATCTCTCAAAGGAAGAATATTTAGGTTAAAATTAATCCTGTTCCTACATGACAACCACATTTCTAGTTAGGAACATGTCCATTTTGCTAGCCATGGCAAAATTAAGCAAAAAGTTAAGGATCGCTGCATTTTGTTACAATGTAAGTGATGGGATATTCTTTCCAGGAAATCCATTACACATGCGACAATTCAATACGCAATATTGCTTTTATAAAATGGGAACAGATAAGATAAAAAGCAAACCAGCTTCCAAATAATTCCAAACAAGAACAGGAGGAAAAATTTAAACTGGTAAATTTGTGATTTTCACAGGATCCAATTTGTCACAGTGAAACATTAGCTGATCTTTCCCAGTCAGAGTTCAAGCTCGAACATAGGGAAGAAACTACACCGGTCGCTTTTGTGGATGACTCATGATGGGATTTAGATGTAAGGGGTGTTCTCTGCCTGGTCCTGCTTGTTCTTTCACTTTCAGTCATGCAAGTCATAAAGGACAGCTTTCAAACCCAAACGGACAACACAGAAAGCAAAGCCAAACAGTGTCTCTCCTCCTATTCCTCATGGTGATGTATAGAGACATGAACCTAGCTTGTTTCTGACTATTTGGTGTCTCTTCATCTTCTGAAGGTTTGCTTGCCATCACTGAAATGCAATGCTTGCTTAGCATAATCAGCTTCTAAAGAGCTTGTGGTACCTTAAGGCTAACAAATTTATTCAGGTAAAGTATTTCCACAATCTAGTTCATACTACTTCATCAAATGTAGAGTATCAAGATTCAGTATCAAGGTTCAGCCTGAATTTCTTAGACAACCCCCACCGTGCCTTTCATGTGGCATCCCTGCCCAACCTTAAAACACTAAAGTAGTATTTAAATGAAGAGTCTTATCTTGTTACAATCTTTTTTTAAAAAAACACTGTAAAAATCAACTTACTCACTTCTATGAATTTAGATTTTTGAAAGTCATTACACAGAAAAGCAAAGCAACCCCTATTACTATTGCTCAGTGAAAAAGTTTATCCCCAATCATTTCGGACATTAGCAACAATAAACTGATTGGTTCAACAGTAGCTTAGCAGAGAAAACAGGCATGTGATGAGACAAAAGGATGCTCTGACATGTGAGCAGAAGAGAGAATTAAGGCGACATGTCTGTAATTCAGAGATAAGGGAAATATTTCAAGTGATGTCTCATATTCTGTAACAGCAACTTAAATATACTTTGTGCTCAGTACAAATGTAAAAAAAAACAACCTGTCATTATTTTCAAGCTTTGGAAATGGAATATTAATCTGCAAGTCCTTTTGCCTCTTAAAGTGGCCACTCGTGCTTCACATTATCAAAATGTCAATCACCAAACTGGCAAGCATAATAAATGCAAATCACAAAGACATTGTTTTACCAGTTGTCACTGTTCAGACACTAATGTAAAGGATTAGATATCCATTTGTCAGATAGCATAAATTGGCTTTCCAAGATACATTTTGACAAAGCTTTTCCTTGCTGTAATACAGATGGTTGTTTTCAGATTCTTTAAGGCAAGCCTTTCCCAGCTGATGCCTTTCAGATGCCACAAAATATTTGGAAGTCTTTGGTACCTCTTGACAAATATTTTGAATAAGAAAATCAACTGAAATACTTAACCAGAGCTGTGTGTATTTTATCTGCTTGCAGACCAGTTGCTAAAACTACATCCAGCCTCACAAGAAGCTCAGGTTGCATTTTAATGAAAACAATCTCCCCATCTTCATACAGCTGCAGAAGCAAGATTTCTGTTTTGTGTTTGGATTAAAAGTTATAGTAGGCAGAACCACAGCCAGGGTTCAAACATGACATTAAGCCATATTGTTGGGGGGATTGTTTGTTTTAGATTAGCCCAGTCTTTGTGGCTTATTCAAAAAAAATCAAACAAACAAACCCACAGTTAAAGCAACCCTGGGTTAGTGTAATATGTGAAGCCAGTTGGAGGACATGACTCTTTCCATCTTTCCACAATCTGGCATCTTCCATATGTGTTGAGACCACAATTCCCAAAACTTCATCCAGTGTAGAATTTAAATATTCAGTAAGACTTGACTATAGAAAGGAAAATGATTGGCACCTCCTTTCTGACTCAGAAAGTTGGGAGGACACAGCTACAGGGAATTATTCAGTGGGGATGGGCAGAGTAGCCAGCGGTGCAGCCTGAAGAGCTGGCAACTTGCTAATTTCAGACAGAATTTTCTTAAACTAGTTTAAAGTCCAGTCAGCATCAGCCCAAGATAGGAAAGATGCAGTGTCAATATAGTAGTGCCTAGCTGGCCTTGTGTCTAACTGACCTTGGCTGATATTAAAAAAAGCTAAGCAGGATCAGACCAGGTTAATACTTGGATGGGAGACTAACAAGGAATCTTATTGTGCTTCTGACAAAGGAGTTGAAAAACATCCCAGAAGAAAGCAATGCCAAAAGAATTCCATGATGTCAAGAAAACAGCATAAATATATCTGCCTAATCACCAGAAATCAAGAGCTTTTTATCAGAATTCTTTTTTCCCCCACTTAAGCTGACGAAAATACAGCAAAACTAATTCCAGAAAATCCATAAAATGGTAATATAAATGCATTGGGACAAAAGGATTGGAGTTTTTGCCTGGAGGGGTGTAAAGTAAATTTGGGTTCCTGATCACCTATTCATTTTTGCTGCTGTTTACTTTGTGGTTCGTAGATTGCAGCCCGCCCTGAGTCGCAATTGTTTGAGTTGGGTGGCCATATACATTTCCCCAGATAAATAAATACTTATACTACAGCAAAGCAAAATGATGGTTCCTTTTCTTAACATTTCTATGCTTGCCTGAAAAAAACAAAAAACAGCAACTGCAAAAACTAGGCAACAGCAACATAAAAGAAAGAGAACACAGAGAAACTTACAAGGCAAGCAGGTTTTCACTTTAGAGGCTGATACAGAGAATACCATCTTCTCTAGTTCTCAAACACAGGATTGAAAAATTCAGCATTTCCAGGGACCCAAGAAGTATCTTTCCCACTCCTGAAATTTGCATGTAAGCTCTTGTAACCACTAATCAATTTCACAATGCACAATTTATGAGAAACAATTATACAGATTAACAAAGCTATTGTTCTAAACACAGATTGGACCATCTTGTCAATGTTATTTGCACCATTTGCAATGAAGCATTAAATTCCTTATCGGTTTTAAGCACTAGTTAGATTCTCTGATACATGTTATTTATGTAATATAAATATGCAATTTATTTTCATCAGTATATTAAGGCTGTTCTGCACCATCCCAAAACCATCATTAAATACTAGAACTATTATCTGCAAATTTGTTACAAAAGCTGCTGATAGCTTCTTGAAAGCAAGAAGAAGAAGAAGAAGAAGAAGAAGAAGAAGAAGAAGAAGAAGAAGAAGAAGAAGAAGAAGAAGAAGAAGAAGAAGAAGAAGAAGAAGAAGAAGAAGAAGAAGAAGAAGAAGAAGAAGAAGAAGAAGAAGAAGAAGAAGAAGTAGTTCACTAGCTTTATGATGACGCAATAAATATTGGAAGCACAACTTCAACATGAAATTTTTGGCTCATAAAATGTTTTCCTTCCACCTGCCTTAAGACCTATTCATCTATTTTCTGTTCCATTTCATAAATGATAGGAATATCTCATTAGAGTTTTTTAAAAAATTACACACACATAATTACGTTACTCAAAGTATCAATTAACTGATGCAAAAGCAAATTATACATGGCAAAAGCACTGAAAAATGAGACCACATGTTACAATATAAATCATTTTGGAAAATAATGACAACCTATCTGCAATAAATCCATTGCATGCTTATCTTTTTCGCATAACCCACATATAGTTTGTTAGCTCCGCCTTCCATGCACAATGCCATTCTCTTGTCTAACCATGTTTTAGAAGTATTTTTGACTTAGTCCTTACTCCCAGAAAGATAGTGATATGTTTTGAAGAAATAACAGAATATTATTTTTTCTAGTACTTTGATTATACTATCAACATTTTTTCAGGTGAGCAATTTGGAGGTTCTCCTGAATGCTGCACTTAACTGAGGAAGTTCAAGTGACAGCAGAATTATGGTGTTTTATCAGCACAGGCAGTTACATTACCTGCAACTCAAAAGGAAGCCTCATTTTGCTTTGGTTAGAGATACACTACTGACATATAGGCTAAACTACACTGGGCTGCATTTTGAGATAGTGTCAAAACCCAGTGATATCAGTAGATCCAACAGTCAGTTCACATCACACCTATGCTACGCCTGCTACAATGAATTTATTTACTGTTATTTGTTATTTCCAAACCCAACTTAATGTTATGGGTCTATCTGATACATCAGACTCTGTATTGGAGAAGCAGGGCTTGACAGGTTCTGACCTTACAGCTCAGGAATCAGAAAGAGCCAGATCTGCTGGATCATAAACCTACAGGTCTGGAGCAATCAGGCAATCAGGGCCCTTTTGCAGAAGCAAAACAGATGGTTGAGTCAGATGGTTCAGAGGGCTAAATTGGGAAATACCCTCAGTCCTTGCATACGCAGAAAGTTCAAGTAAGTTAAACAAAGATGTTCAGTGAGGCTCCTCAAAAGAAAGAAGCAGGAAAATAGGCATGCCTGAGCCACTGCTATTAAAGAAGAGCTTGGGAGTTGGACTTCTGAGAGCAAACAACCTCCACCCTTCAGCCTGGCTTTCTGAATGTATGCTACTTCTAATTTTTTGGCCAGCCTCTCAATTAGTACAAGACTATACTCAGTTCTGATTCCTAGATCTTGGATTTGTCTGCATGGGACTTTGTCTTTTGAGGTAAGATTGTCGGGATTTTACAATCAATAACAAAGACCCTTCTCAAATGTAGACTGCCAAGGGCAAGGAAGAGTCTTTTCTACTATGATTTATTCCTCTTTCCTAGAATCAGCAGCTAGCTAGATTTGTCAGGTCACAACTTTGTTTATCTGTAAGATAGTTGTCAAGATACAGCAATTTTCTCTGGTTTTCAACAGGTTTCATAGCTGCGATTATTTTAGGGTTTTTTTTCTTTTTTTTAAGTTGTCTTTTTATTACTCACTGGCATTTATTAATTTTACTATAGGATTGGGGTTTTTTTAATCTGTAAACCACCTCAAGGGAACTGTATTCTTAATGGCAATTTATAATGCTTTCAATAAAGGAAAGTAAATTAAAATTCATTACCACATGCTAGGATGTGGGGGCCTCAATCTCTGTAGTGACATTTTTGGATTACATTTAAAACATCTCCATTTTAAATTTTAGTTTGGCCAGTGGATTTATGTAAAAATGGTGCAAAAGTAGAAAAACCTTTGAATAGCAAGGAAGGTGAGATTGTGTCATGCAGGTTGGCTCCAGGTGGAGAAGGCTGCAATAATCCTTTCCTTTTCCTTTTCCTTTTCCTTCAAGTCAGTCCTGACTCCTGCAGTCTGCCTGGACAAGTCCATGCAGTTTTCTTGGCAACATTTTCAGTGGTTTACCTTTGCCTGCTTCCTAGGGCTGTCCCAAAGTCACCCAGCTATCTTTATGCCTAAGGCAGGACTAGAACTCATGGTCTTTGGGGTTCTAGACTGGTGCCTTTAACAACTACAACAAACTGGTTCACCTAGAAGCTTCTGTTCATCTAGAAGGCAGTGATCCAAATGCTGGTTGACACCTGCTAGCATGAACACATAACACTGATGCTATGGGCTCTGCACTGACTTCCCATCAGCTTCCAAATCCAATTCAAGTTGCTGGTCTTGACCTTCGAGGTCTAGATGGTGCATGGCTTGGCACTGAGGCACTTCTTGACCTGCCCAACAAATAGGTCTCAGGAGGACCTACTAGTGGTTCTCCATTTCTGCCAAGTGAGGGGGTGAAGGCTTCCAGTTTTGTTTTCCTGTTGATGTGTCTGCCTTGTGAAAAGACTCCCTTCTGAAATTCAATCTTCTCTCACACTGTCAGCCTTCTACAGGGTATTCAAAACAAAGCTTTTTTGAGAGCCTTTGAGATATGAATTGACATCATTGGTTATAGAATTACATAAGCTAAGATTGGTTTATGTGCTTTAAATTTTGTGTGGTATTTTTTAACTGTAGAAATTTATTATTTTGTTATGATGCATGTTGTAAACTGCCTAGAATCTCTTCAACTGTGGAGATAAATCTGACTGATAAATAGAACATAACCTAAAGTCTCAGACCTACTTATGACAAAGAAAAGGTAAGAAACAAAATCTCCCCCAGAGCCCATTCAGGGATTGCTTCTGAACTGTAATTTTTAATGTGAAGGAAATTTCCAAAATATTTTAGAAATAATAGAATAATCTGTTTAATTATGTTAATTACATTTTAAAATAAATGTAACATTCATCCTAACCTTGCCCACTTTGGGGAATCTCCCTATCTCCCACAAATGCCAGATTTAGCCTTTAGCAGGAAGTATATAAAGCACCTTTAATGTGGAATATATATTAAGGGAAGCTGGATTGGAAGAAGATGAGCATGGTTTTAAAATTGGAGGAAGAAACATCAGTAACCCGTGCTATATTGATAACACTGCCCTGATAGCCCAAAAATGCAAAGGATCTGCAAGCCCTAGTACTAAAAGTCAAAGAGCACAGGAAAAAAATAAGACTAAAATTAAATATACTCTCCTGTATACTGAATACTCTCCCCTTATTTATTCAACCTATATGCTGAATATACTGTATATTAAGGGAACCTGGACTGAAAGAAGATAAGCATGGTTTTAAAACTGGAGGAAGAAATAGGAATAACTTTGCTGATGACACTACTCTGATAGCTAAAAATGCAAAGGATCTGCAAGCTCTGGTAATAAAACTCAAGGAGTACAGTAAAAAAAAATGGGACTAAAATTAAATATAAAGACCAAACTAATGACAACAGGTACAACAATCAGCCTTAGAACTGACAATGAAGATATTGAAATGGTGGATAGCTTCTGCCTTTTAGGATCAACCATCAACAATAATAGAACAAGCAGTCAAGAAATATGTCGCAGACTAGCACTCGGTAGAGCAGCCATGAAGGCCTTGGAAAATATATTCAAATGCCGTGATGTGTCTATACCTACAAAGATCAGAATCGTGCAAAGTATGGTATTCCCTGTGACACTATGGAAGCAAACGTTGAAACAGGATAGGAAGAGTATTGATGCTTTTGAACTTTGGTGTTGGAAAAGACTCCTGAGAATATCATGGACAGCCAAGAAAACAAGGCAATGGTTCATTGAACAAATCAACTGAGAGTTCTCACTCAAGGCACAACTGACCAGGCTCAAATTATCCTACACATTCTGCGAAGCCCCAGCTTTCTGGAAAAGGCTCTAATGCTGGGAAAGCTAGAAGGAAAGAGAAGAAGAGGATGACCAGTGGCAAGGTAGATGGACTCACAAAGACAATGAGTGAGCCATTGGGAGACATGAAAGAACAGATTAGAGATAGATCATCTTAAAGAAAATCTCTCTATGTGGTCACTAGGAGTCGAAAGTGACTTGATGGCACATAATCAATACAGACCTTGCCTACATAATACTGAGCCAACCATGTCCAACCTTGGAAAGTAAAGCAAGTAAAAAATTGGTTCATTCTCAAAATGGAAATCTCCAGGAAAATCCCAAGGGTTCAGCGATACTGGGAAGTTGAAGAAACATCTCAGAAGAAAGTGAGGGCAAACGACATACTTACTGTTCCCAAGAAAATTACACAGACATGACCACAAAGTCACTAGGAGTTAAGCTGAATGGGAAGAGAGTTTTCTCCATTATAAACCACCAAGATGTAGTGAAGAGCCAGGCATAAAGTGGGCATGATTTGGTTCATGTGCCTGAGAATCCCAAGCTTCTGAGTTCTTACAAGAAACATATGTTTCATTTCCTCAGCCAAGTGACTCAGTGCTGTCTGGCCTCGAAGGAACACAACCAGGTTTGAACCAGTGTGTGGCTTTTAGGCTGACTCCTAGTGATTAAATGGGCTTCCAAATAATTGATCTAAAATTTCTACCTCTGTCTTAGCTCCTTTAGACACTTCCTCAACATCTCTTGGTATAATTAATTATACCTTAATTATATAGGGGTGAAACATTAAAGAGCACCCAAAATACTAATGACCTTCCTGAGTCTTCTAAAAGCACAGTAGACCAGCCTCTAAGGGCAACCTGTCAATAAAGAGGAAAGCAAATCACTCTTTTTTTAAAGAGATTTGTTAGTTTGCCTTTGGCTGAGTTATAATAAAGATGCAGCAATTACTTTTTAAAGGGGAAATGTAATTCTAGCTCTAATGGTCAATATGAAAGAAACTCAGTTATGGCTGGTGGGGTCTTCCGGGCTGTGTGGCCGTGGTCTCGAAGTCTTGTTTCCTAACGTTTCGCCAGCACCTGTGACCGGCATCTTCAGAGAGCAGGAGCACAGACAGGAGCAGTTCTCTCTGTGCCCAGGGTGATGTGACCCTTTTTGTGGGTATTTATAGAGATCTGGGGTGGGGGTGGGGGGGGTTAATGATTGGCTGCAGTTTTGGTGTCAGCATCTGTGTGTATCTTCCTGGGGATTAGGCAGGGTTTTTTCTTCTACTGAATTGTTAACGAGGGGCTGCTGGGGGTGATTAGCAAGTTCATTGTGTGAACTGTTCACACGTCCTGGTGGCTGAGCTGAGTTTGTTGACCTTTTGCAGGCTGTATTTTTCAGGATTGGTAGCCAGGTTTTGTCGATTTTTAGACTCTCCTCTTTTTTATTGAAACTGTGCTGCTGTTTGTGAGTCTCAATGGCTTCCCGGTATAGCCTGGTATAGTGGCTGTTGGTGTTGTCCAGTATCTCTGTGTTTTCAAATAGGATTTTGTGTCCAGTGTGCTTGAGAGCATGTTCAGCTAGTGCAGATTTTTCTGGTTGCTGTAGTCTGCAGTGTCTTTCAAACTCAATTATGCCAACATTTACTCTACAATGAGCACAAAATATATCTGAGATTTGGAATTCAACTTTTGTGCAGAACTTTCATACATAAATTACCATAAATAGTACTGTACCCTATTGAGCTATAAGAAATAAAGATATGTATGAACCCATATAAAAATTCTTGGTATTGATTTTTTTTTTTCATTCTTTCTTGGAGGTAACCAAATTATTGAAGTATTTCCCAATAAGATAAAAATCTTGTGTATGTATGTAAAAGATGAGCTGATGACCCAAAGTGGGAAAGACAAAATGTTCTCCTTAATCATTATGGTACATCGCAACAGACGAAAATATATTGGGTATGTAGAATAATCAGAGTTTTCTCAGATATGTCTTTAAGGCATAGCAGTTTGTTTTCTAAATGTGACATTTAGATAACAATATCAGGCCAATACAGGGTAAGTCTAACAAGATGTGATGTAATATAGAACAAGATATGAATGTTTCTCCTGACTTGATTTCAGACTTTATACAGTTCTTGTTGTTTTCTTAAATAAAGGCAATGCCATTAAAGTGTTAATAATCTTTGCAGCCCCCTTTCTCCCAAACTGCCCCCACATGGTTTTGGTGGTCTCATGAGACTATAGCCTCTATTTTGTTGTTGTTATTGCTTTGTTCACTTTATTTCTATCCTGTTCTTCCTTCTGGAGGAAATGAAGTAAAAATAATCTTAAATAAAGCAATCGTAACAAAACCATGGATCCTTAAAGCCAAGACATTAAAAAAAAAAAAAAACAGGGTTTATGTAAAAGTAAAAAGAAAAATAACAATCAGAAAGGTGGTCCTGAAATAGATTATTATCCAACAAATGCCTGGATGAGCAAGCACGACTTCAACTGTCTAAAAGAAGACACTGTAGGGGGCACCTGTATCTTCATATTTACATCATATTTTGTTTAATTTATTCATTTATTATAGTTATGGCGGCAGCAAATGCATGCCTCTCAGCGATTTACAGTAATGACAAACAACACAAACATTTAAATAGAATATCCATGATAGGAACTAAAATAAATAAAATCCTAAATCCATAAACATCATAAATACAATCAAGTGGGATGTTCTATCACTCATCGCAACTCCTCTAGAATAATTGAGTTTTCAGGAGTTTCTGGAATGGCAGGACAATGGGGGCTTTAAAGGGAGGGGTGCTCCATAAATAGGTGATCATACTGAAGAGCAGTGCCTACAAGCCTTCCCACTCCTCCATACTTTGCAAACCTGGGGGAGGTACCAACAGTTTCTCAACTAGATCTTAACCAGTAGAGAAGACTTAGTTGGCATTTTGTAGTAGAGGCAGAAACAATGTAACTCCATGGAATGCTGGAGTTCTTAATTTGTCCTGGATTTAAATTTTAGAGGTGCAAATTCTGTTTTTGGCAGCAGATGTATAATTTCGTTCCTATGAATGTCATGTTGCTGATTGATGAACAGCAGGCACTGAGGTTAAAATAAACCCTGGAAACAACTAACAAACTGATTTTTCCACTTATTATCATAACAATGTGTTTTGTTAATCCAAATGTTGAGCAACAGAGCACAAAACTACAGCTAACAGAAAATGGGAATGGTTGATTGCAAACATCAATGAAGGGATGTTGCTCATTTTCTTGAATATTCTTCTCTAGTCCTCTGCACAGAACTTCTGAATGTGAGGACATGTGCATTTCAAATCATGGAGGAAACAGGAAAAGCTATTCTATAATAATATTACATAGATTTTCTCACAGAACTCACAAATCATATCCATACATCCTTGATTCCACAGAGAAAAGGCAAGATCCTTTACAAGTCTAGCCACTGTTCTTGGCCACATGAAAGGGGATGAATGGAGAATGGCGGGAATCAAGTTGATAAATGCAGACAGCATTTGTTAACTGACACTTGATATTAGCAAAGGAATCATCTGAGATGTCAGTAAATCAGTGTAAAACATGTTTATGACTCTTAAGTAAAAACCATCTGTGCTCAGTGTCAAGCCAATTACAAGAGAAAAGCAGAGAATAATAATCTTTTGGCATGGTTTTCTCCCCAATGACAACCTTCTAATGTTGCTCAGGTGTAATGAATAACAGCACTAAACCCTTAAAGAGATTTAATTATTGGACTGAAGCATAAGAGTACATTCATCACCCTGTACTGCCGTTTCTCATAATAAGACCTATATATAAAGGAGACACTCTCTGTCCCTCTTAAAGAAAGCAGCTTCATGAGACAGGAAAACTGAAGCAGAAAGCACAATCTGTTTTCTCTAGCAGGTCCTATTGCCCTGGCTGCACTCTGAATTGTGAAAAGCACCTTTGAAGTAGCCTGTTGACAGCCAACATCAGATATCTTTTGCAATTGGCAGCCTTCAAGAAGGATGAAGATCCCTTGGCATTACATGGTACTCACTCTTAAATAAAATGGTTGTTAAAAAAGAAAGTATTCCATTCTACAAGGTTAGCTTTCTGTGGCAATACGCTTTCTGCATAACCACCTTCAAGCTTCCAGCAGAATGAAAGACAAGGAATGATGCTCACAGCAATTTCAATTAATGCCAGGAACTAAGAAAGTAGACTTATTTTAATAGGATTACTTGCCCGCCCAGCCACAGTTGGGTTCACTTGGTGTGCTAAACTATAATCTGAATCATTCAACTTGGGCTTAATGTGCTGCCTGAACCCAGATGGTTGTTAGCCTTGATTTATCATAGTCCTTCAGATTCAAAGAGAAAAAGTCCTTTGGAGCACATGGGGATGGACACTTACCCCTGCCCAGTAATTGCTCAAAGCAGCTACATCTTGCCGTGAGATCATTCCTCTGATCTCTGCAGCCACAGCACAGACCCAGGAAAAGAAACGTTTTGTTTAAGGAGCTGCCAACAAAGGCTACGTGGGCAGCCCTGTGTGCTCCAAAGCCTGTTTTTGCCTTTGAATCTGAAGCACTGTACAACCCTTCTTTACAGACCAGGTGCAGGAGTTATAGGCTCCTACCAACTTTCTGCAGCCCCAAGAGCATTCCTGGAAATCAACCAAGCTAAAATAGTCTTTTTTTTTTTTTTGGTTTGCTGAGTTGCTTGGTTGGGGGAATGGAATGGGGGAATTAAAGAATGAAATGGGTACTTTTCATCCCATTTAACCCTCCCCGCCCCCCGCCCCCCCAGTATTGGGTTGATTTGTCCTAGTGGCTGGGGCTAAATGGGAAAATTGATGCCAAAAGCTACTTTGAAGGGCTCATTTCTTTTCTCCACCCTCCCCCCCATCTCAATTCAGACCAACGTTTGACCCTGACACAACGGATGATGATAAGGCATCCATGGCCCCATTCCGTGGTTCTAAGGGACTGAAATGTAAGAAACCTGTGGATGTACGGCTTGGTGTTTTGTGTAAACACAGACTATTGCAGTCTGTTCAATCAACTGTGATTAAACAAAACATGAGACAGTGTCATATGTGCCAACCCAACTGCTTCATTTGACAGCCAATTTCCAATAACTCACTGCCCAGAGTTGCCTTTAGTAGATGGGCAGCTATATAAATTGGTTTAGTATATAACAATTACATTGATGTGAGTTGAAGCAGTTCTTTTTCAATGTTATACCCGACTTCAGATGAAAAAGCTAAACAAAAAAAAATGTTTGTAATACTGCCATCCTAAATTGTAATTGTAAAAATAGCAATAGAATATTTTTATTTTTTCTCTTTTTTATTCTCAATATTCTAAGCTATTTAAATAATAGAATGTTAATAATTTTTAAACTTATTATGCGAACATCAATGTATGGAAATAATACAATGTACTAAGGTTTATAACAACATAATAAAAACTCGAAGAAAGATGGACAGAGTATTTCACAAAACAGACTCAGGGAGGTTTTGTGATTTCAGATCTCCTGAGCTTGAGTGATCTGATCTGCTTTGTATACAGAATTTTTTTAAAAAATAAATTAATAGGGACTGAGTCAGAGAAAAAAAAAAAGGTTTAATAAACAATCTCACACAGCATTTCCCCCCCCCCCCCCCGCTCCAAAACAGACTTCCATCCCCTGTGCTTTTTACTATTTTTGACTGGAGAAGATGAGGATTGAACCTCGGATTTTTGGGGGATTTATAGCATACTCACTGCACTGACATATGATCATTTTGCCACTGAACAGATAAACCAACTTGTCTCTAGAACTCGAAACATTCAGGCTTTTTTCTCTAGAGACTACTGAAACTGAACATGGAAGGTGTGCACTCATCACTAGACTTGGACCAACCTCTTGAACATTGGTTATTACCTATAAACCTCTTTGGGATATGGTACTGAGATGTCTCAGGAACTTCCTGGCCAGATGTGATTCTGCTTGTCCAGTACAGTCATCTAGGGGGGGGCCTGCTTAAAGGTCCCACCCCCACAGGAGGTACCTTGGACAGTGAGCCAGATGATAGTTTTTGGTATTAGCATCCATACTCTGGAATGTGCTTTTCCTTTTAGCCTTGACCCTCCACACATTTCTCAAGGCTTTGTAAACCATTCTGCTCAAGGATACCTCTGACGTGGGATGGCTGTGGGTGACCATCCATTATTGTGATTACATATTGTTGGTATCAAGCTTGTTTGGGTCTGCTTTTTTATGTCTCTCTTGTATACTGCCCCAGAGTCTGAATGATTGGGGCAGTTTACAAATATTGGGGAGAAAAGGAAGAGAGTAAAGAGACATGGTAACTTGGAATTCCTACCTTAGATGCTTCTGATTCCAGGGGCTGTCTTTGGAGTGTTCCTTTCAACTCAGGCAGCTTAGAGTTTTCTTTCTTAAGTGAGGATGATTCCACTCTCTCGCCTTCAAGTTGCAGGCTAATTCCTTCAGTGCACACAGACAGATCGATACCATTTGGACTAAGGCTGCAGTGGATAGCTGGGAAAAGGAATTAGAGTGAGTTTGGAAGACAGGAAAGAGGAAAGGAAAGGCTGATTTTAGATGGTGTGCCATGTTCTATCACCTCCCCCAACCCTCAGCATCTCACAAGGGAATGGCACTCTGATACGTGGGCTGAAATGATAGAGGTATCCAAGCAGGAGCTAGTTGGGTTTGCAATTTTATGGGGCAGAATGGTTGTACCCCATGGTTGTACAATTTTTATCAAGGAGGCCCTGGATTTGGTGTAGCATGTCAAGGAGTGTATTCCTAAAGCAGAGCCCATTTTGAACGGTTCTAGCAATTTAAAAGGTGAAAGGGGTGAATTAAGCACAAAAATACAAAGCAGTGACCGAAATTTGGAGACCTATCAATTCTGGAATGGTCTGGGGACCACAAAAGGAATGCCATTCCCCTCCACTTTTTGTACCTGTGCCCATTAACACAGAAGAGGGCATAGACTGACTACACTAGCACTGTTCCTGCTACTGTTATTATCTTTCATATAAGAATACATTATAGATCACTCAAGAAATCTCTCTCTGCCACAAATCAATGCAACAGGAAAATCATAATGTATCTTCTACCGAAAAGGAAACACACACACATACAAATGTTTCCCTTGCATTTTGATCTTGTTTTGTAAGTGAAACAGTATGAGGGGTACATTGCCTGATATTCTTTTGATGTTTTGGGTTACATCTCACATATTGCTCCAGTCAGGGAACAAAATTCAGGGATTGTGGAAACTGTGATTCAAAATACCTGAAGAGCCTTTAGTTGTCTATCCCAAGAATACCATTTACTTGCCATCTTCCTGAGAACACCAATTACTTTGGAGATTACATTGCTGCCAACTTCAAGTCAGTGCATTTCTGAGTGGCAGGGAAGAGGGGAATTATTTTATCCATGGCTAACCAAGCAAAGATTCCAAACACTGGCATCTCATTGAGACCAGGCAGAGAAAGTTACTGAGACTGAGAAACAAAAGAGGATATTTCAAAACACAACTAATAACGAAGAAATGGATGTTCCAGTGCCAGCTTTATCTGGGAAAATGGCATTAGACCTTTAGTTTTGCATGCAGGGAAAAAGAGGTTCAAACAATTCTGAGACACCACCTTAATGAGTTTGCTCATGAATGAGGGAGGGAATTTAGCTTATTTACTTTCCGACATCCTGTTTCCTAGCCACTTCTTTCTTGATACTAAGCCTGATTAATGAAACTTCATGGGAAGTTTGTTTCCCTGGCCCTGGTCTGCTGTTAGGGTCTTGACAGAGTACATTTTTCACTTGTAATGATTGCATTTCTAATGCAATTTTTAATGTGTTAAGACAGTTATCTTTGATAATTGTCTTGGAAAGAGGAAATATTTTAAACCAACAAAAAAGCCATAATAATTATTGCATATAGACATAGAACAAAAATACACATCTCAGGTTCAGGATCATGATGCTAGCATAGCATATTCTGAAATTTTCCAAACAAAAAAATTCCCTCTCACACCTACCAGTCTGAGAGCCAGAGTGTTTCAGGCTAAGCAACTTCCCAAATGGTCATCCTGACTTCCTTTTCTTTTTACTGAAGAAAGCATCATATACTTTACTAGAGCCACTCACATGTCAGCCCCACTATGTAGGCCGAATTAAGAAGCTAACTCCCTACAAAGACTCAAACTACTTCCATTAATATTGGCTATAGTAACAGAATCTTGCAAGTCTGATTATGCATTACTTCCCCCTCCGCTCATGCTCATGTGAATTAGGGAGGTGTCTGCTTGAATATTTTGCGCATGTCTTCTTGTTTTGGATTTAAGCCATGCTTTCCCCTTGCTGCTTTGGTAATGGATCTGGCCTATCGGTCAAGGTCAACTTCCTTACTCTCGACACATTAATGAACCACTTTCCTCCATTTGCAGCAAAGAGGTTCATAAGCTACATTTGGCTGCAGCTCTCTGCCTGGCAAAGGAGAAGGTACGAATGAAGGGGGAAAATAAGACAGCATTTGTTGGATCAGTTTCTACTGAGACCATCTAATCTAATATTTACTCACTTCTAACATTGTCAGCTAAAGATAGGAGCATATAACAAGACCCAAACCCAGCAAATAAAGTAATACTGTTATTGCTCTTTACTTTGCCCATTGAGCCAAGGAAAATATGTAGACTAGGCTTTCTAAAACCAAAGTGCAGATGTTTCAAAAAGGGATGAAGTAATAATGATGGGAGTCTTCAGTTACCCCAACATCTGTTGGGAGGCAAACATTACCAATTCCTGACTTGACTTGGGAACACCCTTCTTCTTCAGAGGATAAAGAAAGACTAAGGAAAATAATTTATCCTTGACTTGATAACCAAATGAATCATTTGCCAGGACTGGACATCACCTGTAGAAAGCACCTTCAAAGGCTCAGGAAAAGATGCAGCTTTATCATGTCCTACATGCACACAAAATCACATTTTGTCCTTCAAATCCAGATCTCTGTATAACTCTTTTTGATGTTAACCAATAAGGGAGACTTAGTTAACGAAGTAGAAGAAGCAGAAACGATATAATGGTATGAAATCTTGAAACAGTGGGTTTCAGTAAACATAAAGCATAATAAAAATATATCATGACAGAAGAAGCTAATGGCAGAAGATGCCTCAATCCTGTTAGTCTTCAGGAAAGCTTCGGGCTAGGATGCTAGATGAACCTATCTTGGGATGTGGAGTATACATTGATGTGCCCCGACTGTTTGTTGTCTTTCTTTGATTTTCATTGTTTTGAAGGATGCTGTAATTTTGATTTTGCTATTGAATGCCACCTGGAGTGGTATTTTTGTAACTTGGGTGGCTTTATAAATTCTTCAATAAATAAATATTAAATTAATAATGGGAAAGGAAATGTCAAATTCTTAGGAAGGAGAGACTGAGCACAATTACAAACAATTCCAGTCTGAAGGGGAGGGGAAATCAAGCACAGCAGAAGAAGCCAATCTGGCTGCACAACAAAAAACTTAGGGAAAACCTGAAAACAAAATGACACATTGAGGAAGTGGAAACAGAATCAGCTCACCAAGGAACAGCATACCCTGATAGCTTGAAACTGTAAAGATGGTGTCAGGAAAGCTATAAAGCAGAATGAACTGAAGTTAGTGAAGGCAGGCTAAGTAAGAAAAGGGACTTCCAAATAAAAGAATGGAAAAAATCAGCATACCATCTATTCAATGAAGGCATTAAATGCTAGCAGATAACTAAGAAAAAGCAGAGCTCTTAAATCCTGTTTTGGCTCAGTCTTCTCAAAGTAGAGTCCTAAAGAAACTTGATGATGATCTGGTCAGATTTTATGTACTGTATTATCTTTGATAAATCCTGGAAAACTGATGAATTGTGGGATGGCTGAAGGAGGGAAACTGACTCTGATTCCTGGGAAGATTCTACAGCAGATCATAAAGAAACTTGTCTGCAAGTACTTTAAAAATGCTGTGATAATTACCAGAAGCCAGTATGGATGTGTCAAGAAACTTTATCTCATCTATCTTTTTAAATCTGATCCTTAGTAGACTGTGGGAATACTACAGATGCAATACATCTTGATTTCAGCAAATCATTTAACAAAGTATCCCCACAACATTCTGATTAGCAAGCTAGTTAAGTGTAGGCTGGACAGCATAACAATTAAATAGAAATATAATTAGCTCAACAATCATGCTCAAAGAGTAATCATCAACAGTTCCAAATCAAACTGGATTGAGGTACTGAATGCAATGTCTTGAGGGTTACTTCTAGCCCTTGTACTCTTCAGTATTTTTATTAATGACATGGTCTAATAGATGGATGGAATGCTTACTGAATTTGCAGATGACACAAAATTAAGTATGATGGCTAATACTCTAGAAGACAGTAATAAAATTCACCTGAACTGCAGGGTACCTTATATTGGAAAGCAGATTTGGTGAAAGCATTGTCACAGCTCTGCACAGCTCATATGTATCAAACTGTACTAAATAATTATGCTATTCTAACTGGCAGTTACAAAAGCGAAAGTACAATTTGTTCAGCTACATAAAATAATATTTCTTATTCAAACATTCTGTTTTAAGAATACAATAGATCCATCTTAACACTATTGTCTGCAGATTTGAAAGAGAACTGAACTTAAACAGAAATTCTGCTGTTGGATCCTCATAATTTCATATGGCAACATCTAATTTATTTTTGTCAAGAAATACATCAATTTGTAATCCATGCTATAAACCCAGTAAATGTTTCAAAAATGAAGAAACAATTAGGATGGAGAAATAGTGGACACATTCTCTCTCCTACACACACTATGTATATCCTACAGCAGCTTTGCCAACCTGCTATCTTACAGTCCAGATTTGCTGAACTATAAATCACATAATTCCCAGGTAGGCTTATAAATGAAAAAAGAAAGTTCCTGAATGCTTCTAACACTTCTCATTTGGACAGCTCCATCCTTCATTCTAAGAACTAAAAGCATCTTTTTTCCTGCCTGTAAAGGTATAAAGAGCAAAAATTAATTCTTAGTATCATTTTCCTTTACGTTAAGGGAAAAGAACTTTTGTGTACACACTGGCAAACTTCTAAAATATTGGTGAATAATTAGAAATCCGTAAGCTGATAGGAAAATCCATTTAACTATATAAAGGCTAATGCTAGATGAGTACATGAGCAACCATGTTAAGACAGAGGAGAAAGCATGTCTAAGCTTTGATTATGTATCCTTTTTATGCCTTTCAATGCATGCATGATCCTTTTCCATGATCCAGAATCCATTAGAGTTGGGCAGCTAATAAATTCTAAGCAAATAAATAAATAAATTTAGCATTCACTGCTTTTATGAAGTTTACCACAAATGCTGAGTAAAACAAAGTTTCTCTGTCTTTTCCTTTCATTTATTGATCCTACAAAATTCAGGGTAAGATGGACTCTTCCTGCTATGGAGGATTTATCTGGATGATTTATTATCTTTACTCATCAAATCTTGAGAAGTCAATACTAAAGACATTTGGATAGGATTTAAATTTCCTGGGAAATGTGAAACCGGCATCATATTAAAAGAAAACGGTGCAACTGTAAAATAAGCCCATAACACCTAAGTTGAAATACAGTCCAATATGACAGACCCAGCCTTCACTAAAGACTCCTTCCATCTTCTGGAGTCCAATAAACATGAAAAAGAATATTTTATTGAATTAAGTTCATCTTAAAATTATAGGATACAATTTAACATACTTTAAACTCTAACCATTGAATTGTCGAAATATGATATTCCAATTCAACATTCAGGCATCTGCAGGGGCAAGGGACGGTAGTTGATATCACATGCATCATGACATGCAGATGATGTGAATTATATAACTCCAGAATGTCAATTTCTTGTGAAAACTGAAATCAAATTTAAATTTCCAGTCCCTTTCACTTACAGCCCTTAAGCTGGGAAACACAACTGAGTTATAGCTAAAACAGGAACCAAGTGTCTGCAGTGCTATCAAAAGGGTCAAATCCTATCTATTCCCATAATGGTTTTTGAGATAAATCCCTCACTTAAAATTCTGTAAAGAAATAGAGGTCAAGTTATCAGCCCCAATCTCCTATGGAAACTGTAATCTAGATTTTAAAAAAAACAACAACTTTAGGAGTCTTCCTATTTCTTAAAAACTTTGGAAGTAGTTCATCCTTGCCACTCCAAGATGACAGCCTTTTTATGAACAGGCAAGCCCCTTCATAACAGCCATTTTGTGAGTGCCCACATCTCATGCTCTCAAAAATTTCCAGATGCAAATTATCTGCCTACCCCATCTCACATATTCTCCACTCCCTTATTCAACAATTGAAGCAGGATGTATGAATTCATCATCCTATTTATTTTATCCTAATGTTCGAGACTGTCTAGATCTTTTTGAATCTTCTCTCTTTCTAAATTATTAGCCACCTCACATCACTGGCAAACTTTGTAAGCATCTCCTCATTCAAGATTGATAAAAATATGGAATAGCACAAGTCCAAGGATGAAGTTCTGTGGTACTCCATTCATTACCTCCCTCTCAGCTGAGGTGGAGCCATTATGGAGCAATCTTGCCTTCATCCAGACAACTGGGAGTCCACCTAGAATAATCTACCCAGCATTTCACTATCTTATTAAGGAGAATACTATGAGACACTCTGTTGAAGCCTTTGCTGAGTCCAAACATGCAATCTCCATGGCATTCCTCTGATCTGCTAAACTAGTAATTCTCTCAAAGACGGAATAAGATTAGTTTGGCATGTTTGTTTCTGATAAACCATCCTGGCTCCTGTTAACTGTAGTATGCCATTCCAAGTGCTCACAAATATGCTTCTGATAATCTGTTCAAAAATTTTGCCCAGTGACTGAAAGGTTTTTAAGTTCCATGGGACTTCCTCCTTCCCTTTTCTGAAGATGGGGATGACATTTGCTCTCATCCTGGTTTCTATGATCATCCATCCTCCAGGAGTTCTCAAAGTGGTTCTGCAAACTCCTGGGATGGAATCTATCTAGATCAGTGTTTCTCAACCTTGGCAACTTTAAGATGTGTGGACTTCAACTCCCAGAATTCCCCAGCCAGCCTTGTTGGCTGGGGAATTTTGGGAGTTGAAGTCCATACTTTTTAAAGTTGCCAAGGTTGAGAAACACTGATCTAGATCTACAGATTTCAATTCACTTACATTAGTATAGCAAAGCCAGTTTGGTGTAGTGATTAAGGCATCAGGCTAGAAATTGGGAGACTATGAATTCTAATCCCACTTTAGGCATAAAGCCAGCTGGGTGATCTGGGGCCAGTCATACCCTCTCTCTCAGCCCTAGGAAGGAGGCAATGGCAATTTCTGAAAAGCCTTGCCAAGAAAAGTGCAGGGACTTGTCCAGGCAGTCATCAGGAGTCAAAAACTGACTTGAAGGTGCACGTGCACACACACACACACAAACACACACACACACACACACACACACACACTAGTATAGTTCTGTCTTACCTCTTGCCCTGTCTATCCTAAGCTGCAATTTCCTTTGTGGCACAGGGCTTCATTTCCATTCTGAGAGAAGTCTGACACAAAATATGAGTTAGGAAATTCTGCATTCTCACCATCACCCATTACTAATTCACCATGTTCTCCTCCTACACTATTTTTAGTTTTCCTTTTATTTCTAACATACCCCCAAGCCCTCTTTTTGCTTTTTATTGTATCTCTCACAAATGTCAGCTTCTAAGCTTTAGCATTTCTGACATAGATCCTACAATTTCTGGAGACTACTTTTATTCTTTTTTTGATTATGTGTTCTCTCCTTCAAATTTCTTCTTTTCTTCAGCATTCAGAGAGCACTGCATGTATCTACTTTGTTTTGTTAAACTTGCCCCATTTTTGCTTGGAGGGAATTGTTTGTGACGGTGACTTCCATATTTCATTTCATAGGATTTCCCAGCCTTCTTAGAGAGTTTTGTCCTTCAGGATTTCAAGCCCTCAGAGGTAATCAAAATCTAGTCTTCTAAAGTTCTGTATGCAGATCTGACTCTTTTCAGTTCCTCTTCCCCTGGGTGTCAGGAATTCAAGGATACCATTATCACTTTCCCCAAAGGTATCAGTCACCTTCACTACTTCAACCATTTCCCCCTGTTGGTGTAGATTAGGTCCACTATAGCAGACCCCTGCATTCTATCTTCTACCTTCCAACTAATGACATTGTCAGCAAGAGAGGACAAGAATTGGCTGGACCTCTAACTCTTGGCCAGCAGATATCAGTACAATTGAAATCTCTCACTATTGCATGCCTCTTTTAAAAGACTGGTCTTCTGACACAGAAAGACCTTATGTCCATCTTCTCCCTGGCCAAGCAGTCTAAAATAAAACTGAGGAACAAAAGCCAGGGTAGAATCACTGATACCACTTCAAAGCACCTAAGATCATATTCTTTGTGAAACTTAAAGTCTCATATTCCTTGTGCACTTTCATCCTTAATTCTTCTAGTGATGGTTTCCCCTTCTTCCAATATGATGCTTAAGGAGATACCTGCCAACATCTCCTCTTTATTCATAAATAAGGTACTTGTTTAGCTACTAGAACAATGGATTCAACCACACACACACACACACACACGCACACACTCAACCAGAACTGGTCACGTTGCTCAAAGAACACTGGTTTCCATCGACATAAGAAAATTGCTTTACATAGGAACAATGGTGCTATCCTGTGGTATTCAGAGAACTAGAAGATTTTTTAAATTCAATCTTTAAAATATTTTATGCCAAATTATTTCAGTTTTTAACTCTTTTAACTCCCCCCATCCTACTCTTTCATTATATTTTTATTTTTACTGATCACTGTGTTATGCTGTATTCTAGTATTATCATATTAGGTTAGTTCTGCAGGCCATCCAGAGAATGTGTGTTACAGGGCAAGATATGACTGTTGTAAAGAAACAATGTAGGAACACTCATAAAAATCATCAAAGGAATCCCTAGCATCTTAATTGCAAACCGAAACAACACCAAAAAGCATGCACCAAGTGTTCCTTATAAACAGGGTCAATTAGAACATGCAACACTGCCCCATTCCCTCCTCAGAATGTTCATTCCTTCAACATGCTGGCATCTTCACCCACCATTTTAAACACATTTAGCATTTTCTGATGCTTAGATTATTATTCCTTTATAGCAGACAATAAGCCCTAAGCCATGCATTTTATATCTGGAGCAATGTCTCTCTGACCAGACTTAACCAGGACTCCCAGATGATTGCTTGACTCCCAGAGAAGGGAGGGAGGGAGGGAACCAAACCAAAACAAATTGTAGACAAACAGATGGATTTGCAGTAACTGCAGGTGACATTAAATTCCTGTATTACCAAAAAATTACTAGCCAAGCAATTCACAATTTCCCCAGAGAGGCAAAGGTTTGTATCATAATTTAAATTGAGTCAGGGTGTTTGTCACATTACTAATAAAAAAAAAATGGAACAAATGATCCTTCCAGTTATACCCTGGATTTCTAACTGAAATTCTGGTGGGATCTGGGGAAAAATAAGTTAAGTAAGTAAGTTTAAATTAATGTGAGGCAGATTTAGGCCTGCCTAATCCAAAGTGAAACTGAAATTCTGCATTTAAACTGATTTGTTCATATTTAAATAAATAAATCTAAATCAGCCTTAATCCAAATAATTCCATTTAAATTAAATGTGACTAACTGTATTTGTCCAAGAGTTTTGGAAAATTACTCCCCCAAGGAGCAACAGAATCCATTTGACTGATGATTGATTGATCAATTAATTTGGATGGAAATCTCTAGGCCACCACCATCAATGAACATCCAGGGGAATAATTCATAATTCCTGAGTTGCAAATTTGGAAATAAGAAGGGTTACCAAGGAAGAGCAATATCCAAAGTGTTTCCTGATGTTCTACTTTGAACAGCAAATAGTTTATAGTTATTCAAACTCTAAGCCAGCTCTCTCTTGGCCACACCGACTGGGAATGATAGAAGTTATTGCCCAACATATCAGGAGATCACTAGATTGGGTAATGCATCAAAATGACATTGATAAACTGGAGCAAGTTTAGAGAAGGTCTACGAAGATGGTGAAAAGTCCTAGGAGAACATTTAAAAGACCTAGGTATGTGTAGCTTGCAGAAGAGAAGGTTGAGAGGGACATGATAGCTGTCTTCAAATATCTGAAGGGCAGTCACATTGTAGAGGGTTCAGATTTATTCTTGCTCCAGAGGGTAAGACTAGATAGAACTAATGAGATAAAACTTCGAGGTTGTAGGTATAGATTAGACATGAGAAAGAACTTCTTGCCTGTAAAACTTGTCAATCAGTGGAACAGAATGATTTCCTCTGCTCCACTGGAGGTTTTCAGAGGCTGAATAATGACCTATTCGAGGATGGTGTAGTGAATCCTGCAGCGTGCAAGGGGCTGGACTTCTAAAATTCTACATTTAAACAAAGACTGCATCCAGTTGGACAGCTAGCACTATCTCAGCCACTGCTATTCAATTATACGCATTTGATTGCAAAAACCTGGGTTGACAATCTTTTCAAGATCCAGGTACCACTACTTGATTTCAGAAGATGGCCCAGGTGGCTGTTAGAAAAATAAATGAAATGTTGCTAAATCATCAAATCTTGTACCAAAAAACCTTGCATGATATTTTCGAATGTGCAAAAAGTTAGTTATTTTTAAAATCCTTTAATTTTGACTCAGTTTGGGGTATCGGCCAAGGTTTCAGGTATAGTAGGGTAGATCAAGAAAGGTAAATTTATTTGAATTACACAATGATGTGATACTGTCAGGTAAACTAGACAGGGAACAAAACTACTGTAGATTAGCTAATTCTACTTTATTGTAAGGGTACATTAACAGAATCTTGCAAGTCTGAAAGCACAAATCTCCCGCCCTCCCTATTTACCACCTGAGTAGTTAGGCTGGGTCTTTCCTAAATTTCTATCTTTGACCATTACCCTGTTGCGGACTCCCTTCTCTTTGATCTGATCATCCCCTAGGCGACATCTCTTTCCTCCACCTTCCAAGGCCATCCTCACATTCCTTCACAGATACTTTCTGATTTGCGCGACATTATAATAAAAGAACAAAGTGTTTCTCAGGAGATTGAAAATAATATATTTAAATAAAGGTATTGGAATAGGATTTTTTTTGTAAAAAAAAAGACATTTCTAAGTAGTACTCTAATATTATTTAAGATACTGGGTGAACATATTTTCATTATTTTTAAGAAAAAACAAAACAGAGTACATTTGCTTGCTAATCAGAGCACTCCTTAAATAATTCAACTATTGATTAAAAGGGACCATGTTGAAGTAATTGTTGAGGACTAGCAAGTAGTGACAAGGTCACTAGCTTGATATGTCACCCAACATATTTAAACCATACCCCAGAAAAAGACAGGGCAATAATACTAAGAATTATTCAGTCCAGCAGTAACTCTGCTAATTTTGCTCTCTCTTCCCTCACAAAGTAGATTTAGATGCCATTTGAGGAAAGATGGAAAATGCAGGACAATATCTCATTAAAATGCCCCTTCAGAAAGGGGGTGAGTGAATTCACAAAAGGAATTTACAACATGTTTAAGTGACACAGGGACATGTGCCTCTCTGCCACCTTCAACTTCCCCGCACGTGCTTACTTCCTCCCATTTGCAACCTTTCTGAAGTATCTGAAAGCAAGTCAAAGCTTCACCTAAGGAATAAGATGAAAGCTGGTGGGCTTTTCTTATAGAAGGAAAGTGGGTTATGCATCCTTTAAAGCATAGAAGTACAACTGTTACACTGCTCCATGACTATGCCTTAATTACTGGAGCCTAAAGGAAATTAATGGGAAAGACCAGAACAGCAAACACAGACACACACACAGGCAGCCTTCCTCTGTGAATTGATATTCAAGGGAGGGAGAAATATTGTATTTTATTTTCCATTTCTTGGGGCAAATCATTTGGGAACAGCTCTATATTGGAAGTTGCAAGTCTTATGAATGCCAGCACACCGGCACAGCCTGTTAATTGAAGAAAAATAAGTTTGGTCTACACTGTTGTTAAGTCAGACAGTTTGGTATAGTGGTTAAAGGTGCTGGATTAGGAATGGAGGGATTGTAAATTCTCATCCTTCCTTAAAAGCTAGTTCAGTGATTTGTGGCCAGCTACTTTGTCTCTGCCCTAGGAAGAAGGCACTGGAGTCAAGACTGACTTGAAAAACTATAATGTAACACTGAGTGAGTGTTTTCCAAAAGTAACAACTAATAAGCATTCTGCACCATTATGTTTGCACAGCAAATGCCAAACCTCTCATAGTATTTTTTCTTTCCAGTTTAGGAATTCATGGTTTTGCCAAACTCTCCTATTTCTTGAAAATGCTTAGAAGTCAAACTACTGTGTCTTTCAATTTCCTAAATGGCTACTATTATATTAGAAAGGCCTGTATAATTCCCACTTTAGCAAAGATCAACAAAAATCCACATGGAGCACTAAATCACTCCAGTCCCATTCTCCAACCTGGAACCTTCCACATTTATTTTGGCTTCTAGTCTTAGGATTTCCAGCTTAATTTCATTCATTCAGTTCCTGAATACATGGGTACACTTCTAAATGAAACACTACCACAATCAACCACCTGTTTTATTTCTAGGGATATTTATGCAATCGATTTATGCTTTATAGCAGCGTTTTTCAAACTTGGCAACTTGGCAACTTTAAGATGTGTGGGCTTCAACTCCCAGAATTCCCCAGCCAGCTGGAGAATTCTGGGAGTTGAGGTCCACACATCTTAAAGTTGCCAAGTTTGAAAAACACTGCTTTATAACATGCAGCAGCATATTTAAATCTCTCTAATCAAAATAAAAGGCAGGAACTTGCTGTTCCCTAAGGAGATCCATACGGCATTACAGACTAGAGTTCAAAGCCTGTTACATTACATTTGCCCACTTAGTTAGTACCTGGATGGGAAATCACTGGAAATCATAATTGCAACTAGACTGGGGACTAAAAAAAATATCTCAGCATAAAGTAATGTCAAACACCCATTGGGAGAGATGGGTGGCATATAAATTTAATTAATAAATAAATAAACATGGAAAGTCCTATCAGGCATCATAGTCACCAAGCTACAAAACTATATGGGCCAGTATATGAGCACAGCTCAGAAGGGATTGGGAACAACACCAGAGGCTCAAACACCAGTTGCTCATAGATAGTCGCCCGAGACTATCTGATGAGTGTCAAAGCCATTGTTCTGGACAAAACCCAGAGCATCGAGGAGTACTTCACTAAGATGGCACCCAAAGATGAGCTGCTGAGAGAATGCCTGAGGCAGCAGCAGACATGGGAGGAAATTCAAGTGGAGGAAGTGCCATGGCAAGACAGGCCCTTGCATCGGATGTACCACTGACAGACAGCTGAGGTGGCTGACACTGGGAAATCCTACCAGTGGCTGGAAAGGGCTGGACTAAAAGACAGCACTGAGGCACTGATCATAGCAGCACAAGAAGAGGCACTAAGCACCAGATCCACAGAACCAGGGGTCTACCACACTAGACAGGACCCAAGGTGCAGATTGTGCAAAGAGGCCTCAGAGACAGTCCAACACATAATGGCAAGGTGTAAGATGCAGGCAGGAACAGCATATACTGAACAACACAACCAAGTAGCTGGCATTGTGTGCAGGAACATCTGCACAGTATACACTTGGGCTAGACCCCCCCCCCCCAAATCCAGATGGGAGATTCCACAGAAGGTCATGGACAATAACAGGGCTAAGTTCCTGTGGGACTTCCAGATCCAGACAGACAGGCAGGTACTGGCCAATCAACCAGACATTATGGTAGCAGACAAGGACCAGAAGGCAGCGGCAGTGATAGATGTAGCAGTGCCAAGTGACAGCAACATCAGGAAGAAGGAGTATGAGAAGCTGGAGAAGTACCAGGGCCTGAAGGAAGAACTAGAGCAGGTGTGGAAAGTAAAGGCCAAAGTGGTCCCAGTGGTGGTAGAAGCACTCGGGGCTGTGACTCCTAAGCTGGGAGAATGGCTCCAACAGATCCCAGGAACATCATCAGAACTCTCTGTCCAGAAGAATGCAGTGCTAGGAACAGCTAAGGTACTGCCCAGAACCCTCAAACTCCCAGGCCTCATACCACCCATAGGGGTGAGAGGGGAATTTTATATTTTCTTGCTTTTGTTGCAACAAGACTGTTTGCCAAGACCTGTTTTTACTACCTAGTTATTGTATGTTTAATGGCTAGTCATTACTCATTGCATGTTCTCTTGCAAAATATATACCAAGAGAATCCATCAAAAGCAGAATGTAGATTTAATCTATAGTTGTTAAATTAGAAAATAGGGGAAGGTGTCAAATCAGACAGCCATTACTGAATAAATAGCCATGACTGTATGCAAATTTGTATGCTGCCCAGAGTTACCTGTTGGGGGAGATGGGTGACATACAAATTTAATAATAAATAAATATATATATAAATAAATAAGTATTCAAAAGGTGATAAGATGGATCTAATCAAGCTTTAGAAGGCACTGTAAGTTTTGGAATATTTCTGGAAGGGAGATAGTGAACTAACAAAGAAAATTCTTTGGGCTTCTACCTTGTCTGCAAACCTTTCTCAAAAATTCCAACAAAACAGCAGGATGATTTGACCAGAATGAATTGAAAACTGGGAAGAAGAAAGTGCAGAATAGGAATTCATACAGACACCTCCTCTGCAAGAAAAGGGAAAAAGAACTTTTTTTTTTCAATAGCACAGTACAGTCTCTATACTACAGACTCACATCAGTCTTAAAACATCTCACGAAAGACTTGATGTTTGGTGAATTTTCCCACAAAACTACAGTACTCAAGATGGCCTAGAAAGAACATAAGAATGAAACAATATACATCTGTAGCATAGATACAGTCCAAGATTTCACATGCATCTCCATTCACTGGACATATATGGATGAGGCTGACTCTCAGAATTATGGATTTAAACTGACCCTCTGGAAAATGGACTCTTTCCATATCTTTTTTTTTTATTTTATTTTATGAAGGAGGCTGCCAGGGACCCAATTCATATGGTTTATTCCACCAGGGTTCTTTACCTTCTTCAAACTTCTTTAAAGTTTACATCTTTAAAGTTCATAATATTAGTAGATCTTTGTTGCCTTCAAATACCTTGATGAAGCATTTGAAATGGGGGTAGGATAATAAGGAATTAAGTACCTGACCTTACTCAACGCTTAAGAGACTTGTGGCCAACATATATATTAAACATATCACCCTGCAAAACACAGGACAAAACAGCAAACTAAAATGTTTGCTAAAATAAAAAAACTATTATGTAGAACAGTAGATCAGTTACTGATAATGGGTAGCTTCAGGATCAACATGGCTACAACCAGCAACTTTCTGATCTTGGACTGAACCACTTGGGAATGAAAGCAAAATGGAAACTATTGTACTCACTGGTATTCACATAGTTAATACGGAGTTGGCACAGTCTAGCCAGCAAGCCCATTTGTTAACACCTGGCTTAACTTTAGCTGCTTCTGGGTCATGCCCCATAAAATCAGTTGAAAAGCTGTTTCTGAGTGCATCTGTGGCTCCTTCTGGGAAAAAAAAAAGCTTGAAATCTGAATTATCAGCATAGGTTTTGACTGCAGATGTTTTGAAAAGCAAATTTGGGCTAAAACTCTAGGTGTAAATTTAAGTGTGTATACAACACTCTTACTAAGTAAGCAAACTCAGTTGTTAGGTGCTGACAGAACTATAGCTTAAATGGAACAGCTTAGAAACAAGATGGAGGTAGTTGAATATGGAAGATAAAATATAAGGTTACAATCTGAGCCACCAAAAAAACCATAACACTTTATCTGGAGTCAATCCTACCATTCTACAGATAATGAGAAGTTGTTTTACCCCACCAAAGGTTTCCTCTGAGTCTTCCAGCCTTTTGCTGGTACTGAGACTGACTGACTGACTGACTGACGATCTATCTAGACCTCCAGTCTCTGCTTGGCCACAAATCTTTTGACTTCTAAGGACCAGCAAAGCTCTGGAGTTTATATTTATTTATATATATTTATACATTCAATTTACTCTCCGCCCATCTCCCCCCAACGGGGAACTCTGGGCGTCTCACAAAGTATATATAGTCCTAACAGTGACTTACAATTACAAATCTTACAGTGGTATATATATTACACTATGTGACCAGCAGTGGTTGCTAGGGGGTCATCCGGGCTTTTTCCTCCTCCGAAGATCTTTCTCACCGCTCGCATCGATCATCGCTCGTGCCGGTTGCATTTGGAGTTCGGCCAGCACCGGTATTTTGCTCCCCCGCGCAGCACCGCCGGTTCCTCCCATCTAAACGGGAGTCCCCATTTATCTACTCACAGATGGAATAGCTATCGAACTGCTGGGTGGGCAGGAGCTAGGACAAGGGACAGGAGCTCACCCCATCCCGCAGAGCCGGGCCTGAACCACTGGAGTGCCGACCATTTCTGACCGGCAAACTCCAGCGTCATTAAGCCCTGCGCCACTGCGTCCCTTTTAGTTTCAGGCCTTGTACTCCAACATCCTGAAAACCTGCCTATGCAAGCTGCCAGTGATAGGCAGTAAAAAATTCATGGAATGTCTGAGTTAGCATAGGGTGGACGCCTTCCAGTTAGTGGGAACTACAACTCCCAGAATCCCAAAGGAGCATGCCAACATTGGCTAGAAATCAGGCAGGTGTACTCCCAACACAGCAGAAATGCAGGTAAAGAAAACTCTCTTATACAGGGACATCTGTGGAAAAGGGTGGTTAAAAAAGTCTAGATGGCAATTGTGCCTGTGCAGTCAAAGCCCATCCCTGTTCTATATGTTTCATGTATGCATCACACATAAAAAAGGGTGGGGCTTTGTTTAGCTGGCAGTTGCCCTCTGGACTCTTTTTATTCCTCTATAGATAACCCTGGTCTTCTCCCATCTTCATTACAGCAATACAGTAACCCGCTTCCTAGGTATATCTAACCCCAGAATTCTTCTACTGTATCAAAGAGAAAAATAACAACGGCATTTATTTTAACAAAGATTACAAAACTGTCAGCTCTGACCCATTTCTTTCACTTTAACTAGAAGGAAACCAGCAACGTTACCTGGTTCTAAAACCAAAACATAGGCCTTCCCCCGCAGCCATCTCCATGGACTTATATTTAAAGATGGTCTGCATCTGATTGGATTGTATATAGGTAGTCCTCATTTAGTGACCACAATTGGGGCCGGCAACTCAGTCATTAGGTGAAGTGATTGCTAAGTAAAACTGCTACTGTGCTTATGATATTACTTCAGTTTTCCTTTGCTTTACAGACCTGCAAAGGATTGATCGTAAGGTTACTATTTCATCACCACTGCAACTGCAAGCGGTTGCTAAACAAGGCAGTCGCTAAACGAGAACTACCTGTACACAAGCAGAGTAGGCTTGCCACAGCCAGGCAGGGCAGCTGGTAGCCAAGTAATACAGTAAATTCCCTCTGCTGCCCTCTAGTGGTCGGACACGGCTTTGCAACCTAAGTATGGCAACCCTATGCATTGGCAAGAACCAGAATTTCTGCTCCATCCTGCCTTCCTCATCCAGAATAATTATCACTGTTTGTATTCTGATAATGAAAGGGGAAATTAATACCCAACAATTCCATTTCCCTAATCATCAGAGATACGTGCCCTTTGTTCTCTGCTATAACTGGCAGTTTTCAATAGATTCCCACTTACAGTTTGATTAGGAAATTAACCAGATGTATTGTTCTTTCTTTATTCAAGCTTTCCCACAACAGGGGAGACCTCGCCTCTACATTCTGCTTCTGTGCTTGAAGAACTATATTGAAATAGGGTGGCTATAGAAACCTCAGCCCCAGAGACATGCAGCCAACACAGAATAACGAGTGTACTATGTTACAATTCATTTCAAGTTTTGCAGTAAACACTCTGTGCCCATCTGAAGGTGTAGCTGAATGCCAGAAAAGTGTTTTGTTTTCTCTTTTTCATACAACCTGAAATATTTCCTGTTGCTCTTCAATACCGAAAGTTATTACTGGATTGATTCAAGCCACCAGGATATACCAAAGAAAATCTCTGGGCCAATCCTTCTTCTCAGGCAGAAAGAATGGGGAAGACATTTTTTATTTTTATTTTTTTGGCCGCAGGAGGAGGAAACAGGGCAAATACTTTCCCAAAGCTGTCAAAAGTTTACTAACTTGATCATAGCAGCAGGTTTAGACCTGAAGATTTATCACCTGAACTGGCTGCTCCTTAGGACAAAAAACAAGGGGAAAGACTATTGTTTTGAGTTCCTATTGTTCCCCATGGCTGAACACACAGAAAACATCCTGTTTTGTTCCAGGCTGTCTATAAAGGTTTTTAGGGCATTTTGGCTGAGTAAATATGGGTAAAACTTCCATATACCCACAGTTCCTAATTATAAGGCAGCTTCTATGCACATTCAGATGAATGTACAAAAAAAAATGAAATCTCAGAGCACAGGCAGGTGGAGGTATGCATGGAAACTCCACCTCACTTTCATCCTTGTAAGTTTAGGCCAAATGGAGCTAAACAATCCCATGAAGCAAAATTCATCAGATTTACACATGAATGGGGGAGATGTCATTTGCAGGCAAGCAGCACATCAAATTGCATCCAGTCTTCATTTCGATTCAGAACAAATCCATGCACACTGCTATTTTTACCAGAGTAACATCTACTGTGAAAAGATAAGCATCAGATCTCTTCGGAGAGAGAAATAGGTTGATAAAATATGGTTCTGTCCCACACATTTGTGACTCTTCTTTGGATCTATCCCAGTGCTAACCCATTCTCTTTCTTCTTCCAAACTCAAAGCTGAGAACACTTTTGAAGAAGAGGTGGAGGAAATATAAAACTTATTCCAAGTACCATTGATAAAGGGGGAAAAAAGTCCCACAGATGCTTTTACATTTATGATTTTACCCCGGCTTTTGCAGAAAGCCACTGCTTTGATCATATTTCTGTCCTGGCTGTTTAATCTTCCCATTGTTTGTTTTCATAGGCTAGCCTCCAACGCGCTGCACATATGGGTCCCAGGCCATTGGGGGCTTGTATTTTTCAGGCAGCAGCCCCCACTGCCACATGGTAAGCTGCTTTCCAAACAGAGGGGAGTTTCAAAACCAGATTGTAAGATGGTATGAACGATGATTCCCTAAACTGAGTGGAGAAATTTTAAGAAAGGTTCCTTTGGATGAGCCTAAAATATTGCTTTGGCAACAGCAATTTTAAAGTGTGATTTTTTTTAAAAAAGGTAAGATTTGATATAGTGTTTCCACACTGAAATGTTTATGATAGATAGACAGACAGACAGACAGACAGACACTCTATTTTGCAAATAGAGTGTCTGTCTATCAACACATCTATCAACGCATCTTTCTTTCTGGGAATGCTTAAGCAAACTCAACCCTTGCTATGTCAATAAATGCTATGTTGGGACAGTGAAAATGCTTTTCTGATTCTCATTGCTGGTATGGTGGTTAATGAGATGTTACTACTTTCAGTGGAATGGGGGAGGAATATTTCAAGACTATTAATTGCACGAAGAAAAGCCAATAGCATACATTTCCTGCCTTTTCTTCTAAAATGCAGGTATCTCACTGGGAAATATGCTGATCAAGGTGGTCTGATCATATGAACAAATCTCTAAAAAAGGGAGGAGCATAATAAAACTTACACACCATGGCTTGTTGCTGGTTTAAGCAGGAATGATATAGCAAAACAAGAAAGGATTGGCAAAAGACTTATGGGCTGTGGACTAGATTCTGCCAGAATCATGTGATCAAAAGGGAAGATCATTCCCACACCACCAGAAAACCTGGAATTTAATTTTTAAAGTATGTTAATGGTACAGAAATGAAGAGATCAGGAAATGAGAGAAAGAGGCAAGAATTATTAGAAAGAGAATTACAAGGATTTCTGCTGCAGATCATGCAGAGGGGACGAACAGCACTACTATAAGTTGGAACAGTAATGCTAATATTATTTATCGCTTTCCTCAGATCTATAGATTCTCATGCTCAGCAAGGCAACACATTCAGCTATTGGTAAGAATGTAATTGAGGCTGTCCTGCAGAAGAGATGCTACTAGCGGTGAGGCCTAAGTTACACTAATGTTATCAGGCAACCCACTCCCCAAGACCCCAATGTCTAAAAACTATGGCACTAAAAGATCAGTTTTATGCTTGCTTTCTTATATTGTAACTCAGTGGGAACAGGGTGGTAACTCTCCACCTTTCTAGTTCAGTCTTTCTCCATTGAGGGCCTCCTATCTACTGAGGAACCTCATGTATCTCTTGTGGAATACTCTGGGCTGCAAACGATGGTGGGATTTGGACCACTCGTATCACATCCCATGAACTAGCACAATAATTTCCAACCCATGAACATTTGGAAACAACAGGAAAGGCCTCCCTTCATATTTTTCTTTTCAAAAATAAGTCCTTGACTCTGTTTCACAAGTTTCAAGCCCTCTTTGCAGAACACCCAGCTGGCACCCAAAACTACTTCCTTGTTCTATTTCATAAACAGGGACATCCGTATATGACCCAGAGCTGATTAGAACAGTCTGGGAGTAAATCCAGGGCTGAGTTCACCAATCATGCTGACGGGCAACAGTGTGGTTTGGTGGGAACCCAGCTCCTGGGGCTTCTAAGCCAGGCTTAAGGACTTGGCATTAGTAGGTGGACCCGGCCGCTGCCTGCAAGAAGCAGGCCACCACACATGAGCTGCTCAACATCCTGGTGCTCAGGCCTCCTTTGAAGCCTCCTCAGGTGAACCTCAAGGATAGTCTCCACCGGACAGCATCCTACCAAAGGAATTTGCCTGCAGAGCTCACCTGATTCCCTAGCCCAGCATACAAGCCAGAAAGTGCCTGCAGACAGGAGGAGATCAACACCTAACACTGGCTAACAGCTGCCAAAAAAGGGGGCGCAAATCAAGACACGGAGGGTTCCCACTAATGCCCACGGGAGGAAGTGGACGTGGAGGGGTCTCCTCTGAACGAGACCGCAGCCTAGAGCGAGGTGGGGGCGAGCGAGCGAGCGAGCGGGCGCTGCAGTGGAGCTATGCAGGAACCTGGGTCGTGGGGGCGGGAAAGAGAAGCCGTGGCGGCTGTCGCCGGCTTAGCAGGTCCGCGCCAGCTCACCTCTCCGCGCCCCTCCATGCCTCCGTCTAGGGCCAGCCCCCCCTCATTCTGCAAGGGCGCCGAAGCCTTTGGTCTGCTCCCCGGGAGGCTCTCCCCTTCCTAGCCAGCCGGCTCGGCTGCGGCTGCCTCTCAGGTGAGGGCAAAGGACGAGGAAGGGGGGGAGGGCGGCTGGGGCACCTCTGGCTTTGCCGGAGGAAAAGGCAGGAGAACCGCAGCCCTTACCTTCCACAGCCATTCTCTCAGAGCTCGCTTAGTGCATGCATAATTCGCCTGCCCAGGGATGCTTCTCTTCCTCCTCCTCCTCCTCCTCCTCCTCCTCCTTCCTCCCCTCTTCCCCCACCCCCTTCTTCCCTTTCTTCTCTTTCTCCCTCCACTGTTTTCTCTTTTGCTCATCCGCAACCAAGAAGCTCAACCTGCAGCGAGAAAGGCTTAGCCCCCTTCCCTCTGCAGCCTGGGAAATGGAGTCTCTGCCCCCCAGTCAAGCTGCGCCACAGTGGCCCTTTGTGGGGATGGGGCTCCCCCATGCCGACGGACATCCAGCCCTCTCCACCTGAGACCGCCTCCCATAAAGGAGGAATCCGTTCCTTCTTGCCATGCCTCAGGCGCTCGAAACCTATGGGGACAGGGAGACTACAATTCCCGACATGCAACGCCGCAAGGTTTAGCAGAGACCTGGAGTGGGACGATTTGATTGAGCGCTTCCTTGTCAAATTAGAAGAGGAGACAGGTAAAAGCGGGTGGCTGTCGGACGGACGGCCCCCTCCTTCCCCCAAAAAAGCGGCTGGGATCAGAACCTTCCCAAAGGCGAGAGAGACGTCGCTTCCCAAATAGCTTCGGTGCGGCTGCTAACATGCCAAAAACTTGTCATAAATCCGACGGTGTTAATGCTAGCAACAAGGGAAGCAGTCATTTCTGAGCTTGCATTTGCAAAGGGTTTAAATGTGGCTGTTTTTAATCCAACTGCAACTCAGAGGGACTGATGTTTAATGATGCATGCTAAATTTCTGGTTACACTTTACTAAAAGTGTGAAAATACCAAGCGACCCGGGAGGCAGGCCTCAGGTCTTTTGCCTCTTGACTGGTTGGCCAACAGTGTCCCCTCTTTTCATTAAAAGAATTTTAAAACTACTTTTAAAAAACAACAACAAGGAGCTTGGTGGGCTCCCTGCTGCCTACTCCTGGGTCAGATCAATTACACTTTTCTTTTCAGCTTCCCACCCTCCCTATATGTATAAATGTTTTATTTCTAATAATATGTGAAAGCAAAATGACAAAATAAAAATGAACAGATATTCAGCACTAAGTTGTATAATAGCATCAAAGACAATAAATTAAAGATGTGGAGGGAATCCATTTTTTAAGGTCCATAACATGAAAAAGGTTTTTTTTTTTTAGGTAAGAACTGGTTAGATGCCTTTTCGGAAGATTCCTTCAAGGGGAGCTGTTGGAAATGGTTCTGTGTCACCCCTAGTTGTGCTGCATCTGATCCATGAGTGTGAAACAACAGTACTTCCCTGGCCTGGATCTTTGCTCCATCAGTAACAGACAATGCAGTATCATTATGAGTGTGAACACTGAGTGTGAAGAGAAATATTCAGAGCACTATTCAGACACCAAGTTTGTTCGCCTTGGGTCAGTCACTCCATGTTGGCAGAAAGCAACTTTAAAGGATGGTTATGAAGAAAGATGGAGAAGACCTGAATGCCCAGGTTGAAATTGGATGAAAATTGGAATACAAATCTAATAAACTGATTGGACAGAACTTGGACACCATGAGTGCAATGCTGGATAAATTCTTGGATTGCATCCACATTGTTTTAGATACCCAGAGCTGCACACCAGTGGTGAGGAAGCTCACTGATTGTGCCATAACAGCCCTGAGGGTACCTGGTGAAGCTACATTATACATTAGAGATTAAAGTACAATATATCTTTAGCAATGATGAAATCCATAGGCTGTTGGGAACCTGGGATCCTTCTTCTGGGTTCTAATATTAGGTAAAGGATCCGGTCCTTTGTAAGGCCAGTACTCTCTCCTACATTTAATCAGTTTGTTTAGTTATAAACAAAGCAAGCATTATAAAAACTCTGTTAGGTCTCTAGGGTTCCTGTACCCTGAGGAAGCCAGTCCCAAATGTCATGCCCTTGTAATTTGGTTGGGAAAGGAACAGACCACAACAATATTCTTGTGCCAGAAGAAAACAATGTGCAAATCAGACACAAAATCATATCTTTGTTACATACACATCCTGGAGACAGGTAGAAAAAATGCAAGGCAACTTTATGATATATTTCTTCCGAGAAGCTTCCCCTTCCTGCTCTCGTTTCTGCAATTATGACCGTGCCTGCACTTTTCAATAAATAATACAGTTGAACTTCTGCATTTTTCATGCCTCCAATAGATTAGGAGTCTTCTAGGGCAGGGAACTACAGTTTTGTTTTGTGATCTTTAAACTAGTGGGCACATCTGCAGTCTATTAGCAATACTAATTACAATAAAGTCAAGAGGGGAAAAAATAACTTTGGGTAGGTATTCCAGGACATCCTCTGCAAACTCCATGAAAGCAAATGGGCCAGATGGCGTGTCTGTTGCTTTTACTTCTCAAGTACAAATTCTGAGTTTTGAAGAAGAAAAATAATGCTAGATAATAAATCACACATTCCATTTACTGTTTGGGGAATGATGGAATTTGATCAATTGACTAATCAGTTCATGGTGTCCTTATTCAGATTGTACGTTCCATTGACTTTGCAATGGTTCACATATCCCACCAAGTCATAATGTGTTTTACTTAGTTTTGACTTAGTGGGATGTGTGAACTCAGCTATTATGACCTATAAACCATGATTTGAGGCTTGGTATACATGTATGACCAAGACCACTATGGTTTGCTTGACTAACCATGGTTTGGTACAAAGTATGACCCCAATTATTGTCAGAGACTTTAAAGGTCTACCTTACAGATTTTTAAAATATATACCTGTATACCCGATTTGCTTTCCATATTTCTGGGTTTTCTAGAATCTTCTTTATTGTGAAACTACAACATCTCCTATGTTGCATGTTCTGACATTGATATTTCTTCAATTTTGTATCAAAATTATTTTATTATAATTTTTATATAATTGTACTTTATTATAATTTCAGGTTGCCTTTCAGTGCATCGTATCAATTTTTTGCCCTGCAGCTTGGTAGTTCTAGTTCTAATTCACCTTCCATGGTCCAATACGCTTTGCTTTGCTTCTAAGTCAAGAAAATAAAGGCTTTTTTAAGGACAAACTCAGAATATAACATACAGTGCAGCTTGTTTTATTCTCCTTTCTTTCAAAACCTTACTTTTAGTAGAATTATTTCTAATTATCTGCAGTTTTATTCTTAGAGCAATTCCAGAACTGTATTTTTTTTTAAAAAAAGTCATTTTGCAACAAAAGTGAAAACAATGAACGTAATTTGTTACATAAGTTCTGATGCAGATATTTTAATGTTCTTCATTTCTTTTCTCAGACTATACCTTTTTAAAAACTGCATTAGAAGTCCCTTTTAAAATCTCCCTGTTGATTACTGAAAGCATCTTAAGACTCTGTCTACTGATGCATAAGTAACATTTACAATATTTAAGTTATAGTCATTACTTTGGAATGAAGTTTTTCTCAAGAACGTTGACCTATGCTTTCTTATCCTGTAGGAAGTCTATATCTGTGGATCTCAGCTAGGATACATATTTACCTTGGATCAGTCAAGTTGCAGCAGAGAAGGTGGGATACAGGGACACAAATGAATAATAAAACAAAATGGTTCCTGCTGGATAAATTATCTAGTTCAACATTCCCTGTGTGTAGCAGCAGTAGCTAAATTATTATTAATAGATTTTTATCACACCATTTTTTTAATATATAACTCAGGGTGGTAAACATACCTCTTACCTCCTATTTTCCCCACATCATCTCTGCTGGGCTGAGAGAGAGTGACTGGCCCAAAGTCCCCCAACCGGCTTTCAGGCCAAAGGGAGATCTAGAACTCACAGTCGCCTGGTTTCTAGGCTAGCACTTTAACCACTACACCAAAGTGGCTCTCAGATACATGCTGCTAGGAAATTAGGAGCAAGCTATAAAATTAACTATCTTCGTCTAACCAGTCTAAGTTATAAGGGTATAAGAAGATTAGATCAAAACAGTGCATTGAGGTATATCTTATTGGATATATAGTTTGAACTAAGATCCCATGAATATTCTGCCAGGAAACTTTCCAGAACAAAAGTGGGACCATTCTGAGATTTCTAGAAGTGACTGAACAGGATTTTTTTGCACACCTCTAGCATGAAATACTTCTATCTAAAACACCAATTATTCCATTCGATTGTGTATTTCATTGTTACATTTAACATTAATCACGTCTAGAAGATATATGGCATTGAAATATATTTTCTGCAATTAGGCATACAAGGAAAGTTACAAAGAGTCACACATACTAAAATATACATATACAAACAAATGATTCTTCATCTTTCCTTACATCCACTTCCCGCAGGTAGATGGTATGAAAATAATGATGTTACAGAGTGCCACAAAAGTGTGTGGCGGTACATTCATGGCATGTACAGAAAGGCTACCTGGTGGAATTATGAAGTGAAAGGCTGTGGGTGAGAAAAATGCATTCTGCATAAGAGGATGATTGCTGCAAAAAATTAGGATGAGAGAAAAACATACTATGTTATATAGAGAAAAAGAGTCAGAATGAAGAACAGTCAAAGGTAAAAGCCAGAGAAAAAGCAAAATTATTTTTGATGGACTTAAAAATTAAAGGGATGAAATAATTTGGGATGAAACTGAAATAAGGGAATGCTAAAAGGAATATTTGAGAGATTTGACTGTGAGAATAATAGTGATATGTTGAAAAGTAGTATTGTAATGGAATATGGGTTTGACTCAGAGAAACAGGAGGGGAATACTGAGCCATTACAGAAAAGATATCTGAGTCCAAGGAAAGTAAAAAGCATGAGAAATAAATTCAAAACACTCTGCCTTGGAGTCTTGGAATGAATGTTAATGCAGTTAGGTATTGTAACAGAATCTTAAAAGTTGGTCAAAGCCCCTCTCTACTTCAACTTATACATACAAGTTTAATAATAAATAAAATAAATAAATACCTAACCTAAACAAGGCTTTCAGACTGCAGGAGCTGTGGGACATCCAGCTTGCTGGGTGAATAAGTATGGCAGAGAAAAATATGAAAGACGTGAAGAAGCAGAAGAGGAATTTTAGCTCTTGAAGCAGCATTACATGGTGAAAAATAGCAAATGGAGACTGAAAATTGACAGGCGTTGGTTGTATTCACGTGTACAAAGCCATATATAGTTGTTGGTGTTGGTTTTTTTGTTTTTTGTATTTTTTTGGTGGCCCTGTTTTTTTACACAGTAGCTCATCTGGACTTCAAGAAGCTCCCCAAGGCAAACTCCCAATTGTCTGAACCAGTGTTTCTTGACCTTGGCAGGTTGAAGAGGTGTGAACTTCAACTCCCAGAATTCCCCACCCAGCAAAGGGGTTGAAGTCCATACCTCTTCAAGCTGTCAAGGTTGAGAAACACTGGTCTGAACGTTTTCAGTGTCTTCTCTATTTACTATCTAAACTCCTTCAACCAAGTCTGCTGCTCATTCTATAACAGCAGAGGCTGTAAGGCCCATCCCTCCCCTAATTGCAATAAAACCCAACATCTAGTGATAAAGAAACAACGTTAACTGCATTGAACCAGTTAAAAACAGTTTTACTACTTCTATTACAGTAATAACCATGCCAATCTACACTAAATTTACAGATATAAGAGTAAATTTTCTACTGAAGTCAGTGTGCTGGAGTCTCTGGGTCTGGGGTCTAGAGCAGTGTTTCTCAACCTTGGCAATATTAAGATATGTGGACCAATGCTGGCTGGGGAATTCTGGGAGTTGAAGTCCACGTATCTTAACGTTGCCAAGGTTGAGAAACACTGCTCTAAAAATTTACTGAGTATCTTCCTCATCTACCTCCACAGTTTCCTTAAAGGGGCAATGCATTTTCAACCCTATAGTAGACAGCAGTGTTTCTCAACTTTGGCAACTTTAAGATATGTGGATTTCAACTCCCAGAATTCTGGGAGTTGAAGTCCACACATCTTAAAGTTGCCAAGGAGTCCACACATCTTAAAGTTACCAAGGTTGAGAAACACTGGTATTCAATATCAGGGGGAGATGGGCGGCATACAAATTTGGAAAATAAATAAATAAATATATACAAGCCCCTAGTACCTACAGAACCCAGTCCAACTCTAGACACTCAACCAGTTTCCTTCAAAGAATCTCACTTCTCATGACTTGAACTGTCTTGGGCCTCCTTGGTGGTAGATCCAATCAGTTCCTTGGCAGTTCTTTGACTCTGTCGGTCCAGATCCATTCCCCCAATCATCACATACTGGATGTATCCTATTTTCCCATCCTCAATTTTCTCTCCAGCTGACCCACTGAGCAATCCTTTTCACGGGTGGAACTAGAACTCAAACTGCAGGCAGGCACACTGGCAGGGCACCTAGCAGAGAGAAGAGCCTTGGGCATTCTTCCTTTATCTCTTACTCATGAGTAATCTTTCACTGTCTCTCCTAATTGGAACTCTTGGTCTTCTGTCTTTGTTTTGATTTCTGTACTTGCCTCTGCCTCACAAATAATCTTTCTCTCCTTTTAAAGCTATGCCTCCATTCTCCCTTACTCTTGAATAATCTTTCTTCCCCACTTTAGATCTCAAGCTCATTTATATCTCCTCAGGTTGCCTCAACTAAGGTAACCACTTCTTCTCTTTTTCTTTACCATTTCTTTAGGCTTCATTTTTCTGAGTCAAAACTGCCAATGTCAAGCAGAGTCCTTAGTTCTGTTCCTCATCCCTCAGTCTGTGTGGATTCACACCCACAACTCTCCCCCTTTTAAACCTTCACCAAACTCTGAAGTTTTGTTTCTTCTTCTCACCTTTTCGGAGTATCCTTCCCATAGCTTTGGAAAGTCCCCAATTCCAATCTCCTTGCAGGCTCCACTTTGTGTACTAAGAAGATCCTTATCTCATTCATGATCTAATTGCTTTATTTCCCCCCTGTTTACCTTTGCATTAGTGTTTCCCAACCTTGGCAACTTCCAGGTGTGTGGACTTCAGCTCCTAGAATTGTCAACAATGTCCATGCTGGTTGGGGAATCGTGGGATTTGAAATTTAACACCTGGAAGTTGCCAAAGTTGGAAAACACTGCACTCTATCCTGCGAATTGCAAATCCCAGCCCCCCTGATTCCTGGTACCCAAGTTATTTCCTTGCTTCTTATAGCAAGTTTCCCAACTTTGCTACAATCCCTTGAGCACATGAAGGAGCAACCCCATTTCTGCCATTGTATAACCCAACCAGTGTGCTTAATCAGTGTGTCATATTAACCCAGAAAATTTAAGCAAATCTTGGATAAGTTAATTGTGAAATATTTGAACATTTCAAAACTTATGTATTTTCAAAACATCCTTTCTATGGGAAAAACAAAGATGAAGTTCAAGGCTGCTTTTCTATAAAACACTTAAAAGGAAATCATGTTTCTTTTTGGTCTTCTCTAGTTAAGTTGTGGCAAAAAAATCCACTGCAGAATTTGTCCTCCTTTCCCATGGGAGAGGCTATTAATTGCTAGATTTTCCAGTCTTATTGCCCTCAAGGGGGAGGCAGCCTGCAAATATTCAAAACAAGGTTTATTTTGATCTAGTTATTCTAAATTGAACCCTTCCTCCCTCTACCTCTATTCACTTCTCATCTTTGCCACAACACACATGATGTTGAATCATAACACCAGATTGTTTCTCTTCTAACAGTGTTTGTTACCGTATCGCATTTATGCCAACAAAGAAGCAGGGGGTATGGGGGGAAATCAGCTCATTTTAATTTGCACAAGTTCTGATGAGCATTTCTCCAGCCTTCCCTCTCCTATTTTCCATGACATCATGGCAACTCAGCCAAAGTCTACAGTGGTTTCCCCCACTCAACGCTTGTACCATCTTCTATTATCCCTCAGCCATTACTGAGGCAATATGAAGCCTGCTCTCATTACTGTTATTTCAGCACTACAGTAGTTGGATGACTCTAGAATTGTCAGCCCTTTGAGATAGACCAGGTCAGGAAACAAATCTGACAGGAACTCTACTTTACTGAGATAGGCTATAGTGACAGAACTTGAAAGCCTGACTGAGCTTTCCCCTCCCTCCCTCTTGTAATCTAGTGAATTAGGAGGAATCAGTCTGAGCTTCCTTCTCATGCCTTGCGAGGCTTAAAGCATGCTTTTGTTTATTGTCTCTGCCTGGTTTCTCCAAGGTCATGTCTGTGGCTCTCTACAAGAATGATTCTTTTTTTCAAATTAGGTTCCATGGGAACTTGGATAGTCTCAACAGTGCTCTTCCCTCTCACTAGCTGTATGTCACCAGGATCTGGTGTCAGCAGGGTCTGCAAGCAGTCCCCACAGGAGGCTGCCTTGCTTTCAAGTTTTCTGATAGCCCCACTAGATAGTCAGACCAAGAAATAACTCCACAAGGGAGCTAAAACTATTTTTACTGAGATTGTCTATAATAACAGAATCTCGCAAGTCTGACTGTGCTGTACCTCCTCCCATTTCTTATACTCTTGTGAATTAGGGAGGTATCTGTCTGTTGTGGAGTTACATTTTGCCCCTCGTCACTCTGGGAGTGACACTTGCATATCTCCATCAAGATCAACTTCTTTACTCTCTACTTCTTCTGCATTGCTATTTGCACACGCGCACACACAACCTGACTTCCTGTCTTCCCCCAGACAACTCCGACAAACATTTGCCCAGGCAACCCATGTTTTCTAAAGGGTAACTGAGGGAGTCGAAAGCAGAGAATTTCCAACTTGATTAGCAGCACATGCGCAGTCACCACGAGTTCCTCCTTCATTTCCCATGTTGCAGATGGTATTGTGTATATCCATGTGTGTGAGCCCAAGAGCTTAATGATCAAGGTGTGATCCTGTGTACACCTACTTAGGAATAAGCCCCACTGAGCTGTGTGGGAATTAATAAAGAAACCTAGGATTGCTCAATTGCAGTCCACATGTACTTCAAGTTCCTTTGGAGTGGAACTTTCTCCAGAATCCCATTTGCAAAGGCAGGCAGGAGGAAAATGGGTGCTTATGTGGCTTCTGCTGGCATCCACAATGAAAATACCTATCTCTTTTGCTCTGGAATAGTATCTTCCTGGAGATCCATACAGCATTTACTCTGATGATGTTCCAAAGTCACTGAAACTTATCTTTGGTTCCAAGTCTGGTGGCTGCTGTGCCCTCGTTGGCTTTCCTTTGGGGTGTTTTGGGGGTATTGTGTTTGTCCTTCTGGATGTTCATGGTTTTTCTGTTTTTGTTGGTTTTTATTTTATAAAGTAAGCTGCCCAGTGTTGTCTTGAGCTGGGCAGCCTCTAATTTAATAAAATAAATAAATAAAATCCTAGAAATATACCCCTCAGTTTATTTATTTTACTTTGTGATTAGGCCTTAGAAATATTTTGTTGGGCATGGATCGATGGCTACAAACTTGTACAGCTGTAGACAGTATAGAAAAAGGAGAAAACAGAAAACTTGAAACAAATTCCAGTGCTGTTGGTGGTGCTGCTGCTTCTTATAGAACAACTGTTTTGAGAAATTAAGGTCAGGCATAAATCAGAAAGGATAGTATAATCAGAACTTTATCAACTTTGGTTTTCCATGGACTGGCAAGAAGACAGACCAAATGCAGTGTGTGCTGAATGGAAGCAAGTGAAAAGTAACAGTAGTCTTATTGGGAATTGTCAGATGCAGTGAACCACATGATATTCAATGGGGTTTCTACCAGGAATTGAACTTGTGAACCCTCAATACTTTAGATAACTATATACACTGCATTAGCTTTAGAAGCGATCCAGGACCTGGTGCTGAGCAGTTTCAGGAAGAGATATCTAGAAGCTATCAAATGATATATACAATACATCTTCCCTTAAGCTTTGAGCCAGATGTTATTCTGTTGTATAAATAAATAATTAAAATCTGGCTACCCACGTCTGATGATTCCCAATAAGGATGAAACTGGGAACATGTGCCTCCTGTTGGTCCATATATCTCAACACTCCACACAGGATATTCACTGTGTAAAAAATACAGAATTTTTTTAGAGGGGGTGGAAGTCATGTAAAACCCCATACATGGGGGACATGACATAATATAACATCTGTATCTCTCTGCTCTGAGAGCTAGGGGAAGGTGGATTGTTATACCATTGGGATAGTGTAATTGTAGACTGCAGAATAACAAAGATGTCTGGAAACCCAACACTACAACTTGAAAGATAAAAGTCCTAAGTATTACAAAAGAAAATGTGCCAAACGCCATGAGGAGAAAATAGCATTTTGTACATTTTTATGTGAATAGCAAAACAAAAATGTCCAATGCATTGATCTGTTTGGTTAAACATTAACCTTCCAAATAACTGTGAAATTCAACTTTTATTTGGGTTTTATGGGTTTATGGTTTTTGTAGTTTGGGGCTATTATTGTTGTAGTAAGCCATCCAGAACTGTGTTTTAAGATGGGTGGCCATACAAATCTTTTAAATAATTTTTTCTACATTGGAAATATTAGTTTTCCACTTACAATAAATGCTTTCTTTTTCATTTCATTGCCAATTTTCTATCACTAGTGCTCTGCCTCTTGATGAAGGGTTTCAGGGTTTTTCTTTTTTAACTAACAAATTCTGCGGCCTGAAAAAGTTTGGAAAGTCCTGCTGTAGAAGACTTACTGCTTTAAGGATTCACTACTTCCTTTCCTTTCAGTTCCTTTCCACCAATCCACTTTTTCTGGCAGCCTTTATTATCCTCTTCTCTCACCCACCCATCTTTCCTTTATAAAAAGCACCATCTGGTTTTCTTTGCTAGCAACTTTTCCCTTCTCATTGATCATCTTATATTTTATTTATGCTTAAGTCTAACATTAAAGTCTTGTTTGCTTGCATCCTTCAGCTGTGTTTCTGTTCATGTGTGATGTTTAGAAAACTAACTAAATAAAGTGAATTAATTATATTTGACATTTGTATTCTAGTGATTTTTGAAAGCATCTGTTACTCCGCTGTTCCAAGGATTCTTGGGATCCCAAAAGTTATTAGGCATTTTTCCCATCAGGCTTCAACCACTGTATTTAAGAACTTGTAATTAGTCTCCCGTGTCATACTTCTCTGAAACCTTCTCTGATGGTTCATTTCCCATTGTTTGTACTGTGGACTGAAGATTGGACATTGTCTAACATGATTGCAATTTTGCATCTCAGTCACACTTTCTCCAACAGCCATCACATTCCGTAGCCAGCTTAGTTTTATGGGTGTACAGTTCTCTTCCTCTCAACAGAAAAACAAAAATTGCATTGGGAATACCCAGGTGCAACTCAAGTAATGAGAACTGGATTTTCAGAGTAGAAATAATTTTAATTATGTTTGCCCTTTTCTCTGGAGAATCACATTGTCCTTTTTTTTTTTTTTTAAAGCTAATCCCATTCATTGGGTAGAGTGAGTGCAATTTAGAAGAGAATTTGCTCTCTCTCTCATTAAATCCCACATTATTTTTCTTCGAATGCCAACTAATCAACTCAGTGCTGCATAGGAATGTGACAAATCCATGCTGTCTCTCTTGTGGTTTTGGATCCCACTGTATAAAATCCCCCTTTTTCTCCATGTGTTTATGTATTTCAATCCCCCAGTTTTTTGTATCCAACAAAGCTTTCTTCTACTAAAGTTTAGTTCATGTACATCAAGGTGCTCCAAAACTCTAGTTGCTGCTTATATGTTTGTTTAAGTAGTACCATGAGTATACATGATGCTTTTCAAAAGATAAGGGCCCCAGGGAAGTCCACAGCCAATGGGCCAGTAATAAAATAATAGAGCAAATGGAAACAAGAGAAGAGAAGAGAAGAGAAGAGAAGAGAAGAGAAGAGAAGAGAAGAGAAGAGAAGAGAAGAGAAGAGAAGAGAATTAGGGATAAGTACAACAAGAAGATGCTATTATTTGAGATACTCCTATTTAGGCTCAGTTACATTACAATACTGGATCTAAGAAGCTGTTCTTCTTTCAGGTGCTGGGCCATATAAGCCTGCTATATGAGATGAATTCCATGTCTGGATTCTAATGCAGTATTTTTTATCTGATTATATTCTATTATTTTACCATTTTCCTTTTCTGGACGTTTTAAACCCTTGATAATCACCCAAAGTTGCTTCATGAGTGGCCGGCCTTATCAATTGATTCATTAAATAAATAGCCCCATTATTTCTTATTTATGATCAACCATTCTGAGAGACGAATTAACCATTAGGGTTTAGGGTTAGTCAAGAAACTTGGAGGTGGGCTGGTCAAAAACAGGTGGGCAAGAAAGAGGCGGGTCCTGGGTTCACCCAATATGATGGCTGCAAGCAAGTTATGACCCAAACAGATGGTGCCACTGTCCTCCAAACATCTTTTAAAAATGTTTTTCAAAGTAATAGTAGCTCATGTGATAGCCAGATCATAAGGGTTTTCTATATATTCCTTTGAGTTTGTTCTATCTTGGGTAATTTAACATGCATACATGTGTATGTTCCTGTGATGATGCATGAAATTATAAAGGCTAGAAGGTTGGGGCACAGAGTGAGAATCACGTGTCTGTTCCCAGCCCAAACTGAATCAGTCATTCAGGGAGTCAGGAAGCATGATCAATATTCCACAAGCAAAAGAATTGTGGCCTGAATTCTTTCAACCATCACTTACCCTTGCCAGCAGCTTTATTGCACAGTTCTCAGGAAGGTTGTGCCTGATCCACAAGACGCCCAGTTGGAGTCCTTTGTAATCTGGTAGGGACATCCTGAAAAGGGATAGGGTTTGTTTGTTTTTTTGAAAGGGATAGATTCCTATTTCATCACAACAGGCTCAAAACATCAGGAAACAGTGGGGTAACCAATAACAAAACAGTTGTCTGGTCAGGGTACTGGTAAAATCCAATATGAGCAGTCACAGGCCAAAATAATATCAGAGAGATACAGGATGGAAAATCAACAAAAACATCATCAACAAGGTTTTGGTCAAGCAACCAACCAGGTCAAGCAATAAATTGAATTAGTAAGTGGAGAAGTACAGCAATGCAAGAGGCCTCAGAACCTCTTCTAATCATTCTGCCATCAGTGGCTTGGAAGTAGTTGCCAGCCCTCATATTCCTTTGAAGGAACAACTTCAGTGCTTGAAGATGTGACTATCTGTATATATCCCTGCCCAGCTATTCAAATGTGCCAACAGAGCACTTTCTTACATGCCACTGTTGAAACTGGTAGATGATGTGGAGGTAGAGGATCTTCTTAATGGTAATGTCCTGATTATGGGATGCTTTCCACCCAGAGGCCAGGCTGGGTCCTCCAGTGGTTTCACTTCTAAGCCAAGTGAAGACCTGCCAAGACTCAGGTTGCTTAGGTACCAGAGTTTAGTCTCCCGAATTTTATTTTTCAAGTGTTGGATGATTTATTTGTTTTCACAGGTTGGGTCCTGCCTTAAAACCATGGATATAAACATCTATTAATACAAAATGAGCTATAAATATTTGAATAAACAGGCAAACCCCTAAATACAAACTTCAATCCTTCAATGCAAAATCCAGAGAAAGTTGACCTGGCTGATTGGTAAATGGGATGAAGATGCTTATAACCACTCCATGAGCTACAAGGGCCAGTCCCCATAGCCCCCTTCCCCACTGAGTGAGCAAGACCCCAAATTTTGGCTTGTTTTGGAGAGTAAAGGGAATTAAGGGGCAAGGCAGCTACTATATTAGTCTTGCAGAGGCTTAGAACATTCATTTCACCCCTGGTCTGATTGACTTTGGTTCCTGTCCCTGACTATTTCTGGAGTGCAGCCTTTGGTGTGCTCTGGAAATCCTAGTCCAGTTCTCACACTGACCCATGGCTACAAGAATGCATAATGAGAAGAATATCATGGAACAGGTTCTCAATATTATAGGAGAGAAAAAGACTGCATATGGTTGTGTATTAATTAAATCAGAATAGACATATTAAAGAGCTCAGTAATGTCTGTTTCAGGTAAGCCAACATGAAAAGCATCTTCATAGATTCATTTAATAGGGCTTCTATGCCCTTCCTTGTCCAGGACCCTTAATTAATCAAGCCCTTGATGCAATTTAGGACAAATTACACTCTAACAGAAGATCTATTCAAGGACATAAAAGGCCCATTCCCTGAAGCAATTTTACCTAATAATAGTTAACAGAGAAGGGGAGAGGAGGAGAATCTGAAAATATAAATGGATTGTCATTTTACTTTAATTTTAAAAAATGAAATATAATTGTGTATCCCATTTCTAGTCAAGTCACCTTATCAAGGGTTTAATGTATAATTAAAGGGAGGTCAATCAGTTTTACAAATACTGACTTACTTTCCCTCACGTTAAGCAAACAGCCATTATGAGGTTCTGATGTAATTTCAGCAATGCATCTCCTCTTCTCATTTTATAGTTCTTTTTCATTTTTAATATGCCTTTCCCACTTCCATTTGTATCTTCAAAAAGAAGGCGGGGGGGAGAAAAGCCACTTAAAATCCCCTGTGCCATTTCTTCAATTGCATATGCTTTCCCCTTTTAATCTGCATTTGCTTCTATACAACAAGGCCAGAGTGGTTTATTCTAATAATGCTTCATTATCATGAGGGTGGTGGTATTCAAAAATCTATCAGTGCCCATTTCTAAAAAGAGAGAAAGAGAGAGAGAGTGCTTTAAAATAATATGTTTTTTGTTTTTCAGGCAGAACATTCTGAATCTAGAAGGTCACATATCTAATTGCTGGCAGAGAAAGTGAGTTAAAAAAAAGCTGTGCTGAAATTCTGGACAGGTATTTTTTGCCTTGTGTAAGAGTCTCTCGCAACTGTTAAAAATGATCAGAATATTGTTTTCCCACATTCCTGCTTTGTTGCTTTCTTTTACTGCTAGGCAGTGGGTCTAGTCCTCATCTAAAAGATTTGTACTTTTGTTGCATTTCAATGTATTTTTCTAACTCAATTCTTTTTTACTGAGCCAGAATCTAGATGTTCATGAAGTAATCTTTTTTTTGGGGGGGGGGGGGACTCGGTCCAAAAGTCCCTATTATACTAAATGTTCCTGCCAGTTATGAAAAAATCTGCTCCACCTAATTGACCTTGGATGAGTTGAAAAAGCTACATAGGATCCAAGATGGTTAGTCTTTGAATGGCAGACCATTCGCACATCTGAGGTGTTGGAAAAATACATAAATTCTGGAAGAAACCAATGACAAGAGACTTTCCTACTGATGTCAAGAAAATGATATGGATGTGTTCATACTGCAACACTCACCTGACTTATTGTTTTCACCTGTAACCGTTACTAATATCACACACACCCATTATTCAGATGAGTCAGTTAACAGCCTGTATAATGTAGGGACTAACATGTTGCACTGGGACTAGAGATTCCTAGGTTCTATTTCTCACTTGCCCTCAGAGGTTACAGAGTGACTTTGAACCAGTTACTCTCTTTCAACCTAACCTAACCTGGAGAGTTGCTCCTTCTGAGAACAAGGTCAGCTGAGAACTTCATGCAAGCTGTCTTAAGCTCTTAATGTTAAGAGAACATGTGGGATCTATTTGCAAATACATACATACATACATACATACATACATACATACATACAGTGGGCATTGATACTAATCAGCATAAAGAGTTTAACAGGGTTCCATAGACAGCATTCTTAGATCAGGAAATCAAAGCTCAAAAGAACAAAGGTATAATTTAATTACCGATACGCTCATCAGTGTCTGCTCCTGCATCTGTCAGCAACCATAGTTTCAAAATAGGGGGACCAATTCCCATTAACCTTGGAAAGCATCATGATTGGCCAAGGATGCTGAGAGTTGTAACTTAAAAACATTGGGGGGCATAGGTTTCCCATCCTTGGTCCAGAAAACACCCTAAACCAACTCATTATTGGAACTGAAGAAATGAAAATATTAAATTACTGGAACTTTAAAATACAAATCCTTCACACAAGGAGTACATATCCAGAGCTAGCATTCAGGTGCAAATAGTAAGGATAACAGTGCCAGAAGTGGGTAATCTTTTATGGGCTAGAGTCTGATTCTGTGCAGCAGATTCCCCACATTTAATTCCTTACAGCAGGGCTATGCAATCACAGCCCCCAGGTCTTTTTCTTTTTACCCCAATTTTATAGACCCAATGTGTCCTTCTTTAAGATGCTCCGAAGGATTAGAGCAGATTGTTGCTATAAGTAATTTTTTATTAGATAGGTTTACATATTGGATTGTTCTGTATTTATTTATTTATTTATTTATTTGCTTGTTTGTTTATTTATTTATTTATTTATTTATTTATTTATTTGCACCAAAGATGTATATCCCTTATGGGTTTTCAATTGCAGCCCAAGCATAACATTATTTCTCAGTGTCTGCACATTATAGGGGTCTGGAGGGATAAGAATAGGCTTCATCTTAACCCTAACAAGGCCAAATAGCTGTGGGGGTTAGGGACTACTGCTTCTGGGGACTGTCCATCTGGATGAAGTAACACTCTGAACTCCTCCTGGACTCTTAGCTCCTTCTAAGGAACTAAAAGCAGGTAGTAGGTAGCTCCTTCTAAGGTAAAAGCAGGTAGAAGGTAGCTCCTTCTAAGGAGCTAAAAGCAGGTAGTGCCCATAGCCAAAAGGGCTGTGCACAAATTCATCTTGTGCAACAATCCCAACAGTTCCTGGATCGGATGCCCATATTCATAGTCACTCACACCTTGGTCACTTCCTAGCTGGACTATTGCAACGTCCTCTATGTATCATGATGTGTGTGGTCCAGAATACAACAGTGTGGGTAACGATGGGCACATCATGGTCTACTCTTGTAATACCATTGCTGTGTGACTCACAATAGGCTTTTGGGTGTAATTCAAGGTGGTGGTTGTCATTTATAAAGCCCTTTGTGGCACAGGTACAGGTTAATTGTGGGATTGCCTGTCTCCAATTGACTCTGCCCATCCCATGGGATCCAACAAGGTGGGCATGTTCTTGGTCCCCTTTGTAAAACAATGCCATCTGGCAAGACCTAGGAGCTGTGCCTTCTCTGTCATGGTGCCTGCCCTGTGGAACAGTGGGTTGTGAGGGGACTAAAACACACATGCACTCTATACAGAAGTTCCCATTTGCCAAGCATATAGACCATTCTGACTAGATAGCCATAGTAATAGCTATCACCATCATCATCACCATCGTCTCATAATCTTGCTGCATGCTTAGGTGAAGCCAGTTGGACTCAGCTTCTGAATATGCATGAGACTGACTATGTAACCTATGGGTGCCATACAGTAGAAAGTATTGATGCCAGTTCACTCAAATTTAATAATATGTTCAAGTTTGCTACCAACTAGCTTTATTTCAAGCCCTGATCTTACAATTGAACATTTAAAAAGGGCCCTTCAAGGTAAGCGCAACTCTTGTTGACATCCATGTAGCTTTCTTAGCAATAGTACAGAAATGTTAGGAAAAAAATATTCAGATGCCTTTATGTGTTTATACCTACAAAGATCAGAATAATGCAAGCAATGGTATTCCCTGTGACACTCTAGGGAAGCAAAAGCTGGACTTTGAAGGAACAGGTTTTGGAGAAGACTGCTGAGAATACCGTGAATAGCCAAGAAAACAATCAAGTGGATCATGAAAGAAGTCAACCCAGAGTTCTCACTCAAGACACAAATGGCCAGGCCCCAATTATCCTACTTCGGACATATAATCCAAAGACCTAGCCCTCCAAAGAAGGTTCTAATGCTGGGAAAGATGGAAGGAACGAGAAGAAGAGGATGACCAATAGCAAGGTGAATGGACTCAGTTATAGTTGCAATGAGCATACCATAGGAAGACCTGAAAAACCAGTAGGGACAGATCATCATGGAGAAAATCTATCTATCTATGGAGTCCCTAAATGTCAACACCAGCTTGATGGCACATAATCAAGTACAGAAGTGATTTCTTTGGTTTGTTCAGGATTTTTTTAAAAAAATTTCTTAGTCTATCTTACTGCCCAGGTATTGTCTGATGGTCTCCTCTTTAGGTACTAACCAGATCTGATCCTACTTAGCTTTCTGAAAGCAGCCAAGGTTGCCTAGATGCCGCCATGTAGATGGACACCAAGGCTTGTTCTAATTATTACAGAAGAGAGCTTCCATTGTTCCTAAATGCAACATTGCAGTTTACCCTGTTGATCAATGGATCCCATCATTGATGGGACCACCCAGTTAAAAAATCCAGGAAAACAAGAGCAGCAGTTGGGAAGGGCAGGAGAGCTGAATATTAGCATAGTTTGTGGAATCTGCAGAAACAGTCTTAGACCCTGGCAATATTCAAAATAAAAATAATATGAATTATGAATTATTACATAAATTAAATCAATCAACCCCACAGTTAGCAAAAATGCATTGATGGTATACAATACTTAAAGCACATAATTAATAGCATTTTAAAATATGTATTCATTTGATTTTTTTTTTTTTACATCACACACCACTGAAGGCCCTGGGTAGCGTACAAAAACTTCCAAAATCTCATAAGCAATTAAAACATTAAAATATTATTTAATATTTAAAATATTATTATTTTCCTTTTCATTAAAATACAGTGAAATTATCATTCTGGCAGGACAATTAAAAATAAGAAGAACTGATTGAGGAGAGCAAGGAGAATGAAGATTAACATAATTTTACCTGTCTGAAAATTAAGAAAGAAAATCTATATCACTGCTTATTCCTGTCTTAAAAACCAAGGGATATTTGGAAAGCGCCAAGTTCTAGTAGCAAAGACAAAACAGAAGAGTGAAGATTCTGTCCTTGGCTGCACTGGACGCATGTCTGGGCAGAACGTCCATCTGTCAGTCCCCACAGGCTACAAGAGACAAGATGCTGCTCAAGAGAAAACAGCAGTTCCTTGGATGGAACATTGGAAATTGTTGGCAAGCACCTCCAAGCCTGAGAGACTGATGTCTGCCACGGACATCAGGGGTGGAGGTGGGGAATGAATAGCACTGTGTTAGCCCTGAGACAGAGAGATGTGTATTTCATGATCCGACTTGGGGGTCTCATAAACTACCAACCTCAGAATTTCTTGTACGTGGGAAGGACAGCTGGTAACAGTTGAAAAGTAATAATCAGGGATAATAATCCAAGGACCAGTGGAAACTCCTTTTGTTGTTATGATTTCTGGGCCTATATATATGAACGAAGGACTAGTGTTTAAGTGCATGTATACTATGTCCAGCTATAAACAAAATATATGAGACTGTAGCTATGGAATGTAGCACGTGGTATACAGGGGGTATACCACATGCTGAGAGGGGGCTGGGTTATAAATTTATATTAAGCCTCCTAAAGCAATGTATAGTCTGTTCTTTATAATGGTTCATTCATCAGATGGTGCATTGAATCAATGGTCAAGTATTTCTCTGGCTTCAGCTTTGCAGAGGAAATGATCCCCATTGTCCTTGCACCACCACTGCACGGTCAGTTATGCTCATCTCCTTGATTGGTCTAAAAGCTGAGTTTTTTCTCATATTTTGGACCTTCTGCCCTATTCTGAAATGTATACTGTGGAAAAAATATTTTAGTGGGCCAGGATGATGTTATCCTTTACGGTTGATCCACACCATTTGCCTTTCCTGCATATTATCTGTCATGCAAAGAAAGGGGCTTTGATTATTGAATTTACAGGTAGGTTTTGAAAGATCTTCACTGGTCAACATTTAGAAGAGTTGCCATCCCAGTTTGTAATAACTTTGTTACATTAACAGTTTGTGCAAACAAGAACAAAAGGTTTTCTTTCTTTCTTTCTTTCTTTCTTTCTTTCTTTCTTTCTTTCTTTCTTTCTTTCTTTCTTTCTTTCTTTCTTTTTTTCTTTCTTTCTTTCTTTCTTTCTTTCTTTCTTTCTTTCTTTCTTTCTTTCTTTCTTTCTCTCTCTCTCTCTCTCTCTCTCTCTCTCTGTCTTTCCTCTCGATTTAGTTTTATGAGTTGGGTCTTCTTAAATTGTCTGAGGGTACGGTCTGTCTTTTTTTTAAAAAAAAAATCTTTATCTATAATCAACTAAAATTGCTACAAAGAAACAAATGAGTGAACAGCCTGGAATGCAGTGTTTTTCAATAGGCCCTATAATTAGGTTCTGAAAAAGGAAGACATTTGACCATTAAATTGTCTGGTGTTTTTTTGTTTTTGTTTTTGTTTTTGCAGGACCATTAAAATTTGCCCAAAAGGGACCTCACAAGGTGATGAGAGTAGCTAGAGATTTCTCATATATGGATAAGAAAACTGTCTGAGCTGAAGACATTCTTTGAGTGATCTATACCTGAATAGCAATTCACTCAAGCTTCCCCACCCCATTTCGAAAGCATCAGACAAAGCCATATGCATTCTCCTGTCAAGTATACTCTTTCGCTGATATATGTCAGCCACTTGTTCCACCAAGGTTACTTCAAAGGTGTCTGCCTTGATTTCAAATTGAGCTCATCATCCTTCAGGCTGGAGGGAAGCAAATCAATAGGATTCTCATATTGAACGTTGCAGGGCAGGTGAGTAGTGTGAACACCCTCCCTGTCCTGGATGTACTTATTGCTCTTGTGTAGTTAAATGACACTTGTCTTTCTATTAGAGTTTGGCGTGCTGAGTGGATTCCCTGCCCTGAGGAGCTGCCCAGCATATGAGACATATTGCTTTGTTCTAATCAGCATTAGGATGCTGATGAATTTTCCCTCATCTGAATTTCTCTCCAGACATTGAAATTCCAAATGTACTGTCAATCTTCTTTGCACAATCAAGCCACCCCACTGGTTCGTTTGGAACAAAATAGACCATCTCTCCTGTATTTTGCAGAGATTGCTGCCCCTGTTTGCTCCCATTTAATTTTTCTTTCCCCTCCCCCAAACAGATACACACGCACATGCCTATGTTCTAGTGATGTGCACAAACATTTGCACACATTGGGTTTAAAAACACAGTGTGAAAAAGAAGAGGAAGGAAGGAAGGAAGGAAGGAAGGAAGGAAGGAAGGAAGGAAGGAAGGAAGGAAGGGAAGTTGTTCACTGGTTTGCCATCATGTCCTCAACAGAAGAGAAGATCTGCAGCTCAGGTTTGAACTGTGGAGTCCTTGGTGCTCCCTGAGCTTGGCTGTTTGCTTGCAGACATTTCATTACCTGACTAGGTAACATCTTCAGTGCTAGTGAGTGTGGGGTTTGCGCCACACTCCATTATGTCCTCAGCATTTCTGACTGAATATCCTATGGTCTTTTATTTCCACAGCACTGTTTTCTTTCTATCTGCATGTGCCCATGTCTAGTCAACCAAGTGGTTAACCTTGAATGCAAATATACATGCACACGCAAAAGACAGAAGCAATTTTATTACTTCCTTGAAAACCATGCAATATATATTCCTCTCTTTCCCTTTCTCTCACTCTCTCTCTCTCTCTTTCTCCCTGGATCATAGTGTTGGAATGGGCAATTAGCCTATTGCTCTGCTCAATAGAGGAATCCAAATTAAAATGTCCCTGATAGGTGGCTGTCTATCCTTTACCTAAATTAGGAGGAATTTCTGATAGTGAGTGCTGTTAAACTGTTAACCAATCTGATTAGAAGTGTGGTAGACTGGAACAGGTTACCTCACTGAAGATTTTCAAACAAAAGCTAGATGCCCTCTGTCAGGGATCCCTTGGGTGGGAACTAGACGAGGTGACTTATAAAGCCCCTTCCAGCTCATACCCAGAGATTCTGTGGGCATATCCAGTGAAGGGAAGCCTGCAGCTTGTCTCAGAAATTGATTCCAATGTTGAATCGCTGTAGGAAGTTTAATCTATCATTCATTTGGAATCTGCTTTCAGATAACTTAAATTCTTTATTCTGTGTCCTGCATTTTAGAACAATAGGGCTTGTCTTCTTCCTGCAAAACATCCTTACAGATATTTTAAGAGTGTGTCATAGCCTCCTTCAGTGTTCTCATCCCAGGTTAACCCTTCCTGGTTTCTTCAATATTTCTTCATAGAACTTGGTTTCTAATCCTTGATCATTCTCCCTGTCCTTCTTGAACCGGTTCCGGTTTCTCTGAAACCATCTTAAAGTGCAATGTCTTAGGCTGAATATGGTTCTTGAGGTGGTCTAATTAAACCAGAATAAAGTAGAGTATTATCTTGCTTGACTTGGAAACTATACTTCTGCTGATAAAGCCTTTTACGTTTTTAGAAGTCACCTCACACTGCTGACTCATTCAGTTGGCAATCCACTACTCTTCCAAGATTGTTTTCCACATATCCTGTTACTAAGGCAGGTATACCTGTGAATTTAACAACCTTGCCCTTGAATCTGCTAAATGTCATTCTCTTACTTTCAACCTATTACTCTAAGCACCGGAGATGACTCTGAATTTTATTTCTGTTTTCTAGGTTATTAGCCAATGTTGTGTCAACTGCTAGTTTGATAAATATTTCCTCTACCTCCCTCATCCTAGTCATTTATAAAAAATAGTAAAAAGTAGACAATCCATGATTGAATTTCATAAACTGGGAAGCGGGTATAGACTGCTACCCTGTCTTTTTATTTTACGAAGTCCTCTAGTATTGCCTGTTGACTCTCTCCCTCTCTCTCTCCCTGTCCCTCTCCCTATCTCTGTCATCTCTGTCTATATCTGTCTATCTACCTATCTCTATTAGGATAACAACAACAAAAAGACAAAATATTTGCTTTGCTTCCCAAAAAGGTTCTCAGCCTCTACTTTACTGGAAGGAGTATTACAACTCTAACCCTAAAGCTGGTTAGGACACTCTATAATGTCATTGCAGAAAGACTCCTGCCCTGTGCCCTGACCAAAACAACTTGAACAGAGGATAGGGCATCCTTACATCCATTTGGCCAGAAAAATATCCAAGGACGGCTCTTTGGAAATTCTCAGCTTCAAGAATGAAAGATTATTTTGCTCACAACAATCAATATTCAATAAGACTAAGGGGAGACATTGATATCAGTGTCCTGGTACAAACAAGGCTGCCACAAGGAAGATAGTCAGGGACTATTTTCTATAGCACAGAAACTAGGACCAGAAATAAGGGTTGCAAGTTGCAATTCCCTACTATTCATTTAAATATAAGGGGAAAACATCCTGAAAGTAAGTTCTATACAACAGTGCAACGGTCTACCTATGGAGGTTGTAGATTCCCCATCTCTGGAGGCTTTTAAGAAGAGGCTAGACAGCCACCTCTCATGGATTGTTTAATGGATCTTCTTGCACATTGCAGACAGTTGGACTAGATTTTCTTGTGGTCCCCTCCCAACACCACAATTCTGTGATTCTATTCCATGTCCACTGAGCATATTTTATCATTGTTTGGCTGTTTGTTTTTGTTTGTTTTCTTTTTTGGAGAGGAAGACTTCCTTCCATCAGACTTTTTTGAACTTCTGCCCTACCTTGGAGTTCCTGCTGACCCCATTTGTGTATGCTTCTCACCATAAACGTCATCAGCCCTCACAAGCCTGGAAACTGGAGAAAGCGAGGCACTTAAGCCATTTCATCCCTGCATGAGCATTTGCTTCAAGAAGATGCTCTTCAACTGTACAAGCCAGAGGGCTTGAAGACAATTCCTTCCTAAGCCCCATAGTGCTCAGGCTTTTCAGGCAAGAAGCAGGAGATGAATGTCCATGATATCCATGGATATTAGAATGCACGTATAGGTAGTACCCTTGACTTATCACAATTGGAACCAGAACTTCCGTCTCTAAGTGATGTGGTCATTAATTAAGTTGCACCCAATTGTATGACCTTTTTTGCCATGGTTGTTAAACAAATCCAGCCTCCCCAATGACTTTGCTTATCAGAAGCCCCCAGGTTGCAAATGACCCCAGGGCATTGCAACCATCATAAATACATGCCAGTTGCCAAGTGCCCGAATTTTGATCATGTGACTGTGGTGATGCTGCAATGGTTATAAGTGCGAGTCATAAATAACTTTTTTCAGCACTGTGATAACTTCAAACAGTCATTAAATGAATGGTCATAAGTCAAGGACTACCTGTAATAGAAACTCCCCCTGAGCCATTTATTTCTCTTAACCTATGGGCCCATTTTGTATATTAAATTAGTTTGCACCCACAGCCATTCAGGGAGGAATATGGATGCAGTGGAACTACTTGAGTTGGACAACCAGACACAGGTCCAGAGTCCAAAATCCCAAAGTGCCCTCCAATTAAGCTCATCTTTTGTTTGAAAACATTCAGATGAGGTCCTGAGCTTGGGAAGCAGGGAAAGGGAGAAGAAGAAATAACTTTGTCATATGTTGTGCTGGTGCTGAACCAAAAGCTTTCTTACCCAAACTCTTCTCCGCTATAGCAACTCTCCTGCATGCTTAGCACAAAAGTTTCATTAGCCAGGCCAGTGGATCATCTGCTCTTAACAATGCTAAGCTTTTGACTCCTGTGTTTTTAAGGCAGTAGATCTTACCGGTTAATGGTCCATTTTCCCTGATGCTGGATGACATCTGCTTTTGAAATATTCCACTTGGGATGCCATTTTTCAAAGGCTGTGCCCGAGATGGCTGACCTGCAGTGAAAGAGGTGGCTTGCAAAGCTATTTTTTATGTCCTCCCAGAGCTCTCCATAATATCTAGGGGCTATGTTCATAGTTCAGCATAGCACACTGATGAATTGATCATGCTGGTTTGGCTTGGACACAACCCACACACCTGTATCAGTTGTAGAACAGAATAGTACCTTGTGCCAGTGGCATTATTATTACTGTTATTTATTTATAAAGCACTTACATACAGCATGGTACTTTACTGAACATAAACACTTAACTTCTTTTTAGAAACCACTTAAAACCACTATTAAACTAGTGCTTTAAAATGTTACCACTAGCACTATTAATCTAGCTAAAGAGAAACATGTAGCCTCTTTTTCTAAGAGTGGAAAAGTAGGAGAACGGAATGCTTGAGCGAGGGTGTTCTACAGCTTACGTGCAGCTAGAAGACCTTCTCCCCTGCGGTGTCCATAAATGGATGTTTTCAAGTAAGGACCTCTCCTGCTGACCTTTAGTTCATATTGAAATACTTAATTTCTCAGGCAATCTGTTCCCAAGCCATTTAGGGCTTCAGCAGTGAAAACACTCACCTTAAATTGGGCCCAGAAAACAACTGACAAGCAAGCAGGTCTTTCACAAGGACATAATATACTGGTGACGTAAGAGTCTCTCTCTCTCTCTCCCTCCCTCCCTCCCTCCCTCTCTCTCTCTCTCTCCTACAGCGCACTATTAGGTCTGTGAGGTAAGTCCCTGCCCTGCTATATACTGAGACAGACTGCTTCTATCTCTCTTCCTCTCCCACCATCCTTCACTTTACAACTGCTTCTACATTCCTTAGAGCAGGGAGGGGCAATTTTCAGTTCTTTTGCTTAATTGCAAACTATTAGTATTTGGCACGCATGGAGAGAAAAAGAGGGAGACAGAGAAGATGACAGAAAGAAAAAGGAAGGAACATTATAATGGAAAAAGCATGAAAATAAAAGAATGGGGACTCCATCTACTTTGGCTCTGGTCCCTCCCACCGCTTGGTTCAACCAATGAACCAAACGGTATGCAGGCCCCAACAGGTGGAATGTGCTTTGGCAGAAGAAAAGGTTTACTCCCTCTGCCCCTTTTATTTCCTGAGATATGAAGGATGACCTGACTGCCTTCACATAACATACTTCACTTAGTTCAGCATTCTCAACCTAGACAACTTTAAGATGTGTGGACTTCAACTCCCAGCATTCCCCAGCCAGCAGTGACTTAGTTATTAAATTAGCCCATGTTCTAGTTCTACATAATACACTAGCCAATGAAATGGGTTCACAGACTGACAAAAAATTTAACCAAGGATAAACTCACCCAGCTTAGCATGTGCTGTCAATGTAGTGACTAGGTCTTTCCTAGATCTGGTAACAAGCTTCAGTCTCATTACTAAGGTGGATTGGAGCTTGGCCACTGAGCCAGTGTAAATTCTCCTGGCATATTTTTTTGCTACCTCTGCCAACTCAAAAACTGGTGGGATGCACATTAAAGTGGGCCATGAGGAGGTGCCCACAGAGCGTCACACAAACAAAATGTTGGCATAGAAAGTCCTAATACCACCATTTCCCACAGTCACCTGGGATGTCTTCTGCAAAGGCCTATGAAGAAATGGAGAAATGCATACGAATTCCAACAGTAAAAGTGGAAGATTCATGATATGCTAAGCAATCTGTTCAGAAATCCAGCTTAAGAATCTGTCCCTCAAAGTTGCTAAAATCCCCATCTAATGTGGCCTTAAGTGAGAGGAAAGAAGAGGAAGGAAACCTTAAGGGGGATGAAGAAGAAATATGGAGAATTCTCTTCCTCAGGAAAAAAATGGTAACATTCTTTGGACATAAATACATTGAAAAAAATTGGGGATCCATTTGCAGACAACAGTTTAATCATGCCATATCATGGGGTCACTTCTGAGTTGACAAGAATTTTTGAATAATCCAGCAGGTTAAATGTAGGATTTACAGAAACCAGTACTTTAGAATGAAAACCCAAAGAACATTTAATGAATAAATAAATGAACAAATAATTGTTGGCCTCCAAGTTGTTAGATGGAGGTATCCACATGGTCTCTGGCAGAAATAAATTTAAACTGTATGACAGATTGCAATCCAAAGATAAAATGAAATACTCTGCCAACATGGAAAGGAGGAAACAAAATGCTTAGATTTTTTTTTTTAAATATATTATTAAAATCTGCCTGCAAGCCAGGGTGCTTTCCTGATTAGCCTGGCCATCTGGACTTCCCCAAGAAATGTTTCTGGGAATGTTTTGAGGTGATACTTTCACTCTCTTTTTGTTTTACTCCTTTACATTCTGGATTCTCTAGGGCTAGAAAAAGAAATTATTGGTTGGAGAGATCAGGCAATAGGGATATGCTTCAGTAGACGCCACGGGGAAAAGTTTATTTAAATTCTACCTTTGGAAAAAGAAAGGAATTGAAATTAATTATTAGGTTCTGGTGGCATTCTGCCAAATCACTATGAAGCAAGGGGTATCTATTTTTCCTAATGATGATATAAGCCGTCACAAATAGAGACCAAATTGGTTGCCTCTATGAACACATTGTCTATCAACACACTTTATCTTGAGGTGAACAAGAAGTTTCTCAAATGATTGGCAGAGTCACAATGGTCCCAATGAGAATGAGAAGCATGCAGTTGGATTCAAATCAAGCCTTTTCCACAGGCTTCACTGTGGCCATGACATCTTTCTCACTATGAAAATTAAGTGATGGATTGAACTTAGTGGAACATGATTCTTCTCAAGGAATTAGTGCTCATGATGAATCAAAAGCTCCTTAAAAACAAAGTACAGGAGGAACAAAAGAAATATATCAAAGTTTATGAGATGGTATATCTGCTGTACATCTATTTATTACTGATACATAGTCCTATCTGAACTCTCCACCAACCAAAAACATTTTCATAAGTAGAATCTTAGTGTAAAAAGCCAACGTCTATTAAGTTTGGTCACTGTATAACACTTGTTTGTTTTTCACAGTAAAATGGGGCACTGTAAAATTGGACAAAAATGGGTCTCCTATTCAAATCTAGACAGGAACTCAGTTTTCCTTTGCAACATCATCATACAGTTAGCACGTCACTCCCCTGCATGTTTACTCAAAAGTAAATCCTGTTGTGTTCAATACAACTTTCTTCCTACCAAGTCAAACAGCCTACATCTGACTTGTCTGTATGTGTTCTATGATAGCATCAAATGGATTATATCATTCCTCTTCAGCTGAATCAAGTACTTAACACCACAAAGAAACTTCTTTAAAAATAAATAAATCATGGCAAAGCTCCCTTATGGATGGCTACCATCCTTTCATCTGATTTGGAAATAATGAACCATTGGATAAATGTTTTCCTAAAAGAGAAAAGGATCCATTCCAATTGGCGATGGTGTAGTATTTGCTGTAAGTGCTGTATGATTGAATTTCACTCAAACCATATTCCACTTTAGGGATCTCTTGGTGTGCCATTGATTTCTTTCCTTGCAAAATTCTATTAAAAGTGTTGAGTTTCAATAAGAGCAAAGTTTTCAAACTTGTTCCAAAGTAATTGCTGAAAGTAACAATAAATTGGCATGGAATCAAACAAAACGTATACTAGGAAAAGGCTTAAGAAAGAGAGAGCATAGTCTTTTCAACAAAATGCCAGCGCTCCCCAAAGTTCTGCTTTTTACACCAGAATATCTGCTCATAAAATGGATTCTGCCTTGGTACCACTGTTATCATAACCTGCTAACAGGATTTCTCTAGAACTAAATTATGTACTTAGTACACCTTAATTTAGATTCAGCCCACAGTGAGGAATAATGGATTGGTGGATTGGTGGATTGGTGGATTGGTGGATTGGTGGATTGGTGGATTGGCGGCTTGGCAGCCACCTCTTATAGCCACTGCTGAGATTCTTTTTATTTTTACTTTTCTTTTGAAAACTTGCAGACAAATATTCATAATATGCTCAGAAAACATAGTTGGGAGGAGGGCAAGCACTTTCTTTCATTTCCCTTTCTAGAGTGAAAGTGAAAGGGTCTCCCCACCCCCCCCAAAAGAATGACATTTTTTTACCTTTTCTGTTGATCTGCTGGAGGGAGAACTCTGATTGACTCACGATGCTTTCTTCCTGTTTTCTGAATACTGCAGCCCTGAAGATTATTACCTGCATGACTTCAAATATTTAGAAAAGGAAAGAATGCTACGTAGAAAGGCTTGAGACTGCTTTAGCTCAGAGTATATACCAGGGACCTGGAAGAACTTAGGTGTGAAAAAAAGAAATGAAACATCCTCATGCTTTAAAGTTAACACCAGGATCATAAGGCAAACAAGCCAACTCTGGTATCTATAGGGAAGCAGAATGACCAAAGCAGTGTTGTGATGCAGGTGACACCTTTTTTCTCTCTGCATCATGACATCGCACCACATACAAAATGGGTAGAGCTTGCAACACAACACTGCTTTGGTCATTTTTTAAAAATATATTTTTATTGAGAATTTTTACTTGAATAAAAGAAAAAGAAGAAATATATAAAAGAAGGAAAGAAGAAGAGAAAAAAAAGGAAAAGTGCAGGAAACAATACAATTAAAAGAAAAGAAAGAAAAAAAGATAAAGAAATTACTTCCGACCTTCATTACAGCAGTTACAATCAAAATTATTATCCCTCCTCCCTCTTAAACATAACAATAATCCCTTCATCCCTTTATTCAACACCTTTTCATTCACCCAGTCTAAAAATCATCATTTTAGGTCTTTCCATTTTCAGGAAAAAGTCCATAAAAGGTTCAGTATATCACAAAATTGCTTATTTTATCTTCCATTGTGGGTACTTCAATATAGCTCCATTTTATACACATATAATAATCTTCCTGGCCGATGAAATAATTTCCTCTTCTGTGAATTTATCCCTCATAAACAAATATATTTTTCTGGAGTATATCCTCTCCTCCCTTCTATAACTTCACTCCCTTTAGTAATAACCATTCTTCTTTATTTCAAATTTGTAATCCATAAAAGGGGTGTACAAAGTAAAACAGACTTTTTCCCCATGTTCATGACAGTTTAGTCCCTTCTAGCACTCCATATTTCTGTAAGCACATGATCTTCTCAGAACTTCATGTTTCCCTTTTTTTTCCTACTTATCTCTTTGTTTAACAAAGTCAGCCAATGAGCTTCCTTAACCAATTTAAACATTCTTCTTTCCCACGGAGATATCTATTATCTGTTTATTTAATCCAAAAAAATACTTTAAATAAGGCAATATTCCAAATTTAACTGTCCCTTTAGTCTGTTTTTTAACTTTCTTACTTGAAAATCCTGGTAAGCTTTTTGCATTTAATTCTTTTTAAATATTTGTAACTGGTTCCTTCCTTTTTATTTTAATCTTTCCCAGATTGAAGGTACACTCACCCAGGTGGCATTAGGTGCTCTGCTGCTCTGAAGGTCTCTTTACACTTTACATTTGATCCATCTAAACATACTTTAGAAAGTGGATCAAACAGATCCAGTGTCCTTTAAACAGGCTTTGTGCAAGGCTCTGAGCATGATGTCTTCTCCCTGCAGGCTTCCTCGCGAGAAGCTCATGACTTCTCCTTGTCTGGAAAAGCTCCATTAGCTCAGGCACATTGCTCGGCTGTTGGTCTTTGCCTCTGCATCACCCCCTCTGTTTCACGGAGACGTGTTAGTCTGCCATGTTTCTACCTGGAAGTCTACTGCTTTGGCCGTTCTAATGAAAGCACCAAACTTTTTCAGATAACCATGCAAGCAAATGCCCCCAGGCTTAATTTTCTTTTCACTGAAAGTTGGTATGGCTACAATGACAACTATTCAGTTCAAAGAGCATACAGTAAGTACATCCAAGGTGGTTCCAAATATTAACAAAGATGAGCATTTGTCAAGGCCAAAGGATGACCAGAGAGTTTACTGCCCAAAGTGTCCAAGATCAGGAATAGCCAAAAAGAACAAATTATCAAATCTTTTCTGTCTGGGAGCTCATTGGTGTGAAGATCCTAGGAATTATTCTTAAAAGTTCTGTTTTTATTCATACACCACTTTTCCAGGCAGTGAAAAATCCCAAGGGCAGCACTCTACTTTATGAATGACAGCTTCCTATGAATGACAGAGCACTGGAGATTTATGTCTTCCTGTGGCATTCCCTCAGGTTGCAACTCAAATGGATGTATTTCATCAGCTCTCTTGAAAAATCAGCTCTGTCAAGTTTTTCCTCACTCAGAACTATTTCATGCCAGTTAAGAAGTGCTATCCAATTTTATGTTTCTGCTCTTTCCCACTCCTTTTGTATTCTGTCTTTCTGATGCAAGCTGCAGACACAAATTATTTTGTTTTTAGGGATCATAGATAGGAGCTTTTTTGGCCATAGTGGAGGAACCGGACAGATACCATTAAGGTAAAATATGATAGCCAATTCCACTTATTTAAGAAGCTGAAATAATGATGATGAAACACATTTGCATTCTATTGTTCCAGAGCATAGATTATAAGAACAATGATTTTAATTCAATGCTAGGAAGAACTTCTTGATGGTAACATTATTTGGCAACAGGAGAGGCTCAGGGATCTTTGATCCAAGGGTGGGGTTGTGGTAATGAGTTTGAGAGTGTAAAAGGAATGAAAGAAAGGACATGGCAACAGAAAGGTGGTGCAGTGCACAGAATGTTCTCAACTAGATTCTTGTTCGTAATGGAGAATGTATTCATTGCTTGTGTTCCCTGAGGGACACTGCCCCCACCACTCTTCCAGCAAGGTCACAGTGGAATAAACAACCTTGAAAATTAGTGGACTCTTCTTCATTAGAAGTTTTGAAGCAGAGATGGCCATCCATCAGAGATAACTGGAGTAGCAGATTCTCGGATGAGTGGTGTTCTGACCAGGATTCAGCTGTAAATCTCCAACCCTAACGTCCCATAGCTTAGCTAGGCTGCAAGGCTCATACTCCCTCAGGCACTTGATAAGCATGGCTAGAGAAGAATCATTACTGCAAACTAGACTGAAGCCCCATTAAACTGCTAATTGGCTTTGTCACTGTGAGGGTGCGTTTCCTTTCCACCCACAGCAATTTCAACCCAGTGCTGCTTCTTTCCAGCTTTCCCACTTTTCAAAAGATTCTTTGTCCTTTGCTTCATGGCCTTGAAGTTTAGTGGCTGTTGGTTGTTGACATAATAGCTATCTCTGCCCTGTAAACCCCTCAGCTTATTTCTCCGCTTTTCTCCCACAGGTTTGGAGAAGATGACCATTCAGGGCAGTGTCTGGTTCTACCCTCTTCAGGCAGTCTCCGTTTCTTGAGCTTGTGGAGATTCTTAAGGCAACACAGCAATGCACAGCACAACCATCCCCTGAATACTAAATAGTCCTGCTGTTGTGTAGCCAAGAGGTAGAAAATTATGTTTTCTGAACTCTCTGACAATCCTTATTATTTGAATTCACCTTGTGTCTCATTCAGCTGTTGGGGGGGAGCACTTTAAAAATAAATGGCAGTGAATGGTGTCAACGACCCAGAGGCAATTTAGATGGATGAGGTTCCACAATGTCAGGGAGATGATTACCACACCATAGGCACTAATTGGCACCTTTGGCCTGATCCCCAGAATCCTCCCCCCAGTTCAGATTTCTTGCATTGGGATTTTTATACTGAGGGATTCTGTGAGTTTAGACAAGCAGTGTTGCTTGCAAAACAACCCAATGCTTCCATTCTAGAAAGAGCTACAACTGGAATTAAGCCTGCTTAAGCTGATGGAATGCGCCAGTGTTTGAAGAGTGGCAAGACATCTCTGTAAGTTGGACTAGAAGGCCCTAGGTGTCATGCTACTACTCAAAATTCAAGCAGGTTTGCAACAATTTTCAGCACTTCCATTCACTTAGCTAGGGTCAGGTCTACACGACATACTAAACTATGGTCAGCATTAGCCTTGGTTAAAAGACTTACTTATGGGTACACACCACATAAGATGGCTAACAAACTAACCATGATCTTCTTCCTACCTGACTGGTATCCTAGCAATTATTTGTGGTGGCTACCTACTGACATTCCTTGGTCCTTGTTTTGTTTTTTAGTGAAGCACCTAGTGGCCTATCCAAGGTGGAAGCAAGTAGCTTTGCTTTCAAAAATAATATCCCAGGGATGAAAAATAAAAGTGCATCAGCAAAACTACTTCTTTTCTAGGGTCCCATCTCATTTGGACTACTGGCTGCCTAACAATAAACTAGCAAGTACTCTAGATTCAGAGCAGGTAACCCAAGAACATGCTATAGTTTCAGATTATGATGAAGGAGGAAAGCCTTAACGACAGCCTTGGCCAATGGTTCACTTGGATAGGCTGTCAGTCTGGAAGATCCTTGACAGAGAGGCTGCAGTTCTGCAATTCATTACACAGAGTACTACTGATATCTCTGTCTTGAGAACTGGCTCTTGGCTGACCCCTCCCAGGTTTGCAGAAGATGCCATATCGCAAACATGGGTTAGTACATCCTGAAAACTCAATGTATGCATGTGTTTCTGTATCATCACAAAAACTCAAGAATGTTTCCAGGAAGCATTCTGAATTCATAGCAGCTTGGCAGTCAAATCCTCAGTATGAATGTTCTTCACACATTCATTGAACATGTGACAAGGCAAAGTGCCTAAGTAGAGGTCTCTGTATTCCAGGGTGAAGCTCTCAGACAGGTCTGCTCAATATTGAGAGACCTCAGAGGCCAAATGCCCCCTCCTCAGGCTCTGATAATTGAGGGTGGGTTGGAGAAAGGGAAGAAGAGGGTCATAAAAATCAAGGTGACCAATAGATGTCAACAAAGAAACTCAGAAAACTTTCTGCTGCAGTCTACTGACCATCCAGACTTTTGCAGAATATCTAAAACCCTGGAGTTTCATCCCTTCACTTCACTATCAGAGCCAAGACCATTTACCATCATGCTGGCTACACTGTTCATGACATGCTAAAACAAACCTCTGTCCTGGATTTTGGAGCAGTCACATCTCTCTTGCTGTTCTGCTGGGGACTGCTGATCACTTTGTATTTGGATCTATAGCAGCATGATGGTGGCAGTTACAGCAGCTGACAAACAGGAGTTGTGCAGCGAAGGAGGAGTTATGTAGCTCTTTGATGCTCTGCACTAGCAATTCTGTCAACATAACTCAGTTGTGGACTAAGGTGGCATGTTGAGCCCATATCCCCAGATGAAAAGTAGAGAGCGTTCCTAAACATATTATTAATGTCTGCTGGGTGATGTTGTTGTTTCCAGTACTGCAATGACTAGAGTCAGTTTGGTCTAGTGGTTAAGGCCTAAAACTAGAGCCAGTTTGTCTAGTGATTAAGGCACCAGGCTAGAAACCAAGAAACTGTGAGTTCTATTCCCGCCTTAGGCATGAAAGTCAGCTGGGTGACTTTGGGCCAGTCACTTTCTGTCAGCCTAACTCACCTCACAAGGTTGTGGTTGTGGGGAAAATAGGAGGAAGGAAGGTATGTTCACTGCCTTGAGTTATTTATAAAAATAATAAAGATGGGATAAAAAAAAAAAAAGACTACATTGCAACTGAGATCCTGTGAAATGTTAGGCCAACCTTTCTGCCACTGGTCCTGGAGCATAGTGGAAACTCACTGTAAGTAGCTTGCTTGAACTTGTACTGAAATGCTACCATGTTGTTCAATCAATAAAATTTGTGTTCATCTGATAGTTTTCTTTTCTTTCCTTTGTTCTTTCCGTTTCCCTGGTGCATATTCTGTTTGCAACTTATGACATACCCCACACAGGACTAATAACTTGTTGAAGGTCAACCTTGCCTCGGCAGAAAATGTCACATAGAGCAAAAAGAGTCAGGACAGAAGAACAAATATGATTGATGTAGGGGCCTTTTTTGGAAGTCACTCAATAGTTTCTATTTTTATAAACCTTTCCACCTGAACTCTCCCCATCGTTAAAAGTGCAACATGCTATATTGACTTGCTAGTCTAAATTTGTTAAGATGTCAATATTTCTCCAATCCAGGGCCCCCATGGAAATGCAGCTCACCTGAAACTAGTCTAATCTACTTGCTTCATTTCTGAACAACACATCAAAACAAAAAAGCTGACAGTTCAAGGGGGAAGCAAAAAATAAGATATTGAAAATCAGGCATGAAAGTCAAAGTACTGTACACTCGCCAAGGCTTTCTCATCCCCTTATGTATGAACAACAGTGTTGACTCTGTTTTGATGCACATTTCTCCAGACATGCATTTTTGTCTCCAGAGCAGAGTCTATGCAAGCAACGTTTGCCATTATTGTCATAGGTGTAGCAGTTTTTGGTATAGACTTTAACAAAATATACTCCTTAAAAATGGTAAAATGCATTTCAAAATTCAGAAAGAGCCAATTCTTGAATAAGGACTATTTCAGGGTTGGTATATTGGTTCAGAAGTGCACAACTGTACCTGTTTGCACTCAGGATTAAAGTAAACCAATGTCTTCCCCCTATTCTATTCCTATCCCCCAAGTCCGGGACAGGAATGTTTCTCAGGATTGCTGGAGAGGATCTGTACCTATGGCAGTGTTTCTCAACCTTAGCAACTTTAAGGTGAGTGGACTTCAATTCCCAGAATTCCCCAGCCAGCATGGCTGGCTGGGAAATTCTGGGAATTGAAGTCCACTCACCTTAAAGTTGCTAAGATTGAGAAACGTTGACCTATGGTGTAAGGAATGTAAAAAAAATAAGATCTAGTGGCCATCCAGGTTGTTGCAACTCAGTTTTGGTAGCCCTATCCAAAATTGCTGTTTTTTCCCCCTGATAATAATAGCAGGGGAGCAGCAATCTTGCTTAAAATTGTGTCGTGGTACCTGCCCCTAAAGCCAGATCTCTTCAGAGATTCATGTGGCTCCCATCCTGATGGCATTCCAGAAGGCCTTGAAAACCTGGCTGTTCTTCCAGGCCTTGGGGTAGAGTGGATGACACCCCTTTATTGGATGAGTTTCTGTATCTGTAATGCATTGATTGGTCACTTGTATCTTTGTGTTGTGCTGTGCTTTTCATCCTGTTTTTGCGTAAGATGCTGAACCAAGGGGGAAAAAAACCTTTCTAGTTTAACATTAGCAAACTCAGTATGTTGTACAAATGAGGTCGCTAAGTCTTGAAGTGACCTGAATAAGCAGGTTGTTTAAACACCTTTGTGGATGCTTCCTGACTTGCTTGTTATTGTGCCATTATTTTAGAAGCAGTTGAGATTTGGGCATCTTCTCCCCATGTGAGTACAGATGCTCTCCTGACCCCACTACATCTCTCCTTTCTATGACCTCATGGACAGAAATGCCACCCTGCCAATCCCATTCAGCTACTCAGCAGAGTAGTCAGGCAATGTGTCCATGACCCAACCACATATGGGAGACCCCAGCCAAAGGGGATCAGAAAAAGATCCACCACTCTGTCTGGAACCAAGAGCTGTCAATGAAACATCTCCTCATCTCTCCCTCCCTTAGCTCTTGGTTTTTCCTTTCCTGAAGAGCTTGACTCTGGGAGTGTAATGAATCCAGTTATCTTAGTACACGACAATAGCATAAAACCTTCTCATGGGTCCAAAGTAGGTTGTGTGAATATTCAATACGGAGATGCAACCCATAAGAGAAAGTTGAGTGCGAAGTCTAATATTCTTCTGCTATTAAACAAGCGTTTGAAGAGCACGTTTACCTTTGCTGCTAATCAGGGCTAGAAAAAGTCACAGAGGTAGCTGCAACTTTGCAAATGAAGCCCTGCTTGTTCGTGCATGTATGCAACATTAACACACAATCAAAAGGGGTGGGGTTTCAAGCTCACCATTGCAACCACCATCTTGACTGTTTTGATGCCCTTGCAGACATCACTGCTGCTAATATTCATCTAATATTCATCTGACCTTTGTACTCCTTGTTATAAGGACGCGTTCTTCTGATCACTCTGTATTAAATTAAATATTTTGTTTTGGCTAGCTAACCAGTGCCATTTCTAGCAAAAATTGTCCTTGTTTCTCAGCAGAAAATGCTACAATGCACCTAACCATTTACCTTCAATCTAAGCAAGCAGCACATTTTTCTTGACACACACAACTTACTGTTTCTCTTCTTCACTCTCTGAAGAAAAGCAGCCCTGGGTGTATTAAATTTGGAGCAGTGAAGCTGGGCAAGGAGATGGAAAATTGTGTGCTTAAGTCTTTCTTCAAGCCATTGTGTCAGAGTTTCAGATCTTAGCAAAAATACATTTCAAGCCTTTGCAGGAAAAATAGCTATTTGGGTATGTGACTTAGAATGAAGAAAGACGTAGAAAGCATTTGCTAGCTCTTGTAATTTCTTCACTCTAAATTCCAAAGCTGATTTTCTTCAACAGGCAAAAACAGCATTAGCTTTATACTCCTGCATATTATTATTTGGCTCAGCATTAATTTGCAACAAAATGTTGCCCTGTGGAGAACCCCTAAGTTCCATTTTATTCTTCCCCCAGCTGCTATTCAACCTCTTTCCCCTTGACAGTCATCCTTCTGAGCTTACCAAGTATGTTCTGCCTTCAATGAGATGTTTTAGGAAGATTCCCATTGGGTAATGTTGGTTCAACAAGCGTGGGGGCACCACTAACTTTATAAATACCTCCCTTTAAGCATGAATCATGGTATTTTTATACAAACCCACACTTAATGAAGAATTCAAAATATATTGGACAGCAATAATATAAAGTGGCCGGTAGATGGCAGTGATAGAGCACACTCCCATTATCCTTTCTTCTGAAGCACTGAAGCTAAGTACTGGCCTGTGTGCCTCCAGACCATCCATTCACAGAAAATATATGAAGACAGTACATCAATTGCTTTAAACATAGGCTTGCCCACTACAAATGAAAAATGAAGGTCTGATAAAGTCAGTTGGACACATGGTTGAGAGTAATGCGCCTCTTCTTACCCTCTGCTTTCTATCTTTCAGTTTCTCCTATGTTATACATAAAGCTGGGGGAAGGTATCATTGGGAGAGAGGGAGAAGAGAAATACCCTGAAGGAAAAGTGAGCTTCACTTCTGCTCCCCTTAATTTAAAACCATAGACCAGTGTTTCTCAACCTTAGCAACTTTAAGATGGGTGGACTTCAACTCCCAGAATTCCCCAGCCAGCATGGCTGGCTGGGGAATTCTGGGAGTTGAAGTCCACCCATCTTAAAGTTGCTAAGGTTGAGAAACACTGCCATAGACCCTTCATTTTTATCCACCTCTATTCTGCAGATTATTGAGGCTAATATGGGTTTGAACGAACTCCACCATTGTATCTAGACCAGTGCTTCTCAATCTTGTCAGCTTAAAGATGTGTGGACTTCAACTCCCAGAATTCTCTAGCCAGCATGCTTCCCTCATGCTGGCTGGGGAATTCTGGGAGTTAAAGTCCACACATCGTCAAGTTGCCAAGGCCTGGTCTAGAAGGACATTGTGTTAAAATCTGCCTATTGGTTTCTCCACTATTTTCTTCCCCTATAAGAGGCTTCTTTGAAATACTCGAAAACTTCATTATGTGCAAATTAGATTGTTCTTTATCTTCCTCTTCTGAGAAAAATATGGTTTAAAATGAGGATGGGTGGGTATGGAGCTGAGAAATTGGAGATGGAAACAGATTCAGTATGTTCCCACTCTCACTGCTTCAACCTCATATCCTGAAGTTGTTCTTTAAAATAAATATGCATTTCTCTTAGAAACTGCCCCTATCTATGGATATATTTGTGTCCAATAATAAACAATTTAAGACAAAAGTAAGATAAAACCAAACATCCAGACAAAAATAATGCAATTTCTAATCAACCAGTCATTATATAAGGGGTCTGCCACCCACACTACCCCAAGGCCTTGGGGAAAAGCCATATTTTAAGGACTCATTTAAATAAGGTCAAGGTCGGGCCATACAAATCTCAGGGGGATGTTATACCAGAGGCACTACAACAGAGAAGGTCCACTTCCTGGGCCCCATTAGGCAACACTGTTTAATCAGTGGGATCCAGAGCATGTCAACTCTGCCTGATTATAAGGGATGAGCAGAGATTACAGAAGATAGCAGATCCCTCAGATAAGCAGGTCCTATACCATGAAGGGCTTTATTAGTAATGACCAGCATCTTGAATTGTACCTAGAAGCCCAATGGCAACTAGTGCAGCTTACACAACAGTGGCGTTACATAGGCATAATGTGGAATGTCCATAAGTGCCTGTCATGTTGTGTTCTGGGCCAGCTGCTGCTTCCAAATGGTCTTCAAGGGTAGCCCTATGTGGTTCACATGCCAATAGTTCAAATGTGAAGTGATGAGTGACCGCCTCAGGGCCTCCAGGTCCAGGTATGGGTGCAGTTGGCACACAAGATGAATTTGTGTGAAGGCTTCTTGGTCACAGCTGCCACCTGCTCCTTGTGAGACCAAGGAGATTCCCAAACTGACCACAAGTCTCAGAAGGGGATGTTCAGGATTAAAAATGAAACGTATTCAGACCTGAGTTGTCCAACTACCCACAGCCACTTGGTCTTATCAGGATACAGTTTGAGTCCTCCCCATTTAGATGCACAGAGCCTCCAGACACTGGGACAAGACCTTGACAGCATCATTATTGGATTTCTGAGATGTAGATACTACTCAGAGATCTAGAAAGAACACAATGGGTAGAGACTGATCATGCATGCACACATTTATTGGACTTATATGCAGCTCCAGTCAATAAAAAATCTGATACACCCATGCTCACCCCCACACATCGACATACATACATACATACATACATAATGTCTACATATAGTTTTGGGACCTTATCATGTGGCATTCTTATCTGTAGCTTTTTGTAGATTTTATGAAGATGATGGGGATGGTAGAGGTGCTTGAAAAATGCAAAGCCTCTTTTGACTAGTGGCAGCAGCAAGAACAAATGAATGAATGAGTATACTATAGTACAACGTCTCTCTTATGGTTCCCTAAATGGAAAATCCACAAGCCAGAAAAATATTCTGTTTGGATGGGCTTTTCAATCTTTCACATATATCTACATAGGCTTTACGTTCTGACATACTGCTTTCCAGTTTGTACAGCACTCTCTTGTATAATAACCTCCAAAGGGATATCTGTCTTATTTCTAACAGGCAAGGTTAGAGAGACCCAGGTATAGTCTGCAAGTAAGAGTTTCTCCTTCCTCTGAAAACGCTGGGAGAAATTGCCCACCCGTATGAAATCCCATCTATTTACTGAACCAAATCTAACATTGTAAGACTGTTCAAGATGCAGCTTCAGACTTCTTGACTGTTTGCATTAACTTATTGCCATAGAGCATTTGGATCTGGAAAGCATTTTTCTTGTGTGTATGTCTGCTGTGCTCTCTGTAATCGAAGACTGATACTTAGACCCTGCTTTTCAATCTGCTTCCCACAGAACGAATAAAGTATTTTCTTCCTTCTCCTCTCCATTATGAGGCCAGAAAGTCCAGAGATGCAGGATTGTTTTTGGGATATGTAACTTCCTTAATAAAATTTATTAGGGCTACCAGTTCCAGAGTGCAAAATCCAGATAACCACTAGCTGGAAGCAAATCAGCACAGAAAACTTTAATTCTTGGCTGCTATCTAATGATTGTTTAAGACTCAATATGTTAGTCCTAAAGTTTATTTGTTCTTATGTCTCTAGTTACTTTTAAACAAGTTGATTCTGCTCACAAACAAACGCTTTGCTAAATACAGACTCCAGGGAATGAATTGGAGGATTGCAATCAGAGTCATCTCAACTATTTTCCATATAAGAACCTTCTTCCTGGGATTTAAAATCAGAGTGTAGATCTCCTTGGCTGGATCTGAACTAGCAAGAATGGATAACTTGGTCCCTGTGTCGTCTTAGAGAGGACAGCCTTACCAAGGAAATTCTTAAACACAGTCATAAAAATACATATATGGGAGAGTCACCTGGAAGAGGTGGGAGATGGGGTTAAGAAGGAAGCGCATATTTTATAAACATCAACAACTTAACCACTTTCAGATGATAAACAATTTTCTCAGGTTGTTGCAACAAGCCTGAAAATGAATATCATAGAATGCACCACATCCTTGAAGATATAAATGGCACCTGTGGACACCATGATTATACAGTTCAAGTCGAAGTCCAGATTGTATTCCCATGGAAAAAGGGAATGAAGGCACAGCTAGTTATTTGATTATGCAAAGGTCCCATTTGATAGAGGAAGTGGCATGGGTTTGGCTGCCCGCTCATGGATTTGGAAATGTCCTCGCTATGTAAGCCTGCAGTGAGATCAGATGGCATGGCCCAGGAATGCTTCCATTTTAATGGCATTTTTGACACATGTGCAGCCCAGCGGGTGGTGAGCTAGGCAAGGGTAATATATTAATAAATAGAATATATTAAAACAACAGCAATAACACCACAACACAACTATATAGAAATATTACTTCGCATTTATCCACTTCCACCTCTGATTTCACAGCACTTTAGACATGCACATCTCATTTCGGGTTTGAATTGTCTCTGTAGGAATGTTGCACTTGAAGCACAGAACCTAACAGAAAGCATGAAAGCAATTTGAGATGTTCTATAAATCTGGGATACAGAATCTTAAGCCCCGGAGTTTCATGTGGTCCTGGAAAGCCTTGCATGCAGCTGCCAGAAGCCCTCAAAAAATCACTATCAAGTTGTTCTTTTAAATGTTAGCTAAAGGAAAGATTATTATCTCCTTGGCAAACAATCACATTAATACTTGTTTTGAGTCAACCCCTTATTTGTCCTAACCCTGGTTATTTGGGAGAATGACATCTTCAGCATGACACCCAAAGATCAAGCATGGGTCTTGACTCCCAAAATAGTCTGTCCCACTAAAATAACAAGTAGTAGGAAAGAAATTGGATTTTTTAATGATCAGGGATGTGCAAACAACAGCATTCTGAATATCAATGTTTCCTGTTTCTCCTGGAATATGGAGATCTGGCCATTCCAGTGATGGCTCCTAGTTTGCCAGAAGTAAATCTTCCAGAACAGAAAGTCGTTTCCATGTTCCAGGCATGATTTATGATAATTGTACATTATTATTCATGACAAAATGGTATATACATCATACAGTTTGAAGTAAATTAGAAAATGTAAGTATTAAGTAAAGATTCTGAATGCAGGTCATATCCACAGAAGTTATTTGATGGAGAGGACTGGGATATTATTTACTATTGGTCAATTGTTATATGACTTCCCATATCAAGCATGAGATGGCAAAGGTGCTATGGCTGGTGACATTCCCGCTGCAGTTATTGAAGGAAGGCACGGAAGTAAGGTATTAATCTAGAGGGGTAAAGAAGAGAGACAGCTTTGAATCCACTATATCCAAACTGTTCTATTCTAAGATGGATCTGATTCAGTTCTGTTAGCCATTCAACCTGGAGTCACATAGCTATTCAACCTGGAGTCACTATGTCACACAATCTGTGACATAGCTAATTTCTTAAACATGGGAATCACAACTCTTTGTCCTTAATTTAAACTGCAGAAGGACATCTGCCATCCCATTCCTTAACAGCTGGACTTAGTTGTCGTCTCCTCCTCCTCCTCCTCCTCCTCCTCCTCCTCCTCCTCCTCCTCCTCCTTCTTCCTCCTCCTCCTCCTCCTCCTCCTCCTCCTCGTCAGTCTTGAATCCTTGCAACTGCCTGGACAATTCCCTGCAGTTTTCTTGGCAAGGTTTTTCAAAAGTGGCTTACCCTTGCCCCCTTCCTACAGCTGTGAGAGAGTGACTGGCCAGCTGGCTTTGTGCCTAAGTAGAACTCATGGTCTCCCAATTTCTAACCTGATACCTTAACCACTACACCAAACTGGCTCTCAGTCCTATTATACAGTCTTATAAATGTACTCAACATCAGAGCCTGCAGGGGGCAATGAGGGGCAAGTGATGTTGAGGGCATCATGACATCATCATACAAATAACATCTTGATGCATGCAATGTCATTTTGATGACATTGTGATGCCTATGGTACTCATGCAAACTTACTGAGTTTAGTTAACTTTCATCCCAGATTAGGACTGGAGTTTAAAATGGCCTTTAGTTACTCATATTAGTGGTAGATCTTTCCTTCCTTCTTTTCCTTTCTTTCTTTGACCCAATAATATTATTAAGGTATAAAGTTTGTTTTCTTGTGTGTATGTATGCTGGTTTTGGGGAGGTTGGTATTTGATTGTGCTGGCATTTGATCAATTTAATAACCCTAAATATTTAATATTTGCAATGTATAATTTATGATAGTTAAATATACTTCTTTTAATATTTATGCTCTTTTAATGAGAAGTGTACTATATTTGTTCATGCATAAGAAATTAAAGAAAAGAAAATCACACAACACCAACCAGATACCATATTGGCCTCGTAGCCAAGCATCTTCAGCCAAAGTCAATATTGTTCCATTCTATATTGCTGTTTTCTAGGTAGAAAAGCAGGAAATACTTGTTTGTGTGTGTCGAGCTTGTGTGAGTAAGGAACCATTGCATGCAAATAACAACCCCCAATAGGGTGGCAACATTACATTATTATGGTAAAAGTACATTTAACAAAGTCTCAGGTAGGAAACAAAAGCGCCAAGATTTTTTTTTTTTAAAAAAAGGAACACCTTCAGAAGACTAAGAAAAACAAGTAGCAACAATATCTGCAAGAAATGCCATTTGCCTGCACGCAAGAGCTGGTGGGACCACAAAACTTGGTGGGTCTGGGACTTTAGAATTCAAACAGACAAGCACCTGCCACCCAACACCCCAGACTTAACAATTGTTGATAAGAAAGACAAAAAAGTCTGGATAGTGGACATTGCAATAGCTGGAGACAGCAGAATAGAAGAGAAAGAACTGGAGAAAAGCACAAAATATAAAGAACTACAAATAGAAGTAGAATGACTGTGGCAAAAGAAAGCAAAGATAGTACCAATAGTAATAGGTGCCTGAGGTGCAACCCTAAAACATCTGGAGCACCACTTGAAGACCATCGGCATTGACAAAATCACCATCAGTCAATTGCAAAAGGCAGCTTTACTTGGAACAGCTCTGATGATACCTACAATATAACACCATCAAACTGCAACATCTGCCTATCCCAGGTCCTTGGGAAGGACTTGATAAGTGGATAAAAATGCCAAATCCAGTCCAAACATCTGGCTGACTGTGCGGCCAACCATAATAATAATTACTATTATTATTACTAATGAACAGGCGATTGCATTTTAAAAGGCAGTGCTCTCACACACCAATTGGCCACCTTGTCTCTGAATAAGTGCAAGAACACCACCCTCTACCAGATTCATATCCACTCCTAGCCATGAAAGCTCACTGGATGGTTTAATGCAAACAAAATAAGGGCAGTTCAGCAGCGTACAGAGAATCATAGAAATGTAGAACTGAAGGAACCTCAAGGAATCTCTAGTCTAACCTTCTGCAGTGGGCAGGAGAACCAATTAAACTGTCCATGAAATGTGGCTGTCCAGTCTCTTCTGTCAAACTTCCATAAATAGATTATTCCACTGTTGTATAGCTCTTACCATCAGGAATTTTTTTTCCTATATTTAGGTAACTGTAACCTATAACTATTATTTCTGATCCTAGTTTCTGTGGCCATAGAAAATAGTTTTAGACTGTCTTCCCTGGAGCTGCCCTTTATGCATGTCTCCTCTAAGTCTTCTTTCCTTCAGAATGGTCATCCCAAGTTCCTTCAACCTATCTGCACAGAGCATGTCCTCAAGGACTTGTGTAGGTTTTGGACTTTGCCAATTTTACATTTTAGAGTTCAGTGCACAAACACACCTCTGAAAGTACTGCTGTGATTATCCGTAATGCTCCAGTGTTCTGCCACATTGCATCTCTTGAACTCTATAGAAAGTGAGGAAATTGTTGGCTTGAAATGATTTTTGTGACATCCCTCACACATATTTTTGTTTTTCTCCTTTTAACTCAGATGACAAGCATGATTCTCAACTGTGCCTTCTATCTAGCAGTCTCATGTCTTTTCTTGTCCCCCCCCCCCCCAATCCTGTCCTGTCCTTTGAACTAAACTTTCTTCAGAAATTCTGACCATATGCTTTCAAGTGGCTATTAGTGCTTTGAACAGCCAAAGAACATTGTTAGGTTGGTCTCCTTTTGGTGAAGCATGACTGTGTCACAGCTCCCTTTTGTCTCCCAAAAAAGTAATTGTGGAAAAATAAATACTGTGAGAGGACCTTGTTCTTTCCCAAGGGTGTGACTCATAAAAGGATGCAGAGCTTTACACCAAGACCTCTGCATTTATGGGACTTTTGGTGTGGATTTGGGTGGTTTCTGCTATCCCATTCATCCCCAGCCTGAAGCCTTCCACCATTTCTAGGTAACGTGGCCAATGGCTTAAAAAACTATATCACCCTTCTTTTATTTGGAGCCTTTGTGATGGAATGTATCTACGAGGAAGAGAGTGATGTGGGAGATCAAGGCTATCAGGAAGGAAGGGGTGCATTCCAGGAGGGGAAAGGAGACAAGAGGCAGCATATTCCGCAGGGGGAGCATGAGAAGAGTAAGAGGTTCAGGATAGCCACTCCCTAGAATCTCACAGGGTATATCCACTAGTTGCTGTAGTATAGATTTAGTTTGGCAAGATTCTGTCTATAAGGTGTAAGCAAATAAAGGAACTGTACTAAATTGGACCGTTTCATCGTTGTTCTTGGGCTGGGCCTGACAGCCTCCCAGCTAACAATTTATGTTGGCTAGGAATGAGGGAAGAGGTTGCTGTGCTTGGTAAGAACTGAGAAAGGGGCTATTGAAACTGTAAATCCATGAGAATATGCTCCTTCTTGTGATAACTTTTTGGCCCTTGATGCTCTGCTTGTTTAATATGCAATCGCCCATGTTAAGATAGGAGATAACCAACTGTGAATCAGACATCCTTGCTACTTTATTGCACATCACCAAGCTGTTAATGAGTTGGTTGTAAGTGGCCTCTGATCGCTTCTAAGCTAAACAACGTGACACCAAAGGAGAAAAAGGAGAAAAAGGGAAAGAAGGAAGGGAAAATAGAACATAGATATCAGTTCTTAAATATAAAATGTTACTATAATGACCAACATGAATGGTAACTGTTAAGGATGAGCAGGACCTTAATGGACATGGATTTTTCAGCAGAGCAATTGAGTGGACCTAAGATAGCGAAGTGAAAGCATCTAGCTATTAGAGCGCTCTGACAAATTTTTATTTCTACTTCTATATTACCAGACTTATCAAGTGCACAACTGTATATGACTAATCTTCAAGCAAACTGGGTGAGAACTCTTTATACTTCACCATCAGGAGAAGATTACAGCATGGGAAAGAGGAAGAAATGGCAAAGAATGAATTCTGGCGCTCAGACATTGTCCAAACCATTCAAGCAACAAAAAAGAGAGGACCTTGTGGAATCTAAAAAGAAGGTGGCTGAAGAAGATAATGAAGTAATTGACAGCACCAGCATTAGCATTATTAATAAACCAAGCCACAGGTACACTTCAAATAGATATAATGTGTTAAATTGGGACTCACAAGATGAAAGTGTATTGGACCACCCCAGTTACAACAGCGGGGAACCAAATTCCATGGGTCCCCTAGACATAACAATTTCCTCTTCTGAAGCAGCATGCTTAGTTTCAGCATTTATTACAAAAAGCTGTCAGGAAGAGACCTTGTGTCTAGGCAAAGCTTACAGACGGCGTGGACTATTCTATCTGTTTTTGATTATCTAACAGACCTAAAAGTGAAAGTGGATGTGTTGAAAGAGTCCCTTGATGTATTTGCTCAGTCCTTTTACAACAAATGAACTCAGATGGTTGAAGCAGAAAGCTCTGAGTCCAAAAATGTAACCCAAAGTAAAGACTCTAAAGCTGAATCTACTGAGAAAAGGGACCAACCCCCCAAAACACCTGCCCTTCAGCTTTTGACACATGGAAGGGTTGAAAATCAAAATTAAAACAGCCATATGTTGCAAACTAATCAGATTTACCTACAATTCACCCTTAATAGACTCAATCGTGGCCAGTGGGGTTCAAAGAAAGCAATACGTTATTCTTTAAATTAGTTACTTCAATGTCATTACTACGCAATTGACTTACATTTGTTAGAGTGACTTCCTAGTAAGATGGGCTGTAAGCAAATCCTACTGACATTCAAGCAGTCTATGATTCCAAGTATGCTTTTTAAAATGAGGCCCATGTTGACCACTTTCCTAATATTTCCAAGGTGTGTATTTTGTAAGACACAGATCTCTCTGCTTTTTGAGTCCCTACATCAAGATGCTGCCCGCACTTTAAATGAGAATTAAGGAGTGGCAGCGGCTGCTCCCGCCAGTTGCAAAGATCACAAACCAGCCCTGTGCTTGGGAGAAGCGTATTTAGATAAGCAATTTCAGGCAGAGAGAGGAGGACAGATTGCAGCTGAACCACTGGAGGCAGAATTAATTGACACCTTTGGAGCCTTGCCAGGCTGTGAACAGGAGGATTTACTGAAGAAGTTAGAGGATCTTATGCAAAGTTTAACTACAGTACATAAGGCAGCTGCCCCATTAATTGATTTGGTCTCTGTGCCCCATACAGAAGGCTGAACAGCAGTACTAATATCAGTCCATCTCCAACACCCCCTGAAGACAGGCAACTCGACAGACAACCAGTTTGCGTCACGGAAGTTTTGAACACGCCACCGGAAGATGCAAACTCAGCCCCACAAATTACAGAGATTGCAGATCAGCACTCACAGGGCTCCATCTCAGTTTCATTAAAGGGCACTCAGATATCTGCAGATATTTTAACTTTCTGGATCTTTCCAACATCTTTACTACACAGTGGAAAGTAACTGGGAAAAATATTTAGAGCACTTATTATCTGCCTGCAGATCCCTCTCCAACCCCCCATTCCCAGCTTATTGCTTTTTAGTGTCTCTTTTTCTAAAAATGAACCTTTTCCATTATGCTATGGTTCCCCCCCCCCCCTCGTAGTTATGTCCTCATCCTGCCCCATTTTTGGACAGGCAAGTTCAGCTTGTCTACCGTTCAAACCAGCTAGACTTTGGACCACTCTCATGACAATATCAAAGCTTTAAAACATTATGTACTCAATAACACATGGAGGGCAATATCACCCCAGAACCCGTTACATCAGAAAGGGAATAATAATCAAATGGTGGTTTGCAGGATATATTGTATGTTTCAAAATGAGGCAGGTGCCTCGTTGATGGGATAAAAAGTTTATCTAGATCTGTCCCATGTTTTTCTTTGCTACGGTCAGTTGTGAAACAAATGCATGGCAAGTATTTCCAGACTGATTCAGAACTTGAAATGAAGATGACAATGGCAACCATTCAATTTTACAATGGGCAAAATAACTGTTTGAACAGTCCTAAGGACAACTTCTTGATATAGCTGAGAAAAGAAGTACAGGACAGTGAGATCTATCATACGCAGGGTACACCACTACCCCAAATGTATACCTCCTCATGAACTTCTGATCATTGATAGCAAAGCAGCAATAGCATTAAAAAAAGTCTTAAGTGTGCTAGTTCCTGACATCCTTTGCAGTTGTGATTTTTTAAAACTTTTTATCTCCATATTTTTGCACCCAGAAGATCGTGAGATCTTCTGCCATAGCCCTTGCCTACCACACTGCAGACTGCAAACTGCAACCGGTGAGAGCAAAGTATAGGGTCTTCCATTGGGCATGGCTGGGAAAGCCAATCAAATTTGGTGCAGCTGAACTTGCAGTCATGTCATTACTTTCAGGAAAACTGGATGTTTGAGCAGATGTGGGATCTCCCTCTTCCCTGTCAACTAAAAATAATTCCCTGATGTACTTACAACAGCCTGGTACCCTCTAGATGAGTTGGGATTGTTGGCTGGACATTATAAGAGTGATGGTCCCAAATCACTGGATAATGCCTGGCTGAAGACCATTGTTCACTGTTCATCACACTATGCAGGTTCATATCCCTTAACAACTGGCAAAGATGAGCTAAAGATACAGGAAATTTACAGAATAGTGAGTTTTGCTGAATGCAAACTGAACAGATATGTGACATTTTACAATTTCTGCCATAATATATCATCTTGCCTTTATAAATTGGACTTTCAATTTTGAAAATCCTTCTTCCGTGAATAATCCTGAAATATGTTCTTCTAGGGATAATATGGAACTTTTAAAAAACTCGCATGAATCTTTGAGCAAATGCAGAATGAATGCACATGGTCTTTCCAAACCTCAGGCCATTTACTTTGGCCACCAAACGCCCACAGAAAAAGAGCTTTCGATTTATATATTTATACTTTCCTTACTTAGTATTGATTCTAAATAAAGAGGAAACCATGCTTGACGGGAAACCTATGAGTAAAGGCCCACGAATTAAAGAGTTTGTTTTATCTACCCATTTCCTTTTACTGTTGCCAAAATAAAGAAGTCATCCTTGCTCCCATCCTCTTTATAATAGTCAGGTGGATGTAAAGACTACTGTTTGCTTTTAACAGAAGATGATCTTTTTAAAAGATTTCTTGACTGGCAACCCTTTATTCCTTCATCTGATGTTCTGTAGAGAATCAGAATGTGATTTCAGGGTTGAAGAGACCCTGAAGGCAAAGCATGTCAAAGCCTACCAAAAAAAAAGGCCACAACCCATTGAGGGAAGAGCTGGAGAAGATCCACTGTTTCCACAAACCTGGTTCATCCCAAACTTTAAGAATGATGCTGGAGGCATGCAGGAACTCAGTGGAAGGCCATCAATTATATTAATTCTCCTGGAACCTCTGTTTGTGATTGACTAGTGCCTGTCTGGGGTATCTCTGCAACTTCTGCTTGAACTACATTAGATCTTACATTACAGAAAACAATCCTCTATAAGAACTCATTGATAAGGCAATTAGTTAAGATCAAAAGAGAATATGCAGTGACCTCTTTTGTTTGGCAATGGGTTTGAAGCCCCCTTTTGGGGGGGGGGGTTATATAACAATGGCTTTCCTATGAAAACTTCTTCTTCCTTAATTCCTCATATTATTATTGCCAGGTAGAGTAGGCTGTACTGGCTTGGCTGTCTTTCTCCAATACGTTGCCATCCACATGTGTTTGTATAATGTACAGTGTGTGTCCGTGTGTGTGTGTGTGTGTGCCTTTGAGTCAGTCTTGACTCCTGGCAACTGCCTGGACAAGTCCCTGCAGTTTTCCTGGCCAGATTTCAGAAGTGGTTGGCCCTTGCCTCCTTCTTAGGGCTGAGAGAGAGTGACTGGCCCAAGATCACCCAGCTGGCTTCGTGCCTAAGGCAGGACTAGAACTCACCGTCTCCCAGTTTCTAGCCTGATACCTTCACCACTGCACCAAACTGGCTCTCTATAATGTACAATTCAATACCCATATTTCCCAGATAAAGGACATTGCTAGGTTAGTTAGAAACATAGTCTAGTTTAGGAAGTAATCTACCTTTTTTCCTACATCCCAGTAATACATTCAGAAAGACGTACATACACATCACACACTTCATTTCTGGGATAGGCAACCTGATGCAGAGCACAGAAATAGTGTCTGAAATATTAACATAATTAAAGGCATAAGGAAAAAAAAGAAAGAAATACAGCTAAAATTAATTTACACCAGTATTATTCAGTATACCTCTCCATACCTTTCTATCCTTGTAAACCATTCTTGCTTCTATCATCCCCATACACCACTTTATATGCTGCCTTTTGTTCTTTAAACTTCTCATCTTTCTCTTTATGAGGATCTCATATATCCAATCATAACATTCTTGATCTTTCCCTTTCTCTTGGTCCATAAATTATTCCATCCTTTACTTCTTTTGTGATTTATTCTTCAGTGTTTCTATAAAATTAAACAAACTTTCCCATATAACAAAGTGCCAAAAGCACACTCTTATGATACAGCTATTTTCACTTCTTTCAACAAACATTCCTCACAACTTACCAAAAACTACCACGATCTTTCTACCAGCATTTGCACACCCGTAGTAATCATTCAACAAGGAACACAAATTCATCTACATGCTCTGGTTTTTCCATTTCTATTTATGTATAGCAATCATTTACTCCACTTTTGCAGTCAATCACAACTACATTGGTCATTAAAAAATCAGTTTTTAGATCCATGTTCCTCATTACATTATACAACCTTTTTAATAATATTTTTATTAAAGTTTGCAGATACAAAGATAAAAATCTAATACAAGCTAAGAAAAATATAAAAAATAAAAATAAAAAATAAAAAGTGCAGAGAAAAAAAATTAAAAAGAAAAAAGAAAAGAAAAAAATAGTAAAGAAAAAAGAAAAGAGATATATAATGAAATTACTTTCCCCTTCATCAAGACAAGAACAAACAATTTCAGTAACTTATCACCTTCTCTGATACTACAATAAAATATCTCTTCTTCCCAAATATCTCATCTCTTATCTATCAGGGTCTCTTCAACCTTGAAATCACATTCTGATTCTCTGCAGAACATCAGATGAAGGAATAAAGGGTTGCCAGTCAAGAAATCTTTTAGAAAGATCATCTTCTGTTAAAAGCAAACAGTAGTCTTTACATCCATTTTAAAGCCTCATCATTTAGTCCTAATCAGCAAAAGTCCTTTAAGAGTTACAGAAATAACAACATATACGTATATTTTAACCTTAATCAAATAAACTAAGTTTATATACCTTTCCTCTACTTTTTACACAGTAACTTATCACTTTCTCTGAAAATACAGCAAAAAATGTCTTCTTCCCATATCTTATCTCTTATCTATAATCAAATCTTTAAAGCCTTGTCATTTGGTCCTGGTAAAAAAAATCCATTAAGAGCTACCAGAAACATTCTCTCTCTCTCTCTCAAATATACCAACCTTATATTTTTTCCCTTTGCTTTTAAGAAACTTGATCTTTAATCCCTTTAAATAGTGTCCCCAAAGTGTATTTCTTTTCATTTTCTCTTTGCCTCTTCTCAGAAATTCCTTCATAAGTTTAATACGTCTCTTTTGTAAATCCAAGTTAAGAAAGTTATCCAAGTCACTCTTCTGGTTTGTTGTTTGTATGTCCCTTTTAATTATTAAGTCATCAGCCGGTTTCGTTTATAAATCCAGTGTAACATCTTTTTCATTATCATTCTTGTAACATGACATTTTTAAATCCACATTTGAAACAGACTCAGTCTTGTCCTCTTCTATCACCTCTTTTAAATCCATATATATGATAACAGACAATCTTAAAAGTAACTTTTGAGTGCATTGTCTCAAATATCCTTGAATTCTTCCAAAATTAGAACATTTTGCTCCATTCTGCATAAGTGGGTCTCTTCTCCTTTAATTATAATATTTAGTTCTTTCTGGTTCCCTCTAGTGTCCAGCCTTTAAAGTCTATCTTATTATGTTTTTTTCTAATCAGCAACATTTTCCCATGGGAAGATTTCTTACACTTAGTTTCAAAATCTTAATATATTTCTAATAGAATTTTAAACAACCCACAGGAAGGATTCTTGTAGTTCATTTCAAAACCTTATTTCAAATCCATCTGGCCCCTGAGTCTTGCCAAATGCCATCTGGCCCCTGAATCTTGCCAAAATCAACATTCTAATTAAGCGTTTGCTGTTTATTCCAAAAAAAAAAAAATTAAGTCCTTAAACTTGCATAAAACTTCTTTTGCCAAGGATTGAAGGAAACTCACCTGGTGTAATGAAACTTGCCTTTCTGAAGGTTCTTAATATCCAAAAAGCCATTAACAAGCAATTTCCAGAAGTGATTAAGAAAGGATGTGTGCAAGCCCAGTGCCCTTTTGAAGGTGCTGAACCACAGCTTGGGCAGAGATGGTGATCCCTAAGCTTCCAGAGCTCTAAAATATGCCAGAGACTACTGTTTTATGGTCTCCTCCTGGGGAGCCACTGTATGGAGCATTACAATCTATCTAACATTTATTGCAAATCTTGCACATTCTCAGCTAATAACATCACATTCATCTGTCTACCAAAGTACACATATATTCAGGTTCCCAACCAGCATAACTCTGATGTCAACACAAGCATTTCTTATGTATTTATCCATAGATACATTAAACAACCAAGGGGACATCACTCATCTTCAATTTACTCCTTGCTTAGTGTTGAAACTTTCATTAAACATGTCATTTATTCCCATGTATGCTTTACCTCCATTGTATAATGGTGGAATTTGGTAACATAATTCTTTTCGCTCTGTTCCAAGCAACTTTACATACCTTTTCCTTACACCCACTTTCCATTCCATTATTTTGGGAGGCTAATCAGTTTTATAATATGGGGCTTTTTGAACTAGGTTCCATGGAACTTTAGGATTTGGGAAGGAGTCAAGTGTGTCTGCTGAGAGACTAATGGAAAAAAATTAAAGGTATTGGCGTTGGACACAATCAGCCATGCCTTGATGCTGCTTTTCCGCTTCCCCTCTCACTGGCTGCGCATAACGATGTTTGTTGTCACCAGTATTTGCAACTGCTGCACACAGGAGGTGACTGGCTGCCTTTTCCTTGCCACGTGCACATGCACACATGCAAAACTCAACTCCCTGCCTGGTCCCAAACTATGACAAACATTTCTAACTTGCTTACTGTAGTGGCACAAGAGCAATCACAATGAGTCCCTCCCACCCTCTTCACTTTCCACATTGCAGACAGTAATTCTGTGTACAGGGAGTCCTCAGTTTAAGAACAAGTTGCATTCCCAAGGTTGGTCCTTAAGTCAAATTTGTATGTAAGCCACAACAGAATTATTGTATAATGCTGTATAAGTAGTATTGTGTAATGAACTTGAACCATTGTGTATTTAACCCAAATCATTGTGTATTTAACTTGAATTTTGCTACAGTGGGATCTGTTCTTAACTATGGGTCATCTGTAAACCAGGTGTTCTTAATCCGGGGACTACCTGTATGCATGTGTAGGTCATCAAGGGAGATATGATCAGAGCTTTATCAACTTTGGCTTTACATGAACTGGGAAGAAAGACGTACTAAATACACAGTGTGTTGAATGTGAGCAAGTGAGAGGCAACAGTAGACTGAATCTATCTTTCCCGAGATTTTATTTGTTTATTTATGAATGAATGAGATTTATTTCCACCTCAGTCTTTGATGTATTCTTGATACTGCCAAGAAATTATCCATCCCACATTCAGAACCTCCCATCACTCTTTCAGATCAGAGGAGTTATATTCAATCTAAACAATCAGATCAATTATATTCATCCTTTTTGTCACATGTATATATAGAGTTTTTTTTCCTAAATATATACTTAACCATTATACTTCTGACTCTGAAGGCTCCAATCACTTTTCCTATATTGTCTCATCTTGTTCTCATCCCAATGTTCATGTCACCAGCAGAATATTTCCCCCCTACGTGCATTTATTTATATTGTTGCTCAATTTTCCTCAAAATTCATCTCTAATTCTTGCATTATCATAATTCACTGGACTGTAATATGCAACTATCACCAAGCTTTGCATTCCTGCTTTTCATATACCCTTTGAGTTCCAGAACTCCTACAGTTTAAGATGCTTTCAGAAATTAGACTTAAATTTGCATAGATTTTTTTTCAGAACACACCTAAACTATGAAACAGCCATAAAGCACAGCTCTTTATATGCCTAATGAACAGACCATTCTTCATTCATTCAAAAATTACTACAGGGTATTCTTTACTCAGTCCAGAAATGGCTTGTTGGTTCATTAAGTTCTGATATCTTGGTGACCAAGAAAATTCCATTAGAGGGCAATTGATAATCAAGCCTTAGTATTCCATGGATGGAGGAGGGGAAAGTAATTAATTCTAATTCCTGGGTTTTCATCAGTCATCAATGTAAAAGGGCCCCCATTCTTTGTTCAATGGATAAGTTTAAACCAATATTTTTGTTTTGTCTCTGGGAAACTATAATAACATCAAACCAGCTCTCCAGATGCAGGTTATACTATATAATTAGGTGCTCAAGATAAACATTACTGTAGCAGCTGGAACAGAATGAACTTTTAAAGGACATCATGTTGATCCATCAGTAAGAATACAATTTTGACTTCAGCCAAGAAATGGCGACTTGATGATAGCTTTACTCTCTTGTTTTAGTAAACAAAATTATATGCTTATGAAATAAAATGAGATTTTTAAAGCAGATTACTCAGCTATGCAGCCTTTCCTTTCAGCTTGGCATAACTGTGGGAAGGAATAGATGAGCAAAAGGCAAATAGACATGTGCATTATTAAAAATATTTGATAATGTCATTTTCTTACTTGTGAAGGCCTGAATGGCCATGCCATTCATTAATAAAATATGCATCCAATGTGTTACTCTGGTAATACTCATTTTCATCTTGTCCTTTATGTTGCTTCGTTCTTCGCTCCTGCTGATGTCAGTTGCGGACTTCAACAGTTTTGTTCCTGCAACCAAGTTTTATTTTTCTAGGATGCCCAGATGCCTCATGGCAGCATTTTCTTCTGGATTGCCCAAGTGTGATGGACAATGGACAAAATCCACAATGGATAGAATAAATACTATCCCAGAAAGTGATAACTCTAATGTTGAATTATCACCATTGTTCATCATCAGAATTAGAGTAGACCCATTTAAACTAACAAACAAATAGGACATTGGTGATTTTTACAAGAGCTTTCTAGCAAAACAGGCCTCCCTAGAAAGAGAGACATAAAAAAGATTCACCCTGCCTTATTTCAAACAATGGAGTCCCCCAGAGATAATAGTCTTTATATATGGTTATATATAACTAGAAAAGCATGGTCCAGTAGATATTTGTGTGTAGCTTTAAATGTTAATAACAGCATTTGAGCTTAGTAGTACATTGGAAGCCAATGAAGTTTCAGTGAAGGTGTCAAATAATCTCTTCACCTGCTCCTTGTTTTTCCAGTATTCTCATTCTTAAGATAATTTCAGAACTTCCAATATGGATTGCTCTGGGTTGGCAGTGGGATTGGGCCAGTCCTGAGCCCAGGCTCTGGCCACTGCAAGACCTGCTTCTTGCCCTTCCCATCCTTGCAGGAAAGGCAAATGTTGCTGGCTGGCTAATGGATGGACCGGTCTACTAGTGCCTGCCCTTTCCTTTTAGGTGATAGGCCAAGCAGAAAGTGTGAATTGTGATGATTTTGGATCTTAATGACAAGCTGTATCATCAGGTCTCAGAGGGATCTGAAAACAGTGGTACCTCGGGTCACGAACGCTTCTGTTCACGGCCAATTCAGGTCACAAACAGCTCCGTTCGCAAAATTTTGCCTCTGTTCGCGAACGCCGGATCGGGTGACGAGCAGGATCCGTGGCCATTTTCCCTCCCGTGACACGTGGTCATGGCTTCCTGTAGGGAGGGGGACTCTCCCTCCAAGCAATAACCGCCTCCCCACCCACTTTCCTGTCCTCCACGCCAGAAGTCGAGTCGAGCAAGGTTAGTGTTCTCTTTCTTCGTACTGTATTTTGTTTCATATTTTTGTGGTTTTAAAAAAAAATACATATGGTTCAGAATGGATTAACCGTAATTACATTGAACCTTATGGGGAAATTTGATTCGGGACGCAACCAAAATCAGGTCGCAACCAAATTCGGAGGGGTCAGAACGGATTAACCGTATTTACATTGAACCTTATGGGAAAATTTGATTCGGGTCGCGACCAGAGTCGCGGAATGAATTAGGTTCGTGAACCGAGGTACCACTGTATTAAGGAAAATAGTTTTCAAGTCCAACACCGTTCCTTGGTGACTTCTACAAACACATCAATGCAGTTTTCTTAGTATGATACAGAAAGGGTTTGCCAGAGCCTTCTGAGATTTTTCTTCCTTGTCTAACCTACAACAGCTGAGTTCCCAGGTAATTCCCTCATCCAAGTACTAACCAAGGCTGAACTTGCTTAGCTTTCCAGAAACATACGGGCCTGCCATCTGAATAGGGTTTGATAAAAATCACCATTGTCAATGAAAATCTGATACTCCCAGTCTGAAAAGCATTGACCAGGAGCACCATAGTATTGAGGGGCATCTCTAATGAACCATGTATTAATTATTTCTGATTTTTAATTTTTTCCCCCTGTGATGCCATCTGTAATTCTCCAGCAATTAACCATTTTCTCTGTGCCTAACATGACCCTTTGAGCTTCTTGTATTCTGTGTCTACATTTTTATGACTCAATACTCACCTTCACAGCGATCTTTCTATATCATCAGCAGGATTACCAGATTTTCCTTTCCTTTCCTTTCCTTTCCTTTCCTTTCCTTTCCTTTCCTTTCCTTTCCTTTCCTTTCCTTTCCTTTCCTTTCCTTTCCTTTCCTTCCCCCTTCCCCCTTCCCCTTCCCCTTCCCCCTTCCCCCTTCCCCTTTTTTCTTCTTCTTTATTACCACAAGGGTTGTGCCTGACCATAAAACCCAAACATCACTTTTTAACTTGAGGTCAAACCACAAGAAAAGCAAACTGCTTGAATTGTGTCTCTGTGTGTGTGTGTGTGTGTGTGTGAGAGAGAGAGAGAGAGAGAGAGAAACAGAAACAGAGAAAGGAAGATGTGTAGTGAAGTCATCACATTCAGCATTTGAAAAAGACTTCCTATCCTATCTTGTAGAAGGAGATCCATGGTAGCATATGGTAGACAAAAATCAGACGTCTGGTAACACTTTTTTCCAATTTTTATTAAAAGGCATAGGCTTTTGTGAGCTGTGGCTCATTTAATCAGATGCAGGGAAATGTAGGATTTATGCTGGGGTGAGGTGGGGGTGTGGTAAGGGAGGGTAGATTTTGCACAAAATGATTAATTTACAAAATAATATCAGAGCATTTCAGCCTCTCAGGACTCTCCATAGTAGACCTCAAAGTGACCATCGCACAAATGTACAAGAGATTGCTGAACTCACAGATGTTAAAAGGTCTCAACAAACACAATGGGTTTTTAACCCATTGCTATTGTTAATTGATAAGGTATTTGTAATCTGTTTCACATATAACCTGCATCTGCAAAGCCAACTTGTTTTCTCCTCCTTTTACTCCCCTTATGCCTTTTAATAAAATATGTTAGCTGGAAAAGATACTACCCGATTTTTTCTGATTTTTGGTATCCTGTCTTGATAGTCTTCGAATTAGTATTTACTTGGCCAATCTTGGCTGATTTTGAAAAGCTAAGGTAGCTACAGAACATAGATAGATTGCAAATATTTTGTCCAAATACTAATTAAATGCTAGGTATTTTTCCTGCAGATTGATTGATTGATCAAATTTGTATGCTGCCTGGCTCCCAACAACTCTGGGCAGCTCTCAAGTAAAAAACATTTTAGAAAAATACAAAATATAAGAATAAAAGTTGATGATTTATTACGGAGGCGCCATCCAGACATTTAGACAAATGTCATCCAGACAAAGTGCTTGTAGGAGCAGTAATTTATTCTAGTGTCCACTAAATCTGCTGATCCAGATTCTATTTAACTTTAGAAAGACTAGAGATTTATGGAGCGGTATTGCCTGCCTCAGAGCCTTTTTCAGATTATTCTTCATTGCATATCCACATTCCTGTTTCTTACCTGGAATTCCAGGCAATGGTGAACATTTTACAGTTTGGTTGGCTATCTTGTGCTTGCAGCATGTCTACTGTACTGAACTGTTCTTTGCCTGGAGAAGACCATTGGCAGAATCACAGGCTCTGATTCCCTATGTTGATAGAATAGATATTCCAGCAAAAATGCAATGAGAACTTGTTGTTGTTGTTCAGTCATTAAGTCGTGTCCGACTCTTCGTGACCTCATGAACCATATCGTGCCAGGCCTTCCTGTCCTTCACTGCCTCCCTGAGTTTGCTCAGTTTCATGCTCATTGCTTCAGTGATGCTATCTAACCATCTCATCCTCTGCCATCCTCTTCTCCTTTTTCCCTCAATCTTTCCCAGCATCAGGGTCTTTTCCAGAGTCCTCTCTTCACATAAGGTGACCAAAGTATCTGAGCTTGAGCTTCATTATCAATCCTTCCAATGAGTAGTCAGGGTTGATTTCCTTTAAGATTGACTGGTTTGACCTCCTAGCAGTCCAGGGGACTCTTAAAAGTCTTCTCCAGCACCACAGTTCAAAGGCATCAATTCTTTTCTGCAGGTCACTTAGGCATCGCTAAATAAGGAAATATATAAGACAGCCTGTTTGGTAGTCATGGTTAAGTCAAAGCTTTTGAAAAGTGTGAGTTTTGCCAAAAGAATAAACCTTTTTGGAGAAAAGAAATATTAATGGCTCCATCAACACCAGATACGTCCTGAATGAGAATTGAGTAGATCTTTTTGAACGTGGACATGATAAGTATTTACAGTAGTTGTTATAGACTGTTTTTCAAGACAACTCAAGACTGTGTGTATAAGTGATCTTACCAGATCTACAGCTGTCAATTGCTTTCAAAACCAGATGGTTAGACAGAGAAGCCCTGATGAAGTCATAATCAATAATAACTTACAATTCACAGGGGAACGGTTTGCATTGTATAACTTTATTCATTATATTAAAAAAAAAAAACACCATACACAAGCCAATGGGGAAACAGAAATTATGGTTCAAATTGCAAAGTGATTTTTAAAAAGACCCATTCTTAGCTTTATGAAGTTATAGAGCAACTCGTATCATTACCAATTAATCATTACCAATTAATCATGAATTGACCATTACAAATCCCAATTCCAAGTCTGACAACAAACTTGCATCCACACTGTCTTGTTTCTAAGGAAGTCTGTGCATCAGATGCCAAAGCAGAAGTAACCCATAAATCCCACTTCAATTATCACTGAGAAGTGTAAGCTCTATCAGAAATCTATCCAGGATCCCAAGTGTGAATTAAATTAGGAGATCAGAAGAGACAATCAGAACCAGTAATTGGGTAGGAACAATAGCTGACATTTCAATCTTACAATGGCAAGATTAATAGAGACACAATCAGGACAAACAAGAAGTCACTTCCAGCTAGTACGAAAAACAGCAATCTTCATGCTCACAGGAGCTTCAGAAATAGAGTCAAGCATAGTAACTTTGCCAGCAGAAGACTGAGTTGGGGTCTAACTTCTAGTTGTGCTACTGAAGCATGACAGCTGTGAACTATGTTGTCAGTGACTTGTTCCACGTCTTCAGGCCTACAAGCTTCACCCTCCATTTTCCCTCTTTGTTCCACACCTTCTCTAGCCAGGCTGGGAATGTCCACACGCGATGTATTCGGGCTGTGATGGCATCGCCATGGCTCTGATCTTGACTTTTTTGAACTCCTCTATCCACACCTCTGTTTGTAGGTGTTTTAGTGGAGGATTTCAGGTGCAACTGGTAGCAGGTGTAATATAGCAAAGTCTTTTAAGATGATATGAATTAATTAATGTGGGAAAGTAGAATTCTAAGAACATAGGTATACTGTATATAACACAGGTTTATATATAGGTATATATCAGGAAAAGAAAATAGAAAGGCAATGGAAATAGACTTATTTTAAAGGGGAAGGTCTAGTGGTTAAGGCACCAGGCTAGAAGTCAGGAGGCTGTGAGTTCTAGTCCTGCCTTAGGCATGAAAGCTGGCTGGGCGACTTCGGGCCTCTCTCTCAGCCCAACTCACCTCATAAGGTTGCTGTTGTGGGGAAAATAGGAGGAGGAAGGAGTATTAGGTATGTTCACTGCCTTGAGTTATTTATAAGAATAATAAAGGCGGGATAAAACATCTTAAAAAAAAAAAAAGGAATATTGCATTTTCCCAAATGCACACTGCAACAGTTAACTGCTCACAAATTACTGCCTCACAAAAGAAGTGCAATTTTGAGAGAAAACACAAAGAGTTTGCCCAACCAATGAGAGATATGTGTTTATTGTACAATATATATTTTAGTCTTTGAGACTTTTGATGTTTGGAAGTCAGGTCTCCAAAACTCAGTTTTCTGTGTCTGCATTCTCATGTTTATATCTATTTTGTGATTAAGAAAAGAAGAAAAGTAGTCCAAAGTTTATGCTCAATTGTATACCTAGGCGTAAATAAAGCATTTTCTGGAAATAGCGAAGCATCTGGTAATACTATATTTAGGAAGCATTTAAAGAAACAAGAAAATAAACAGGATCGTAATTCCTGCACACATCCAATAAATAAAGCCTGATTTCAATATATAAGGTTAGAATGACCCCAGATGATTAGAGAACATGGCATTAATTCAAATTTGGCAAGGTCCCTCCCCCTGGAAAAGTGAGTTAAGCTTAAAAATAATGCCTCAATCTACTTATATATATGTCGGTCTCCCTATATTTAGGAATCCTTTCCCCATGAGGACTAGACACTGCTGAGATAATAGTAGCAGTGGGTGTGTAACAGGAAATCCATTTTTCCCCCAGACTGGTCCAGGCAGATACTCAAAAACCAGAATAGCTAACAAGTAAGGAAAATGCCCTTCTGAACTCGCCCTGAACTTTGGTGTGTCTGTTTCATAAAAAGCAGATCTTAAAAATAGTCTGATGAATTACCTGAACATCATTTTGAGACAAGTGAAAACAGACTAATGATTCTGGAGGCCTGATTCTTTCCTGGTACAAGCTGCAATTGACTAAATTAATACTGCTTGGTTGCAATCTGAAGAACAGACACATATCTCCAGCTTCAGCTCTCTCCGCTGTTCTTTTCTCAGTCATTTGCTCCATCCTTTGCCCAGTTTTCTCACTCAAACAAGGTTCCAGGTATTCTACAGAGCAAGCTAAAGAAAGGAGAAGAGGCAGTATGATCAGCTTGAAGGAGCCACAAAGCCAGAAGCTGTGCTCCTGCCTCATTTCTCACTATTGGTGCATGTCCTGCAGAAAGAAATCTAAAAAATCTAACTGAGTTAAAAGAGGGCTGATATTATAGGCATTGATAAAATAAACTATGCTACGTGAAGAAAATGAGAGAGGTTCCCCACCCCCATAATATTATCCGTGAACAAGAGTAGAAATAGGAGTGACATTGGAGTGACTGTCATGAGATGTGGTGATATACATCAGCTTTAAAATGGGATGGAACAAATTTGTGGAGGAATAACTGGATCATGGAGAATGTATATGAGAACATTCAGGACTGGGATTAGCTGTTGAGGAGCAGCAGCAAGTAAGGTCAACGCTCACCCGGGGGCAGTGATCAGCCATAGTGTGAAATAAAATGCTGGGCTACTTAAATCTTTAGTAGATCTGTTCTGGGAATCTTATGAGCCAACAACTAAAGCTTCCAAGATCAAACAAGAGTGTGGCTAGCCCATCTATGGATTTAGGTAATCTTAGACTCTGGACTTAATGGTCTTATAAACGTGTGGAGGTAATATGCTGTACGTCCCATTACTTGGTAATACATACCATCTGATTGTCAAAAGATAAAGGTAATGAAGTGGACATCTGTAACCCTGTACATCCTTTCCTGATCGACCTTGGGCATAATTTAAAAAGAAGAAAAGAAGAATGTCATGATGAGCGTTCTTAGCCTCTGTGGGCTTGTCATGCCCATGTGACAAAGGACCAATATCTATCATATTTGTTCAGTTCATTTAAACTAGGATGATAACTTACACATTACCTTAGTTTCCCCAAATTATCTTTCCCAAATGGAAACATATTTTGAGATAATATGCCTCTGGGTACAAATGCAGGATTAGAAAGAATGTATATAATTTAAATAAAATGAATAAAAAATGACTAAATAATATAGATAGAATTATAATAAAGAACTGACTTGGAGAAAGAGTGTGACCAGAGGACTTGTGAACCTAATCTGTTTGCTGTCAACAGGCAACTTCAGTGTCCCTGCAGCTCCACCAGTCTTGGGTTCTTCACCTTGAACTAGACAGGGAATCAATGTTTTGGCCATGGGTGACAGGAGTTGTAGTCCTACAAATCTAGAGGTGTCAATTGGAAAAGGTTGATGGAAGCTTGGGATTTACTGCTAAGCAATGACTATTCTCTGCATTTCTAAGCAGAATGTTGGGTTTATCCTTCATTCAGGCTGTTGGCGGCTGTTTTTCATCCTATACCCTTGAGACTCTTTATGCCATTTCCAGTAATTGAAAGGGAAGATGAAAGCAGACGACTATCTTTTTTTCAACTCTTTCCCCCTCCCAAGTCTTCTTCAATAAATGTCACTCCAGTCTAAAGAGATCTATCCTTCTGCTAGGCAGTGTTTAACAGCTCCCTGAAGACTAGTAGTGCTGTTTGGGATGGGGAAGAGGAAACAAGTTTAATGCTTTGTGACAATGAATCAATATGGATTTTATTAAAGCTTTCAGAAAGATTTCTTGAACCATCTATAATGCCTGATGCCTTCTAGATTAAGCCAGATACAGATGGCTTTTTATATTTGTTACTTCTGCACTTTTCCTGAGACTAAGTTTACATCTGAGATAACCTGAATGGATCCAGTGATGTCTTGGAAAATTCCTAAATCAACAGTTTAAGAAAGAGAGGCATTAGGTGAAGGAAAAATTCAGAAACCTCACTTGAACAATGAGATATCCATATATTGCAGATTCATTAAGGTAGCAATAGGGTTGGCCATCCTTCCAGCCTGACGCGTTATCTGAGTCAAAAGAGGTTAGTGCAGGCTTTGTGATGATATGGCATACCCATGCAGGTCTTCAAAGGGTTGCTTTACTTTGATGAAGATTCAAACAAAGCACCCCCTCAAAGCTGCTTCATATAGAAACATGCCCCCCTCCCTTCAAAGGGAAGTGGTCCCACGGCTTCATGTTGGCCTGCTTTGCAGCCCTGTTGCAGTAGCTTCATTCTTTTCAAGGGACAGAAGAGACAAAGGGAAGCTCCAGGATGACACCAACAGTTTCATCAAGGCCAGACATGTTCCTTTGCCTCAGTGAAGAGAAACTCATTATTTCTGCAGCACAAGGCTCATCTCACACTAGCCTAATGGTTAGGGCTGCCCCTCAAGTCTCTTTCCCACCCAAAGCAAAGGACAAAGGCCTTGTTCCTAATTTCTTATACAAAAGCTGACTGGGCTGGCAGTTAATAGGGTGACAATCATTGGCCATAAGTTGCATGTGGCCAAAGGTTAGCAGCAAAATAGCCCAATGTTGGTGGCAACATTTTTATTTTCTTTGCCTTTAGGTGCAAAGCTGTCACCATCCCCACCCAACTGAATCCCTTTTGCCAATCACTATTTATGGAGCTGGTGTAAGACGAGGGGGATTTTGGGGGGGGGGGGGTTATGTGTGGGAATGAAAACAGGATGCCCTAAAATAGAATTTCAGGGGAGGACAAGGGTGGGACCATGAGCTTCTTGCTCCAATTCCCATCTCTAAACTATGAAAAAAAGACCCTAATAAATTTAAAAAATGGGTCAAGCCATCAGATTGATTCTCATCACGCATATATGCTTCTTTTTTAAAGGCAGGACTGAAAAAGGAGTTACAAGGGAGACTCGCAAAGCTAATGACTCCCAGGTTGGAAGTCAGCCAGTCTGCTTTTGTCTGGAGAGAACTAGCAGTGAGAAAAGAGGACACTTGTAGTGAAAGACTGCGGGTTTGTGAGAAGCGACATGCAGCTCTGGGCTGAGCGTATTTCATCACTGAGAAAATAGAGCTGTGTTGGTGACTGTCAAACAAAATCCAATTGTTTTATTTCCAAGGGAATGTCATTTGATAGACATTAAATGCGGCTTCACATACATGTTTAGATGAAAAGCTGAGGTTGTGGCATATGTGTTTTGATGAAAACCCTATTTTTAAAAAATTAACAATTCCAAATTCTCATCTAAAACTTTACGTGGAAAAATAATTAGCAGCAAGAGAATATTGTGGTTAACATAGTATTCTCTCCTTTTCTCATTGCTAAACTTGCTAAATAGTCTGCATTTTCATGAACTGATGACACTTTTGTCTACTTTTTCTTATAATCTGCAACAAACAGATTAATCAAAACACATATGCCACAACCTCAGCTTTTCATCTAAACATGTATCTGAAGCCGCATGGGCTGGCTTCACACAACATGCTGAATTCAGCTAAACTGGTTGCTAAATAATTTGTGGTTCAACCTGTAGGCAGGAAGCCCAACCACTGTCATAGAAAGTTAGATGAACCAGCCATCATGGTAAGGCATAATATGATTTATTACTTTAGGCATAGCATGGTATGTGAACACAGTAATTGTAATTTTTTTAACCTGGGTTTAGAGCTTAGTATGTTCTATGAGCCCTCACATGTATGATATCCTGAGATATGAGCTAACATAGTGGTGGCGTATCTGGGCTGTAAAAATCTGAATGACCACCAGATCGCAGCAAAGAGATACAGACTCTAAGTCTTGCTGTTTCAGACTACAACTCTCGGGATTTTATTATTTATTTATTTATCATATTTATATAGCCTCCCATCTCATGCAAAGAATTCCTAGATGTTCTTTGGTACAGAATTCCCTGGATTAGGGTTGCCAACTGAAGGAAAGTAAAACAATAATCTTGCATATTGTCATGTCTTTAATATTGACCACTTGCTAAATGTTGCAGAGCATAATACTGTAAAGTCTGTATACATGGACTGCTTCAAAGGTTAGCATCTATATGTCCATGGTATTGTCCTGGCTTTCCATACAGTGTGTCCCAGATTAAATGTCCAGCATCTCCAGGTAGGGCTTGAAAAACTCCAGTTTGAAACCCTGGACAGTTGCTAATAGGTGACGGATTAATGCAACTCCAATTACGTTTAGGTGAACCCAACTATTGTGTTGTGTAAACCATTGAGTGCAATGGATAAACTCATCCTTTTTAGCTTACTCAGTGAACCATAATGAAAACCATGTTTGAGTACTATATGGAACAAAAGTAGAATTGACCATATTGGCCTAGAAGGATATAGTAATCTAATTCAGTATAGGTAGCTTTGTATTGTATGTTCCTATGCTTCTGAACTTATGCACTATGTAGCTACCTTGGTTGGTTTCAAACCTTTGGGGTGACCATCAAATACTCCTAACCTGGACAATTTGACCCTGTGATCATTGCATGTATTATACTCTTTTACAGTAATATTATTATATGTTGCTCCAATCTAACAGGACTCTGAATTGCTTTCAGAATGCTTCCATTCTATACTTTGCTTAGCTGGTCCCCTTTCTGTGTTTTTGTTTGTATTGAGAGACATAACTCGCTCTTAAACACACATTTGTTCTAAAAGGTCCCAAATTTAGTTTGCAGCTAAACAATCTGGTATCAGGTGATAGGGAAATTTTTTTGTGAGAATCTAGACAGCTACCAATCATTAGAAAATACACTGGGCTAGCTCTAGACGTAGACAAGTTGAGGCAGTCTCTCTGAGATCATTGTCAGAATTTGTTATGTCTAAATTGAGTTCAATAGGCATATGCTCATAGTTAAGTCTGGATCCAACCCAATATGGGGCAAGAGAAAACCATGTTCTGACTCAGAGGCTAAGTTTATACAATGCTACACTAAAAGATGGTTAGCTAGTTTGTAGCTGAATGCATTGTGCAAATACATTCAGTAAACTTAGTGTTGTATGAATCCAAACAATTGTACTAATTCAGCCAACTATGAGTCAGTTAACTATGGATTAGCATGTTACATGAACATAGTCAGTACAATGTAGCATCATTTGTTCATAATTTTAGACCAGTGTTTTCCAAACAGGGCAAATCTCAAATATGACTTCAACTTCCAGAATTCTCCATCCAGCGTTCCTATTGTCAGGAATGCCTGGAGCTGAAGTTCACCTTTCTGGAAGTTGTCTAAGTTGAGAAACCCTGTTTTACACCTATGTAAGCATTGTCAACTTTGAAACTAGAGGGATTTTTATAAGGTAAGAAAAGTTGAAAGGAGGTGGTAACCATATCGTGCTGAACCAGGTTAAAATTCTTCAGGTGATTGGGAAGGCTGACTGTCAGCAATATCTAGCTGTGGGAAGAACTAAAATCATATTCAGCCATCACAGTGTGGAGATCATATCTATGTAATATGATGGTCCCTCCACCTTTTGACTTCTGAAATGGCCAGAACAGGGTTTTTATCTGCTCTAAGACAGAAGGACCAAAGGAACGAGCCATAGATATTAAATGAAAAAAATAGCTTTATAAAACATGGTCAAAAATCCAACTTGAAAACCCATCTTTTAAATATGGTACATTCATGTTCTAAAACAAAATGTACAGCTTCTGAATAATCTACTTTCAACATGTTTTTTTCTGGAAATTATTTCCAAAAGATATTACATTCTATACAGACAAACCTAAGAAACAATCTTTAAAAATCCACAGAGGAAGAATGATGGAAAGATCTACTACAAAACATAACATATAAATATCTCCCCATCCCTTTTAGCTTGAAAATAAACAGTGTACATTCCATTCATTTCCCCTCTGTAAATTTGAGAGTGAAAACAGATGAAAAGCTTTCAATTTGGAAGTTTTATCAAAGTTAAAAGTCAGCCGAAGACAGTGCAAAAGATTAAACAGCCTGCTGTTCTGATGACATCACCAGAGTTCTGCAACCTACTTAAAATTCAGATTAAAGATTCATTCATGCATTCAAGATTAAACTGCAAAAGAAAACAAAATAACTGGTTGTTTTTTTTCAACAAATAGTTATTGCAACTACTTGTTTGGAGCAAGCTTCAAGCCTGCCATGTTGATCCAAATCAGTGCCACTTGGAATGAGGCAAAAATGGCTTTATATGGTTGAGTTTGTGTTTTTAGTAAAAGAACAAGATGATTAATGCATCAGGGGCTTGGAGGGAGGAGGAAGGATATGGTAGGTTATTTTTTTAAAAAAGATTCCCCTTGGGTGGAAGAAAGTAGAAAAAACAACATTGTTTCCTTATACTGACTCGAACTCATTCAAGAGAAGTAAATGCAGCAGGAGATTTGGGACTAAACTAGTAGGAACGTTGAAAAGTAAGGCCAATTTAGTTTGCCCAATTTGATACCTGCAGGCTAGGAATTCTGGGAGTTGCAGCCTCTCCCCATCTGGAGAACACCACAGTGGCAAAAAATGGACAAACACAAAATTGGCCACTGTGATAGAATGGGATTTTCTATTCATTTCAATTGGTTTGAACCTATGGCAATCATTTGTACATAGTTTTGGGAAGCAAAAAGTGGGGGCTACTCTTTGAAACTTTTGTGCGTGAAATGAGTACCGCTGACACTGGTTAGGAGTCTCGTATGTGCTTCATGACAGAGATGTAAGTAAGGAATTGTTTGAAACATAGTGGAGAAATGAGTAGGACAGTGTTTCTCAAACTTGTCAACTTTAAGATGTGTGCACTTCAACTCCTAGAATTCCCCACCCAGCATGTCCACACATCTTAAAGTTAACAACTTTGAGAAACACTGGAGTAAAAGATCAATGGCCACTGGTCTCTTTCTGCAAATGGAGCCATGCTTTGCTTCTGTTGTGGGATTGCATTTGAAGGAGCCTAGCCCTTTTTCTAGCCAAGACTCACTAGCCTTCAGTGATCAGTAGCCAAGGATAGCAAAGGGCACCAAGATAACATCATGAAGTCATATAAACAGGGATAACTTGGGGCAGGGGGAGGGGGGCTTTTGCATTTCAGATGCACAAAGCAAACCTGAATGCATGACCCTTTTTTTTTTCCCCTTTGCTTGAAATTGTTGAGAAAGTCTACTGATCTGACATTAAATTTCAGTGACACCATGCTAGGGACTGTGAAGAGCTGGAAAATAAAGTTGTAGGGCCATTTATACACAGTAGGCCATAAGAGTTTAAACAATGACATTTGATAAGTGGTCATCTGTTTCAGCCCTTAATCTCATTGAAGTTAATAAATATATACAACATTTTAGATTTCAAATTAATATAAATAGCAAATCGTGTGTGTGTGTGTTTTGTTATGATTTCTGTCTACGTCCATGGAATTCACTAGAATTCTTGGATGAAGACAGATTCCAGATAAGCATTTAAGTATTATGAACAACAACAACAGTTCTAAGATAGTCTATGCTATCCCAGTCAGTCATATAAATATAAATAAGCATTATATTATAGGAAAACATTCCCCTCCCCCCATTTAATTATTGCTAGCAGCAAGTGGCAAATGAAAGATCAGAGAACTTAAAACTACCCACGTCTCATTTTTACCAAATGGATCTGGTTTCCTAGCATTTCTAAGAAAAGCTTCTGGTATAATTTATACATTGTGAGGCTGTGGAGGAATTTCACCACCTTCCGGAAACCTTGAATTGTTGTCTTGGGGAAATGGTATGTTTTCAAATGCTTCAGCCCAAATGTCAAGCCCTTGATGGTGTCTTGGTCTTTATTTTTTATCCTCCACAAATTCAAGAGCTTCAGAATTGGTTCTGTGGATTTGCACATCCTAAAAATATGTTCAATTTCTTCTCTGCCCACTTTTTTCCCTGGTAAATTTTCCATCAGGATATTGAGCAGCTCAAAGGTGATGTTGAGATGGCCAACGTGCTTTAAAATGCTATTTTCACAAAGATCGATACCTAAAAAAAGAGTTAAACTTGTTTAATTCTCTTCATTAAGGTTACAAAAATACGATTCCTTGTATCCTGTCTCCATCCTGTCTCCTCTGCTGCAATATTGGTGGAGTTAAGCCTTCTTTCTGTCAATGCTTTCTTGAAATCATAAGCAAATCTACCCTGCAAATTAAAATCAATGGAAGGGAATCTGAGTTGGTGATCACAATGCCATCTTAGTAAATTAGATTCCAAGCTGATATAATAATCCCATATTTCTCTAAAAGAAGCTTCGTTTTTGGCTCAGCCAGTTTGTGTAATGGTTAAAGGCATGGGCTAGAAACCAGGAGACCGTGAGTTCTAGTCCTGCCTTAGGCCCAAAGCCAGCTGGCTGTACCAGTTCCTCTCTCTCAGCCCAGGAAGAAGGAAATGGCAAACTTCCCAAAAATGTTACCAAAAAAAAAAAAAAAAACCTGCATAGACTTGTCCATGTAGTTGTCAGGAGTCAAAATCAGCTTCAAGGCACTGAAAAAGACACAGTGGTTTTTTCTCACTGCTGAGCTGAAATTAAGTTGTCAGAAAACATTTTGTGCGTGTGCCTTCAAGTCAGTGTTGATTCCTGGTGACTGCCTGGATTGGTCCCTGCAGTTTTCTTGGCAAGGTTTTTCAGAAGTGGATTGCCCTGGCCTGCTTCCTAGGCCTGAGAGAGGGGGACTGGCCCAAGGTCACCCAGCTGGCTCTGTGCCTAAGGCGGGACTAGAGCTCAGTCTCCTGGTTTCTAGCCTGATGCCTTAACCAAACTGACTCTAGAAAACTATACCTGTAGGAAATTTTCTCTCCCCTTTGTTAATCTATCTTGCCTCTCTAATGCCTCTTGTCCTGATCACAGTCTAACTGCTTTTACGCATCTTGAAGCTGCTTTTAGATGGTTATCACAGTAAGGGAGGAAACTCTACTTTAACACCAATGCAGCTAATGATGACTTAAGCCTGTCCCATTCATGGGCTGGGGATGAGATGAAGGAAACATGGCGGGGAAGAAGATGTGACCAAGGCATGTTTGTGCAATGCTTAGGTGTCAGTGGAGAAAGGTCCAAAGACATAGAAAGCTGATTTTAAATGAAAAGACTTTTCAATGAGCCATCATTTTCAACACCTCCAACCTTCAAAGCAGTTTTAAGATGGTTTGGTCACTTCCACTGACTTCAAATAGTGAAGATGACATCCTTATCTTGCCCCATGCTGCTACAGATACAGCCGCCAGAGAAAATCCCCTCACCCTACTCAACACTAAAGGGAAAGGAAAAAAAGGAGGAATAACCCCCCAATCATCTGTTGCTTTGCAGTTGGTCTCATACTTTTCATGCTCTCAGCTCTCCAGTGCATAACTAAAAGATGTGATACGTGGCCACGTGGCTTATGCTTTCAGAAGCTGCTCTGATTACTGATGTCAGAGCCACAATGGCCACTTTCAGCTTATTGCTTTGACTGTTGTGGTGATTTAATCTACAGTCAGGAGCAAACATCTTACATAAACTGACCCAGTGTATAAACATAATTCCCTGCTTTTCTTTAATACGTACCTTGGACAATATTCTTGACCATACTGTGGTCTTTATTTTGCTGTTTCCATAACTTCAGTAGCTGAAAGGTCTGATCCTGTGGGCTGTGCTTTTGTTTAATTCTTTCGGTGTTTTCCAAATTGACCTTTATGCCAGGCAGACTGTCCATGAGAGTGTTCAGCCAGGTGGATGTTAGTTTTTTGGGAACAATGAACCTGAAGAATGCTTCTTCACATAAGGTTACGTCTAAAATAATAAAGATATTGACTTTAAAATCAGGACGTTGATCTTTGGGGCAGCCATCAGCAACTGCCTGCACATCTTTTCAGAGAGTATAATATTCCCAGCATGATTTTCTGAAGGCTGCGATCCTATGCAGACCTAACAAGGACTGGGTCCTACTGAAAAAAAATGAGATTCCTTTTGAAGCTAAGACCCTGCAAATTTTGGCAGAGTGCTTCCTTTGGGGGATAAAGTGTGTAAAGCACCCTTTTGAAGTAGGATGGCACCTAACTTCAAACAGAGCATCTGCACTGCGTTGCTTCACTGGAGGAACTGCGTCTCTACATTTGCACAGCAGAAGATCCACAAAGTATGCCAGCAAAGAGAAGATGTCATCGTAGGCCGCCATAAGGTAGAGTATATTGTGGTGCAAAGCCCTTATTTAATTCTTTTAAAGGCAAAGACAATGAGGCCAGCAGAACGGAGAGTATGCCGAAAATAAGGAACTGAAAAGATGTATTTTTGGCCCATGTCAATTTCACATTTGTTTATTTCATAGAATCATAAATTTGGAAGAACTTTAGAGGTCATTTAGTTCAACCACCTGCTCAAGGCAGAATCCACTAGAACATTTTTGACAGATGACATTCCAGATTCTGGTTTGAAACCTCCACCAAAGGATTCTCTCCCAGTTCATATGACATCCTGTACCCCTGGCTGACAACTTATACAATCAGGGAGTTCCTCCTGACATTTAGTCTGAAACTCTTTCCATGTAGTTTTAACCCACTGGTTTTGCTTCTGCCCTCTGGGGCGATAAAGAATAATTCCATTCCCTCTTTTATGTGACAACCCTTTCACAGGATAATAATTTTCCAATCTGCATATTAGTTCAGGAGGTGAGATTGGTCTCATTCACTCCAAAACCAAGACTAAATAAAATCTTACTGTATTCCTAACTGCACATTGGCTGTAGACTCACAAGGAATTTCATTATTTTATTTTTCAGATTATATACATACCGATTTTACATTGCTGATCCAATTTGTCACTGTCTTCTCCCTGGCATACACTGTCATGCGTGGAGTCTCCCTTCTCCACCAATTTGAGACTTAGGGCGCTGCAGTTAGTGTGTTTTTGACAGACAGCTTTGGATGATGTATCATTGGAAAAATGTCCTTCTGGACATCTCTCACAAATGGTGTCGCTTTCAGGGGTACCTGCAGAAAAGGAAAGAGATGATTTTTTTAAAAAGCATTTATCCACTTTGTTTATAGCACTTCAGAAATTTCCCGTTCAACAAATGACAACACCAAAGACTGAAACAAAAAACTATCTGATTTTCTTTGAAAGAGGAATGCCTGTCACCCAGCATAATTTGGTAGATTAATGTTTTAAATCTCCTCTGAATCTTTTGGTTTTTGTAAACAATCATTCAGAAAACCCTCAAAGAAAGGGACAATTTCACTTCAGAAAGTGACAGAAGATATTATTTGTATTTCCTCCATGTTAAACAAAAACAGTATCCCTGCACACAGAAATTCTGTTCTGGGAAAAATAGAATTTTTCACCTGCATAGCTTTTAAATGTAACATTCAGCCAAATGTAACATTCACACAGAACTAGTCTGACCCAGCCAATATATATAAAAAATCCCCTCTCACCCCTATGGGTGGTCTGTGTCTTCCTCAATCTCGGGTCCCTTACCAGAGGCCTGGGAATTTGAGGGTTCTGCACAGTATCTTAGCTGTTCCTAGCACTGCACTCTTCTGGACAGAGAGCTCTGATGTCGTTCCTGGGATCTGTTGGAGCCATTCTCCCAGCTTAGGAGTCACGGCCCCGAGTGCTCCTACCACCACTGGGGCCACTTTGGCCTTGACTTTCCACACCCTCTCTAGCTCCTCCTTCAGGCCCTGGTACTTATCCAGCTTCTCATACTCCTTCTTCCTGATGTTGCTGTCACTTGGCACTGATACATCTTTCTCCACTGCTGTCTTCTGGTCCTTGTTTGGTACCATGATATCTCGTTGATTGGCCAGTACCTGCCTGTCCCACTGGATCTGGAAGCTCCACAGGATCTTAGCCCTTTTATTCTCCATGACCTTCTGTGGAATCTCCCATCTGGACTTGGGAGGTTCTAGTCCATACACTGTGCAGAACGGCACAATGCCAGCTACTTGGTTGTGCCGTTCAGTATATCATAAACACTAGACTTGTCCAGCATTTCAGAGAAAATTAGGAAAAGATGCTTTGGAATATACAAGAGCATGAACCAGAAGTGCAACTCATTAAAGCACCTGCATCTTTTCCCATGATTGCACAGCTACCTTATACAACTACCGCATGATCCTGAGATGGCTTCCTTAAAAAATGGGAGACAGGTGCCACATTCCCACTCATGTCCATCTTTTGGGAATGGAATCCAAAGCATTTCTTAGCCTTAAAAATATCTGATACATCATTCAAAATAGTGGGGATGTCAGTTAGTCTGTATAAATAGAGATATTAAAAACCAAAGACCAATTGGGATAGTGTTGAAGTTAGGTGGTTACTGGATAGTCCACTAAACTCCCAAGTTCCAAAACTATAGTTGATCAGCAGATTTTTCCCCTAGGAATAAAATTAGCAGCAGCATCTTGTCTCTGGCTGGTCTCAGCACCTTGAGACAGCCAACTAATACAAATCCCTGCCCTGGCATTCCCCAATTATCCACCATTCTGCATTTCCTCTAATGAGCCAGAATATCCTTAGAGTGATAACATGTTTCCAGAGTACTGGTAGGAATTAACATGCCAAAAAAGAGGGTGTTATTTTAATATTCTACCACCTTATGTCAGAAAGTTGATGGAACTGTGGGAACTTCAAAATGGCAGATTGTTATTACCCACCTCTGCTGTCAAATACAAAGAGAAGAGCAGCTGTTAGAAGGACCGATGAAGAAACCTTTGCTTTGTCACCACAAATGATGCCATGGATAAAATAATTTCTAAACATTTTTAACAAATTCTCCTGTTTTCATTCTGGACACCAAAATCAGTAGTTTTGTATCATTCAGCAAACAACAAACTTTCTTTTCCCTGAAGCTGGCTTATAGAACTACTATTCTGTGAGTTTCACAGAGCAAGCCAGACCTCCATTATAGCCTGCTGGTGCTTAATAACCCTAATCTCTTGAGCAATCTGGAATCACAAATGGGAGAGTTTCTCAAGCACCTGGTAGCCTGTAATTCATGGTCACTATTCCACAGATGGCTTTGGGGCTGCCAATTTGATAGGGTAGATTAAAGCCTCTTCTAAGCAACTTTCCATTTCTATAATAAACCAAGGAAAATGGTTGTGTTTTTCCAAACCACCTGGTGTAAATATCTGTGTTCTTTCTTATGCAAAAACTGTCCTTGCTAAGAATATAGAATCATTATTACAATTATTATTATCTCTGACCACAGGCTGGAATTAGGTAAGTTATGTTCTTGGAAACACTAAATGAGTTTCCACAGATTTTTAAAGGCAAGTCATAATTTGTTAAGATAGCTCTGTAAAGATTATATATTGATTCTACTTTCAGATGACTAGATTACTATGAAATTCTCCAAGATAAAATAAAAAGTATTGCAAAGTAACACGTCAGATGCTATATATTGATTTTTTTTTCAGGCTATTTTTCAAAGCAACTGTTCTTTGCACCCACTCTCTCTTAAACTAAAAGATTTACAAAAGTAAATTAAATTTGGACTTGAGAACAAATTCTGCTAAGGTCACTATGTTCATACATGGAACTTGCAGCAAAAAATATTGTCGTCATACAAATCATTGTGTAGAGAAATAGAAGCTCTAGGAAAGTATTGTTCTAGCTGTCAAGCCATTTCTTCATATCTCGTTTAGGCTTTTAAAGTCCTATGAAGCACAGGTTGAGACAAAGTTTAGTTCTCACCTGCAAGAGCTAAAAGTCAGAGTTGATGTAATTTTGTGGAATTCCTAGGGACATTTATTGGGCTGATTGTTAGAGACTTAAATAGCTGAAACCTTTTAAAGAGGAGCTTTTGGTTAATCACCAGAATTGAAAATGCCCCAAATATTGTGGTCTTTGCTTCATCCTGTTGATCACATTCCATCCTTGCTTTACCATTCCAACTCTGCAACATATTTACTCGTCAGCCAAGCTTGTCAGAATGACTGCTATGGTCTCTGTGGGGGAGCAGAATTAATACCCAGGCTGCACATACGGAAACACTGTTCATTAAAATACGGGTCCAGATTGGAAATGATCAGATGGATTAGGAGCAATACAACTTACAAGAAGTTATGCGGGTTTTCCTACATGTGCCTGTTGACCGAGCCATTTACTTCAATGGGAAACAACCAACTGAGAAAAAAAGAATTCTTTGACACAGAATAAGAGGGAAGGGGGAAGAGGCTCAAATAAATATCCCACCCAAGTCCTCCAAGCCTTAAAAAGGTCTTGCATTGCTACCATGATTCTTTAGCAAAATAAATACGTGAATCACACAAAAATGATCACAGTTCAGAGCAAGCCGAAGTCGCAAAAGTGTTCAGTTTCCATTTCAAGAAAGCCAACTCCACTGTCCTGTTGAAAGCATATGCACTCAAAAACTATATTTCAAAGAAACTGAATTGTATGCCTGAAACATTGAGAATGTATTGAGGGTCTCCCATGTTGAATACAAAACTCAAGAAATGACCTTTTAATCAGTAATTCTCAAAACTTTCTTTGCAGCTGTTAGCTAGGATTATCACCCCATTAACTTTTAGGAGAAAAGATGAATAGTTTATTTACCTGTGTGTTTCAACTTAGGAAGACACGTACTCGTGCACAGGAACACATAATAACTCATTCACATCTTTCTCAGCAATGAGATCATATAACCCCTCTTTGATACAGCAATTAAGTTTTCAAGCTTTCATAACTGCAGTCTTTGCAATCATTCCAGCAAAGAACCTGAACTCCACCAAGTGTGAAACAAAAAAACTTTGATCACAGATATTCCTTTATTATTTTGATCATATATGATAAGAATTGTATTAGTACTGTTGATAATATTGCTATAACTGGAAAATAATGAGTGAGAGCTGCTTATAAGGACTGATGTAGTGTTGGCCACTGAAGAAGTATTCTTCCCTAAACTGATCCCCCCCTCCATCCATCCAAATAATAAGAGAGCGCTACCTAAGGCATGACATTATTTTATTATGACTCATAAACTTGACATCTCAGAGGTTATTACACTTTCAGACCCAAGGAAACACTCTGTTGAGATGCTTAAGTTCTCTTTGCCACAAGCACTCACTGTAGATGGGCAACTGCCCATCTTCTTTGCTTTTTCCCTATCAAGGCTATTCCTTAATATGGAGAGGGAGTTATTTCCATCTAGATTAATTCTGCATACTGCCACCGGTACCTAGATCCCTGCTTAAAAATCTTTAAGAGAGCTTTAAGGCGTTGGTTTTAAGCTAAGTTATGTTTTGTTTTGTTTTTTCCATTCAATTGTGTCTGATTCTTGGAGACCGCCTGGACAAGTCCCTGCAGTTTTCTTAGCAAGATTTCAGAAGTGGTTTGCCATTGCCACCTTCCTGGGGCTGAGAGAAAGTGATGGGCCCAAAGCCACCCAGCTGGTTTTGTGCCTAAGGTGGGACTAGAACTCACGTTCTCCCAGTTTCTAGCCTGTTGCCTTAACCACTAGACCAAACTGGATCTCTCATACTAAGTTACAGTGGTACCTCGGGTTACGAACGCCTCTGCTAACGAACTTTTTGGGATACGACCAGCTCCAGCCGCAAAAATTTACCTCGATGTGCGAACTCCGCCTCGGGATACGAACCGGATCCGTGGCCATTTTCCACCGTGCCACGTGGTCCGCGGCCATTTTTCCGCCCCTGACACATCGTCCACGGATGCCGGAACGGATTAACGGTAATTACATTGAACCTTATGGGAAAATTTGCTTCGGGGTGCGACCAATTCAGGATGCGACCAGAGTCACGGAACGAATTAAATTCATAACCCGAGGTACCACTGTATACTAAGCTATAAACTATGTTTTACAAACCACAGTAGCTGGGTTCACATTACATGCACACTCATGGTTCAGGTGATTTTGCTTTTTGTGCCAAGGATTATTTTTTTCAAGTTTTCTTTTAATTAAAAAAAAAATCATACTACTCAGTTGTCTTCATATACAACTACAAATTGCTGCAACAATATTGTTAATCAAAATTGTTGATGCTTTCTGCACTGCATTCCTATAGACTACAGTTAAGCACAGCTTTATTTATTTATTAGATTTATATCCCATCTTTCATTCAGTGCAAGACAGTGTATATAATGCTCCTTCTTCCTCTTTTCCTCACAACAACAAGCAAGTGAGGTAAGCAGGGCTGACCAAGGATCACCCAATGGGTCTCCATGAGGGAATACTTGAACCTGGGTTTCCCTGCTCCTATCCCAACACCTTCACTGCTATACCACATGGATTCTTCGGCTGAGAGAGAAGGGCTGTCCCAAAGGCACCCAAGAAGCTTCTGTGGCTGAGGCCAGACTAGAACCTGGGCCTCCTTACTCCTTAGAACACATGGAGCCCATGGACTAATTTCAAAAGCCCTCTGCATATTCAAGTCCTTGGCAAGAAAGAATTACCTGTCCATCTCATCAGCAGTTCTTGCTCAGAAATGTAGAGGAGAAGAGAAAAAGAAAGAAGAGTGGCAGAGAAAGGGATGACCCTATTCACCTGTGTACCTGGCTTGAACCATCAGTAGATAAGCTTCAAAAAGAATATGGTTCTCTACATTCTTCCCACTATGCATCAGAACTCTGGAAATGAGTCCTGTGTCTTAAGGTGCTTCTTCCTCTATATACATTGCTAGAAACTGGGAGACCATGAATTCTACTCCTGCTTTAAGCACAAAGCCAGCTGGGCAACTTTGGACCAGTCACTCTCTGTCACCCCTAGAGGAAGACAATGGCAAGCCACTTCCAAAAATGTTTCCGGGCAGCCATCAAGAGTCAAGACTGACTTGAAGACACACATTTATCTATTTAGTTTGCCCAAAACTTAGTTGCTTTGACATCCAAACTTGCAAGTTATACCTTGAATGAGGATGTTTAAAAGTATCATACCATGTTTGTAAACCTGGCTTGTTGAAATGATGATTTCTTGATGCAGATACAGCAGTAATCAATATAAGAAAGCTATTGCTAATGGGCAGTTTTCAAAATATAATGAATAAAACAGGAGACAACAAATAACCAGTCCATGATTCAGAAGGTCACCAATATGCAAAATGAACTCGTGTTATGCAGAAAGTATAAGAGTTTCGTGTACATTTCTTTAGATTTTCTATTTAGAATATACCTTAAACAAAATACTTTACCTGAAACATAACTTGGGTTTGTTCATTTGTTTTACATGTTAGATTTGAATTATGAGAATTCTTATATTTTTGTCAATACAGGAAACCCTCTTTATGTACTAGCTATTTTTTTCCTTCAGTATTAGGAGGTATATCACACTTTCAATGAAAAGTCTGTTCAGTCAGAGAAGAATAACTAAGTTAAATGATGGAACTAGTACAGGCTGAATCATTGTGATATGTTTATTAGTTCTAGACCAGAATTTGTCCAGTGTCTTTTAAACGCACTCTTCAGTGACAGATTTTATTTTTCCTTCAGTGAAAGATTCCCCATCACCACTCCTTTCAAAATACATTTAATATGGTCTTTATCCTGACTTTAAAATACAGGAGATTACCAATCAATCTGGCAAGAAAACTTCTTGCAGCTTTATTTTTTTTCCTACAAGGATCCATTTGTGATATAGGTAATTAATTATGGCCATCCAGGTATGATGACTTTTGCTGATACCCTAATATTGTTATAATTACTCTCCTAGGGCTATATCAATTAACACTTCTGCTGTTTGTCAAGGTGCACAAGGCCTTGGAATGGCATTCTTCCCAATGGAAAATGTTATTAGTTATCACCCATAAGTATTGCATCTCCAATAATGTTCCCCTGAAAGAGGGCAATCCATCATGTTTCTCATTAGAATGCAATTTGCAACTGCCATTAGATTAGTCATTATCATAAGAGCAGAATATTTTGCTCAACTGCCAGCAACATTCCTTTTGGTAAGAGTCTGAGGAGATTATTCTTGCAAGCATCACAAAAATTTACTCTCCATCATGTTCATCGGAGCATGCTTATTTAGGACATTTTAAAAGCCAGGTGGATGTTTGTTTTTAAAGGTCCAAGCAGATGGCAAAAACAGTAATCTTAGTAAGAGCTTTTTCTCACTTACATCTAACCACTGCACAGGTATGCCCTGGTAACTTCTTTTTGATGTTACGCCCTCATGACGTTGCCTTCATCTTATCATAGCTCGTATCTCACATAGCTTTAAGTTATTCATCCCTAGCTGTACCAGTGTTAAATAGTGTTTTCTCTCCCATCCCAGCATAGGTTTTACTGTGGATACAATCTACAGTGCTTCTAATCATTCTGTTTCTGGGACAGTCAGGTGACCACCAAGGAGTGGGATCTATTGGCTACCTAGGAGAGTGTATGTGCGCCCCCTCCCACTAGTTCCTGGCACTGTCTTCCGAGGCTATTCTGCTTTGGGCAGTGGGAGCATCAGGTTCTTTCAAACAGGAGTCTCCTCCTGTACTGTTAGGTCTCTGAATGAATCTCTGGCTCAGAGACCTGGATAAGGCTAAATAGCGATAGTGTTGGGGGGAGTGAACAATGAAGTAGGAGAGGGACAGTTCTCTCTCCTGTGCTTCACAGTTGCAAATCTTCCCATGCCTGTCAGCTATTGGGTTGCTTTTGAACCCAGGTTTAATGCTCACTCATTACAAAACACCTATGCAAACACATAGCAACTTTTGACCGATGGCTCAACCTCCAGTCTAGTTATCTTCAAAACATGCCTCCTTCCCAGACTCACCCCACATTCAGTAGAGTAATTAATAGAGATTTTCCTACTAGCTGGTGATGTTTAGTGGGAGGGGAGGGAGACCAACCAGGGGGGAATCCACCCATCTTTGTCCTTAATGTGTGCTGCATACAATACATAAGGAAAGCACCATTTGCTGGCATAGCTGCCTATGGCAGATTAGGGATTGCCAGTGGAGTAGCAAATGTTATGCTGATATAGGCTTCTGTCAGTTCAAAACTAGTGGATAATACTTTATGCTTCAATTACTTAATACTTTAATTTGGCTATAAGAAATAGCTGTAACCATGTATGGATAATTGAACAAATTCTCAAAAAGGCAAACTTTAGTGATCTATACCAACTTGGCACTTGACCTTTGAACAGCATGCTAAGCATGTCCTCCAAAAAGTAGGTGGGAACAACAGCCACAACAACAACAAACAGGGAGGATGGCCAGGGCCAAAGAATAATAGTACTTTTTTTTTGCTTCTGTGAAAAAATATAATTTCCACATTTTCAGAATGTGGTGTAATCACACACAATTTTTAAAAAATGAAAATAATGATGTTGAATTTTATAGCATTTTCACATACAGTGATCTCCATTTAGAAGACAACGCATTGGACAGAGCAATCATTGAAAGGAAAAGAGTAATTTTTATAGACCCAGGGACAGCAGAGTTGATGAAAAAGAATTGGGGAAAAAATTACAAAATGTAGAGATCTGAAGATTGAAATAGCTAGATTAGAGAAAAGATCTTGCTATCAAGTCATCACTTTAGTTATTGGCACATTAGGCAATGTAACAGATTTGTTTACAAAAACTAAGTATTTCAGCTACATCAACTATGGATTTACAAAAACCCACCTTGCTGGACATGTTAAATCTTGTGGCATTACTTGGATTTCTAGGTTCCTAGTTGGAACTTAAATTTCCAAAGGACCCCAGTCATGGCTGTCATCCTATTTATTTGTTCTTTGTACTATGCTATTCTTTCATTAATAAAAATATCATAATTATAATGTAATTTAAAATATAAAACAATTAAATGCAATTAATGTATATGTTCATCCTATGTGGTTATTCACTGAGCCTGACTGAGGAGGGATTTGAACTCAGCTCCATCTTCACTCTAATTGCTAGCAATTCTATCATACTGTCTTTCAATATATTCTGCTTCAATTAGATCAGACCATGTTTGCTTGTTTAATCTTCAGGATAGGATAAACCAGAGTTACTCTTATCCTGACACCTGGCTGGATGACAGCAGTATCTTTTCCACTTAACAGCCTGGAAAAGATTTTTACTCACCCTAAGTGACCCAGAAACAGCCTTTGATTGTTGAGCAATCTTGAAATCATCTCTTGAAAAGAGATACATACCTTTTTGAACAACACCAAATCCAGGAGGACATGCTGTGTGCTTCAAACAGAATTCTAGGTCAAGGTACCGTCCTTCTATACACTCACAGACACGGTTTCCAGTGCTGGTGCATTTGACTTTTTCATATTGCAGTTCCTTGCACACCACATTACAATAGTAACATGTTTCATGATTGTTCCATTCATCTGCATAAGATTGATCTGGACAAGGAGCGCATTCAGTCTTTGTTGAGGCTGTACAGTGCTGCTTGACATACGTTCCTGGAGGGCACTGGTCACACGTCAGCCGATGGGAGGTCATAGGGTCATAATGGAGATACTTTGGAGGAAGAGTTTCCTGGACTGTCCATTTTACTGAGATGTCCAATAACTAATAAAATAGAAATAAAGCAATTTTAAAGTTTGTATATTTGAGGGTTTTGTGTTTGTTTGTTTTGTAATACACTGATGGTGTCCTCAAGTACTAAGTCATACTTTATAACTATGGTTTGTTGAACCCAGTGGCTGGGTTAACACATTGCATTCAATCACAAACCATATTTTAAAAGCCACATCATACTATGTTAAAAATAGAAATTTCACAGAACAAGATCAAGATCTATCACAGAGAAGCTCGGGTCCTACAAGTGGCAAGTTACTACAAAACATTTGCTACTACATAATACATCAAATATTTGTCACAGATCACTATGACAAATTTTGTAATCTCTGCCATGTCAACTTCAGCCAATGGTCATATAATCTTCAGTTCTATTAGCCTGAAATTTTGTCATAATATTAAAAACTACAGATGTTATCTCAAATTTTCAAACTTTAAAAAGACCCCAGTATTGTACAAAGAGTTATTGTTTCTTTTTTGGCTATTCTCTGGATTAAGGAGCTAAGCAGGGCTGGTCCTGGTTAGTGTTTGGTCAGAGAGAACCACCCAGGAATGACAGAATCAATAACTAACTTGGAAAAAAAGATACAACCCAGAAAAAAAAGGTAAGGACAATCACTTCTCTATTGTTATCAAGAAAATGACATGAATGTATCCAAAAGTCTTGACAAGTCAAGCTCAACTCAAAGGAGACTTCACTTCTCTCTTTTTGTGATCTTGCCAGAAGAAGTTTTTGAAAGGGAAATGACATTCTGTTAATTGAATTCTGAACTTTCACATGCTTTTCCCTCATCTCCAAATGAAAGCTGATGTCACTGCTCCGCCCTGCGAAATACACACAGATTGGATGGCAATTACCAACACAGCCCATATTCCTTCAAGCCTCTTTTTTTCCTCCTTTCAATCACAGCCTTGTGATTTCAAAAAAAAAACCCCAAAAAACCTAGTTTTTCAGCATTCAAAAACATGATTATACACTTCGGCTTTGGGTTTTTCACACAGACCACAGAAGAATGCTTGAATTTACTAAAACAGATAAAGCGTCCTCTGTTTGGAATTGCAAACACATCCTGAAACCTAGTTTTCCTTTGAAGACAGCTGCCAAGGGCTGGGCAAGTGCCAAGTCAAATCTGTAAATTCTGGCATTCACTTTTCTACATTATGTAAGAACATTGTACTTTCCTTCAGGCAAAAATCCAGCTTGGCTCTCATTCTATTTCCGGCAGTAGCCAGCAAATAGGAGCTCACCAGCAGGACATAAACTTGATTATCTCCAAACCACTATTTTTTTGCCTGATATTCAGGGAGATACTGTCCTGGTGATGGAGATTCAGTTCAGCTATCACAGCCAATAGCTAATGAACAATTGATCTGCTTTGATTTCTTCTCTTTTGAAAGCTGTTAAGAGCAAATGAAGACTAACAAATCATCATGGTAAGGAATTACATATTGTGGGAAGAAGGGAAGTTTGTTTGTCTGTTATCCATTTAAGCCCTGATACACTTCTGAAAAGGCTTTCAGTGAATAGACCAGTTAAAAAAATAGATCTTGTCTCTCAAGTTTCCAATCCTAAAAAAGACACAAAGTAAAAAAAAGGCTGTGGATGAAAACAAACAAACATGAATCCTCAGTATTGAATTTTTGATGTTACATGTATAAACACCAGATTGTTCTATTTATATATTTACTTCTCTAGCTTGAAGGAACAGTTGCTGGACCACAGTTCCTTGGATCATTTATTAACCTTGCACTAATCAATTTCACTGAGTGAATTTTATTATAGAAATATGATTTCCTCTATTTTGATAGTTTATTCATTACAATATCTTGAAAAGAGCCCTGCACACAACAGCTGTACTTATGAACATCCTCTACAGAAGTTCAGAAATCTGGAATTAGGTGAGCAGTCCTCTATCTGATGACCTTATCACTCTGTTTGAAAGACAATCCAGTCCAAGTCCATTTTGCAAAGAAAGATCCATAGGAAGGGAGAGTCCAACCATTCCATTCTATAAGGCAGCAAGGAGGTGGGAAGGATGACAGAGGAGGAAGCAAACATGGTCCAGCTATTGACATGAGACAATGCGGAGAGCTAGATGGTAGAGCAGTTGGCCATCAATAATTATCCATCACAGATAGATAAGTTATTCATCAGTGGCCTTCCATGTGCTATACTGCCATCTCCACTCTGTCATGGCAACAGACAGGTGTCTATTTGTAGGTCCTTTTATGCAGAATAGTGAACATCCATTTGTTGAGGACAAAACCTGCTGTGGTAATATGTCTTCTTCCCACAATCTGGAAAAATGGAAACCTTAAGTCATTGCTGGGTTGGACAAGTCCTCTTGCGAAGACAAGAAGAGCTGGATGAGAATAAAGAACCTGGGGAGACCCATCCTGAAGAAATCAGATCTTACCCAAAGTGCCCCCTTCACCACCCTGACTCTGCACCCCTTGATAGTCTGTGAAGCATGTATATAACCATCAGTCCATGAGAGAACCACCATCTCCCAGCTGAATGCAGGAGGTGGAGAGAAGAGCCAGATTACAGAGGAGAATGCTTTGGGAGTAGTGCTGTCTTTGGAAATAAACTGTGGCTCCAAGTAGTTGGGCCACTGGAATTCAATCCAAGGAGCACCAGTCCCTTGGACTGGGCAGAGGAGACAGAAGCTTATGGGATTAAAGACTTTGCCTAGGTTTATTCAAATGCTGAACTATATTTATGACAGCCTGACCTACATTCCTCTTGAAATTACCTCTGCTTTTACTACTTGGATACCCCAAGGTATATTTCCTCCCTAACCCTCGGAACTTTGCTGCAAATTCTAGAGCTCTATGCCAACATTCTGTACTTGATATTTCTCTGGAAAGTTAGAGAAATTAGTCTCAGTGGCTGAGCATTTGGCTCTTATGCTTGTAGAAGGATGCCTGTTGAATCTCTGTTGTCCAGTCTAAGAGACCTTTGTCTGAACAGAGTGCTTACTAAAAACAGAATGTTCATTTCAGCTCTCCTCCTACTTCTTTTCCATTGCATTGTACGTCAATGCTTTTCTCATGGCTTTTTATCCACTGAAGTCAAAGGTCTAATGAGCAAGAGTGTATAGAGCTCAAGGTTCCTCAACCTTGGCAACTTGAAGACGTGGGGACTTCAACTCCCAGAATTCCCCAGCCAGCCATGGAACATTGGAATAGAGAAACCTCAAACACTAAAATCTCTGTCTCTGATGGGTTTTATTTATTCAACTTGTATCTTAACTTCCCTCCAGGAAATCACAGCAGCATACATAACATTCCCACCTCCGTTTTTCCCTACAACAATAACCCTATGAAGTTGTTGGGGGGAGATGGGCGGGGAAGAAATTTAATAAATAAATAAAATAAAGTTGGCTAGCCTGAGAGATGATGATTGGCTCAAGGTCACCCAGTACGGTTCCAGGGCTGCAGTACTTAAAAAACCTGGGTCTCCTCCCCAGTCCTATCCAACACCTCAACCACCACACCCCAAAGGTTTGGGCTGTACTTCCTGGCATAGTTCATCCTAAAAAACTAAGTAGGATCAAATCTAGTTAGTACCTGGATGAAGGACCATCCAGAAATACAAGGGCTGTAGACTAGCCTTGAAATTTAAGAAATATCACAGAAGAAGGCAATTATAAATGCATTTATACTGATGCCAATAAATGGACATTGATGTATTTGTTTTATTCTATTTTGTTGCTGACAGATACAAACCAACATGACTGAAGGCACCACCTCTGGCTCAACCCAAAGGAGAGTTTACCTGAAGCAGCGAGTTAAAATATTAAGCCACCCTTTTTTAAATTGGAGCTGAATCCTGTGAGATGTGAGAAGGAAGCAACCTACCTTTCCTCATCATTTCCTCTTTCTCAGTGTCTTCAGCAGGTGGCAGCACCTGGCTGACTTAATTAAAGCATGATGAGAAACCCAAGAGGATGGCTCTGTTCTGTGAATCCTTACTCATGTTCACATTTCATAAAGACAATGAAACAAAACTTGAGTGGGCTATTCCAACTGCTAAAGGTTACCAGGATGCTATCAAAGAAACAAAGTATTGGAAGAGAACAGATAGCCAATCATAGCCTATACTTCCTGTCAACCAGCCAACAAGGGCTGCCTTGCCCACATCTCAGTTTTGCACCTTTATGTCTACTTTTTAAGCTGTTTCTACTGCTTATTGGGTGCAGCAAGCATTTAAGATTCCTTTATCTACTCATGATTTCCTGCTGCCAGGAAACACGTCCTCCATTCTTCCAGGATGGCCTTGCATGGTACAACCTCAAGCAATACCGGAGAGTATGCAGCATATTTGCTACTTAAAAATGGAAGCTCTCCATTTGCAACAAAACCCAGAACTACAGCACGAAGAAGTTAAGAGAAAGTGCAGTGTAGCGAGACTCATTAGTTGTGGGGAAGGGGGGTTGCTAACTTGCTTTAATGGTGAAATTGCACCATGGTAGGGAACAGCCCTGTGATTAAGTAGGCAGAAAAAGATAATCTTATCCTGTGTTTAAGCCACAATTAAACATAAAAGCTATTTCATACAGAACAGAAGAGGCAGGAAATGTAAGGAATATACTTTACTTTAATAATGATGTCTCCATTCCAACATGGCTATTCACTTCTATACAAGAGAAAAGGGCAAGAGAGGGAGAAGCTGCAATAGGTTATGTGTTAGCTTCACTTCTAAATGCTTACCTCACATCAGGAAAAAGTAGGAAACCCAGAGTATATGCAGCTGGTGATATTTTTGCTACATAACTAGCAGCCCTCACAACTTGAACTTTTTTTTTTTTTTAGAAAAATCCTTCTTTCTCCAAGAGCATTGGCTAACTCCAATCCATTTATTTTACAATAATCCTGCAAGGTAGATTAGACTAGGTAGATTTGATAGAGCAAGGACACTGGCCCCCAAATCAACCTTTCATGACTGCATAGAAATTTGTACCTGAGTATTTCCAAATTTAAATTGGTGAAAAAGTAAAGTCTCCTTTGAGTCAAATCCTAATGATTTCATGGGTACATCCATGTGATGGTTTTGGTAATAATGTGAGAGTTGTTTGACACTGTGTTCTTCCAGAAGTTTTTTTTTTTTAATTCTCAGTCTAACTTCAGACTGATCCAGTCCTGCTGAGCTTTGGGGGATCAACCAAAGCTGACCAGGTACTTTTATTTAAGACCAAGGATTACATTTTTTAAAGAGCACAATGCAACTCGAATGCTATTAATTCAGCACACTTGAGACATCTTCATTTTCCAAGTCTTTCTCTTTCTTTTCCAGGGACCAAGAACCTCTGAAGAGATATTGTTTAGTGTGAAAGGGTCTGAGGCAACTCCATGCTGAACTGCTGATGGAATGACAGCCTTTGAAATTTCCTATCTTGCCTTTAGATCTAAAAGTGAAATACTACTACAGTGTTTTGCCATAAGGATGCCTCATGGATGTACTCATTGCTCAGGCTTCTTACATCCAAGTCTTCTCCAACCTGGTGGACTCCAAACAATTTGGAGCACTCTCAGCATGATCAATGGCTGGGATGATGGCATGGCCCAACCTCTCCAAGGTACCAGTTTGGGAAGCCTGTTTTAACAGATCTTCCATATCTGCATACCACAGACAGTTGAGAAGATACCAAGGTAATTCCTAGTAGGTATCCTTTTTTTCTCTTTGTTTGTGCAAGCCAAAAGTAAGTGAAAGTCCTTCTGAGACCAAAGACTTAAATCACATATTTTGCAAGGGACAATTCTGTTGTTGAAGATAGACTCAATTTATGTATGTGACAACTGTAAAGGGAGAAACAATTGCATCTTCAACCACATCCCTCACATATACTATTTGGGCTTGGACACAGGCAGGATTATAAAACTAATTCCCCTGACTCTTTAAAAAGTATGTTTTATAAGTATAGGTTTGATCCAGCCAAAATGAAGTCTTTAAAAATTAAGCCCACATATGCTTTACATGATCACTGAACCTCATGGAAATTAGAAGTGTTTTAAGTTGGGCTGGAATATTCCCATCTTATTTAATACTTATGTTTGTGCATAAATACATATGAATTTTGTATTGTTTGACCAGTTAACATGATTGAATTGACAGTTTAAGAACCGTTTTTCAGATTTGTATGATGCTAATAAGGACTTCAATGCACGTGTTCCAATCGTACCTCTGTTCTTTTTTCATATCTCATACTTCTTTTTGTGAGTAGTGCCAAACAACTGCAAAGTTTTTCTTTATAACCACTGGGGAAATGAAGCTTGAGCAAGACATTTCTTACTGGGTGGAATTCCATTTAAAAACAAAATATAATCTATATAAAATCAGAAATCAAGGACTTTTATTGTCTGAATAGCTACCATGTGAATGACATTATTAATTCACCAGTTGTGCACAGGAAACAAATTTGGCAGCAAATAAAGGAAACATTCAGTTATTTTATCAACAGCCTTTCCCTTTTCCCAAAATGAAATATATCGAATATATAGTTTCAAAATAACATCAGACATTACTGTTCCTCGCTATGGGCTGATTCTGAGATAAATTACATTTATAGATGTTTAATTCTCCCAGGGTGGGATATAAATTCAGTAGATAGGTCCCCATTGTAACTCTGTAATAGAGCAACTCAAGAACTTGAAGAATGGGCAGCACTAAATGGCACACATAATCATTAACCGATTCTGAAGCCGATATATGGAAGTTTTCCATTCTCTTCAGTGTCATAGGGAGCTCTGTACATACAGCTAGATGCGAAAACACCCAAAGATTTGTAGTTACTTACACTGGGAAGCAGCAATAGAAGGACAAAAGATCCAAGTTCTGTACTTGGCATTGCTCAATAAAAGAATAGAAGATCTCAGTTTGAGACTCTGGAGAAGACTTGCCCATCACAGTAGATGATACTGGGAAAGATGGCTTGATGGTTTGACTCTGTATCCAGCAGTCTCTTACATTCATACAGACCCATTTAAAATTAAATACATCTATGCTCTGTCTGGTTCCATCCCATAGAATTTTGCTTGTTGTTCCATAGTTTACAACCACACAGACAACCATGATCTATCAGCCAGCTCATGACATTTGCAATGGTTTTAGTCCTGTCATGTGAAGATGCAATGAGATTCAGGAGATCCTCCTTCAGAAATGTGGCAGGGTATTGCCTTTGCCTCTAGAAGTAAAGGGGAGCTTGCTCAAAATTTGCTCCAACAGCCCAAGGTGCTACTAAACACTGAAGGAGGCAAATGCAGCTTGTAAAGAAACAGAGAGAAATAACATCATTACTTTGTACTTTCCAAAGCGACCTTCAGGCAAAGACTTACCACAAGCATGCAGCATAGAAATCTGTTCATTGCGCTGGCGTTAAAACCCTCAAGGAGCTGGAAAGGCAATTGGACGGGTCCAGGGACGCTTGTCTTTTAGCAGCTTACAAACAGAGCTTCAGCACATTTAAGGCTCGTTTATATATATTTCTGTGGCCCCATGCAGCAGGAAAACTTGGCTCAGCTTGAAATACTCATTCCCTCCCCATGATCAATTTCTTTCAGTTTTTTTTTAAAGGAACCTGTTGATGATTTCATGCAACTTCTTTCAGCTGTATTTAACCACAGGTTCTGGGAGGGGAGAAAGGAAGGAGGGTCAGGATCGAGGCAGAGTGATGGGTTAACTAATTACTGTCTGCCAGTCACCACCTCCGTGGTGAAACTGCCCACCCCTTTTCTCAGCAAAAAGGGGGAGTCCAAGGAAGGATTACCTTCAGGACAACAAAGAGTGAGTTATTCACAGTCCAGGCTGTTATAGGAATGGTGTTTTAAAAATAACTTGCTGGAACAGTCTTCTTTAAAGTTCCTGCTTTGGACCTGTTGGTATGCGTGGGGGAGACAGCCAGGAAGGGAAATCTTTTCATGTTTTATTTTCCCATCAGGTGAAAGAACCATAAATGTTTATTCTTTAATTCAACATGTGTTGGTTTTAATTTGCAAAATTACCTGTGTTTTGACTGACACCTTTTAAATTTCTTTGCTGTATGGTTACATATTTAACCTGTAAGAGGAGCTAGTCTCATTTCCCTCTTAAGGAAACTGGTGCAAGAGGATTTATTTTGCTTAGGAATTTATTTCTTTGGAAACAATCACCACTAAAAATCAAAACAAAAAGGAGGATGGAAGCAATTTAAGACCTCCAAACAAAGGTATAATCGTTAGATCATGATGTGATGTGGAAAAAATAAGTTCAGTCGTTTCTCTTGAAGATTTCATTTGAGCTGAAGAAGAGTACTGTGATGACTTTTGGCCGGTGACTATGCCAAGTCCAATATATCTCCCAGCAAACTCCTTGCTACAGTTTTGCAACTCCATTATTTTTTCTTTTGCTAATGTGGATAAGCACATACCCATAAAAAATACCCATATTTATTTTTAAAGGAGTTAGGCCTTTTAACTCTTACTTCTTCAGGTGTTGAGTGTTAACCCACATGGAAAAAAGCATGCTTTGGCTTTTCAAGACATTTTTGACAGTCACACACTCCTGCCAGCTATCCCACAAAGCTGTATTGGAAGGAAACCAAAAAAAAAAAAAAATCAAGCTTCTTAAAAGCAAATTAGGTTCTTTTCCTTCCATACCTCTCTGCATCTCCAATACTTTCTTTTGCAACTGGAGATGCTGACTGTCCACCAGATTTCTTGCCTTCCATCAAGTGAGTTGAAAGCCACAGGTGTGGGAATCCTGTGGCAAATGGGTAGATCAGCTTCCTCTTCTTTCTGGCTGAATTTGCTCTCTGTGGCATCCACAGGGGGCTGCAAAATGGTGGGGTACCTTTTCACAGGAACTACTGGGAGCAAAGATGTCTTCCCATTTCTCAATAGTATATCACAGAACTCTGCCCCCTAATACTAACCCAGCTATTCCATCAAAGCCAGAAGTTAAAAATAAAAGTAACTTTTGTGTGTTGATGTTGTTAACTTTTGCTAACAAGAAGTTAAGAAAAAGAGGGAAGAAAAGGGGGAAAGTCCCAAACTAGACTCCTCCCCATGGGTCAGGCGCAAAACAGCAATGTCCTTTTAGAAAAAGAAATTCTAAAAAGGAAATATCTGTCTATTTATTTATCTATCCTGGACTGCTGCTATTGTCCCTGTCGAATAGGTGTCATTACAGCTACCTCTTCTTTCATTCAAATAGAGCCTTCCTGAAAATCTACTGAACTTACTTTTTTCATGTCACTTCATGGCCAGACAATTATGCATTTACTTCTCCCAGCCTCACTTCTGCCTTTGTTCTTGAAAGACAGTTTTTCTCTCTTGTCAAAAGGGAGAAGGTTGAGGGCAATTCCCTGCACATGTGATTCCAAGCCATGCTTCATTTGGCTTGAATGTGTATGGAGACTCCCACTGCTATCAGTGAATATGGAGTGTAGGCTTGCATGCCCATTCACCACAGGGGTATCACACATCCTTGTTTACTGCTGGCTCGGTGTCCAACCATTCACTAAGCAGTCCATTTATTCTCATGCAAGCTTTTCTTCCATAATATAACATTCTTACTGCATTCAACAACCAATTTTCAACTCTATATTTGCAGAAAATATTCTAAAATTCACAATTCACTTTATCATGTGCTTTCTCTAAATAAGTGTTTTTCATACATGGCAACTTTAAGATGTGTTAACTTCAACTCCCAGAATTCCCCAGCCAGCATGTTGCCTGGGGAATTCTGGGAGCTGAAGTCCACACATCTTAAAGTTGCCAAGTTTGAAAAACATTGCTCTAAATCAACCAATATACAATGAACTTTCTTTGAGAACTCTATGAAGGTGAACCATATAAAGGAATGGGAATCTCGTCTATACTTCCAGCCTGGCACAAGGCCATACTACACTTCCCAAATTTTGCTCGCTGTCACCTCTTGTACCCTTTCAATCAGAATTTTGCTTAAAGTCTCAAAAAATAAACCCATTGTAGTATATGTGTTCCCTCATGCAACTTTCTATTTGCATAGGGAACAATGATGGCATTCTTCTAATTCTCAGGCACTGCAAAGATGCAGTTTTACAGACATGTCATTACAAGTCACAGAGCCAGTCCATAAGCAAAACATATCCCTAAGCCGTCTACATCCGGAGCCTTACCATTTTTCCAATATTCTCACGGTATTTATGGTTTCCTCTTCATCAGTTTTCCTTGGACACTGGCATTTATAGCATCCATTTCAAATCCACTTTTTGATGTAGTACCTTCATTCCCTTACAGATCCCTAAAACACTTAATCCAGCATTCTTCCATTTTAGTTCCTTCCCAATTCATGTCATCATTTTTCTTTTGAATTCCGTTCACTCTTTCTTTAGAGTCACTCACCCCTTTTTATTCACTTTCAGAGCATTTTTTCCATCAAAATCTTTCTGCATTTTCTCTGCCACTTTTCATCTTAACCATTCCTTACAACAATCTTTTCCTTCATACAGAATACACATTATACAATATATTTTTCTGATCCTCATTTTTGCAGCATTCTCTTATATGACTCTTTTCCTCAGCCACATCTTCTTTCCCTTCATCATTCTACCCAGCATCCATTTCCATACTTCTCATTAGCCATGGTCATCTGTAGGGAGACAAATGGCAAAACATATGATGGCATCATCATGCCAATGCTGCAACTTATGTACTTGTATGAGACGTCATACATAAAGTATGACGTAAGTACATATGGTGGCATTTCCATGATGACATCACCACTCACATGTCATTTTGACTTCGTTGCAAGTGGTGCAGCCCTTATGGATCTCCACAGAATTCTGTGGCACCCTGTAACATTAATCTTTCCACCCTGTTCCAAGTAGCTTCCACATCCTCTTTCCTTACATCCAACGCTCCATCCATTCTGTTGGGAGATTAATCTATCTTCTAATACTTTTTTCATACACAATTTGCGCTTTTTCTTCCTGCAGTTGTTCTACCTTCACTCTTTTCTTTCTCTTCTTTCCTTTTCTTCCACCTCCATCTTTCCAGATCTATTACTGACACTAACAAGAAAAAGTTTTTTCCACATTGTGAACTTTTCATTAACATTGCATGGAATAGCAGGAGCATGCATGGAGTAAAACTAGAATTTAGTTGTGTTTGTGGCATATTGACCAAAAATAGGTCAAAATCGGCCATTCCTGTCCTTGTTATTCTATGCTAGCTAAAATCTCTAATCCAGAGACTACTTTATGCCCAAATATACCATTACTCACATTCTATCAACTACTGTAGGAAATACACGCAGCATACTGACCCATATTCAGAATACTCAGTTTCAAGTTTAGAAAATTGAATTAACTAGTTCAGTCTTTTCCATCCTACCAACATGCAGATTTGCTGGGGAAGCAACTCACAAAATACCCTGCTATAATAAGGAGATGAGGTCATACAGAGAATGCAGCCAGCTCTGTCAGTTTGTGGTCATCATGTACCAGATTAGTATTAGCAGAGGAAATAGCAGGAATGACGCTTCCTCCTGTGCAAATTTGAGCAGTGTTGTGTGCAGTAGGGCCGGAAAAGCCTTTTCTATCCTGCAGAGTTTTGTAGTAAACTCACTGGAAATAAAGCCGGTTTCCCCCACTAGCCACAGTGACAGCCATGGGTTCTATCTGAACCATGGTTAACACAATCCCCAGTTAGTGGATTCCCCTGCTTCTCTTTCCCTCCACCTCCCCGTGCCAGGACAGCGAACATCAGCTGGATTCCCTTCTGGGTGGAGGCCTTGTGAAAACTGGTGAAAACAAATAACAACAAAATCCACACATTTTAAATATCTTCCTGTCATTTGGGCTACAAGGGGAAACCTGGCAGAATTTTTGACATTTTCATCCTGCTAAAACAATAACAGGAAGAAAGAAAATAGCCATCTTGTAAAACAAAAAAAAAGGGGGGGGGGAGAAAAAAGAAATAGTCAGCATTTCACTACTATACCTGGAAAAAAGGGGGGGAAATCCAGACTTTCATGGCAGCCCAGAAGTCCAGTATGAAGGCAGAGAGTGGAGGGAAATAAGGGAGAGGTGGTGTCCACAGCATACACCAGTTTTTGGAATGGAGGCATTCATTGTAGGATGGCCCCTGGCTGCATGAGAAGATACAGAAAAACACCACATGGATGCAGAGCTAGAAGAACAGAAGTGCAAAGTTGCCTTCCCAGCAGCCTAAGGATGTCTGAAGAGAACATCATCCATTTCTGCCCCCACCCCAACAGATAGCCCAACCTCATGGTGAGCAAGCAAAAAGGGCAGATCCCTAGGACAGGATACAGAGAGCCAAAGTGCAGGGCAGCCTATCCCAACTGGGTGCCCTCTAGAAGTGTGGCCTTCAGCTGCCAGAATTCTTCTCCCAACAGGGCCATTGGGATAGCTGAAGTCCACGCATTTAAAAAGCTGGAAAAGACTGGTCTGGTCAGCACAAATAACCAGGAGTCCCGGCACCTTTAGGGCTATATTTCTCAGATTATAGCATATTTTTCTTTCAGCAAAATGATGATGTTCCCTGATTTATTTGAACCCAATTGAACCAATAAACCTGGCTATTCAAAGATGGTTCTGGTAAGAACATATACTCCCAGGCTGACCATTTTCTGAGTACATCACTGTTTTTTAGGGAATGCTTTTCATAACACATTTGTTTTCTTGACAACCAAGTTGAACTATTATTGGAGTAGGAAGAGGTCCAATGGATTGTGCTATCCTACTCATCCTATCTCATAATTATGGAGAGAACCGATTTTGAAAGAAATGCTGTCACGTTTACTCTTGTGGTTCCAGCTACTAAGAAGAATAACCAGTGTCAGAAACACAGAAATATATGGATAAATACATCATTTCTTCTTTCCAATTTCCCCAACATCACTGATTTCAGGAAGGAGAAAAGTTGGAGATTGGTTTGTTTTAGTGTAGTAAGATATTACTTTTGCTTTTTACTGTTAATGGTGATCCATGCACATCAGGAGATGTATGTTTTCCATAGACCACCTTTTTTTCATTTTGCAGCACCAGCACTGGAGGAGCAGGTGACAATCTGCTTCATCCTTGCTTCACAATTGCCAGATTTGAGCCACATCGAAACATTCAGCACATCCACTGAAACTGGATCAAAAATTCTCAGGAAATAATTTATGATGAGTTTTCTTAACTTTTTTTTCCCTAGCTGAAGCTCTTAAAATGGTTCAGGAATTTCAGTTTTCCAACCTTTGCCTATCTAATTTTCCCATTCACAAATAGAGCAGAAAATTCTCCCAATCCATCTCTTTTAATTCATTTCAACTTTCATCCACTGGAGAAAATTAACAATAAACTTCTACCCAACACGAAAGAAGCTCAAATATTTCAAAGGCTGATAAAAAGCTGCATTCCCACTTTCTGTACAGTACTCTCAATTATTTTCTTCAAATGCTCAGGTAGTTTGAAGAAATCCTGGATAAAGGCCTTTTGGGAACAGGACACCTCATTTTCATAAGAGAGAAGTGAATTTTCTTCTGTCCTTTCTTTCCTGTTTTCATTTTAATTATTTTCACTACTGTTCTCCTACAGGGCCAGTGAACCCTCCACAACATAATTTTTTTAAAAAAATAATAAAACACAAATCCCATAAATCTTCCTTAGTTTTATTTTATTTTAATAGAGCAAAATACAAAGAAATGAAGATGTTGCATCCAGATGTTCTCCCTGTGAGAGATGGAAGACTATTCGTGGCTTCCTAAACTGTTGGTCTAACTTGGATGGTGGCTTCCCTGAATTATTTTTTTCCATCAATAGCTCACCATCTCACCTTCACAAAGCACTGTTCCATATACATATTTAAGATTCATATCTTGGAGCCTAAAGGAATATGCATAGTTTCTGTCTTCCAGTTTTATCCCCATATAACGACAGTCTTCTTAGATAAGTTGGGTTGGGCTAAGGTCACTGAGTGTAATTTTTGGAAACTTCAACCCATCCCCAAAATATTTGGTGGAATGGTTTCCAACTGTATCATCCATAAAGGATGTGTAGAATTTTCTACACATTTTCTCACAAGCTCTCAGATCTTAGAAATTGTTTATTCCACCAATGACCCAGCAAATATTTAGGGCAGCTTTCTTGTAATTTGTAGTTTTGGGCTGGGAATTATGAAAGTTGAAATCTAGCTTAGGGAGGGCTTCCTTAAGTTGTTTAGATCAGATAGCTTTATCACTTTGGATTAACTTAGTTCTAATAAAGCGGTTAGAGAATCATTGAATCATAGGGTTGGAAGGGACTTTGGAGGTCTTCTAGAAGCTCTGGAAGAACTCAAAGTTCAGTTTGATTTAGATGTTTCTCAGGCTCCTCAGTTTGACAGAGAATTCTTATCTATACACTTGTAGGCCATATGGACTGAAACCCTTCAGTTAAATAGAGGTTCCAGGATTACTTTTGATCCATTTTCTTCTTTCTCTCTCTCTCTCTCTCTCTCTCTCTCTCTCTCTCTCTCTCTCTCTTCTCCATAATATCTAAACAAGTTCATGTATCTCTACAATTATACTGAAGGATGGTTTTGGATTAGGAACAGTATCCCCCCCCCCCAAAAAAATCTTAATAAATCTAAAACAAAAACATTTCAAAGCCTGGTATCAGTGATCCATGATCCTTAAAAAGTTGTAAAATGTGTATCTGTTTGCATGGAGCAAGAAACCAAAGAACTCTTTCCCTCTTCTCCCATTATACGGCAGGCTGACTCTAAGATTAAACAAAAAGAGGTTATTGCCTTAAATGGTAAATGGTGGAAGGTTACTGAGGCTGTCTTTCCTGCATTGTTCTGTTGGATTCTTCGGGGCTGTTTCTTCTGTTGGTAGAGCTATATCTGTCTCCTAATGAGACATCAGTTTTTGGTGTTAAACCAAGTTTAATAAAGAAAAAAAAAACTGGCCAGGGCCACCTAATTTAGCCTGTTGCTTCAAGAATAGTAGAAGCATTATCTCATACCCAGAACAGAAACAAGTTTAATCACTTTCTATATATGAATTGAGAAGAGGTGTCATTTTTCTTTTGTCTCAAGCAGTGGAATATTTCTGGCTGGTCCTGATTATGAGGGAATGGAATTAATGTCTGAAGAGTGACATTCTGCTAATAGCCAGCTCAGGTCTTTGGATGGCTATGGATCCTTGTGCTCTGAGTAGCCGATATATCATAGTTAATGTGAATAGTGGTGCATTGGCAAGGGCCTGTTCCCCACTGTCAGTCTTTATATGAGTTCAACTGGATTGATGACTCTTCAGATATCAGACCACCCACATCCTCAATACTTAACTAACAGCAGAAGTTCAAGAAATCAGGACAATTTGATAAAAGATCCAATAGCTTGGGCCTGCTGTGTGTCTCTTACCTCAGGCACTGCCTCTGTAGGGACCATGGAAATATTGAGAGCCCCTTCCTCTAGAATAGCCTGTCCCCCAGACATCTGAATGGCCCCTTCCATCTTGCTTTTTAGAAAATCTATGAAAATATGGCTGTTGCATCAGGCCTTGGAAGCTGGGATGTTCCCTCAGATGAGGAATGGAATTTTACATTCCTGGTTTTCGCATACTCATTTTACTATGGATTGTCTGAATTATTATTTATACTGTTTATGTTATATGTTTGTTTCATCTGAGTTATGAAGATGGGAACTATACCTCACTCAGAGTTGGCTTTGATTAGAATGGCTTACATTGTAAATATAAATTATTGTAGAATTAATAAATGAGCAAATGCTTTATTGAAAACTAGTCATATTTGTGTAGAAGATCAGCTGGAATGCAGGATTCCAGCCATGCATATATAGGCCTGTGGAGAGTCCTGTATCTAAGGGAGTTCCACCTCCAGGAACCCCATAATTGGGCCTCTTCAATGGTAGCCCCCCCTTTTTTTGTGAAACAGCTTATCTTCTATATACAGATGACCAGATGACTCTCTGCTGAGTTCTGCAGGTCCATCAAAACATGGGTCTCTGATTGAGCATTTGGGGGGCCTGTCTCTCCAATTATTGTGACATTGCGGTTTGTCCTTATGGTTTTTAATTTTCTGTTTATGCTGTATACTGCTCATATATTTGGAATGGAACAGCACAGAAATATAAGAGAGGAAGAGAAGCAGAAGCAGAAGGCAAAGAGACTGTTTCTGTCAGCTCTAGGATTTAAATGTATTTCTTCTGTCCTTTCAGGGTGATGGACTTTTTGCTGCTCTTTTCTCAGTCAGGAATGTGGACAGACCCTGCACTATTTTATCAAATGGTCGAGTCTAGTCTACTGCCCTCTGCTTCCCACTTTGCCAGCTTCAGCTCTCAAAACGTTTGCTGTGTGAAGTTCTCTCCACCCATCCTTGACTCACAGGAAACGAGTTTGAAATTTGCTGTCCCCACTGCCAGTCTCGATCCTGTCTCAAATCACTGCAATTACTTGACTTCCCATGTTGAATTTTATACACATTGGAAGGGTTAAAAAAAAGGGCAGGGATATATTTTAACACTGGCATAACTAAGGATGATTTAAACCTATCTTACTCCTAGACTAGATATCAGATGAAGTTAGCATTATGGGGATATGGCAGAAAAAATAGGTTGCCAATGAACGTTTGTGCAAGTGGGAAAGACTTAGGTAATAACTATTTCTTGCAAAATGGACCTCTCTTAGCAGTGCCATTGACAAATAAAACTGCTTGTAGGCAATTTTGCTACTGTCTTCCTACCATAGGATCGAGCAAGCAAACAAGCAGACTCTTCAGAATTCTCTAGGTCACACGCTGAAAACTATCTTCTTAAAATTGCAAGCAGTTCGTAATTTTAAATTTTAATCCCCTTTGCCGAGGTTTCATTCAATGTGAATCAAGCAGTGTTTGTTATACCCAGGAACTACCCAACACAGTTTCAGGATGTGAGGGACTTGAATGAACAATGTATGTGGTTCATAAGCCATTACTGGGAAGTTTGAAAATGGGAACAGATGTCTCTCTAGCCTGATTTTGCAGCAATTATTTTATTTATTTACTAGAACAAGCAAAGGGAGCCAGTTTGGTGTAGTGATTAAGGCACCAGGCTAGAAACCAGGAGACCAACCTCAAGCATGGAGCCAGGTGGGTAACCTTGGGCCATTCATACCCTTTCAGCCCTAGGACTGGCAAACCACTGCTGAAAACATTGCTAAGGAAACTGAAGGGACTTGTCCAGGCAGTCACCAGAAGTCAACACTGACTCAAAGGCATATACACACACAAAAAAGCAAGGTGTTACAACTGGCACAGAGCATGCCTATAAACAGGATGCTACAGATACCCAATTAAGCACAAGGATGAAAAGCAAATGTACTTATGCATACCTTTTTTCCAATAGGACTCTTTTATCAGAATAAGATTCTGTTGTGATTTGGGGTTGAGTTTGTATAACACAGTAAGCCATAAGCCAGGGTCCTGAACCACAATGGCTAGAGATACCAGAACTGGGCTCCAGAAATATGGAAGACCACAGAAGGCAGCAAAGGAACAGAGAAAACCCAATGGCTGACGCCATGCAGTGGTTGTCTGGACTTCTGCAGTCTAGTCTGGTAGCCCTATATACCACACACCAAGCCAAAGCCAATAAAAGTTGAGCATAACATAAAAAGCCACCCTGTGAATGATAGTGAGCTGAAGGTTTCATGGCCCAATTTCTTATAAAATGTGTTCTTAAGCTCCTCAACAGATAAGAAGGCAGTCAGCAAGCTTGTAAAATATTTAAGACTATTAAAGGGTATTTTCTTTGGGGATTAAAAGGAAGCATCTGGAAAGCATCCATGAATAGGGCTCTACAATGGTATTTCCTTGCCAAATAGAGTTCTCTTCCAGTAAAGACAATAAATAGTTGTATGGTGCCATACAACGAACAGATTTATTATGGCACACACTTTTATTGCAAACAGTCAACTTAATCAGTCTCACATGTAAGTGAGGTGAACACATAGATATTGCCCCAGGGTACAATTTTAAACAATGAGGTTGGAGAGAAATGAAATATGAAAAGTGTGAACAATGGTGATTTATGTTCTTAACAGTGGTCATTCACAGTTATCAGTTATAACTCAAATATTCAAGCATTGGTAGCCTAATTATCATTTGTAGCATGATAAAAATCACTGTCTTGATACAAGCTATCATTGATACGATAGAAAATATTGATAAAAATATCAAAATATATGATTTTTTTAAAAAAGGAAGCTCAAATTATATATATTCTATATATATATATATATTTGTATTGCTCCAATGGTATAATTGTATACACACACACATATTGCTTTGAAGTACAGTATTGTACACTATTGATTTAGCATGAAGCATGTTCTACTTTTCTTTTCCTCCCTTTCATTATTTGCTTTACTCTCATGCTTGAGTTAGGATTGTTATGAATTTATTTTCTATCCAGCCTGTCATTATAATAACTGAATCTATAAATGGATCTAAGCTTTAATCTTGTCATTGATCTGTGGAGGGAAAGAAAGATACATGAAAGTTGAGAACAGAGATGTGGGGTCTGGCAGGTGAATTTGATAAAAAGGAAGCAGCTTAGATTTTCAAAAGAATATTTGTGGGGCAAAACAATGGCTTTTCTGAATCCAGCCACATCTTTAAAAATGCATTTGCAACCAGGTCATTTGGAGCCCAACATGCAACATGGTTGGCACGGGGCCTTTAATGTAGCAGATCTTTGGTAGAAGATTACATTGTTCAGCTTTTCCTTCTCTTCAATATAGAATACAAAAGATCCTTAGTTAAATTCTACAAACACACACACACACACACACACACACACAGTTTGCAACTCTGGAGGATTGGAGCCAGTTAGTGTACATAACACAGATCAATCAGCCATCAATGAACATCTGGTTTATACTGTTTTTCTTCAATCTGTTGCTCCCTTGTATAGTTTCTGACCAATAGGCTGAAGCTGAATTCACAATAAATAGGAGGGATATTGATGACAAATCCTGAAATATTTGAAGGAATGGCAATAAATAGGATTGAGATTTCTTTACAGTTTCAAATCCTTGGATGAGAAGAACAATATTCCACAGTGAGCATGAAATCTGGCCCTCCAGAATCAAATGAATTCAGTTAAAGTGGCTTGCTATATCTCCAGTGGCTGAACTCATTTTTTTGCATTTTCTAGGAAAAAGGACCTTTTCCTAAAATATTCTTCCCCATCTATGCATCCAGAAAATGAAAGAGTGCACTGATTCTGGTAACATGACACACTCTTCCAAGAAGTCAGATCTCAGAGAAAAAGCAGTTATGTTTGTTCAGTAGCCCCTTGATTTTTTTGGTCTTGGTTTGCAACCTATAATGAGTACTGTTGAAGTGGGCAACTGTGACCCTTGAATATAATTCAAAGAGTCTTCATCCGTCTACTTTTAATCACTTCTGCAAATATCCAGTTTGACTTTAGAAGCTCAATATTCATGAGTCTATCTGATAAGCCAAAATTGGCTGATGCCAAGATCAATATCTCTTCCATTTGCAAGCTATGGATCCAAAAGAAGCAATAAAATATTGTCTTTTTCTAAATCCATCACAAGTTGCACACATGGAATTGATGCAAGATAAGCTTTGATCGGTATATTTTCCCAACTTTGATGGGAATACTTTCCCCCTATTTCTGTCTCTAACTAATATTTGTTTTATGATTTTGTTCTTTGGTTAACCAGCTGTGGGAGTGTTTTGTTATTCTGAGAACAATGGTAATCTGTCCATAATCTCCCTCTTAAGAGATATCAGATTATGAGAGCAGAAGCTCCGTAAAATGTTTCAATCTTGAGCACTCTCTCAAGAAAGTTAAACACAAGCTTTGTGACCTGAAATGTGAATGAACCATGTCATAATTAAGGCTGTTGTGCAGAAAGCAGTCCCACACTTATAGCAGTGATAGCACCGTGGACAAGAATGTAGAGAGAGCGATATATAGCAGCCAATTTCACTGTGCTCATTCTGTAACTCTATGGTAGCATTTCAGTGGGTGGGTTCAAACATTTTATGCTAAACTATAACTTGTTGGATTTGGGCTTGTTGGATTTGGGCATGATGTATGGCTAAGGTCAATGAACAACCCGTGGCTTGTTTTAGGTGGTGAGCCACAGTTTTAAATTATTGTTGACCTACCTATTGCAACTGTGGCTTCATGTGAAATATGAACTGAGACAAATTGATCGTTTGTAACTTCCTGGTCTATTCTTGATATGAGTTGAGCCCCAACACTTCCAATCATTCCCCAAGTTCCAAGAAAAAACTAACTAAAAAAGAAAGGCAACCAAGCCAAGAATTGGCTAAACTGGGATTCATCTGCAAGATTAAGTCTGGCTTGCTCAACAAACTAAATTCACTGTGAGAATGCAGACAGTGCCACCAAATGTTATCATTGCATTAGTAACTGAATGAAAACTCACTTGCATTAAAAATATAGCATTGTTTATCTTGACAAGGCAGCTATTTTATATGACAGATTAATTCTCCATTCTTAATAATGAAGCATGGATAAAATATAGGTCCTGAAGCCCACTGTACAGATGAAAACAGCAAAAGTGTCTTAAGTGCCTCACTTGAAAAATGAGTAAGGCTATTAGTTTTCTTAGACTTGCCACCAATCCTTCCCTAAATTGAATCATTCAAGAGAAAACTATGGAAGCCTGTCTTGCTTGGAATCATATTAAGAATGTTGAGGGAGCTGTGGGAACAGATTTTCTGCCTTCATTTTCTAGACAAAAATAACTTGAATTGGTTTCTGTCTAAACGGAAGAAGAATTTTGCTGCAGAGACAGCATCCGCCAGACTCAGCTAAGCAACTTCATTGCTCAGCCTCCCTATTTAGAAAGGCAAGGGTGATGGATATGCAATGCTATTTGCTTTAAAGCAACATCTGGTGTCTCTTGGGCCCAAAAGCTTCGCATATGTTGCGTTTGCTGCAGGCTGACACTTTTATTTAGAGGGGTTGAAAACAAAAAAAGGACTTACTCTACTCACAGAATACTCCATTTTCTGTACAATTTTCCTTGCACTTTTCTGGATTCTCTTCCCCTCAGTTTGTTTTTTTCTGCCAACCTTCAGCTGATAACTTCTTCTGGCTGGTGTCATTTTTATCTATAATTAGCAATGGTATACAGAGTCCAAATATTGGAGACAGAAAAAAAACATGTTCATAAAAGTTAAGGTTGGTTGAGAAAGTTTAGAAGGGGGAGAAGCTACCACAGAACAACATTGGCTTTAAATCTGAACCGACGTTCAGTTGTTCCTGTTTGTGAACGTGTGCACTTGTCCCTTCTGCTACACATCCTTGTTTCTTTTGGCATTCCTTTTTTGTAGTATAGCAGCAGAATTTTTTTTTTTAATTTTCATTTAGAAAGCAGGAGGGGTCATTTCCTTTGTCCCTGTCTCTCTCTTTAATAGAACCTGGCAATACCTGGAGAACTTGGACTATTTTCTGAACTCTCAAAGAAATCCATATTTGGCTTAGCAGTCAAGAAGGGTTTCCTCTCTGATTCACAATAGAGTTTAGGACACATGTAATTTGCTATAAAAGAAGCCTCTTTTTTCCCCCCATACTTGTATTTTTTTCCAAAAGACATATCAATGCATAGGAGGAGAAAATAGATACAAGGAAACTTTCATTGCTTCCAAAAAACTTTTTAAGGGCCAAAAGGATCTGAGTGGAAGAATTATTGATTTGAAATTTAGTAAGCACATCTGCTTTGAACCCCTGGAGGGCATCTTTGGCCTATATCCTGAGGCTGTAGTTATGATTCATACTAAATTATTCTTAAACACTCCCTCTTCTCGCGTTACCCTTCCTGGGGAGAATTACCATTGACCTCCAAGAGTTTTCCTGACCCATTTGCAAGCAAGGGATTTGGGGTGGTTCTAGACATATGTTATGTATAAATGTTCATGCCAAACCATTTACAAATGGATGTGGAACAGGATGGAATAAACTTGAGTTTCAGGAAATTCTCAAATGATGGAAAATGAAATAGGTTTCTATTTCTCTACATTTATAGCCACTCCTATACCCACTCCAGCTTTGAAGGATACCATGATCACCACTGAAAAATCTAGGATAGGGTTCCCAAAGGGAATTGATCCCCTAGGAAGGCATAAGAAAATTCCAAAGTGAGACACATGGGGAAAAACTGTGTGTAAAAGAATCCGTCCATCCATCCATCCGTCCATCAATCCATCCATCTATTGTCTTTAAAAAAAAGGCCTCTGACCTAGAGTCCATGTCCTTCTGGAGGTTCTCCAGACCCTGGGAACTGCATTTCTAGGACACAGAGTCTGCAGTAGTGAAAATGTAGAGAAAACCTTTGAGCTGAACTCTGCTTTTGCTTCTCTAATCCAAACTGTAGTCTTAGTTTACTAAAATTCAATACTCCTTCGTAGTAAAGCTTATTCTACAAGTGGGCATAAATGGCCTTTCAACATTCTTCATCCAATTCATGGGCAAGAAAATAGGCTGGCCAATTTATCTGTATTTCTAAAATTCTCTGACAATTTCTCAGGGACAAGGGGGGTTCCTCAGAGAGAGGGACAGAAAACTGCTGAAAGAATCCAATTGGATTTAATGGAGGTGTGCAAAGACAAAGGGCTGCAGCTGACTAAAGAGATTCCTGCAGCATAGGAAGGAAAGTATATTCACACCCACTTTTTGATTACTTCATCCCTGAATAAATTCAGACATGCTTGCATGAGACTTTCATGCATACCCATCTTGTTGTTAGAGGCATTCCTCTCCCACTGCTCCCCTGAAGCGCAATTCCCAGCAAGCTTCAGACACTGAGAATGCAGTGGGGATGAGTATCAACCACTGACAGACTTTAGTGCCTTTTCAGAAAAGCAAAATCTAAGGAAGGTTGGAGGGCTAGGTGTTTTCCCAGCAAGAGGGGAAATATGGATGCCTTGTTTACTGAGAAAAATCTGGGCTTCTGCCAGGGAACAAGGTGTAGCCTTAACTCTTCAGAGAAAAAAACCAAGCTGTAGAGACATATCTGGCAACCAGGTGACTTCTAGAAAGGATTAAGAGAACCTCAGCCACAAACATCTCAGACAATAACAGACTGGGTTAGGGTTTAGTACAAGTAAATCCCTACAGAAGTTGTAAATACGGTGAATATTAAACTACAGTGAGAGACTGAGGTGTGTAGACCATAAAGTGTAAACATAAAATCTCAACTGTATGGACCAATGGGAGGGAAAAGGTGTCCATTAAATTTGAATGTGCATAGTGTACATAAATTTTATGTACATAACTACATAAAACTGCATATAATTTATGCAATGTATACAAAATTTGTCTGGACTAATTGATCTGGATTCAGATTTTGTCAGTTGCATCTGAAATCTCCTTGACAAAAATCAACAATTTAGTGTCCTCTATTGAGAGAGAAAGCTAACTTACCAGTCTTGCTATCTGCTGAAATAGTTGCAGGAATAATTCACTGACAAGCTTCAGACATATTTAAAAACAATATGAAGGGCCCCAGTGCTGGCAGTCTCTCTATAAAGAGCGCTTGGGAACAGTTCATGAGGAATGGCAGGGTCAAACATGGTGAAGTTGGTGTGCCTGCAACTGTATATAATTAAAACCAATAGTTTAATGTTCTGATCTGCATGAGTTTTGCCCTGGGGAAATGATGGAGATATGCCATCACAAAATAGGAGGAGGGCCTGGAAAAACAAAATTAAGCCTCACCCCTGGGTTGCTTCCAAAGAGAGAATTTCTCCCTTTCTTTGAAAGTACATTCATTCTCTTTCATCAAGTTGAAGAAGAGTGATGGGGGGAGGTGGGGAGGGAAACAAGATATGTATATCCTGGGATAAACTAGGGCATGGCAGGCTGTTGTAATGGGAAGTGGTAAATATGGGTACTCTTAACCCTGACAATTGAATGGTTATTCCGTGTTCCTTATTTGTGAAATGTTGGAAGGTTTCTTTAGAGAAAGACTCCTGTCCAAAACCCCCTTCCACCCGTCAGATGGAGACAATCAGCATCCTTTGTTCTCTTTTCCTCTTGCTGTTCCTTACAGCCATTGTGATATTTAATAAATGCATTTATATAGTACTTCAACAGTTGCTTCCTGTGAGATGGGCAGCCATATACATTTGACAAAGAAAATAAATAAAGCATTTTCAGCTTCTATAAGATGCTCATTTCCTGATCTTCCTTCTAGTTGGAGCCCCTATTTACATGAAAGAAAGGCACGTGTCATACACCTCGCTTCTCTAGATTGCTGCTTTATCAATTCTGCAAGAATTCTGATATCACACAAATACCAAGTTTTTCAGAAGAACCAAATCTATCTAGAATGAACTGACGATAGAGACGCGTGGAAGGAGTGATTTGGGTGTTTATTTATTTCCAATATTTCAGCTACAAATTACACACCTCTACCCAGTTTACAAATAAAAACACAAATATCCATGCACATCACAATAATTCCAAAATCAGTAAGATCTGAAATAGACTATTGCTGATCAATGTGGAAGAAAAGCATAGGAGTTAGTTTCTGAAGGCCTGTTGGGAAAACCATGTGGGAATAATTGGATCTTGGGTTCTGGGGAGCATATTCTAAAGCAGTGTTTCTCAACCTTAGCAACTTTAAGATATATGGACTTCAACTCCCAGAATTCCCCAGCCAGCTTGCTGGCTGGGGAATTCTGGGAGTTGAAGTCCACATATCTTAAAGTTACCAAGGTTGAGAAATATTGTTCTAAAGTGTCCAAGCAGCATTAGAGGAACACTCCTTCTAGACTACCGCCACTTCACCTTCTAAACCGATATTTGTGGCTGATTCATCTGAAAAAGAAAATGTTCCAGGATTACTAGGCGCTGGTTTATTGGCTGAGTTCACGCCTCCCTGTGTAAACACGTTACATGGCTGAACTAATATCATGCAGTCAAAGGAAAGAACCCCAGAGGAGCTACTGTGAAGTAGTTTTCCATCAACAAAATAGGCCAGATCATGGAGTCCTTTCAAGCCAACATGGTACGTACTCTACTCCTGGTTGGAATATAGTGTAATGGAAAATGCTGTGTTTTTGCTTTGTTTGTTGCCATTTCTCTGGAAAATATTCTAAGAGTGGTAAACACGCATTTATTCAGGGTACAATAACTGGAAAAAGACAGCCCGTAATGACTTAGGAGTGTTGCTGCGTAACAGATGTACAGTCCACAAAGGCTGCGTGCTGGCATAGAGCAGACACAGTGTTTGTTTGCATAGCTGGAACCACATGGAAATATTTTTGCAGGTTGTTTAGAAGCTTTTTGTTCCTTATCGTAATCTGAATTCATTAAGATTTGCTTTATAAAAATATAAATCATTTCAGAGAAAAGGTGTTTAGAATGAGTGGGTTAATGTAATATACTGCTCATCTCCTCTATGGGACGCAGGTTGTTGACAATGAACAGCACTTACCCTTTTTAGTTCCAGCAAACAAGCAAATTCTGGTGCTACTACTGAATTCTTAAAACCACCCTATCATATATCATTATTATTATGCTATATTTTAGGCATTGGGGATTAGGCTAAACTAAGATCTTGGGGGTATCTGTGAGTGTTATTACCCATTACTATGGTGACTCTCTTATTCACAGAATACATGATTCATGCTCCAGACCATTTTTCTAATGCTATTTTCCTTCAAAAACATTTTCCCTGATTTCTTCTGTCATGATTCTTTGGGGCAGTTGTGGCTTTATGAGTATAATATGTACTGCTAGGGTGAATTTCTAGCGATGAACAGAAATCAATCCCAGATATTTTCTGTAGGATTATGAAAGGCACTAGAATGGCTTAATAGGGATCCGTAGAAGGGACAGTAGGAGCTAGTGAGGAGTCATGCTGAACATCTCATCAGTTTGGTGAAACAGAGATGCCTATGATTCCTTGTGAAATCAACTAGAAAGCTAGGTGACTTTCCAAGTAAAAGGGGGTATGTGTCAATATTTCCTTCGATTTTCTTAAAATGTTAAAGAACTAAATCCTCAAGAAAATGATTGAGTTATCTTAACAAAAATTAGAGTGGATAGGAATGAAGGAAGAATGGTTTGAACCGATGCATATTCACTAGTAGAAAACCTAGGGCAAAAACTGGAGCTTGCAACGACAGTTTCTCCAGCACTTACCAGGAACGTGCCTTGTGCTATTTGCCTATTAAGAAGCAGTTGCTGTCTGGGAAAGTCTTGCAATCATGACACGTCACACATTAAGAAAGGCTCCAGTGTTAATCCTAGGACTCTACAATGCTTGAGCTTTGAAGGTAAGAAGATGCTTCAGAGTCACAGAAGTACAAGCACAGTCCTGTCTCCAGCCCTTGAACCAAATGCATCTCTTCCCTGAATTTCATGACAGTTGCAGAGAACAGAAGTGTGATCCCAGGAGAAGACATGGCTACTTTGAAATAGGTGCTATATTTCTACCACAGCATGCTCTGAAGCACCTCTTTGCATTAAATCTGAAGCACTGCACAGTCCTAATAAATCCTGTCTTGCTGTGATCAACTGAAAGCTAAAAAAAACGTGATGTTATACCTCCTTTCTGGAGGCCACATCAGCATTGGAACAATGGCAGGTAAAAAGAGGTAATTTATACACTGTTGTTTCAATAAAAATTGGTCCCCTGATGTAGCTCTTTGCATTTGGAGGGGAATCTCCCACTGGAACCTAATCAAGGGTCCCAGTGATCATATAGTTTTATAATGACTTACATTTCTGCTAGGTATCCAAGCAGCTCCCAGCTAAAACCTCTTAAGCCACTAGATGTCACCTGCTCTGAAACTGTTTTCTTAATTTCTATAAGCCAAGTTAGGTCATTCTTCTTTTCAACCACAGATTAACTCTGGAAGAAAAACAATGCTGCAGATTGAAAACAAATATTGCCTTTAGCCATCACTTCTGGTATGCATTAAAAAAAAGCAATAACATGGTTTGTTCTTAAGCACTGTTGCCTTATCCAAACTAAAAAGCAATTTAAAGGATTGAGATAGTCAAATTTGTAGATTTGGCGGGCCTTAACTATTGTGAAAATGTCTGAAACCTGAAGTTAGTGGTTGCAACTTCCAATTAACTTGTGCTTTATAATATTTTTTTCTGCAAGTCATTTGGGGTCAAACTAAACATTTCAGGTAAACATCTGTTGGCCCTTATTTATTTTAAAAGCCATTTCAGGCAGGAGAAACTGTTGCTTAGAACTGGTAGAGATACAAGTCTAAAAGAGCCTTTGGCAAAGTACCTTCTAGCGAGATGCTCTTTTTTGTGACTTGGGTTGGTATACCTGTCAATGATAGCAGCAGTGAGTAAATCAAGACACTACATTGGTAACTCTGTAAGGAATTCACATCACAATCAAAAGCCCCAGATGGTATCTTTACATATCCCCATTTTTAAAAAGTTAAAATGGAAAAATGGCTGATATCTCACAAAATTAGCAAATCTCAAGTGTGTAAGCCATAGTATTTTCTCTGATACTCTATGGAAGTGAAAGCTGGACTTTGAAGAAGCAGGATAGGAAGAATAATGACACTTTTCAATTCTGGTGTTGAAGAAGACTCCTGATTATACTGTGGACAGCCAAGAAAGTAAACAAATGGGTCATTGAACAAAGAACCCACATTCAAGGTACAAATGACCAGGCTCAAATTATCCTACTTCAGACACATTATGCGAAGACCCAGATCTCCAGAGAAGGCTTTAATGCTGGGAAAGGTGGAAGGAAAGAGAAGAAGAGGATGACCAGCAGCAAGGTGGATGGACTCAGTTACAGTGGTGATGGGTTAGGGATAGATCATCATGAAGATCTACCTATGTGGTAAATAAGAGTTGACAACAACTTGATGGCATATAATCAATTGATCAATCAATCACCTGATATCTTGTAAAATTTCAGATGAGAAGGCTCATAAGATTTCCAGCAAGAACATGCAAGGTTTCACCCTTCTCAAGTGAGAACACATGAAATGTTGGGAATGAAATCCTATGCAATTCAGGAATTTCAGGAAAAATGATTTGGTATATGGAACATCAGCCAAGATCATGTGCTGGCACCTGGAAAGATTATCAACTCTTGTTCTAAGCTGTTTATATAGAAGGTATCAAGATAATCCCCATTAATGGTTGGTTTAAGGGGGAATGTTTACTCAAGAAGAACGGTAGATGAAAAAGTGCTCTATTATGCTGGAAATCTGAAAAATAATTATTATGGTCTTTTATCACCACATTGTTTAAGGTATTTTGAGTTGATGTACATGCATGTGTTAGAATTGTGCATAAGTAGGGATTCTATCTTTGTACTTTTGGTATTTTTATTTACAACTTGCAGTTTATAAACTGCACAGTGCTGCATTATCTGTAGCATGGATTTTAAGTTTTCTGGAAGAGAGTAACTGAAATATCCAACATCTTACTGAACCACATAAAATATTGGGCTGGCTATTGCAACCTAACATTGCATATTTTTCTTTGGACAAAGGGAATTACTGGTGTGCATTAACTTGGGTTAGATTAGACTTCTTTTGCATTTAGTTCTATAGTTACAATTGTTGCCTTGTTTTACATAATGAGATTTGAAAGAAACAGTTTGCTATGAAAATCTTTTAAAGCTTTTTATCAGTTCTCATAGGACTATCGTAGGTAGAGTTACGTCAACCCAGCATAGCCTTATATCCAACTCTTCTGTCTCTGGTCCAGATCTCAACACCCTTGCTAGTGTCTTTGCAGATGTTTTAGCCTTGCAACATTTACAGATGTTTCAAGCAGTCAGCAAGTCAGGGACACACTGTGCAGCAGAAAAATGGTTGTCCGAGAGAGGAGAGAGAAAATAGATCTTCACCTTCATGGCTTTTGTGCCTTTGAACATCCATTCTCTAAGAAGCTATTCAAATTTTTAAAAGAAAAAAGAGGGTTGAACAACCCTTACAGACATTTGAAAAAAATGCATGGCCCAGCCCTCTTCCTGCATGTGACTCTCTAAATATTTGTTGGCCATGTGAGTGATCTAATTCTGTCTTCTTATGATTCGTCTAAAATATATTTGCTAATGATTTTTCTCCACTTAGAACTGTTCAAAATGTGCCTTATTTCTAGAAAAGTGTTTAGAAAGATGTTTTGATTATATTCTATCAAAATCCCATCTAGACTTTAATCATTCCAGTAAAAATTAGATTATTCCTTTTACTTTAAAGGCACTAAATACCACCGTACTGCAAGAAACCTCTATATTATATTGAAATGTGAAGATTTTGCCATCCTTTTCTGTTTTTTGATGAGTTAGGCTCTGTCCAGTTCCACTTGAATTGATTCCTAGTTACTAGGATAATTACACAGTTACATTTGAAAATGGAACAACATACTTTCTTGTGGCTTTCAATCCCTTCAGTCTGTTTACATCTGATAAAACCCTGCAAAAAGTTATCTTTAATTCTTATTCTTTTTATGTTGAGTTTCATCAATGAATATTACAAACCTGATTGACTGATTGATTACATGCCATCAAGTTGTTGTCGACTTTTAGCGACCACATAGATTTTCTCCACGATGATCTGCCCCTAACCTAGTCTTTCAGCTCTTCCAATGGTCCAGTCATCCCCACTGAAACTAAGTCTATCCACCTTCCTGCTGGTCATCCTCTTCTTCTCTTCCTTCCACCTTTCCCAGCACTACAGCCTTTGCCAGACAGCTAGTTCTTCTTATAATATGTCCAAAGTAGGACAATTTGAGCCTGGTCTTTTGTGCCTTGAGTGAGAACTCTGGGTTGATTTGTTTTGTTTTCTTGGCTGTCCACAGTATTCTCAGGAGTCTTCCCCAAACCAAAGTTCAAAAGCATCAAAACTCTTCCTATCCTGCTTCTTCAAAGTCCAGTTCCAAAGGTAGATGCACATAACCATGTAAAGATTATGTAAAGAGAAAATCATGTAAATCATGTAAAGATTATGTAAAGAGAAAAAAGAAAAATCAGTAAAAAAATATTGGGAAGCTGAATTAGTGAATAGGTGGATAGACTCAGTTACAGTGGCAATGGGAATTATAATCCTATGCATTACTAAAACACCATTAAAAAAAGACTTTGATACATCTCATAATACAGTCAAAACCAATGGATAAGCCACTGGAAAGCATCAATGTGCACCTGCATCTTCAAAATGTATTGTGTTGTGTGGGTCTCTCTCTGTATAGTGCAAATGCAATGGAGGAACTGAAAGCTGAGGCCCACAATTCAGATTTCACTAAATCATGGTCAAGAAAAAGGAGCCTTAGTCAAAAAGAGCAGGGAAGAGGCTGACAATTTCACAGAACAACAAGGGACCCAAGTGGTGCTGGTGAAGCCAAACAGGCCCTCTGCCCCACTGCTGCACACATTGAGGGTTTTATTATTATTGTTGTTGGTTGCACAGTCAGCCGGATGTTTAGACTGGGTTTGGCATTTTTATCCACCTATCGAGTCCTTCTCAAGGACCTGGGATAGGCAGATGTTGTTGTTTGATGGTGTTAAAGGTATCATTGCAGGATATAAGCTGTTCCAAGTAAAGCTGCATTTTGCAATTGACTGATGGTGATTTTGTCAATGCTGATGGTCTTCAAGTGGTACTCCAGATGTTCTGGGATTGCAGCCAAGGCACCTATTACTATTGGTACTATCTTTGATTTCGTTTGCCACAGCCATTATATTTCTATTTGCAGGTCTTTGTATTTTGCGATTTTCTCCAGTTCTTTCTCTTCTATTATTATTATTGTTGGTCACACAATCAGCCAGAAATCTAGACTGGATTTGGCATTTTTATCCACCTAATGAGTCCTTCCCAAGGACCTGGTATAGGCAGATGTTGTTTGATGATATTATTATTACGGTTGGTTGCACAACCAGCCAGATGTTTAGGCTGGATTTGGCATTTTTATCCACCTATCGAGTCTTTCCCAAGGACCTGGGATAGGCAGATGTTGATGATGATGATTTACTTTGTCCTCAGCATGAGAGCAGGTTCATATGATCTTCAGCTAGAAACAGTGATGCAGGTGGGGATGAATATTTGGGTGAAAATACTCCACAGGCTGGAAGAGGGCACAAATCACACTTAAATGTTCAGCTTTAGTTTCTGGACCAGTATAGACATACCGCCCCTTTTATTATTTATTTGTGTACCATGCTTCCTCTGAAGGAACTGGAAGGTGCTTCAAAAAGGGCAATGAAAACAATAAAGAATAAAACTCCCTAAATATAGAGTGGAATTAGTCATATGTTCCATACGACATGAAACATAGCACAACTACCCTGTGTAATTGTTTGACGTGGTTTAATCGGTTTTCCTCAAATTCTGCCAGAGCTCTCTCCTTGCCAGTACTTTAGCCATCTCTAAAACTCTGCCTGTGTTTGGCCATCTCTAAAACTCTGCCTGTGTTTCCACCCTGTAAAGAAAAAAAAGATAAAATAGTTCTAATTATGTTCTGAGTCACTAGTTTTTCAGAAAGATGATATGGCTTTAACAGATAATCAGCAGCCACGTCAATAAGATGAGAAGAACAGCACAGTAATAATAATAATACATTTCTAAGAGCCATAACTACATTGGGAAAACATCATATGGTACGGTCTTCTCAGGCCTCTATCACTGAACACTTTGAAAATGAATTAAATATTTGAATGTTCCTAATGATGCTAATATGTCAAGTAGATGGGGGATTCAAACTCCGTAACTGGGTAGTATTTTTATTAGAATCAACTAAAACATTCAGAAGTAGACAATCTCTGGCATTCTGATGTCACTTAACTACAGTTCTCAGCAAGCTTCAGCATGGTCAACAGTGAGGGATGCAAGAACCTGGAATTAAATAATCTAGTGGGGCATGGATTGCCTCCCTTCCCCCATAATAAAATAGTATAGAAGGCTTCAAGTTCTCCAGAACTTGATGTTAAGATGAAATCAAAATATTTCCAAGTTGTCTTTACTTTTTTTTTAGTAGTGTGCCAATATTCCCAGTGTTGTAACTGTGACGTGCCTCTATATTTAACAAGTGTTGAGCTATGTTAACCAATCAGAGCTCATCTTTTTTTCCTTCAAATTAGCTGGTAATTCTTCCTGAGCTTCCCTTGAACAGGAAGAATAAATCATAAAATTAAAAATATCTACTCCACTTATCTCCATAAATGCATTTGGGTACATTTTTCTAGTAATTTGCAAACAACCCTGGGAGAGCTTGTATGAGGGACAGTAGTAGAGGGAGGACCAATGGGAGAAAATGTAAATAAATGCATTTAAAAACTGTGTGGTCACCATGGCAGCAAGCCTAAGGGTCTTTCCCAACTGCTGAGTTAAGTCCTTGAGTCAACAGAAAAGTACACACCATGCACTTCCCTTTTAGGGAAAGCAATTTTATGCTAAGTGTAAAAGAAATTGAACAGAAAAAGAAAAGGAAATCTAACTAAATCTACACAAACACAATTCACTATACCTCTCCATGACTTTCTGTCCCTACAAACCATCCTTGCTTCCATGCCTCTTGGTCTTAAATTTCTCACCTTCTTTTTGAAGATCTCATTAATTCCATTCAACCATAAGTTTATTGGTATTCCCCTTCATCTCAACCCTTCCTTCTTCTTTCATATATTGGTGATTCACTCTTTATTCATTCTCTCTAACTGACCAAATTACGTCAATGTACATCTTTCATAGCGGTTGCTATACCAAATGGCATATACTGGCATAAATTTTTGCTGTCCCCATTGTCAATTCCTATCCTGCTACTGTTGTCTTTTGACTATCCTGCCATTATCTGCCTTACTTCCAAGAAAATGGATCACAAAGCCTAAGAGATTTTACATACTTTGAGGCTGGCTTCAGTCAGAATAAAGGAGAAAGCACTACTTTAAATGCCATCCAGCTAAGGATGACTTAAGCCTGTTTCATTGTCTCAAGTGGGAGAAGACCCCAAGTTCCAAAGCACCACATCCTGGTGATATGACAGCATATGACCAAACTAGACAGGAAGGGAGAGTGAAGGAAAAATAGAAATGAAAAAGTCAAATTGAGTTCAGGAAGAAGAAGGTGAAAATTCTATACAGCATAAAAAAGAGTATACCCACTGGTTGCAGAACCCCAACTGAACCTCCCCATATGCTACCAGTGGCAGTACTTTACTGATTTAAAAATAAAGAGGCATTTTCCTTGGTAGCAAAAATGATGTAGACGGACACTTATTAGAGATTGGTGGTTTACGCCTCATTGAAAGATCCAGTAGATTAAGCATTCTGCTTATGAACGAAAATGGATGCCTGGAAGTGCCCATAGATTAAAATTCTTAACTTGTGTAAGTTATAAAGATGAAATATTTTATCAGAGCAACCCCGTAAGCCACAGTCATCAAGACATTCCATACTTCTTGTTTTGGCCAATCAACAGGGTGATCAAAAAGTCCCTCCCTTTCCCAGCATTGATTCTATATATGATAGACTACAATTAAAACCAAAATGCAGGTGCACCCTCAGAAGAATTGAGGGGGGAGGGATGAAGCTTGCAAGACATGATATAACAAAGCGTGGTCTCTGTGCTACCTTTTTACCTCATCTTGGCACCAAGAAATTCTGCCCACCTGCATTATTTTGTTGGTTCCTTCACTGGCATCTAGGAACACCAGAAAGTCGTCATTATGGGATTTTCCAAGATGTGCTTGGCTATATTTAGTGACTGTGTATAGTGAGTCAAAGTGTCCATCTTTATCACCCGCAAATAGACATTATAAATAGTTCTGACTGAAGTGACTAAATCCTAGCTTCTGTTACCCAGTTTTAGCATGAATTCAAATAGTGTTCTTGCTTCCAAGAACTGTAGGCTGACATCTCTGAAGAAAGGGGTGTGAAATACTGGAAACCTCGTGGTGACTCCTACTACCAGCTATGCTAGTAGAGAAAGCTGGAGAAAATAAACTTCAGAATATTGCAGTTACTTCCTTCTTTGCATCAGATAACCATTATATCTGCCTTGTTATGCATGAATTGCTTAATATACAGTAGTATGTTTTGGTACTTCCTAATGGACAATCCCTAGTTTAAAAACACTGTACCTATTCCACCTTTCCTTTTTGCATGGTTAAAAAAATGCTGGAAAAAATCATGGGAAAATATTGGGTGGTTATAAATGAAAGTTGCTATCTGGACCCTTATAAAATTCTGGGAATGAAAGAGGGGAATTACACTTAAAAGTATTGTTCGGAAGCAGGCATGTGGCATATAGCACAAGTTCAATTTATGAATGATTAATTAATTAATAATTAGCCATCACACTGCAATAAGACATATAATGCCTGTTGCATCTTGAGCAAAGAACATACTAACAGATTTATTATAAGGGGCTATACACTGGAAGAAGACAGCCTGCGGCATGATTTCTCCTATTGCAGAGGAAGAGTTGCAGCCATCAGGGTGAAAATCATTGCTCATCTAGGTCCTGGGGTAAAGGAAGAAGAGGAGAATAGATTAAAGACTAATATTGCAAGGTTTGATTCATGTCTAAAAAAATACAAGATTTTTAAAACCTTTCTTGAAAATGATTATTCAGTTATTTGTATTTGAAGCAGCCATTTTAGTACATTTAGAATTGTTTGCAATATTATGCACTCACATAGTTTTCTAAAGTAATCACCCAGGTGTCTTCTCACGGAAATGTTCATTGGTTATTTTCTGTGTAATTTTTTCTGGAGCCATCTCTAGGAGCTCTCAGAAATCTGGAATCTGGAAAATGTGTGCCCTCGCATAGAGGAGTTATGGTGTTAAACTAAAGCAGTGTTGTCCAAACTTGGCCACTTTAAGATGAGTGGACTTCAACTCCCAGAATTCCCCAGCCAGCATGGCTGGCTGGGGAATTCTGGGAGTTGAAGTCCACTCATCTTAAAGTGGCCAAGTTTGGACAACACTGAAGTGTTACGGAGCCTGAACAGTAAGGCTTATTTGAAGTTCACAGTGAGGTCTTTTCCTAGGGCAAATCAAGACTGTCTTTGTTTCAGAAAGCTCACTCATTTAAAAGCAGGATAGTCATTAATCATTGTACCAACTACTCAGTCACCCAGTCAGCGACACTTAGATTCAAGCAGAGCCAGACAGTTCTAGAAACACAGGGGGTATTATGATGGTGCCAGCAATACCACACAAATGGACAGGAAGGAAATAAAGAAAAGTGAACCTAGGCCAATTAAACCAAGAACAGAGCATTGGAATTATTTTTTTTTCCACTGAGTTACAAGGCTGAGAAACCAAGACAGACAGTCCTTTTCTTGAAAGTTGCATTGTCTAATTGCCTGTGAAATGGTTTTGGAGAGAGGGTTCTGGTCTTAACAGTTCACCTGGAAAATGCCATCCTCAGTCTTCCTCCAACGTTACAGACATAAATACACAGGAACAAAGGTAGCTGCCGATAGTTAACCACTATTGACTCATGTGGCTAACAACTGAATCACAAAGAGTTTTGCTTCCTGTACTACTATTTTTGTACTCTTAGAGGATTCCCACTCACAGTAAGGGAAAATGGGATAAGGCATTAAATCAATGGTAGGAATGGATATGTTTGATGGACAGGAAGTGTCATGTCCTACATCTGTCATCTCCAGGCTTGGGGTTCTAAACTTGCTAGCCAAGATGGACAAAACTGAATGAGATGGCCCAATGAACTGCCTTTGTAAGAGAGAGATTCTCATGTTGGTTTGTTTGTTCGTTAGAATTAGATCGCTCTTTTCCTCCAGCAGCTGAAGGTGACATAGTGTTAGCCCTTTGAGGTAGTCCAGACAAGAAGCAAAACCAGGACTACTAGCTCTATCTTTATTGTAAGGTTATATTAACCAAATCTTGCAAGTCTGAAAGTACCACTCCCATCCCTCACTGTTACTCTCCCAAAAACTAGGGAGGGTCCCTTCTGAGACACATTTGCCACCCCTCCTCCTTCAGACTCAAATTTTGTTTATCAGACCATTGTCTAGGCCAGTGTCTGTCAACCTTAGGAACTTTAAGATTTGTGGACTTCAACTTGAGATTTTTCAAGGCAGGTTTCAGCACAGTAATAGTTAGTGGACTGAGTGGATTTTCCATGCCTATACACAGAAAGTGTTGTGTTATGCATTTCTTGAAAAATTCAAGACTTTTGATTAGGGCATTTCCACACAACACTGCAGTGTTCCAGAATCAACTCCAAACCTCAGTATTCTCATGCTGTTACCTGTATTGAGCAGCTGAATGGATTCCATCCATCCATCCAATTTAGAGCCTATTCTGGTGGGTACTCAGAACAGCTACTTTATGATAAATGTATAAGCAGATTTATTTCTGGTTCAACTGTAGTGTATCCAACATCTCAGAAACAGTGATATTACACTGCTGAAGTTCTGAAGAACTTCTGGTCAGTCTAGTTTCCTATTGGCAGAAATACTTCCTAGCTCTTAGGCTTCAGATGCAACAGAGTTCTGTTCACAGGTCCTTGAAAGAGAAAGTTGGTCTGATAGTGTCACAGATTCCCCATCACAATAGCTACCTAGATTGTTTTTTATACAGCCAGACAGATGAATACCACCCTGTAACTTCTACTGTAAAACACATCCAGGATTGATCTAGCTTTTCTCTTTTTTTAATCTTAGCAGATATTTGCAGCACTGTAACCCAAACAAGAGCTATGTTATTTCCTCCTTTCCTCTTTTCTTCGATAATGGGTACAAAGCTGGTTTCTTTCTTGCAATAATATCATAGATCGGGGCAAGGGGACATGCTAGCGGAGTCTTTTTCTGTGGAGTGGTGGATGATGAGATTTTTGTTCCTCAGGGACCACCTTCCCTCCCTCCACCCATCAGAGAGTCTTCACAACTGTTACTGGTGCCAGTCTCTACCTTTCTACCATTCCCGCTACTGCTGCATCCTACAGACACATTAAAAACATGATTTTAAAACTGATGGCATAGACAGAATCAGTGGGTTTTTTAATACAGGAGGAATGATAGAATAATACAGGCTGCTTCACCCCCACTACAAATACTTTTTTTTTTTAAATATCCAAGCACACGCAAAATAGACAAAGGTGTGCTAGTACACGTGTGCTAGAAATTTATTTCTTTTTTTATAGAGGGTGGAGGGTGAGGGTATTTTTATTCCTCCAGAGCCTGCAGTAGTAGACAGGGCTGGAGATAAGTAGCAAATGGATAATGGTGTTATCCTGTTCACTCATTCTGAAGTGGGCAAGGCCCACTTTAAAATATTTTGGACAGATTGGTGAATGGAAACAGTGACATGTGGAGCACCTTAAAATCCCTGTGCCAGCATGGGAGAAAACTGGAATAGGAAGCATTACAACAAAGTAGTCTTTATCATTCTAAGTTTCCTGCTTGATGACACTTCCTTTTCTGAATGTTGCCTTTTTTTTATTAGAGTAAAGTAAAATCCCCATGAATTTATTACAATTAGAAAGATCTTATCTGCATATTGGAATTACCCTTTCAGCCTGCTTCAGTAGTTTGCTTTCCAGGGCAGGGAGAATGGAGAACACCACTGTAATATTCTGTTTGGGTTGAATAACAGCAGTTGAAACAGATGGTTAAATATGGTTAAAGACAGAACCACTGGCTAATGCATCATAACTCCTTTCTGGTTTGTAGCCATGGGACTTCTTGCTTTTTGCTAGATGTGGTTTGAAAGTTAGTCTCAAAGAAACATATGTTGCTTTGGAAACAATGTGATTCCAGATTTTATTTTTATTTTTGGGGGGGTGAGCCCCATGGATGGCTATTTGGTTCCCTTGCCCCAGTTGGGTCTGCTGTCAGATAGGCAATTAATAGAAATTGATAGACTGAAAGACAGATTCTTTTTTCATTTGGGGCAGAAGTGAAACTATCGCTATCTTGCAGCCTGGAAGAGGAGCATATCCATTAATTTACTCACTCCAATATACCCAGACCTAATTGGCACAACACAGTAAACTATGGCATGGTTAGTTTAATTCTGAAAATGGACCATAGGTTAAATTATGGGTAAGATGGAACATCTTAACCACAATTTATATCCATGTTTTATTTTAAGTGTACTTACCTGAACCACAGCTTTACATGTTGTCTAAATCCAGACCACTCTGGTGCAAAACAAAAAACAAAAATAGTGTATCATCTGGCCAAACACAACTGCAATGGCTGGGATGTTATCCAAGGCAACCAGCAGATTGTGATTGGCCATGGTTTGCTGTTTCATCCAAGTATAACTAGCTTATTGATGGTTACAGTTCTATCTGTCTTAGCACGTTGTGTCCATGCACTCACGCAGATACATGGAACAACCAAGAACTGACGACTATCAAAGAAGGGAAATAGCAGAAGCGAAATGAACTTTCAGTTTTAGGTCTCTATAAAATATGTTTAATATGCCACAGTATCCATTTAATGTTCTTTACACTTGTCCTATAATGAAAGGACCTGAGAGGTCAACTAGTATAATTTCCTACCCATGCAGGAAATACATAAATGAATTCTCATTAATTCTTGTATGTCCTTCAGAGTATGACCTAATTAGCTAGGCCAGCATTAGTCACATGGTTTTTCCAACGCAATTAGCATTGTTCCAGGGTGCTGTTTCTATGCAAAAGACTCACCTGCTTAGAAGTTGCTTGATTTTCCATATGCCTAGGAGTCCACTGAAAACATGTTCATGTTAACACAAGAAGATCTAAATCCTCAAATTTGCTTAGATACAGAGCATGGACAATTTAAATGAGTTTTGTATCTTGCGGTCTAGTGGCTTTTAAATGAAAACAAGTTTCAGTTATTACTGCTGAAATGTTGCATAACTTGGCACTGGAATTTGGATAGGACTAAGGAAAATATTACTGAAGTAACTGTTCCTTAAATGTGTCTATCCACAGCTACCACCATTGATGCAATTAGAGCATCCCTTTGGAGTCTCTGAGTTTAGATTACATTTTTGGGCACACCAAATTCCAGTCAAGTAATGTATGCAATAAATTAAAACAACAATCCTCTACTCACAGATACAGAGATACTGTATGTCAGTGGAATGGCATTATTTCCACAATGTTCTCAGCCTGAGAGGAACAGAGACAATCCCACAAGTAGAAAATTCATGGACATCATAAGAAGGATGGATAAGTTTACAGTGTCCTGGAAAACTTTGCCGTTGCAGACCAACCAGACTATGCAAAAGACAATACCTACTTCCATCCATTGATTGATGGAGTCAATAAATTATCTAGTCAACAGCAAAAAGTCAACAGTATACTTCCTTTTATCACACATACAGTAAGCATAGTGAGGACACCGTCAGCCTCTGTAGCACAGCCAACTGTGAACTCATTACAAGTAGAAATTGAAATCTCTTATACTACTCACAGACACTGTTTTGGGAGCACAGTACAAAGGGGAGGAAGAAAGACCCACACTCCATGTGGCCAAGACCCACAGTCTTGGCCTTCCTTGGCAAGAGTTTTTGATCTATCCAGGAAGAGAAACACATTTTTGTCATTTGTTTTGCAGCCAAGGGGAAAGGGCCAGCATCATACTTACATAGGCCCCATTGGCATTCTCAGAAAATTAAAAATGAGTGGGAGGTTGTAGCAGCTGATTAGAATAAAGTAAAAGATCAACCTGGGAGAACAGAGGAGCTTGCAAGGAGCATTCTCATCAGCTTTTCTTCTGATAAATGCTGCTCACATCCCCAGAAATATGTACTCCCATGAGTTGCTCTCCAAATTCAAAGAATGCCCCAGTGGCTCCAGATGCTTGCATGTTCTGCCATAGCCTATGTTCTCGCATGGTGACATGGGCGTGGCAGATATTTTTAATTGTTCTTAATCCCAATGAAGTAATTGCATTGTGGTGGATCTGGGAAGGGTGTCAAATTGGGCTATTGATGGCATCGCTGTGGATTGAAATAATATGTGGGAGAGATGTTGGCAGCTAGAGATTTCCAGATTAGAAAAATAACTGCCACTTAGCCCTAAGCCCAGGAAGTGCAAAATAGGGTTTTGGTTAAGCTGTGGGTACAGCAGAGAAAAAGCACTGAGATTCCATTTGGGAAGGTATAAAAAGGGGCTGCAACTTCTGTCAGAGGCCTGTCCACTATGAAATGGCTTCAGTCTTCATGTATAAGACAGATTCTTCACTTGCCATGCCCTGCTGAGTGTCTAGGAAGCTTTAGCCAAGTTTGACCAGCCAACAGAGGAAGTTTGGCATGATACAATTGCCTTCACCCCAAATTGGGCACCCTTCAGTTGTGCTCACTTAGTTCCAGAATTCTCAGGAATTCATCTCCCAAATGTTTTCAGTGGCTGGAGAATTCTGAGAATCAAAGTCCATCCTTGGAGAAGGCTGGATATAGCACAGGTTTTGTCAGGCCTAGCCCAAGGAACTCCAAGAGACAATGCAAAATCAGTTCAGCTATGTTTATTAGCTACAACCTCTAGCAAGGTTAGAGACTGAAACCCCAGGTCCCAAGTCAGCCAGCCACAACATTGTGAATTCCTCAGGGAGGTGCCAGTCTTATCCTCTTGTAGTTCCCACACTCCTGCGGCGAGCTAAGAAAATGCTTATCTCCCTGAGCCTGGCCTTCATAATTCCATTCCATCACAGGTTTATTCCTTCTCTGTGGTGCTTGCATCTCCCAAGGTAATGAAAGATCTGGCTGGCACCTAAAGGTGCTATCTTACCTAATGTGGATTAGACAGTTCCAGTGGCTGTTGGTTTCTGTTCAGGGTCAGGTTGGCTGTTGAAGCAGTTTACACTAATAAGGAATTAGGGGATGCTGGATTGTGACCTCAAAGTGTTTGAGGTCACAATCCAGGGGAAGAGTGTCGAGGGACATTCTTCTAGAATGCCATTCAAACTCAAATAAAAGAATAGAAGATCAAAGGTTGTCCTGTCTGAAGGTCATCAGCCAACCCAAGGTCACCTATCAGTTCTGCCAACCATGAGGGATGGTAAAAGACAGTTAATTTCATAACCTAGGTAAGTAAATAGGAGTAGTCCTGGTGCTTACTGGCACCAGGAGCCAACACTGACTCAAAGGCATAAATAAATACATATACGTACGTACATACTTATTATAAGCCACCTAGAATCTATGGATGAAGCAGCATATAAATCTTGAATAGGGTTCAATTCAAGGTAGTGGTTACTGCCCTTCATGTCTTTTTGGGGAGGGGGTACCTTTCAGTCAGTGTTGACTCCTGGGGACTGCCTGAACAAGTCCCTGAAGTTTTCTTGGCAAGTTTTCAGAAGTGGTTTGCCATTGCCTACTTCCTAGGACTGAGAGAGAGGGACTGGCCCAAGGTCACACAGCTGGCTTCGTGCCTAAGGCAGGGCTAGAACTCACTGTCTCCTGGTTTCTAGCCTGATACCTTAACCACTACACCAAATTGTCTCTCCTTCATATTATACAGCCTAGTTATTTGAGAGACAACCTATCTCTAATAGTTTCTGCCCATCTACAGGTAGTCCTTGGTTAACAATGACAATTGGGACTGGAATTTCCATCACTAAGCAACGCGGTCATAAAGTGCAACATCATGTGACCGTGCCGCTTAGCAACAGCAGTTCCAGCACTTCCAGTTGCCATCATTAAGTGAATCCCACAACATTGTTAAGCAAGGACCTCATGTGGTCACCATTTGTGACCTTCTGCCAGCTTCCCCATTGACTTTGCTTGTAGCAAGCCACCAAAAAGGTCACAAATGGTGACATGACCAGGGCATGCTGTAATAGCTGGAACTTCAAGGAGCAGTTGTAAGTACCACTCATTCAGTGCCATTGTAAGTTTGAATGGTCACTGAATGAGTGGTCATTAACTGAGGACCACCTGTAGTAATATTGGGCAGAGTGGATATGCTCCAGGTCCTTTAGATTAAATACTGTTGTGTCATCTATCAGGACCTGGAAAATGCACCTTCTCTGTTGTGGTGCCTGACTTTTGGAACAGCATTCCTTCAGAGATCCATATGGCTTTCACCATGATGGTGTTTTGGAAGTCTTTGAAAATCTGGCTGTTTTCCCAGGCCTTGCGGTAGTTTACTGCTTTTGGTATGCTATTCATGTTTTCAATCAGACATACATGATTTTTTCCCTCTATTTTATCATTGTTGCTTTTGAAAATGTATGCAGCCCAGAGCTGTTTGGGCAGCCTGTAAATTTAACTAATAATTTTAATCGCAATTGTGATATTGTTTGGTTGTCTTTTTTAATTGGTTGTGTTTTTTTTAATGTTGTCAGCCACCAAGAGTTGCTGTTTGCAAGATGAGGGGCCATATAAATGAACTGAAATAACAAATACATAATGGTTTCAACAAGGTAAAGTGCCATTATGTGTTGTATTACAGTCTAAAAATGCTTCAACTGCAGTTTAGGTTTTCCTCTGGAGTAATTAGTGTCTTGCTAATAAGGATGAAATGGCCAAATGTTTATGCAAAGCTCTGCAATTCCCCCTTCCCAACATAGTGAACTGGAATAGCTGCACACCACAATTCACACTTTCCAAGGACTCTTCTGCACCCCTGTAGTAAATTGCTGTTGTTCAGCATGGGAGGCAGGAGGAGAGGAGGCCAGCTTAAAGAGGCACCGACCAGAAGTCTCTATTCTGCCTCATCAACCAAGCGGTGTACGGGTTCTGTCCACACAGAAATGTATGGGGGAAGAGAGATGGGAGGGGTGTCTCATCTGCTTCAGTTCTGTGGGACTGAGAATTAGCAGCAAAGGTGCCATTCACCTTCTTTTCTCCACCTTTTCTCTCCCCACTTCTCCTGCCATCCATGGCCAGAAAAGCAGAGGCAGGAGAGAAGGGGAGGAAGTGGGTCTTCGACTGTAAATTCTCCAAAGCCATGGGATCTGATTTGGCTCGGCTTCGCACCTCCCTTCTTGTCCTACAATCTATGAGTAGCAGGAAAGAAGGAGTGGAAGCAGCCTTTTGGTGCCAGTACTCTTAGCACTAAAATGACTCGTTTCCCCCCATGAAACAGAACCTGAAGAGGTACAGTACTTTGTCCTATTTCCCTTCCCACGGGGAAAGGGAAATAGGATGGAAGAGGATATTCCTCCACAGTGATGCCAGGGAAACTGGGATTATTCTCTTGAGTTTCTGGAAGGCTGTCACTATGTAAGTTACTACGCAAGTAATAGCTTTCCAGCTTTCCAGAAACTCCAGATAGTAATCCCATGGTTTCACAGTTCCAGAACAGTTTTAACATATTGATTGATTGATTATGTGCTATCAAATTGTTGTTGACTCTTAGCGATCACATAGATTTATTTACATATTTATATAAATATTTATATATTTCTGTCTATCTATATCTATCATCTATCTATCTAAAGAAGACCTTTTTAGCTGGTTTCCCATATCATAACAAGCCATTTTATGTGTAGGATGTGGAATTTTTCAGGGATTGTTGAAGAGAGAGACAGAGAGCGACTCAAAGCATTCTGCAGTGTATGTTTACTTAGAAGTAAGTGCACCTGTGTTCAGTGGAGCTTTATCAAACAGACATAAAAATGTGGAAAATCATAAAGTTCTAACTATCCAGCCAAATCCATATGACAATACTACCAAAAACCAATGGAATTTGCTAGGATATTAATTCAAAGTTTACAGAGTAAAAAAACACACCCCAAAGTTGGGAAAAGTTGCCCTAAAGTATGTTAAATCCAGACCACTCAGGACACTAGTATTACAGATCTAACATTTTATCAAAATTCACCACAACGGAAACAAATTTTATACTACATAATTGCTAGGCAAAACAAAATCAAGAATGAACATTACGTCAAATTCTGTGAAAAGGCTCTTTGATGTCTGGAGAGGCATTTGCCCAAATGCCAGTTCTTTTTACTTGGCATATGTTTACAGGCTGACCAGAGAACTTCATCAGATGAACACCAAAGTCAGACATAAGAACGGAAGAGCTCTTCCACATGTTTGTTCCATGAATGATTTGGGCTTTCCAGAATGTAATATAAAATTACACTTTCTTTTTCCAGTTAGTCGGTAATGCCAAATAATAGCAGGGAAGAAGAAAGATCATGTCCATCATTCCAGCTGGGAACATTCAGTTCTTGCTGGAAAGGTTGCCTTTTTGGTAAGAAGATTTACATGAGAATTGAATTTCTTACTAGACCACACCTTTGGCTTCTATTTTTAGGAGGCTACCAGCCGGAATTAGATGTTTTTGCTTAAAATCGGAAGAACTAGTATAGAAGTTTTGGATTTCCTATTGGATTCCCCAATATCCCCCAACCATTAATCAAATGGTTTGACCTTCATGGCTGATTTATTTTTTAACAAATAACCAGTGCAGTTGGGTCAGATTTAGTGAGGGAGGAGATCAGTGATTGTGATTAGAAACAAGGCTTGGAAGGAAGCTAAACTTCTCCAAGAAAAACAGGTACATGATGTTGGCAGGATTACTGTCCAACTATGTATTTGAGATATTTTGAGCTATAATTTCAAGCTGTCTATCCTGGAGTGTTATTTCTCTTTCAAAATAAAGTTCTCCCAGGTGGCTTTAAGGAATGGAATGGAAATGGAAGTTGAATCTTGAGTCACATCTGTTTTGACCTGAAAGTTAGGTGTCAAGGAAGACATTGATTGCCATTTTATCTTCATTTGGGTTCAGAAATACCTATTTTTCGTTCTGTAATCTGGCCTTACTACTCCTGTGATGAGAGAAAAGGAAGGGAAAGATGGTGGAAGGATATGGCTATTGTGTGTATGTAAAAAGGAGTAGGGCTTCAATTGCCCAGTTGCACCTGCCATTGTGAAGCCAGTGACTGTTGCTGTAGCTGCCCCAGCCCCATTTCCCTTTTGATGTAAAAAAATGATCCCCTTTTCTCCCAATTCATATGAGAGTGGAACAGACCCTTTAAGAAACAAACCAAACTGCTTCTCTGACACTTAGTTTCACCCCGATTCTGATGACATGAACACTATATTTCAACCAACCAGCCAACCGGCCAACCAACCACTTGTTTCTTAGCCCAGAAATCCTATTTACAATCTTGTTCCACAAGGAACAGCTGTTTCTTGGAAGTCTCCCATTCACTCACTTGTTTACACTGATGAGCCACTTTCTGTCACTCCACTCCTACGTGGACAATGAAAATCTTGTTTCAAGGATGTTCAGAACTGAGGTTGGAAATGGAAGTTTCCAGATGGACTCTTAATGCTTTAATTAGAGGCTGTTTTTCCACCTGGTGGTAAACTGTTGCTTATCTTTTTCAGATGAGCAGCCCAACACATAAGCAGACCAATTCCCTTTCCTCAAACCAGTGTTTGAGGAACTTTTTTTTTTCATAGTCCTGACCTTTGTGACATCTTGACTTGGTCCTTTTATTTGCATTTTCCATTGGCCTTCAGAGCTTCTGACCACAGTTTTACTCAGACTGTGTCAATAAGAAGCCCATAAACACATACAAAGCTGTGTGGTTCAACACTGTCTGTTGCATTTTGTAACTATAAGCAATTCTCAAGGGCTTCCTCTGTTTTGTAACTAACTGCTAATCCAGCAAGTGAGGTGTAAGGAGAAACAACAGCAGAGCGGATTTTAAGGATCAAGCCAAGACATTTTTCCACCTGAGTTAATTGCCCTTTGTTTGCTGCATAAACATTTAAATCCAGCCTTGTCAGTTAAATATTTTGCAAATATAAACCAAAATTAAACAAAGTATGTTAGATAAATTATCATTTCCAGTTGGTGATACATTGGTGTTGTTGAATGTTAGGCCAAAAGTATTTTAAGACACAGCATTATAACTATAGATGTGGCAATATATACATATATATATATATAATATAATACACATACACACATACAATAGAGCTATTGCATAGTATTATTTGGTTCTCCAAGATGTAAGAGTTGTAAGAACTGACCTTCTTTCTTTTTGTCTCTTCTATCCCAGCTTGATTAACTGGTCTCAAATGGAAATGGGAATTTATCTAGCTCTGAGAGGAAAAGTTTCTCCAAGGTGAAAAGGGGAAGTTTCTAGAAGAAGGAGGAAGAGGAAGAGGAAGAGAAGAGGAGGAGGAGGAGGAGGAGGAGGAAGAGGAGGAAGAGGAGGAAGAGGAGGAGGAGGAGAATAGACTAAGAAAGCAAAATTGAAAAGGCTATTATTACTGTGACTATAAAGAAGAGGTTTCCATACTTTTTGTGCCTGTGGACATGTTTTGAATGTTGAAAGCATGTGATGGACATTCACAAAAAGGCTGCAATGATGAGAGCATCCAATCAACCACTGATAGAAAGCAGACTAATGAATTTGCTCCCTCTCATCTACTCATATTCTCCAGGATGTTTCTTATCACCCTAGTGAATCTTTTACCTTTTTTCTCAGTAGGTGGACATACTTCCAAACAATATGTGTGGGGTTCAGAGGGATTCTTGGAAATAACAATGAAGTTTTACAGTATTCCATTTCCCAGTTATTTATTTGTTTATTCAAAATAATCTTATAGCAAAAGTTGGGGGTGGTTGGGAAGGAAATTGATGGGCCACCAATACGGAATGCATAAGCAGCATGCTCTGGATTCTGTGGTAAAGAAAAATGAGACCAGTGATTTAGGAAGGTGGACAACACAGAATTTAAAAAATCATACTGTTGGTAGGGGTCATTTAAGCAATTATGGTCAGTACAAGAATTTAAATTAACCCTCCACCCAAAAGGTTGTCTGTCTAGCCTCTGCTTGGACACATCCAGTGAAGGACAACCAACCATCTCTCTGCATTACTGAATTGCTTTTGCTGTTGAGTTCTTTTTTCTTCAAACATTTAACTTGAATCTGTTATTTTGTATCACAACAAAAGGCAAAAAGATCTACTGGAGAAAGAAGATGTAAGAGTGAGATGATGCAAATGAGCTATTGCTAAAGATTGCTGAATTTACCAAACAGTTGTACTTATCTCTTACACTAGTAAGATAATGTTCAAGATTCTGCAATCCAGACGTCAACAGTACACAAAATGAGAATGCCAATAGTACAAGCTGGATTCAGAAGAATGGAGCAACTGAGATCATATTGCTAATCTTAACATGGAAAAGGCAAGGGAGTTACAAAAAGATATCTATTCTTGCTTTACTGATAATACAAGGCTTTTGACCATAGCAAATTGTGGATAACCCCTAAAAACTGGTGTACTGGGCCACCTCATCTGCCTATTGAGGAATTTATCTGATGACCAAGCAGAAACAGTTCAAACACAATATGGGACAAGTAAATGATTCAGAACTGGGAAAGGTATATGCCAAGGTTGTATACTGTCACTTTATTTATCTAATGTATACATAGAATGAATCATGAGAAATGCTGGACTGGAATAGAAATTGGAATTAAAATTGCTGGGAGAAACATTCACAACCTCTGTGACGCTGATGATACCGCATGGATGGTTGGAACCAAGGAAGACTTAAGGAATCTCTTGCTGAAGATGAATGAAGAGAATACTAAAAGCCAGTTCTGCAGCTCAGTGTTTAAAAAAAAGCCTAAGTTGATGTCAACAGAAAATGCCAACCCAATGCAAATAGTGGAGAAGAAATCTCTCTTATTGAATTGGGTTTGTCCTCGGCAGCCATTACTTTTCTTATTTTTCTTATTGTACTCTGTTTTGCTTGTTTTTAACCCTGTGTGCACTGCCCAGAGTCACAGTTGTGAGATGAGTTGTGAAATGAGCAGCTACATATTGGTTGGTTAAATAAATAAATAATAACAGACTTTATCTTCATCGGCTTAAACATTCAGAGGGATGGTGGCTATAGCCATGAAATAAAGAGATGCGTGCTATTTGGGAGAAAAATGACAACAGAAAAGAACATTAAAGTGCAGAGAAGTCATATTGCCAACAAATGTACAGTAAGTGTTATCCCAGCCTTGGTTCATCCAGGTATAACAAATGGTTGTGAAAGAGGGACTGGCAGAAAGGCTGAACAAAGTCTTGAGTGCCTTTGAGTTGAGATGCTGGAAAAGGTGAGAATACTTTGGATTGCAAGAAAAAAAATCATTCAGTACTAGATGAAGTAAAGCCAGATTGCTTACTGGAAACACTAATCATGAAGATAAAGCTTAAATACTTTAGGCATATAATGCAAAGGTAAGAGTCATTGAAAATGTCCCTGATGCTTGGAAAAATTTCCAAGCAATCAAAATTTCCAGGCAATCAAAAAAGACTCCAATAGAAAACAAGGCAATAGATATATCATTGACGTCACAAGCATGAGCTTACAAGATCTCTGAGAAGCAATTACTGACAGTCCGGGTGAAATTATGTCCATCAGGTCAAGAAGAGTCTGAACGAATCGAGTAAGTGAACAACAGTAACAACAAAGCCTAAAATTGCAGTCACAAAATTTTAGCTATATCACACTACAATTCTCCCTGTAGTGCAAATGGAAAAGCATTGAAATTGATAGAGAGGGGCTTGGCTAGGGCCACTTGGTAAATGAATAAATGGAGATATTTGAAGTGGAAATTTCCTAGATGGTCTCCTTGGCGATTAAATATCACCTGCTCTATATAAATCCTATTAAAATGAAAGATTGCTGAAGAGACTTACTTCAATTGCCTTTGCATTTCCTAGTGGAGACTGCCTTTCATTTCCTTAATTTCTCCTTAATTAAAAAAAAAAGGCAAGGAGAAGTCCCCAGTGCATCTATGTAAGTGTATCAAGTTTACTGAGTTGATCTAATCTCTTGATAGCCTTACCACATTAGAAAGCGAAAGCCACCCATATGGATAGCTTGGTATTATTCAGACAGGAGAGATTGCTACCACAGGCAGAAATGGCTGGATTTGGGCCTCCTAACTGAAAGATAAAGGGACAACAGAACAAGATTACAGAATGTTGGGAGCATATCTCTCTCCATTTTAATGTGTATTAGTGGTGTCTACAAAGTAGTTTAAAGACACTTTTTGCCCCCCTACAGTAGTCATGGACATTAAATGATGGACTTACTGATCTTGGAAGGTTTACCAAGTCTTTGGTTGGTTGGCTAAAAGCAAATCTGACATAGTTCGGAAGAAAAGTGATTCCAGGGCCTGCATAACTGCCTGTTCAAATGGGTGGGTGGATGGATGGATGGATGGATGGATGGATGGATGGATGGATGGATGGATGGATGGATGGATAGATGGACAGACGGACGGACAGAAAGACAGACAGACAGACAGACAGAGATATCAATGGTTTACAATATGTTCTGGTGCCAGGTGCCTGCCTATCACCTTGTACAAGATTTCATTTCCAAAAAGCCCAAAAACTCATGAGACTGCTAAATTTCATACCAGAATCTCAGCTGAGAATGCCAAAAATCTCACAAGAACTCATGTTAATCAGAATGTCACGAAATTTCAGGATTCTTTTCTGCGATCTCATGATTTTTCAATATTTTCAAGAGAGCTCTTACACAATTTCAAATGAGGTTGCCAGAATAAGATTTTTTTTAAATCAATAGAGTAGTTGTGTAGGGACACAAGGGGGGGCACTGTGTTTGTGATGGGGAATGTATATTGAAAGTCAGTATAGTATAGTGGTTTAAATGTCAGAGTATCAGCTCCAGGTCCCACTTGATCATCTTGTTCATTATTTGTCAATGGCCCCTGTTTTGCTTTGTTGATTTTGCTGTCTATTAGATTATTTTAGTCTGGGCTGTCTGTTTGATTTAATGCTTTTAGCTGTTTTTATGTTTTCTCTAGTTTTGTACGCCACTCAGAGTCCACTAGAGTTGGGCAGCTAATAAGTTTAAATACATAAATAAATAAAATGCTTTACTCATTGAATGAGTTTAGCTTAATTTCTCCCTTGGCATGGTCAAACCACACTTGGATTGCCTTGGAGTTCTCCACAGCATGCAGACACAATAGGGGCAGAAAAGTACAAATGCTTTGTCATCCTTACCTGTCCCAGGCTTGTGGGTGCAATTCAGTGTGCTGATTATCACCTTCAAAGTCCTTCACAGCATAAGGCTGGGTCAGCCTTTCGTGGTAGACCAGAGTTGAATACCAAAGTCATGAATACTAAAACTAATTTTCTTATAGGGTTACAGTAACAGGATCTTCCAAATCTGAAAACGCCTCCCCCATCCCTGCCATTATCCCAAAGAGAACTAGGGAGGGCCCAGTATGAGGCATTTTCTTAGATTCCATTTCTGCTTTGGGATGAGATTTCTCTTATAGGATTGTTGCCCTGGCTGCAGTTCTTCCTCCTCTTCCTCAAGGTTATTCTCACAGCCCATTACAGGCTAGGTTATTTGTGGGACCACCTATTATTTCAGCCAATACTACAAGATTTGACAGGCTGAGTATGCTCTGGGTTCCTTCTGCTAAACAATGTTATGTGATGCTTCTCTGTTGCAGCACCTGCCCCCCAGGATCCAGATGGCCCTTACCCTGTCATCCCTTCATAATACGTTGAAGACCTGTCTCTACCCAGGGCCAAGACATTAGATAAGCTCATCTTTAAGGGATTTACTAGGCAGATATGTGAATGGCCTCTGACTTGATGTGTTTTTAGCTTTTTGATTATTGAATGTATTAAAATAAGCCCCAACACCCTTATGGCTTAGCATGTTTTAGGAATGGGGTAGAGGTATAGGGCAACCATATTCGTATCCCTTACTTTGACACTGATAACACCTCTTACAATCTTCTGCAGTCCATCCACAACCTTCATGTTGAGATTGGCTGAATGTCAGGTGTCATGGTCGAACCACCTAGGCTCATTTTTGGACTTTCTTGGTTTTTTTCTATCTTGTTTTTGTAACATCTAGTCTGATGTTTTACAGAACATAAAAGCTTGCATACACTTTGGGGACATTCTGATGGGCCTAATAAAAAGAAAAATTGCCTAACTATGGGTTTTGGATTTTTCTCAAACAGAGACACCTAGATTATAATACCCTTAGCTTGGAGTGAAGACCTGCCTCCAAACCCCGTTTCTTATTCATTCAGAACCATATTCTAAAGCTTAGTTCACAAAGAAATGTATCACTAGACTATTAACATTCATTTTCTCAAATCCAGAGATTGCCTCAGGACAACTTACAAGGATAATACCACTCGCAAAAACATGATATGAGTCCCATAATACAATATTTAACAGATAGCTGGGAGGATTGAGAAGCTAAGAAAATGAGCTGGAAAGTCCCCAGTTCAAATGTTATCTCTGCCACAAACTTGTAAAATGAATTCAAGCAAGCTATTATTGTCTCCCACCAGCTGCTATATGAAAACAGTGAGTAGTAATGGAAAAAATCACTAGATAATTTTAGACCCTGAAATGAATGGTGTTATGGCAGAGCAGTATCCCTTTAGATGGTCATGTTTATCAGTGGGACACAAGCACTGCTTGGTTGCTGAAAATAATATCTTTAAAAGTAAAAATAATAAGATAAACATCTCTTTTATCTTATTACATTTTTATTTTAAAAAATAAGGAGAAAGGAAGGATGTTGTGAATTCTGGCTCCCTCTGTCAGCCTAGGAATTGATGCTGGCTCTATTTGCAATGGCCCCCATGCCCTGTCATTCTTAAGAAAGTCATTCAGGGACCCTTCCCTGCTCTAGGAAATACCCTACAATCCAAACATAAAATAAAGAAAATGGTTTGGATTGCCACCTTCTGGTAGATTTTTCAGGAGAGATTTCCTGATGCCCCCATCCACATTCTAACAAGGTCCAACCCAGCTCACCTTTCAAGATCAGCCAGGCTTAACTGTTCTTTTAAAACAATAATTTCATCCTAGTGGCCTAGGACTGAGAGCCAGTTTGGTATAGTGGTTAAGGCCCTGGGCTAGAAACCAGAAGACTGTGAGTTCTAGTCCTGCCTTAGGCACAAAGCCAGCTGGGTGACCTTGGGCCAGTCCCTCTTTCTCAGCCCTAGGAAGGAGGCAAGGCCAAACCACTTCTGAAATCTTGCCAATAAAACTGCAGGTACTTGTTTGGGCAGTTACCAGGGATCAATAGTGATACCAATACACAATAAAACAGAGAAAACAAAGTGGCTTAGGAGGAAAAAGGAAGATTGAGAGATGCAGACATTTTCTTGTTCCAACAGCAACAAAATGAAAATGTACAGTATTTAAAAGGTAGTTAAAAGCAAGGGAAAAGATGAATGTCAACAGGAGAGATGTGGGTGAAACTAGCACTCCAGGTATATTGAAGGATCAATATGTTGATGAGATGGAATCATGCAAGTCATGGTATTCCCTGTGACACTCATTATGAAGTGAAACTTGGACTTTGAAGAAGCAGGATAGGAAGAATACAGATGCTATTGAACTTTGGTGTTGGAGAAGACTCCTGAGAACAGCCGAGGACAGCCAAGAAAACAAATTGATGGATCATCAAACAACTCAACCCAGAGTTCTCCCTTGAGGCGCAAATGACCAGACTCAAATTATCCTACTTTGGACACATTATGCAAAGACCTAGCTCTTTGGCAAAGGCTTTAATGCTGGGAAAGGCGGAAGGAAAGAGAAGAAGAGGATGACCAGCAGCAAGGTGGATGAACTCAATAAGAGTGGTGATGAGTGCCCTATTGGGAGGCCTGAAAGAACAAGTTAGGGATTGATTGTCATGGAGAAAATCTATCTATGTCGTCACTAAGAGTCGACAACGACTTGATGTCACATAATCAATCATGCTAAGGTGAATTTTAATCTTGTGTTCCACATACTGCAATAGAATATCATACATGTCAATATGTCAGGATGAGAAATAGGGGAAATAGTTATTTGACGTATCACACATGGCACAACATATTGTTTGACTTCCTTTCCCTGAGGCCACCAGATTTTAACTACAAAAATCCAGGTGGAGCAATGATACAGAAACAGCTGTGGCTATAGGGTGGAGTTTTATCCACATTCTCAATGGCTTAGCTGTAAAAAGTAGTTGTGTTTCAGCCTGTGCATGTGGCTTCAGTTCAAACCATAACATAGCATTATTGGTGAGGAAGGTAGGATATTATGAGAACTGATATCCAACAGGAAAGGGGTTGGGTATTTATGTGCTCTGGTAAGCAATCAGAAATAATCTCTAATTGGAAACCTGAAAAATTCCAACTATTCTTTTTTTAAAAAAATGCTTAGTCTTGGGCACACTGAAGTTTGATATTAGTCAACCTGCCTCCTAAGATTCATATGCAGAATGTCTTTCTTTTTATCTTGAAGCAGACAAAGAGATAATTCTGAACAAAAATAAGCTATCCTTTTCATTGCCTGCGGGGTGCAGACATTTGCTATAATAAGAGCCCTTGCTGCTCCAGCTTCACCAAAGCTTGAGATATTTGATGAGCTTGTAAGATTACTGAAAGATAAGTCTCACCTGCTCCATCAATCATTTTATACAGATTTAAATTTCACAAGCTGTTTATATCACGTAAGTCCTTTCTCTGGAGACTGCAACTGGGGGGATGTTTTAGAGGAGATGTTGAGGAATCGCTTTGTATGTAGGGTTTATGGTGATGCACTTTAAGAGAGGCTGTTCTGTGAAGTAAAACCGACATTTGCAGTAGCTCAGGAAATGGGATTAGCCAGGACTGCTGCTCTCCTAAAACTCACAGAAATCAAGAAGACAGCAACTGATGTAAACACAATCTCAACCAAACATACTGAACATTCAGAACAGGGAGTATATTTGAATATAGAAAATGCACCCTCCATTATGCACCTCTGGACCATAAAGAAGGCTGAGCGCCAAAGAATTGATGCCTTTGAACTGTGGTGCTGCAGAAGACTCTTAAGAGTCCCCTGGACTGCTAGGAGGTCAAACCAGTTAATCTGAAAGGAAATCAACCCTGACTGCTCATTGGAAGGATTGATAACGAAGCTCAAGCTCAGATACTTTGGTCACCTAGTGCGAAGAGAGGACTCTTTGGAAAAGACCCTGATGCTGGGAAGGATTGAAGGCAAAAGGAGAAGAGGACGGCAGAGGATGAGATGGTTAGATAGCATCACTGAAGCAATGAGTGATCACTTATGAAACTGAGAAAACTCAGGGAGGCAGTGAAGGACAGGAAGGCCTGGTGCAATGTGGTTCATGGGGTCACAAAGAGTCAGACACGACTTAATGACTGAACAACAACAACAACCCTCCATTAGAATCTGCAGATAATCTCCAACATGCCAGTCCCTGCTCAAGCTGTGGAAGATTGCATCAGTACTCTGTGTACAGTTTCCAGAACATGGAGTGCTGATTTGGAGGAAAAAGGACCATATTAACCAAATACACCATTCCAGGTCAATTAGTATGAAACCAAGGCATTGTACCAAGGTATCACCTCACTTGGTTTCAACCACAAATGTCTTCACAGGATAATGAAAGCCAACAGCTGTATCACGTACAAAACGTTTGTAACAGGCCTCTAGATCAGTGCTTCTCAACTTTGGCAACTTTAAGATGTGTGGACTTCAACTCTCAGAATTCCCCAGCCAGCATGAAGCCTCCATGAACTTCATGGAGTTGAAGTCCACACATCCTAAAGTTGCCAAGGTTGAGAAGCACTGATCTAGATGATGCAGCTCTTGAAACAAAATCAAAGGTGAAGAATGTGGGATGGATGTTGACTCAGGGTCTGAACTACCCATAATTAGCAAAGAGACATTCAGTCACGTATTCTCACAGGGGAATATGTTGTTGAGGACATTGTTTTTCTCTGTGACTGAAATGGAAAGAAAGTCGATCTTGTTGGAAGCTGCAATGTGGATGAGTACCATGGCTCTTTCCAAGGGAAGTGTCCAATTATTGTTACAGAAAGGGAACTAAAAACATGTTAGGAAGGAACTGGTTCTTATCAGTAGGAACCAGTATCTAAGAGGTGCATACTGGTCAGCTAACAGAAATAAATTAACAGATTTTTAAAAGGGTTCTCTGAAGAACTGGCAGCACATAAGGAGAAGCCATTGTCATTCCTCTTGGATACATTCATTGCGCCAATTCACATGGAAGCCAGAAATGTACCTTTGTCACACACAGAAAAAATTAAGAGCTTGAAAATCTTATTAAGCAAGTTCTTTCTTTCTTTGTATATTTAAATGATATGGCTGCCCATTTTACACGATATAACCCCAGGGACAAAACAACCGAATTTAAATAATGTATTTAAAAAACACAAACCCCACCCCCAATTAAAGACCATCATATGCCAACCAGGCACCATAACAACTGCACAGCGACTGCACATGTGCTGGGCTCAAGTGACATCCTGGCCCAAGGCCTGGGTGAACAGCTAGGTCTTCCCGGCCTTCTAGAAGGCCAAGAGGGTAGGGGCCCTCCAGATCTCAGGGGGAGGCTATTCCATGAGGCAGCCACTGCTACAGAGAAGACATACCTCCTACATCCCACCAGATGACAATGTTTAATGGAGGGAGCCTGGAGCACACCCACTTTGTCAGATCTGGTGGGATGGGCAGATACCCTCAGAGAGAGGCAGGCCTGTAAATAACCTGATCCTGTGCCATTCAAGGCTTTAAAAGTGATAACCAGCACCTTGATTTGCACCTGGAAGGTAACTGATTCACAGTTCACAGCTCACACAGCAGCAGTGTAACATGGACAAACCTTAGAGTACCCAGAACTGACCAGCTCAAGCTTTTGGGTGGTCTTCAAGAGCAGCCCGTGTAGAGCAGCCCATCTAGAGCAGCCCATTGCAGTAGTCCAATTGGGAAGTGACTAAGGAATGAGTGACCATGAGCCTGGCCTGCCAGTCTAAGAATGGGTCCAACTGATGCCCAAAAGTAAAAGCTCCCCTAGTCATGGCTGCCACCTGTGAGTCCAGGAGGACTCCCAAATTGCACACCAGCTCTGTCCAGGGGATCAGGAGTTAGAGATGACAGATCTCTAGATCCAGGGGGACCCAAAACCTAAAGCCACTCTGTCTTGCTAGGGTTGCCATAGCCAGTTCTTCCCATCCAGACCCCCTTAGCTTCCAGGCAATGGGGAAGCACCTGGGCAACATCACTCGTCTGGCTTGGAATCGTCTGGCCTGGAACACAACTATCATCCGCATACTAGTTCTTAAACCAGTTTCAGAGACCAAGTGAGTTATTTTTTTTTGGTAGTAATTTTATTAAAGTTTATAATTACAACAGTAAAAACTAATACAAACTGAAAAAAGATAAAAGTATTAAAAAGAGTAGAAGGTGCAGAAAAGAAAGGGGAAAAAAGAAAAAATAGAAAGAAAAAGAAAAGAAAAAGAATATAGTAAAGAAAAAGAAAATAAATATATAAAGAAGTGACTTCCCACCTTCATCACAAGTATAAACAATTTTAATAACTTATCACCTCCTCTTAAAATACAACAAATGATCTCTTCTTCCCATATCCCATCTCTTATCTATAAGCAGATCTATCAAACATCATCATTTCAGTCCTGATGTCAGCAAATGTCCATTAAGGGTTACCAGAAATAACAATATAGCTATTTTAACCTTGATCAAATAAACCAACTTTACATTCCTATCTTTTACTTCTAACAATCTTAATCTTTAGTTGATTCAAATAATGTCGTAGATTTCTTTTCATTTTTTCTTTGTCCCTTCTCACAAGATTCTTCAAAACTTTAAGAAACCTCTTTTGTAAATCCAACATAGGAAAATTATCCAGGTCACTTTCTTGGTTTATTGTTTGTATATCCCTTTTAATTATTAAGACATCAGCCAGTTTCTTCTGTATGTCCAGTGTAACATCTTTTTCCATGTCATTCTTCTAGCCTGTCATTTGTAAATCTATTTTCAACTCAGTCTCGATCTTGTAGGTAGAACTTGTTCCTCTTCCATAGCATCTTTTAGACACAGTCTTTCTGTAGAGGAAGATGTCTCCGTTGAGACTATTAAAATTAACTTCTGAGTCCATTGTTTAAAAATATCCTTCAATATGTCCAATGTTAGAATATTTTGCTTCATTCTATAATTGTAAATTGAGATTGTGTTCTTCTGCTTGAATTGTAATCTTTAGTTCCTTCTGGTTCCCTCTAGTGCCCAACCTTCAAAGTCTCATCCTATCTTTTTTTTTTTAAGAGAATTGAAACCAAAACCATTTTCCCATGGGAAGGATTCTTACGATTAATTCCAAAATCTTATTTCAAATCCATCAGGACCCTTAGTCCATTTGTAACATTCTAAAATCAAAGTTCTAATCACCCTTTTGCTGTTTATTCCCCCCTCCCACCAAAAATTTAAGTCCTTAAACTTGTAGTTAAACTTTCTTTTGCTAAGGATTGAAGGAAAGTCATCCAGTGCTGTCCAACTTGTCAATCCAAAGGTTTCTAATAGCTAAAAAGCAATTAACAAACAATTTCCAAAAATTATTAGAGAAGGAAGTATGCAAACTTAGCATCCTTTCAAAGGCACTGACCATGGTTTGAGCAAGATGGCTATTCCCTCATCTCCCAGAGCTCTAAACCCATTGGAGACCACTATCTTGCAGTCTCCTCATGAGAAGCAGCTGTCTGGAGCACTTGTAGGCAATCTCAAGTCCTCTCCTTGTCCAGAGAGGAATTATCAAAGAGCCGAGCTATTCACCAGCTCTTCATTCTGCTGCAGTAGTTGGCTCTGCTTTTCAGAGTCATCTTCAGTCAGCCATTTCTTACTCCATAAGCCCAGAGACCAAGTGAGTTGCATGAAAATGTTGACTATACACTGCCCAGAGTGTACTGGAGTTGGGCGGCCAATACATTTAAAATAATAATAATTAATAATCATAATAATATATTGTCTCTGCAAAGAAGCTGAAGAAACAGTGGACCACCTAGTTAACTACTGCAAGAAGATCACACAGATCGATTACAAACAACAGCATAACAAAGTAGCAACAATGGTGCATTGGAATATCTGCAAGAAGTACCATTTGCCTGCAAGCAAGAACTGACAGACCACAAAATAGACAAAGTAATAGAAAATGAAGGAGCTAAAGTGCTCTGAGACTTTAGAATTCAAACACACAAGCATCTTCTGCACAACACCCCAAATGTAACAATTGTTGATAAGACAGACAAAAAAAGTGGGCATAGTAGACATTGCAGTACCTGGAGACAGCAGAATAGAAGGGAAAGAACTGAAGAAAATCACAAAATATAAAGTTCTACAAATAGAAGTAGAATGACTGTGGCAAAAGAAAGCAAAGATAGTACCAATAGTAATAGACACCTTGGTGCAATTCCAAAACATCTGGAGCACCACTTGAAGACCTTCAGCATTGACAAAATCACAGTCAGTTGCAAAAGGCAGCTTTTCTCGGAACACCTTACATCCTGTGATGATACCTTTAACACCATCAAACTACAATATCTGCCTATCCCAGATCCTTGGGAAGGACTCAATAGGTGGACAAAAATGCCAAACCCAGTCTAAACATCTGGCTGACTGTGCAACCAACCATAATATGTTACATATTATATAGTACTAAAACCTAATGGAAAAGTGAGGCTGTGTGAAGATTGCAAATGCACTGTCATCGGGAGAAAGCCTTTGTTAAATGTGATCTAGAGGAAGCATAACAGCAACTGACTGTTGATGATACTACAGTAGATGTCCAAACTTTCATTGCCCATCATGGTGTGGAATATCCATAGTCCCTGGAATATTGAAACACTTTATGGAGACTCTACTTTCTGGAATCTCAGCTGTTCTCCAAATTTTGGTGATGTCCTGATTATAGAATCAATAGTAGAGGAACTTGCTATTAGAGTTAAGGAAGTTATGTACTGGTTTGACAAATCTGGTATTCATTTTTTAAAAAAGAGAAGTAGGAATTATTAACTTCTGATGCTGTGCATACGATGGGAAAAAAATCCTACTATGATCAGTTATGCTACTCATTACAGTGTGAGCTGGTCTTAATCACAGATTAATGGACGGCTCAGAAGCATCAATTGCTTGCTATTCTAAGAGCTTGTCTTCCACGGAATGGAATTATGCTCAAATTATCTAAAAAGCTCTTGCTATTAACATGGAGGCTAAAAGTTCCAACTATCTTTATGGCCATACTTTCAAAATTCATACTGACTACAAATCTTTTTTGGAGAATCTTCTCTAATACCAAGCCCCTACACCATTAAAATCACCTTGCATGTAGTGCTCAAATTTCTTATGCTACTGATTACATATGTGTGTACAAGGCAGGATGCGCATTAACCAATGCGTGGGCACCTGCCACATCAAATGCTAGATTTCATAGTGCAACCACCAGCAGAACTCTTGAAGCTGGAGGGCCATCCAGACCACCACTTCAGGCTTGTCAAACTGCAAGATTGACTGCTTTGGATGCAAAACTAGCTTGTGTTTTAAAGTCAGTGTGAAAAAGTTGACCAACTGACAAGTTACCAGAAGAATTTAAGCTATTCATAAACTTCCAAGATGAGATGTTTTCCCAAAAAGGGTATCTCCTGTGGGGAAAATGTGACATTATTACAGAAAGTTATTAAATTACTCTAACTGCATTGCATCCTAGATCCTAGAATCATTTGCATGAAAGTTTTTGATATAAATTATGTCTAGTAGCCAAGAATTGACTTGGACATTGAAAAATGCTGGGCTATTTGACATATCCTCCAAGGGCTCCTATGTTCCCCTGGAAAATTACCAAGAATATTTGATTGAGATTCCTTATTGATTTTGCTGGACAATTTCAAGGAATGAACTTCCTAACTGTGAAAGACTTTCCTTCAAAACACCTGGAAGTGATTTTAATGTCCTCACAACTATCTATAGTGATTGCAGCACTGCACTGATCATTTGCAGCCCATGACACAATAATCTCAGATAATGGGCCTCTATTCATATCAAAGGAGCTTAAGGGTTTATCATCTGAGCCATCACAATTGCCCCTGTCATCTCCAAGAGAATGGCCAAACACTTTTTAAAAAATTTTGAAAGTTTTTAAACTAGAGTAGGACTCTTCCTGTATGGGTTCAGTGCAACTTCAAATCAAATTGAATTAAATCAAATCTTTATTATTACGCCTGTAGACCAGAAGTGGCACAACATCTCTATAGCTTCTTTGCTGTTTTCTTCTTCATTTCTACTTTTAAAAAGATGCAAGAGCAAAAATATATTGCATTTTTAATTGAATACTGAATATTGAAGTGGCTTGAATCAAATCAACTTGCCCTCAAATCTGTAATGTAAATGAAATCAAGGCTGAATTGCACCAGTCTGTTAACTCCCTCATGCCTAGCCAGATGAGAATTGTCTCCACTAACCTCTCCAAGATTTTACATAAGACTAGGACTCTTTCTACATTTGAAGCAAAAGAGCTCTTCCACTGAAGTTTAGATCTTCCAAATTTGCTGGGGTTAAGATCCATGTATTTCCAAAAAAGAGCTGTGTTTTTATTTAAGAACTCATGAGAAAAATATTTGTGGCATGGGACTAGGAAAAAAAAATCTGAAAGGGATACACAAATATAGAGTTTATGTCAATATTGTAGGCTTGTTAAACTCGCGGTCTTATTTCATCAACATAATTAGATTGCTCTTTTCATAATATTCACTGTGGGTTCCTTTGAATAATAACTGGTAATCTTTCTTTGTATATTTTTAGAAGCCCTGTTTAAATATTTGTAACACAAACCATCATAATCATTGCTCTTATTATTACTCAATTTGTATTCACTTTTCATAAAAACATCCAAGGGCAGAATATAATATTAAAACAAAATAAATTATAACATTGATAGAACACAATAGTCCAATAAAGCAGCATTGGGCATCACACAACCTATAAGCCCTAGATAGTCTGCATTGTTTCTATCTCTGGAACCCCCTATTCCAAGATTGTGCTGAAGAAATTTGGCGGCATATATTTTTATTATTTTTAACAAAATGAACATTAATCACTCTTCAAAATCACTGCTCCCTAAAATAAAAAAGGGGAAAAAATCAGCCCTGCCCCCCTCCAATGACATTGCTGTATGACCAGCCTACTCCTTGCATCCCTAAATTATAAAATATAGTATGCTCCAAAATGTAGAAAAGGTTGCTTATCTATGCAACAAAACACAAGTAAAAGTATTCCTGGCTTGTTACTGGTCTCAAGCTTAGATTATGTTAGCATTTTCATCACCTGTAGCAGCCATTGTGGGGATGATGGTGAACATATCTTATTACAAAGAATAATGACCAAGTGTGACTAAACTTTGCTCAAGTCAAGGAACTCAATGTTTGTGTCCCTAAACCTGTTGAAGAACGCTCCCATTTAGAAAACAGACATGAGCAAATACCATAAAACGTGGTAGTTGCTAAAAAATTACAGGAGGCTGACTCACTCTGTTTTATGTTGTGCTCCAATTAAAACACTATAATTTGGCTGAGTTATAGCCATCTCAGTGGTTACCGTTTAGCCTGATGGTTTGTTTTGATGCAGCAGCGAAAGTTTACCCCAATTGCATGCAACCCCTACTCACGCCTAAAGGGCCATGTCATCACAACATTGATTTCTTTGCGCAATGATTCACACAGCTGACTAACTCCAGTGTCTGTCTAGATCACAGATTCATCCTCGGTGTCGCTACTGTTGATACTGAAGATTTTAAGGAAACAAGTGATGATCCCTAGTCTGGAACTATTTCATATATGTTTGGGTCAGTTTTATAGCTTATTGACAACCTTCCCCCGTTCAGAGCCCCCAACATTGTACAAATGTTGATCTACTATTCCCATCATTCCTGCTGACCACAATAAATGGGGGTGATGGGAACTGTTTTGATAAATCTGGAAGATGCTATCACATCTAGTTGCAAAAATCTAGATTCTATACCAAAAATCCCAGGTCTTTGCTGTCATGCAAAGGTCATCTGGATTTTATAGCCCAGGTATAGCAGCCAGAAGCCCATGACAATCTGGCCATAGCCACACTATCACATGTTCAGTGCTTCCTCCTTGGAGTTTAGCAGCTCGTATGATTGCTATTTGTATTATGAATGCTCTTACACCATTTCACCTGTCAAACGCAAACCACCTTAGAAGCAAGGTTTCTTTGTTGTACCACAGGATAGCTGTTTTTTTCCTCAATCACATAATGACATCTTAATGTACTTTCTATACTGCTTCTTGGATATTTCTTGCTCAGTAAATTTTGGATGCTGCATCTGAAAGCATCCCCCCCCACACACACACACACACAAAAATACGTTTTTTGTTTGCTCATCATTTGAAAACACCATCATTCAACTTCCATTTCCTGGTATGTAAATTCATTGAGAGAGATTTTGTTGTTGTTAAGTCCTTGCCTTCATTTTCAAACTCTCTGGAGTTAATTCACCAATCTGGCATGGCAGAAGGCCATTTTTCTTCTCTTTTCTCCCTTGACCAAGTGAAGAATTAGCCTATCATTCCAGTCCTATTTCTCTTCCACCACCACCACCCCAGATGTATTTTGCTTACAGCAGGCTAATGATTGTTCAGGTGCGGTGGGAGAAAATAAATAGAAATTATTAGCTTTCCATTCCTTTCAGTGGAGGATTGTGTGGTTGTCTCCTCACTCATTCCCCCATGAGTGATTGATCAAATTTGTACTCCACCACAATCACAAAGACTATTGGCAGATTAATACAATGCATGTTTTATCACTTACCTTTTTTGCCCTCCTGCAGACATCCAAAGTAACTACTACATGTGCAGTTTGTAGGCATGTGTAGATAAACTAGGAGAGAAAGAAGGAGGGTGGAAGGATGTTTAAATAAAGATTGTGAGTTGGAAACTATGGGAACAGATGCAGACTTCAGGCAAATTTATTTAGCCTCCAGCAAGTCCCATCAAATTTTAATTACATTGTGCCAAAATTTTATATATAGTTTTCTTTGTAATTTGTTTTTAACTTCTTTTTCATGTAGTGGAACGTAGAGATATTCCTCTCTTTAATATAACAGGCATGTATTATACAAGTATGGTAAGGCTCAGGATCCTCCAGATATTGCTGAACTAAAATTCCCAACATGTCTTACCACTGAAGATACCTGGGACTGCTGAAAGTTGTAATGCAGCAAGATCTGGAGGACCTCAGTTTCCTAGCCCTCATACACATACACACACCAGGAATAGACTCACTTCTGAGAGAAGAGAGGCTGCCCAGAGTGCTAATCAAAGTATTTTTGGCTCCAATTTGAGGCTGGAGGATAGCTTGAAGCCTTCCTCCAAACTACCATGGTGCCAGAAGAAGTCAAAAAGAGAGCAGCAAATCTAAAGTAATGGCAGAGCACAACATGAAGAATCCTGCCTTCACTTTGGTGCCTTCTGGATGGGAATAAATTCTAAAGAAAAATGGCTCCCAACAGGATCAAGGAATTTGAACAACGCCACTAGTCAATGACATGGCAAAGTTTCAGAAATATTTTAATGCAACTCTAGCTATCCTTACCTGAGTAATATTTTAATAGAGGATTAAACAAAGGGGATAAATTCCAGTGGGTTTCCATCATGGCATCCACATCTATTGGATTTGATTTGATCCTCTCAAAGCAAAAAAGTTATAGTCCAAAGAGGATGGGAGACAAGATATAACCCAATGCAACAACTCTTGGAGTGGAATCCTTCTGTACCCCTGGATAAAAACATTATTAAGCGAAGGCTAAAGACTCATTCCAAACTATACAAATCTCAAATCCCATATATTGTTTCAGCACCTTGGAATGCTACCACAGAGGATCAAGATAATCTCTTCCAAAGGGCCCCGTCGCTACAAAATAAGTCATTAATGATCCTGAGAATGACAGTAAGCCATTTGCTGTGCTGTGGTAGGTATCCCATTGCCCACACAGGATGAGAAAGTCTCTGCGGGTTGTTACTCATAGTGGTTGCAATGAATACTCCTTGGAGGGGAACACACACACATCTTCGAGACATTCTTTCTGGGGCTGAAAACAGTCTTCTTATTTATGAAGAATGCAGGCGAGCGGACAGTCTGTGGAGCCACAGATGGTCACTCTTGCTGTAAGGCAGTGTTTCTCAACCTCAGCAGCTTTCAGATGGGTGGACTTCAACTCCCAGAATTCCCCAGCCAGCATGGCTGGCTGGGGAATTCTGGGATTGAAGTCCACTCATCTGAAAGCTGCTGAGATTGAGAAACACTACTATAAGGTAACAAAGTCCATCTCTGGTGAATATCAGCACCCTACAGAAATTGGTTTACCATGCTAACATGGAAGTGTTATACTGGGCTGACATATGCAGGCATTGCTTTGGAAAGACTGAGGAAAAGATCCAAACCCCATCTATACATCCTCTTTAATGAGACATGCTTAGCAATAGCTTTTGTGTTAGATGCATAGCAGAATATAGAGAAATAGTTTGGATGTTCTATACTTGCATCCAAAGACTTAGAGCGAAGATTAAAAGCAAACTATTCAGTCACAGAAACTGGGGATCTCAGTCATGCCAGACTTTATTTCCAGGTTCTTTGAGAGAAACCATGTCAGTTTAGATGGAGGTCCTGGATTAGAATCAGGAATGGAAAGACATAAGAGCTGCTACCTCTGTGTAACCACTGAGGTTACACCTTGAAGTAGCAGCTGGGCAACATTTGGTCTCTCTGCTCCTGAAATTGTTCTACCTAGCCTAGTCATTAGTTTTGTGCATCAAGAAGAAAACTATTGAAACTGAGATTTTGTATGGGTCACTACAGTATTTATAGCTCTTAGCTTCTGACTCCATTTATTCTCGTTACTTTGATTTCCAGGCTTGATCTTCTGTTATGATTGGAGGGTGGACCTCTGGCCTGCGATATCTAGCTTCTGCTTGGCAGTTGTTTTATTTAATTAACTATTTATTTATTTAGTAAAGTTACACGGCCACCCATCTCAGGTACATGACTGTGCAGCTAACGGTTAAAAACAGAATAAAAACAGTAAAAAAAACCCAAGAAGTTTTTAAAAAACAAAAATAACATAACAGCCAAAAACTCAGTTAACACAATCAAGGCCAAGAAACAGACTCACCCATACCATCAGGGCCCCAGGCTTGATGGCAAGACCACATTTTCAATGCCTTGCAAAAGGTCAGTAGGGCCAGGGCAAATCTAATCTCTGGGAGAATGATGTTCCAGCGGGCAAGTGCCATGGCAGAAAAGGCTCTTCTTCTCTTGGGCCCTGCCAGTTGGCAGTCCCTTTTGGGTGGGACTCGGAACATGCTTCTCCTACAAGATCTCACAGGATGGGTAGACACCATTGGGGAGAGAACATCCTGTACGTTTATAGCCTACCTCAAAGTTATATTGGTATACCCAGGGTTTCTCAACCTTGGCAACTTTAAGACGTGTGGACTTCAACATGCTGGCTGGGGAATTCTGGGAGTTGAAGTCCACACGTCTTAAAGTTGCCAAGGTTGAGAAACACTGGGTATAACCCTGCTAGGGGTTTAGGGAACATATACGGTCATCAGCTATGAGGAAAATATTTGTGGCTATAGGATATACAGTACAGACGTCTTGCTTACTCACAGTTCAGTGCCACAGTGTACAACCTCAATCACAGCAGAAAGTATCTTCAGGCATCCTGCCTTTAAAGGCATAAGAAATACTGCCCTTAAAGCTTGCGATTATCCTATGAATCACTTAGCTATGTTGCTTCATGGCTGTAGAGAGTCGGGGCTGGCAATGGCTACTTGAATGAGACCAAACTCTGTATGGACTAATTATACACATCATCATCATTGGGTTGTCTGCAGCAAGCCAAGATTTCATCAGAATGAAACCCTTTCGAAATTCTGCCCTTTACTTACTTGTATGTGATGTTGCAATTCAGGTACACAAGGAGCAGAGTTTGTGTTGTGACATCACAATACATATTTTCCACTTACCCCCTTTGCTCTCCTGCAGACATGTCCTCATTTCACCTCTTTCTTGTGTACCAGCATGTCAATCATGTGCCTATCCCTGCTGTTAATTTAGTGCTGCCTCCCTCCTTCTCTTCCTTTGCTGCCTAGGATGATGTGACCAGCCTTCTAGAGTGGTTGGCAAGCTTTCACAGAGAGGATACCAACTAGCAGATTTTTTCCAAGCTAATAAATAGAAACAAAAGAAATAAATGGGGCAGAATGTTTGGATCAGCACTTGTGGCCAGTAGACATGCTGAACTACTGTAACTCTGCTTCTACAACTTGTGATTTCCGGATGTGTTGGGACAACCCTTAGAATGACAGCTGAGAATTCATGGTCTTCAAGACAGCAGGTCTGAGAAGACTGAATTATGACTGACCTAGTCATATAAAAATTTGACTGTGCTTGATTCTGCGTTGGTTCAGTCATTGTGAGGCTTCTCCTAGGATTGCAACTAGTCAGCCTTGGCTGATTTCAGAAGACCAAGCAGTGTTGAAAATATGTTGCACTGTAAAGGCAAAGGATGTCTCTTTTGAGTCAAGCTTGTCTCTTAGGGATTTCATAGATACACCTATGAAGCTTTCTTGGTTGAAAATACACAAGTGGTTTGTTTTGTTCTGGATTTTTATTTTTTTTTGTTAACTTCCCAATCCAGCCAAGGAGAAGGCTCCTACTATTTCCTGGTGGTCCTCCCATCCAAATATGAAGCAGGCCTCATCCCACTTCACCTTTTTCAGATCAGTCTAGGTGAACTAGGGGCTGCCAGCTAGGTGGTGTTTCATTCTTACTTCCCCTCAGCTCCCTGAGTTGGTAATCCATCTTGAGCATACAGTATGCCATTAGTTTCCTCTGAGAGGCCCCAAAATGGAACATGTAGCCCCTGACAGCAAAAAGATCTAAAGTAAAGAAGGAATCCTTTTCTGAACTCAAATATCCCCGAATATTTTGTATGACAATTCAAACTGCACATCTGGATCTGTACCACTGTTGCTAAGTCCAGGAAGTCTAGTATGAATTTCCATTTCATGGTGTAAGTCATCTACTAAACCTACTTTTGTCCCAAAACATGACCTAAACCCAGGCTGAAACAGATCCTGATATATGCTTTATCCAAACAAATTTAGAGTTGAGATACTCCATCTATTCTAGGCTCTTATGCATAAAACCCTGATTTGGGAATTGTTGGCAACTATCTAAGTTTCTGAGTCAGACAAGGGTGTTTATGCATCAACATCCCTTGTTATTTAGGGAAGTTCATATGATCTTGTGAGGTAAGGTTAAACAGAGATAGTGTTCAAACAGGACAAGCAACTGAGGCCATGGAAATTTCTGAAGGTTTACTTTGCTTCCAAGTGGAAGTACCTCTTTGAAGATGCTTTATGAAACAATGTGTTCCTCTTCTGAAGAGTGAAGCAAACCTGTTCCTGGGTTTTGCTACACATCACACCAGTGACCTCCTCTGCCATTGAAGAACCAGAAAAAGCTAATGGAGGGACATGGAGCATCTCAGTGGGACAGAGTTGCCACTGAGGCAAATTGGGACTGCTTCTCACAGGTCAATAAGAAGCATTTCAAACTGTTGCCCCCACAGGGGGAAAAAAACCTTGTTGGGTAGGAATAATGAGAACCCAAGCCCCAAAAGCTTACACACTCCAGGTTTGGGGAAGGCTGGCTGGCTGGCTGGCTTCCCCAATCATAAACAGATACATAAATAATATCAATCATCATCAGCTTCATTCATTTATTGACCCCACCACCACCACCAATCACTTCCATGTCATTATAAATTCATCTGGATATGAACTGCTCAAAGTGACATTGGCATTTGCTCCTAATCTTTCCCCGTCTCAGTGAACCATTCCAAAAACAGCTATGACAGGAAACTCAATGTTCAATTTTCTTAAGACAACATGCACTCCAGAAGGAATTGCATAAATGTTTACAAAAATTAAGCAGGAAATACTTTCCCAGGGTAGCTCTTGTCTTTAGAGTTTTATCGGGTCATGAAAGCTAAGATTTATTTTAAGCTAGAAGTTAACAGCTCTCCTCTCATTTCCTGTCTTCTAACAGAGTCACAAGGCACATTTTGGAAATTCAAGTGGGACATATTTACATTAACTTAGATGCAAGTTTATATTCTTGCTTTCTGATAGTAACAAGTTCTTTCTTACTATTTGTTGATACAATGCTAAATAGACCTTGAGTTGAGCTGCACCATTATTCTACATATAATGATATTCTGCCCAAAACGTATGACAAATTTTGAGTTATGCACCTACACGGCAACCCTGTAAAATACTCATGTTAGAATTGATGGAAGGATGGCTTTCAGCTGGCTCTCATATATTACGGATAATATGGCTTAAATCTTCACTAACTTTCCCTGTGGATTTGAGGGGGACTCTAAGTCACCCCAACTAAGACTGGAAACACCCCTCTGTTCACAAGTTTTCTTTGCAATTTGAAAATAATCCCAACTATCTGAAATAGTCCCATATTCTTGATTTAAAAACATTACCCTGCATTGGAGGCTCTGGATATCTTAGGGGCAGATGGCATGCCACAAGACACATACTAAGAAAGGGCAAACGAATCAATTGTTATTTTTCTCCATTTTTCATTTTTGTTCAAGTTTCTCATTTATGCCGACGTCTGCGCATTTTGATGCACGTATCAAAGGTATTTTTGTTTGCAGTTGTGCCTGGCAAACCTGATGTTTTTTGTTTTTGCAAACTATTTGCTATGCTATAGTGCACGCTTCCATATATATGCACGTTTTTTCCTACAGTCTTTCCCTACTGCATTTGTATGTGGTAAATTTCACTGTAAAAATTGGAGAACTGCAAATTTCAAATAATGAAGAAGCTTGGGATTATATAACGGTTCAAAAAGGCAGAAATGCCCGTGGTTGCATGGAAAATGCGGGCTAAATGAATATTCTCCCTCATCCCTGATTAATGATGTGCCATCAAGTTGGTGACAACTCTGAGCAACCACATGGATAGACTTTTTGAATCATCAATCACTTATAATTTGTGTGTGTGTGTTTCTATAAAATACAGGAGCGGTTTACCATTGCTTTCTCCTGCACAGTATTAAATGATGCTTTTGCCATTGTCACTGAAGTATCTTCTGCCTCCAGCATCTTCCTACATCACTACTATATCAATATAGGTGCCTCCTTGCTTTAGGTGGGCGGCTGCGATGATCTTCACACCTTGGCCAACGCTACTGGGAGCATATTCTCTTTGTATACATTCCTGGCAGCCTTTGGTCATTCATCCCAGGAACAACCCCTTCCACCATAAGGCAGCATAGTAGGATTTGGGGGAGGCAGGGGGGATCCCTAGTACTCCTACATCTTTCCACAATCATTTTCCTGCTGTTCTCTTCTTTCCAGTACAAGCTGTCCACGGCAGATGTCTTACAGTGAGTCCCAAAGCAGGTTTACTTAGAAGTAAGTCCCCTTATCTTTAAGGGGCTTAGTCATTAATATACTGTATTTAGAATTCATGCTTTTTAGTGTACTTGTTCAGCAAACCCAGAGGAGAAATTGGTCCTCCTCTCAGCAGGCAGACACAAAACAGAGGCAGACTTATGCATTCAAGATCACTCTTCCAGTCTGCGCTCTTAAATATTTCACAGCCAACAGATAAAGTTTAATAAACAACTGTCACTGCTGCATAAATCTACTGGACAATGTACGATCTCGACTCTCCACTTTTCAAACCCACGCTGATGCATGCTCTAATAGGTCTCTTCAGTGCCTGTTTAAAGCTCTAATCAAAGGGAATTTTCAATTTATTTTGCTCTCCAGAGTTATACGGGAAATCTTATTTTAGCAATTATTGAGAGTGGAACAACGAAGGGCATTTCCTGCAGAGCTCAGCAGTGAGCAGCATGGAGAAGCAACGGTGGAAACATGAAACTTTCTTAGTGCTGTTTCTTGTCCTGGTTCAGATATTTGGCTTAGAAGATGGCAACCGACAGACAGCAGAGATCTGTTCCACGCATACCATTTTACCTGGACCGAAAGGTGAGGTGCTAGAAAGACTTCTGAGGTAAACATCCCTGCAACACTAATGCCCTTTTCTATGATTGCACCCTCTCCTCTTCCTCTCCTCCTGCAAGTTCTTATGCCATAAGAAATGGAAAATAAGGTGGCCAACTTTTCAGCTGGTTCCTGCGGTGATAACATTGCTGAGTAACTTATCGTGCAAGCTTCCGACTTTATTTTTAGTGCAAAACCATGAAAAGGGTTATTTGTGGAGCCTTTAGCAATTGACAGGCACAGAACGAACCAGCCTAAGCAGAGGCAGGAAAACTGGCATTTTAGACTGAGGAATTATGGCATGAAATAATGAATATTTCAAACGTCAGTTGCATAATTTCCTGCTATTAACCACTGCATTTTAGGATCCAAACATTTTCATCTATCTGGCTGCAGCCATCACAATAAAAGAAATGGAATGATGAAGGGCTGATGGGCCTGTAGCATTTCCTGAGTTTATTTTTTGGCGAAGAAAATGCATGTGCAAATGTTTTAATTGCAGTGAAAGACAACCCGCTAGCCCCAGCATGTTACCTAGAATTTCTGATTATAAATTCACATCCATATTTCAACAGCTCTGGAAAAGATTTTGTGTTGAATCTAATGCTGTATGGATGAATTTTGGAAGGCCCTGTACTGTATAACTTTTATGTTGCAACCAATATTGTCTTGACTACTGTAGAATTAGGAATAGGCCTACGAGCAAAGATAGGCTGTTCACGTGTTTATGACTGAAGCATTCTGTTGGCTGAACCATCCCTAACTTGGTGTCCACTATATGTATAATACTACAACTCTCAATGATGATGTTTGCTTGGCATGATGGGAACGGTAGTCACACACACATAGAGGGATCCAGGTTGGGAAAAGCTGGTTTAGTACACCTCAGCTATGAGGCTGAGTCATAGCTTTGATAGTTGTACCTTTAATTTGGGTCTGTGTGCTCATCTCTTGGGGCATATTTTGGGCATAGCAGCTGCCAGCACTGCCATCAGGACACACTGCATTTGCCTTACCTCCACCAGAATGGGAGGTTATGAGTTATTCTTTTAAGTTGCACACAATCAGTGCCCTATGGCATTGTGGTCAATTTAAAGTAGTAGCCTCCATGTCCCAAAATAGGGAGCAGCAACATAGGAAGGATCCCGGTGTAGACTGTATTGCCCAAGTCTTCCTGAAATGCAAGTCAGCTATGCCTGGAGAACGTCCTGAAATGGGATGCATTGAAAATTACAGTCTGCAGCTGGGCTTCATCTATAGACTACCCCATTACAGGCCAGCATTATGTGAACCCAGGCTTTGTGGTTAATTAATGGTTTGGCATCTTGTACAAGTTAAGTCAGTAAGGAGAGCACAGTTAAGCTAACAATATACAGCATAGCTATCTACTCCTAAACTTGATGATTCCAAACTGTTCAAATATGCATCATGTTACAAGCCCCACCCTTTTGTATTTGCATTGCAGCACTGCATAAAAGTATGCCATGGGAAGAGTTACCATGATGTGGTGACACGTGTGTCATGCTGCATCTATGCTATGTAGCAGTGCGCTTCTTGAAAAGAAAAATTAAGGACTGGAAGCTTCCATTTCAAATCTTAGACCAGCCCTTATCACTGTGCACTCTTACACAAATCACAAGAGATCTTTGCTGGCATTCATCCTATTTGTTGGAGAAAATGAGGGCGTGCAGCCTAAACATCTTAGCACAAACATTTTCAGGGCTGGCTCACATTTGGGAAAGATTAGAAGTTAGGTTCTCCCAATGTCATCCAGGTATTTTGAATGCTTCTCACAAACTTTAATGCTAATGTTCACAGGGAAGTTACAGGTATGTCTGAGGCAGGCTGTGGACCCTGCCTGGATCACACAGAGTTTTCAATCATGGGGACGATGATACACATCTTCTTACTGTCTCTCTGATCAGTGGGAGACCTCAGCAGAGATACTAGGTACACTCTCAGTGTTAGATTATAGCTTCTGAAATTTGTACCCAAGCTTTCCAAGCAGAGCTGCCTCAGATAGTTATAAACTGCTTAAGTGGGGATCTCTCTCTAAATTATTCTGCAAAACATCAAGCTAGCTAAATAAACCGATTCAAAATCCAGAATGTACACTGAAACAGAGCATACATTTCATCAGTTCCAGTAAAAATGTATTTAACTAAAAATTGCAGCTGTGAGAGTTGACAACTGAAATCCTATAGCATGGATGATCTGATATCTCAAAGCCCATGCTGACTTTAAAAGGCAAAAAAGGCAGAAAATACAACAGAAAATAAAGGTAAAATCTCTCTCCCAAGTACAATTTGGGGGTCCTAGTAAATACATGGACATATCCATGTTGTTGCTGGTGAATAATAAATCTCTACAGTACTGAGTGCTCAATTGGGGTGTTTGATGCTGCCCCCTGGTGGCTATGAATAAGAACCTCTAAGGCTGTAAATGCTGAAAATGAATTGAAAGAGCTCATGCAACTCTACCACTTCTCCACTGTAAATTAAATCAGCTCAGCTTTGTTCAGGCTTTCACACAAACCTGGAAAAATGCCACTGATTTTAGGAATGGTCTCATTCAAGTACATGTGACATTCAGTTCTAATCTGCATTGTATAGCACTATTTCATTCCAATATAAAAGACACAGTCATCCCCAGGCACCCAGTTTTTCTTCTGAAGACTTTTAAAGACAAAATCTGAATAGTTCCTCAGAAAAGAACTAAAAAGGACAGAACAGCTTTCTCCTTTCACATTTCCTTTGTAACTTGGGCATAATGGAAGCTCAGGCTAACCCAAAAGTCATTTATTGGCTTGTCTACATTTATATCCTTCTGACTTTCTTCCATATTGACTTTCAAGGTGGCCTGTCTTGTTTTTTGCATCCTAAGTCTTCAGATTTTAGGGACAACTCTTCTTCAGGCTATGTCCATCACCAAAGTGACTGGGATTTGGAAAGATGTACACATCAGGAGGTCCCAGGAGGGGGAAATCCTCTCTACCTGATGTTATTCTTCTAGCCTTCTCTAAACTTCAGATATATTGAAATCAAACTCCCATCATCCCCAGCCAACAGGTGAGCATGACGATGGGAAAGGGTTGGTCTGAAATAAAAAAAAAAACCACACCTTTCCCCAATATATGCATTTTTTAAGCAATTGACAAACACCTCTCTCCCCAGTATTCCAAATTGTTTTAAAGAAAGTACAAGGAAGGGGATTTCAGCTGGATATTAGCAAGACTTTCCTAATGCTAAAGGCTGTTCAACAGTGGAATATGCCACCTTGCAAGTCTGTGGATACTCCTTCAGTGGAGGCGCTTAAACACAGGTTGGATGGCCCTCTGTTAGGGACACTGTACTAGAGAATTGCTACATTGGGCAGAGGGCTGGTCTGGACTCTGTCCAAGGTCCCTTCCGACCCATACATTCTATGAAAAATGGAACCATGGATTGCCCACATCTCCTCTGCTGATGCTTCTCACCTGCTGAAATCAATATGCACTATGCGTAGTTCGTATTGATTTTAGCAGGATCAGAGAGATTCAGAGAGGACAAGACTACCAGAATATATGTAGAATCTTCAGGTTTAAATACAATTAGGTCCTAGACATTTCTAGTTGGTGGGGAACAGCAGCTGGAGCCTGTGATTGAACTCTTCTGGCCTTGTAGCTTTCCTTCCCAAAGGGCTCAGGTTGGTCATTAGCTAGTTGCCATCAAATCAGGCTCAGCTCCTGGTGGACACATATGCAAATACGGGTAATCTTGACTTGAGGCCAATCATAAATTAAATTTCTTTCCAGGACTTTCCTTTGATCTGAGTTGGCTCTTTATGTTTTGAATAGCATCTTAATGACTTGCCAATTCATTTGATGGGAAGCACCATATTTTCCCATAAAAGCATTTGCCGTAATACTTTTCTCCATGGTTAAAATGCGCAAAGAGACAATGCTAATAGGTTGGAATTCTTTGCAATGCACTGATGATGTTACCAAGTTGGGTAATGAAAATGTCTGCAAGCAAACCGCCAAGCTCAGAGACCACCAAGGACTCCACAGTTCAACTCTGAGCTACAGATATTCTCTTCTATTGAGATCTTGTATTTGCTACAGCAGCCCAACACAGCTACCTCTTCCTGAATTATGTGACTTCAACCAATATTCAAACTGTAATTTTCAACGTCCTTGCTGAACTGTCCAAGGAAATAAGGACGTGCAATTGGGAAGATCTACTGATGTAATTGTATGATTGGTCCTCCACATCAAAAATGAGGGAAATATTGTGTGTGTTGGGGTGGGGGGGAAGGATGAGGAATAGCAATGGGCAATGAAATTTAATAGGAACTTCAAAGGGATTTGAATTGAGGTCCTGAGTGAAATCAGTGAAGGCATTTTTGAAGGGATAAAATGGGAGTATAGTCTATGGCAATGTGGTGTGTTTGGAGGGTTTCTCTTTCATTATTCTGACAAATGTCAATTATAAACTCCTTGACATCAGTCAGCACCTCCAAGGCCTGTTTCTTGTGGTCACTGCTTTTTGCTGCCCATCTAATAATCATAGTTGCAGAAGTTCCCCTCCGAAAAATGACCCTGCCACATTCTGAATTCCTTGCTAGAAATGGAAAGGACTTCAACACCACATCCTCAAACCTGGCAGAACTGTTTTCCTGTCGTCTTTCCAATCGCTCCCTTCTTGTCCAGGCCATGTGATCGCCATGCTTTAAAAAAATTAAAAATCCTAAAAGTCAAAGTTCTTTAGCTACATAACTCTAATCCTGCAGACAGAGGAACAAATTAGGTAACTTGTATTATTTATATCTCTATTTCACATGTGGCAAAATTGATTGCATTATTTCTAGCCTCAAAGGACAGCAAGCAGTTGTGTGAGGTTCTGTCCCAGGCTAGTAGATACACTAATCAAGAGCTTCTTTAATTTTTGAGATCTTATTGTCCATACACTTTCAAGCATGTCTTCCATGAGGGCTAGAAACTGAAAGAAAAATAGAAACTCTCTGGAAACTCAATTTTCTGTCAGTCCATGTCTGTGGCCTCTGTCAGCACTCAGCATCCTAGGCAGTTGTCCAGACCAACAGATGATGCTTGTCTTGAGGCATGCTTTATAAAAACAAACAAAACCCAGTTTACTGCTCTGAGCAGCATAGCTGCCATTTAAACTTTCAACAGTGACCCAGAGTAATGTTCTTTCAGGCGATTGTGGTTAGAATCCAGCTGTCCAACTCTCCCAATGGCTGGCTCTTGACAGACCTGGAGAGGGACCTGCTGTTCTGTTTTCCTGCCAGAGCCAATGCACATAATATCCTGATCACATTACACAGTAGGGCCAGCTTTTTGTTATACTCAAAGATGTCATGCCTTTAATATCCTGCAGAAATTAAGCAACAAAGCTTTTCACAGCATGAGATACAGGGGAAACCTAGATCTGCCAGGGATATAGCAGATGAAAACACAAACACTGCCATTAAAACAAGAGAACCTAAGTTAGCATCCCAGGGCAGGAAGTGAATGATACAAAGCCTTACCTTACTTTTCTTAGATTCCACTTCAGCTAGCACTCTAGGAGGAACAGAGCTGTAGAAGACGTGTAGGAGATTTTGTGGTGTTCCGGCAGCCATAGCCAGCATTGCAAAGGGTGAGGGGTGTTGGGTGTCAAGCACCATCTGAAGGCTCCCCGTCTAGGAGAACATCCAGAGACACAGTGGCTAACTAAATTAATTATAATATATTGACCTAGAAGTAACTTTTATTGAAATCATAGCCAGGATGAGCAAAAGTCAAAATCATCTGGATGAGACCTTTATTAGGGAAAGGTGAAGTCTTCTGTGAGCACCTCTGGACTCATCGTGATTTCACAGACACATCTGTATGTGGCAATAATATGGAAGTGCTTTGCTTCCTTTCCATATGTTGCTTTTTTTTTTTTTTTCTGGTTCTCAAGTATAGTTCACAGTTCTGAGATATCCTGGTGGTGTCTTATCCAAACTGTGGCTCTGCTTAGTTTTGAAAGATCAGCCAAGATCAGCCAGGTGCTGCCATAAAAGGGTATGAAAACTTTTGAAATGTCAAAAACTCCTCATAAGACAAGATGAAATCAAAAGAAGGGATAGAGAAGAAAGAAAGAATGTGAGAAAGCAAGCCCATTGCCCATTTGTTGATTTAAAGACAGTGTGTGAAAAAGTTAATAGGCTTGAATTATGGTGTGTTGAAGGTTGAATGAAGAATCCAGTAAGAGCAGTACATGATGGAATAAACCATGTAAATAAATAGAATGCTTAGCAATTGAGCAGGGAGGAAATTAAGGATGTGTCATATGCCCTTAATTGTTTAATATATTTATGGATAAAAGCATAAGGAGCAGTTGTGGTGACATTAGAGGTGTGTTGCCTGAAGATGTAAATGCACATGTACTTTTGTCTGGGTGCAAGGCCATGTTTTTGGCTAAGAACCCAAATGTTTCACAGCATATTGTTAGACTGTGTGCTTCAGCAAGAAATATGGATCTGAAGATTAATGTATCGAAGACCAAAGTAGTTGTGTTTGACAGGGAAGAGGGAGTGGACGAATGGACATTGAACAAAAATGGCAAAAACGAAAGTAGATGAATTTGTGTACCACAGTAGAATGCTTCCTGATGATGGAAGATGGACGGAGGAATGTTAAGATATGCAAATGCTAGTAAAGCAATGGTTAGCATGTGGTCCATTGAGAAGCATGAGTATTTGCCACACATACACCACAAAACAAAATGGCCGTGTATAGGAGTAGGGTTCTGCCCATTTTGTTACCTGGAAGTGAGAACTGGGAACAGAATTGAGAATTGGGAATGGGTTACTTCTAAATTTGGTAAAACGAGCCAAGATAGAATCAAGAATGAATATAGAATGGATACCAAAGGAACATTGTAGTGGGTTGCTCATACAGAGAGAATGAGTGAAGACTGAATCACAAAACTATATTTGAAGGCACAGAAAGGAAAAGAGAGGGAAAGTTGAGAGGTGAGAAATTTAAAGAAAACACGGCCATGTATGAACTCGATGTATGGATATAGTGAAACAAGGATGGTTTGCTAAGACAAAAGATATGGAGATGTATAGTGACTGTCATTAAATCTGTATTTAGCCATATTTCCTTGTCTTTTCCCTCTCTCACATCTTTAATTTATTTGGCTTACTATTTCTTACTCCTTTTCTGCATTTTGCATAATACTGCTTTCTCAGAAGGGGAATAGCATGATGGTTAGGTATATATTATGGGAGAGAGAAGAAACAATCACGTCCAAAAATTAATCCAAATGCTTGAGCCATAAAGCCTACAATTCAAAGTCACTCCCAAGATGGAGATATCAGCTGACTGCAGCGTCAGTATTAGGTTAGGACAAACCTTATCTTTAAGGATATCACTGCACCAGGTACAAAGCCATTACCATTTAACTATGGATCTGGGATCTACCAAATTCAGTGGGATGTAAAACTGACCAGATCAGAATTGACTCGCACGTCTTATTGTAGAAAGGATAAGTGGTATCCATTTACTTACCACACCATAATTTGCTGAGGAATGCCAAGCCTGCCAGAAAACAACAAAACATTTATTTTTTTAAGCATCACAACGCAGAACACCACAAGAGGGCAGCAAGGTACAAATCTTGGTACATTTTCCCATGATGCATATTATTTAACAGCTGAATTACTTAAGGAAATGGACTTTCACCCAGCTTAATACAAAGGGAGTTCTCCCAAGTTTGATCCTGGAGCAGAAAGGCCAGGGTGTGGTTTAAGCATAGTTTGTTGAACAAGCCATAATGGCTCAGATTGTGCATCATGTTAAGCCACAAAACTGGGTTTACATGCCAAAATGGCTGTGTTCGCCAAGTCAAAAGCAAACAAACAATATTATGGCTTAATGTGTGATGTGAACCCCACCACAGAATGGGCTGGGTGAGCTTATTTTTCTGGATGAAGGGCTTTGTTGTGGCAGGAAAATCCTTCAGGACCTGCCCTCCACACACACACACACAAATACTTAATTGCCTACCTACCTCATTTTAGAGGGCAAAACATCAAGAGGATAGGCACAGAGCATCATCTTCCCCAGTTCATTATTATTCCAGGGAAGATCTCGGCAACAACAGGAAATGCAACAAGATGGGCAGATCTTATGTGCAGTAGGAGAATTAAATCTATTGCCATCCGCATAGCTCTTTAAAGCCTGAAGTTTCTTTCAAGTCATGCTTGGTGACTTTATGGAAGGGGGGGTACATCTAGCAGAACAATCCCAGTTAAATAGCTAAAAGTCAAATCTGTGGGAAGAAGTATGTATAGAATTACATTAATCCACATGTACACAAAATGCCAAGCTTTGCTTTTCATCGGCAATATGTGGCGATGCTAGAACAGTCATTTTTGTTCCCATGGATACCAACATGCCTGGACACAGTCTCTGACTCTAATGATGAATTCTTCAAACTTCGTGTGTTTGTTTATAAAGGCATTCCTCTAATGCAATACATCCACGATTGGTGGATTTCAGATGTGTGGAGCTCAACTCCCAGAATTCTTAGCAAAGGCCATGCTGGCTGGGGAATTCTGGGAGTTGGAATCTACAAATCTGGAAGCTACCAAGCTTGGAAAACTACCACTCTTGGATAATTGATGTTTATATTTACAGAAACGTCTCTGGGCTACAGATTGATTTGACTGGCATTGACTGGGGACATGGAACAACCTTATTCATTTTGTCTTCTGTCAAATTGATGTTTTGTCCCTGAGAACTCCTTCCGGTTATTTTGAGAGCATGCTGATCACACGCTCTCCACATTTTGCATAGACTTAGTATCCTAAATATGAGAATGGTGATGAGGATATGGGTTCTTGATCCTATTTCCCGAAGTAAAGTTGTTCCAAGTACATTTTCTCTACTTGTATATAATGGGTTAAGAACCCAAATCCCTAAGGAAGTACCAAGTATTATGAAGGGTTTGGCATATCAGAAAATAGGAGTTGGGCCAATAGACTTCATGTCTTCAAAAATTAAATCATATCAGCATTTCCTAAATGTTGTTGTTACCTATGACATGTCCCCTTCCTATATGTTTCTGTTTAAAGGAGATGAAGGTGAAAAGGGAGACCAAGGAGAAATGGGAAGAAGTGGGAAACTTGGCCCCACAGGATCCAAAGGTAAAACCATTTATGGTGATTTGTTGTATGGTAAAAACATAGGGAGCAGTCCCTTACTACTTCAAGTTTCACAATGGCTGCGTTGACCCAGCATGCTTAACTTGGGTACTGAATTAGCCCAAATGGGCTGGGTTGGCACAAGACAGTAAGCCCTAAAAAACATCAAAATTTAAACCAAGGTTTTGTAACCTTATTAACTTTAAGATGTGTGGACTTGAACTCCCAGAATTCCCCTGCCAGCATGCTGGCTGGGGAATTCTGGGAGTTGAAGTCCATGCATCTTAAAGTTAATAAGGTTACGAAACACTGATTTAAACTATTCAAGCTTAGTATGTAATGCCAATGCAGCCTTTAGGCCTTCAGCTAATCTGGTTAAGTGTATTGTATGAACACAGCCATTCCATTAAATATTTTTACAAATATTTGTAAGCTTGTCTTGTTTCTTAATCCCAGAAGGAAGCTTGTCTTGTTTCTTAATCCCAAAACAAGCTTGTCTTGTTTCTTAATCCCAGAAGGAAAGGAATTATTTAAAAGGAAGCTTATAAAGAAAACTATCCAGAGGGTTACTTACGAGTGATTTTTTTCAGTGCTGACTCCTGGTGACTGCTTGGACTAGTCCCTGCAGTTTTCTTGGCAAGGTTTTTCAGAAGCAGTTTACCATTGCCTTCGTCCTAGGGCTGAGAGAGAGGGACTGGCCCAAGGTCACCCAGCTGGCTTTGTTGGCAGGACTAGAACTCCCAGCCTCCCACTTAACCACAACCCCGAACTGGCTCCCTATGAGGGAATTTTAGACTAAGCTAAACAAATATTTTAGAATTAATCTGTTTAATTTAAATGAATTTTAAAATGGCACCCTTTTCATCTTTTCAAAACCTCATGAGATGATAAAATGGCTTTACATGGACTTTGGTGTGGGTACGGCATTGTTTAATGCCACTGGATCTGGGCTGCCCAAATCAAGATGATCACAAGATGGCAGCAAGGCGACCCAAAACTTTCTCTTTCCAATCATGTAATGGTCATTCAGATTTTTGCAGGCCAGATACAGTAGCCCTATTGTTATTTGTTTGCTTGCTTGCTCGCTTGATTGATTGATTGATTGATTGGCTGACTAATATAGCCACCCATCTCACAAACGTAACTCTGGCAGCTTACAATAAAATAGATAAAAACCAATAAAATACATAATATAAAATAAAAACACAGCAGCCAAGCATCATAAAATAACCATCAACAAAGCCAAGAGACAGGCTTTATCACACTTCCAGAACCCCAGGCCTGGGCACAACACCAAGTTTTCAGGGCCTTGCAAAAGACCAGCAGGATTGGGGCTAACCTAATCTCAGGTGGAATTATGTTCCACAAGATGGGTGCCAGGGCAAAAAAGGCCCTCCTCCTGGGCCCTGCCAGCCAACACTCCTTAGCTGACGGCATCTAGAGCAGGTAGGATGGACAGGAACAACTGGGGAGAGATGGTCCTGTTATTAGCTTAGTCCCAAGCCATGCCTTGATGGCCCCACAGACTCTCTGTGGAGGATGGTATTTTAAAGTATGCAGAGATGCAAAGATAACTCCTGTCTGCTACTTTTGGAAGTAGCTGTATCTTTTCCCAGAATGATGTGGCAGCTGCAGAGGAATGAAATCCAAAGTATTGTACAGCTCTATTTATTACCTCCTGAATCACCAGCAGCTTGCTTTAAATACTGGTTGCTGGGAAACAAAATGGAAGGGGACTTTCAGTCTCTAGTTCAAGCTTGTGAGCTTCCCAGATGCATCTAGTTGTCACCGTGTGACCCAGAATGGTGGTCTATACAGCTCTAGGGTCTATCCAGCTGAATTCTTTTTAGGTTCTTACACATAATTGCCCTGCTGACGTGCACATCTTACCCAAAAGAGTATGAGAATAACAATCAGGGAGTTGCATATACATTTAATGATTTTTTTTTCTTAGTCATCATTTAAGAATATTTTTTGAAACCAAAACATAACTCCTACAGGCATCTCAGTGGGGAGTTTTGAGTGAGGCAGATAAGCTTGGAAATGTCATGTTGTTTCTTCTACAAGAGTGCAAAGAAAGGGAGAGAGTCAGCCATCTGCTACTAGACAACTCAGTATGGTACGTTAACAGAGGCAAATCCAAGTCAAACTCTCTTCAAAAGGGGGTCCATTCTGTTGGATTGGACTAGAAAAAACATATGCAACACCTTTTAAGTGGACTAGCGAAGGATATGTGACATTAAAAAAAAACAATTAGTTCGAAAATAGAATTCCTATCAATACTCCTGATGTTTTGCTTCCATAGCTCTCCTCCTACAATGTCTAGTCAGAAGGGAGAACTTCTCACCACTTCATAGCTACACAGATGTCTCCTCTTAATGACTGGAATGCTAGATTAGAACATGGCCATCTTAGTCCAGCATCTTCTTTCTTACAGCAGCCAGCAAAACACTGCTAGAATGTTCTAGAACTAGAGGTGGAGACACACCCCTTTTCTACCATTGTACCCTTCAACTGGTATTTGAAGGTACAGTGGTGTTGAAAAGTTTGTGAACCCTTTTGAATTTTCAATAGTTCTGCATAAATATGACCAAAAACGTGATCTGTTCTCCGCACAAGTCCTAAAACTAGGTCAAGAGAACCCAATTAAACAAATGAGTTTAAAACATTATACTTGTTCATTGGTTTGCTGAGGGAAGTGTTCCTCAATATTTATTTCAATATGTTTATTTATTTCAGTGCATTTCAAAATCTACCGACGTGTCTAAATTAATAACATTAGAAATGTAATATGTGATCTGTAAATTTAAAAAAATGAAAGAAAAAAATAAAACTGAAGGGAATTTAGCTAATTTGCTTGAAAATCCTTCTCCTAACCCTTCTGAAGAAAAAAAAAATGGTTCTAATATTGACAAAGCTCTGCTAGTTTTCTTGATTGAGATACCCTCTCCTGTGTACAAAGTATTTATAGCCATCGTTTATTGATATATTTGATATACTTTATATATAGCCTAGAAGAACACATGCATCTTTTATATGCAGCAATTCCTCCAAAATCATTTTAAAAGGCCTAGAAATTTCAATTATAGGACAAGCACAAACCATGGGTTAATGTTCTAATTCCCAAATTTCATGTCCACTTATTTTACCCAATCTTTAATCATTCCCTGAAATGTCCGATAAATGGAAAATAACGCTTTTATTATTAATCTCAACTTGAAGTCAAAAATACCTTGTCTCGGTCTCATGGTTTTTAAAACAGCCCATCACTGATTTAAATGGCATTTAAACTCAACATTCCATGGATAATAGAGATAATATCAATTCCAGCTACTCCTTTCAGTTTCTGATAAAAACACATTTCTGCTTCAGGAACATCCAATAAAAAATTCAGTTCCCTTAATAAACATGGAGTTTCAGAAACCATCAAAGCAAAACACTGAAAATACTGACATGAAGTATATCAAACATAGCTTCAAACTCAGCTTCAAAAATGCTTCAGAAAAGATAAGTTGATGCAAGTCATAATATTATCCAATGGACATTATTTAAAGAAGGCTTCAAATTTTGCTCTGAGACTCAATGAAACAATCTCCTATTTCTTGTATTTCCAACCCAGGAAACAAAGGAGCAATTGGTGATATTGGTGAGCAAGGAATGATAGGTAAAATTGGACCAATTGGCAGAAAAGGTAAGTATAAACTGATAACACTTTTTCACTGAATTGTAAACCCCAGTGCAAAATCACAAAACACCTGCTCTTTATGTTTCCCAAATGAAACAGAAGGGTTTTATTTCCAAAACAAAGGTACTGTTAACTTATGCTTCTCTTTCCATGGCTACCAGCATGAATCCATTCAGACTATCTTGGTATTGTCTATGGTTGTGGAAAAACTCTTTATAACTATGCATTTCGATTTCCCCAGTAATGCTATCTGTTGAATTCATTATTATTTAGGGCCCATGCAATTAAATACAAGAGCAAAGAATTTCTGCAATCTACAGTATGCTGAAGAGGGGAAAAAAGAATGAATAGGTTTAATTTAAAATAAGCTTTGACACACTTGAGTTCATTTCACCAAATGCTGAAAAATGTAAAATACAGAAGGAATATTCAGAAGCCTCTTCAATGGACAGATGAGAGAAAAATAGGTGGGAACCTCCTAGTCTCTGCTGGGAAGACTGTAACTCAGTGTGGTGCAAATGCAGAAGGTCATAGGTTCAATCCCAGTCCTTTCCAGTAGGATTAATAAAGTTCTCAGTCAATCTAGCCAAGATCCTCCATCCCTCTTGAGCAGATACACCCTTCGATACATCCCTATCAGCCACATTTCCTGAAAGCTCCATGTTCAATTTTATTTTGAAGGGAACTAAAGCCTAAACAGATGTGTGCATACGGGCCTTCCCTATGGAAGCAGGAACCTTGGGGTTGGCTAGTCAAACTTAATGCAGCTGTGTTGGGAGCCTGGCCAATAGGCATTTTGAGATTCATGTTATGGGGCAGTTCACTTACACATTCACTGAAGACATATGCATTTCTATGCAATGCTCAGATGTTTCAAGAACAAAATTGTTCCAGGGGCACTATCTAAATTGGCAACAACTGGTTCACTTTTCTTGTAGCCAACTAATTGTCTTTTTACTCTTCCTTCTATATTTTCCCACTGTTCCTTGCAGAACTCTCCTAACTTAGAAATATTGTTGGGGCTCCTTGCAATGTACTACATGCTTGAGATCTCCCCACAGATTTCCAATAATATTTAAATCCAGGGACTATGAAAGCCATTCCAAAGTTTTATCTTTCTTTCTTGTGAATACTTGAGGGTTGATTTGGAAGTAGGTTTTAGGTTTTGGTCTGCTTAAATACCTTATCTCTTTTCAGCTTCAATTTTATTATTCAATGCTGAATATGGCAATGAATTCAGAATTATAAACATCTGTATATATGGACCATTTTTCACTGGAAACACAATGCAGAAGTACAGAAGATTACTCTCTTTCCTCTCCAATTGTAGTCCTGTTGAAAATTATCCCTCTGCCTTTAAAAAAAGAAGTCCTATTGATGCCAATAAAGCTTTTTGACCTGCCTGGGGCTAATAGCAACTAGGGCTGAATTCTCATAGAGGGAGAGGGAAGATTAAACCTCTGCACCTCCTCTACTGCAACTCCATTAAAAAAAAAATCCTCCTCCAGGGTTCCCATTTATTCATAAATAGTTTCCTTAAGCGCCTCCAAAATCTGCAAAAAAGTTCTCATTCCAAAACTGAAGTTCATATCCTACATCCAATGGGGATTCGCTTATTATCTCATTATCTTTTTACAACAATTGTCCATCTCAGTTTTTGCTGCCTTTGCCTGAAGAAACAAAGGTACCAGCCACTAAGTCTTTAAACTTTTAATGGGTCATCTATTAAAATCTAAAGTTTACTATTCCAAAACAAAAGCTTTCAGAGCCTGCCTAGAAAAGTCTATATGGAAATAGATTCAATTTGTATTCAGTGGAACTTATTCCAATGTATGTAAAACTGAAGTGTTTACCTTGGCCATCCACCTTTGCACTTTATTCATTTCTCAAAATCCACTTTGCGAATGTGCCTGCAACTTTCTGATGGAAGACAATGTATTTTCTTCTTTATTTAGGTGACAAAGGGGTAAAGGGTGTATCTGGAGTCCCTGGAGGAAAGGGTAAAGCAGGTACACATTGTTTGCTCTTCTTTTGCATTTCTGAAGCACTTTTGTCCTTTAGAACAGGGATGGCCAATTCTAGCACTGTGTACCCTAGCCTGCTGGTTCAAAGGACAAGGAGGAAGAAGCATATTTTATTATACTAGCATATCCTATCACTATCACAGCAGGTGACAGTACCAGCCAACCTTGGCTGATCTCAAATAAATTAACCAGAGTGAGACGTGGGAAATAACTAGGAAATCCAAGGGCTGTAGGCTAAGCTAAGAAGTAAAGAAACATTCTAGAAGAAAACAGTGGCAAACAACTTCTATGTTATGGCTATGAAAACTATCTGGATATGACCATGTGGTTACCCAGAGTCAAGCTTGACTTGCGGAGATGTTTGTCTTTATCCCTCCACAAAAGTTCAATTGCCTGTAAAAAATAAAAAAAAAAAATTTTTTTAAAGTTCAATTGCGCAGTAATGTCTTACCAACTAGCTGTAAGACAAAGATCAGGGAGGAAAAATCAAATGAAAGGCCCTCACTTTTTCAACTGGGTAATCCAGCATGCTTTCTCATTATATACTTCCTGAATCTATCCACTAGAGATTAAGAATTTGTGACTCCAGAGACATTGCTCAACTACAGCTTTCAGCAGCCACAGCAGTATGGTCCACCGTGACTTCAATAAATAACATCTGGAGGGCTGCAGGTTCCCCAATCTTCTAGATTTGATCTGGAATGAACTTTCACACTTTTCAGAGTTTTGTGATCCAGACTAAACGTTAAATATGCACATCAACACTCACAAAGTAGGGGGAACTATGCATAAAAATGTATGCAATTGAGGAAAAATGCTTGTAAAGCCTCATATTACAGGAAAAAAAACGTAAACATTAGGAGAAAAGTGCATGAAAACCTACATTAGAGAAGGACAATACATTGCAAATAGCAAAAGATTATTCTATTTACGAAAGAAAGGAGAGAGATCATTGAATTAATGCTATGAAAAAAAAAAACAACTCCAAGGAATAATGCATTATTAGAACCTAAACCAAACTGAGTGCTATTTTTAATTATTTGAATGGGTTACATTTATGAACTTGACGAGTTCTTTATTCTATTCCTTGGTTTTAAATACAATGTTTTCTTAAGGACACTGGTTTATTTTTAAAACAGATATTGGGCTTCTTACTAAAAGAATAAGCACCAATGAAAGAAAAGCCCTTGCACAAATATTTATTTCCAAAAGCCTAGGGTTAAACGATGAGTAGCACAGTAGGATTTTTTTTTTCTCTTGACCCAAATGGAACTCAGAGTTAGTTCACAAGACAGCAACCTGTAGTCTCTTCTTCTCGGCCTAGACTGAATATATTCACTAGTAAGCTCATTCAGTAAATTGTTCTTTGTGTTTTGCAGCAGCTTCACTGCCTAATGTCTGATCGTGACGTCTATGAATGTATCTACTAATAAATCCCAACGGCAGTATAGTTCAAATCCAGCTGGGAAAAAAAAATCACGAGAATGACTTATTAGCAACAGGGTTTATGCTATGGGGGGGGAGGGGGGGACATTATAAATATACACACCTTCCTAAAAATTGCTTGCTCCTTTTTTGTTTTCTCTCAGAACAGGAGAGGCAGACAGAAGAGGATGCTCTCTCAAACTGTTAATGAGCATTCCCCTCTGCAACCACTTCTCTCCTATTTTTATCCCTCTACTTCCTCATGGGCTTATTGTAACTTACATTAAAAGCATCACCATCAAAGATGCCAGAACCCAGAAGATGCAACACACTGACCCAAAGTCACCCAGTGTACTTCCATGGCTGAATGTGGATTTCAACGGCTGAATGTGGATTTCAACCTGGTCTCCTCAGTCTAGACCACCATTCTAATCTCTACACCAGTGTTTCTCAACCTGGGCCACTTGAAGATGAGTGGACTTCAACTCCCAGAATTCCCCAGCCAGCATGGCTGGCTGGGGAATTCTGGGAGTTGAAGTCCACTCATCTTCAAGTGGCCCAGGTTGAGAAACACTGCTCTACACCATACTGATTCTCTTGCAGACTAGAAGGGCATGTCAGGAGTTTATGCTTCGTGCTTTAAACTATCATTAAATGCCAACTCAGATTTAATTGTAGCAGCAAACTAAGCACTGGGGATTCTGACTCATACCTGTTCAATAAAGAAAACCAGAGACTCAAGTTCATATTAAGAAGGAACTAAGCTTTGGTCAAAAATGGGGACAAGAGCTTAGATTTGCTTTCCTGGTGTGTAAAAGAGGAGGGGAGACTGGAAACCAAAGTCATACCACTGCTTATTCACAACATGACAGTCATTATTGACAATACATCATTATTGACAAAGGGGCACTGTTTACAAAGGTCCTGATTTTGATGCACAATCAGCCCCCCCCCCATAATCAAATGATGTCGTCATGGGAAGCGAGGGCGGCTTTTTCTTTTGCCAACTCTGATTTATCCCTGTTATTTCCTTGAACAGGGAAATGCCATTTCAAGGCAAGAAATGGAAAGACACCCAAATGTACAGTGGTACCTCGGTTCACGAACTTAATTCGTTCCACGATTCTGGTCACGAACCGAATTGGTCACGAACTGAATCAAATTTCCCCATAAGGTTCAATGTAAATAAGGTTAATCCATTCTGACCCCTACGAATGTGGTCGCCAACCGATTTTGGTCACCAACCGAATCAAATTTTCCCATAAGGTTCAATGTAAATAAGGTTAATTCCTTCTGAACCATATGTATTTTTTAAAAAACTACAAAAATATGAAACAAAGTACAATACAGTACAGTATGAAGAGAGAGAACACTAACCTTGCTCCAGGCGACTTCTGGCATGGAGGACAGGAAGGCGGGTGGGAGGCGATTATTGTTTGGAGGGAGAGTCCCCCTCACCTACAGGAAGCCACGACGTGTCAGAGCAGGGAAAATGGCCACGGGTCGTGTTCATCACCCGATGTGGAGTTCGCAAACGGAAGCAAAATTTTGCGAACGGTGCTGTTCATGAACTGAATTGTTCATGAACAGAAGCATTCGTGAACCGAGGTATTGCTGTATTGGCTGGGTTAAAGTAGCACTCATAACTGCATACTTTGTCCCTAGGAACAAACAGGAAAAACACCCCAGCCTGGAGCTCAGAGATTTGCAGAGGATGGGATGGGATGTGGAGTGACTCAGAAGAGAAGGTGTTGCTCCTTCCACTCCGCTCAGCAATTTCTTTCCCCCATAGTGGGGAGGGGGTCACTTTATTCGCCCCATCATCTGAAGCTCAGCCAGCCCTGCCCAAGATTTCTACTACCTGATATTTCCCTCCGGCTAGGCCAGCTGAAACTGATCAGAAAATACTCCCATGGGCAAGATCAGTTGGGCAATACTCCCATGGTGCATTTTTATTTATTTGTCTGTTTGCTTTTCACCTTTCAACCCTGCAATCCGGACACTCTTGGCCGCTTACATTGAGTATAAACATCAAATAAATATCCACAGTATGGCAGCTATAAAAACAATAGAACACGACCACCCAAACAGAAAACTACAATCAATAAAAATAGAAAATGATGGGGGGGTGATAAAATCAGGAGAAAGATCTCTGGAACAACACTCTTTAAATGCTTCTGACATATCAATAAAGAGGGGGCCAACCTGATCTCTCAGCACCTCGTTTCAGTCTCCCCCAGCAAACCTCCCCCAAAATGTGAGATCAGTAACAGTTTTTCTCTATTTGATTTAACTGACCAGGCTAGTTCTGGTTGGAGTAGGTAGACCTGCAGATTTTTAAACAGAAGTGTCCAGAAACTAAAACTAAGAAGCCAATTTTCTGGAAATGTTCTCAATAACCAGTGTTTTCTTAAGCCAGAGGTAGGATTGCTATGTTCAAAACAGCCCCATAAGAGCTAGCTTAGGCTACAGTCTGGCTCTCTGATTCAAATGCTGTTTGCGAAGGGGTTATTTTAAATGAAAGAGTGAAGTCTTTCCTGCATTCTGAAATGATACAGACACCTCAGACAGAATTAGGCCTACATCAATTAAAACGCCATGCTGATCCAGCCCTCTGCCCTCAGCCATTTTCATTTAAGTTTATAATTAAAACTTTATGAAAATGGAAGATTCAAAAAATAGTTGTTAATGTTACACCCAATGACTGTATTCCTGCAACATACTTAATGAGGCCAGTTAAAAACCAGATGTATTAATACAAGAAGTTAAATATGGTTAATTTTAACCTTGGCTTGGTTTTTGTGTCTTAGCGAGTGATGCAAACCCAGATGGTTTAGTAAATTTATGGTTCAATGGATTACACAACCACCCCAAATGGGGTATACTCTAAGGGGTCAAATGATTGCCATCTGAGTGTGAATACAACCATTGAGTGTTAATGTGTATAAGCAATGGCGGGGGGGGGGGGCTTTGCTGCCTACAGTAATATTAATACTTGTCTTGAGAAACTCTACTTTTTATGGTACTGTGAACTCCCATAAATCAACCAGATTTCCCAAAAGAAAGTAGAATCACAGCAAATATTTTGTGCACAGGATCAATGTGCTGCTTTTGCCAGGGAGACTGACTAGAAATGGACAGAGACAATTTCAAATCGCCACTCTACTTCCACACAGGATCAAATTCAACACCTTTTGGCCTTTCCTACTTTGCAAGATATAAGCAGCAACAGAACTGCCTTTGGGCTATAATAGGCTAGACCAGGAACTCAAAAGAAGTCCCAGAAGATGATAACGGCAAACATTTCCACAATACAGGTAGTCCTTGTTTAGCAACAACTGGGACCAGCAACTTGGTCATTAAGCGAAGTGGTTGCTAAGTGAAACCATGACTGTGTTTACAATCTTACTTCAACTTTCCTTTGCTTTACAGACCTGTGAAGGTCATAAATGTGAGAATTGGTCGCAAAGTTACTTCTTCATCACTATCGTAACTATGAATGGTTGCTGTATGAGGCAGTCGCTAAAGGAGGACTACCTGTATCACCAAGACAATTACTTTGATGTCACCAACTCAACTTAAAGTTCTCTTTATTTATTTTTTTATGAGGACAAAAATTGCCTGTACATTTTGAATTATTTGTGAAAAACTGAGATACATAAATATAATAACGACAGTTAACATAGGATTGATAGGGAAGAGGGGAACGACAGGTCTCATTAAAGGTGCTTCAGACCAACAGCTCATAGCATCATGTTATTCATCTTGATACTTCAGTTACCTGTACTGTTTTTATATCTATACTGAGTTAGGTGCTGTCTGTGACTGTGGGAAATATCGCAAAGTTGTCGGACAACTGGACATCAATGTGGCTCGACTCAAAAGTTCCATTACATTTGTAAAGAATGGTACGTTTCATATCCTTTGTTAGTTTCTTTTAGCTTGGGGACTGGCGTGGGAACCCTGTAGGCTGGAAGTTGTACAAAGCCCCCAAATTCCTCAAAGATCGTGCCATCAAAATCCAGTGGCAAACTGCCCATTTTTGGTGGCATACTTTTTTCTTCTTTTTGATGACAAGAGTCTCCCAATTTATATGCTGATAATAAAGAAAATATTTCAGTGGGGAAAAAAATGAGTAAAGTTATATGATCAGTGCTCAGGTACCAGAGAGCAGTGCCTTGTATATGTTGCAGACAGATACAGATATTGGGCATGAACTTTCAGTAAAAGACTAATCAGGGTTGATAGTTAGGAAGTGCAAGTCATCAACAGAGAAAAGTACTTAATAAATTAAGGATACGCTTTCTTTAGAAGCAAATGGGGGAAATATAGTGAAGGGATGTGGGGGCTTCTAGTTATGAAATGGCAGAATTTGGGGGCAGAATTACTAAGATATATTATGGGCATGCAGGACATTCCAGCCTGCAGGTGTGCTGCAAACTAAAACAAGATCTTCTTTGTCTAAGACATTATTATACGTGGCCATCCTGAAAAGGCTATTGTAAAAAAAAAAAAACAGATTTTTATTTCTCTTTCCAAAAGTATTAGCAGGCATCAGAGAAACAGAAGAAAAATACTATTACATTGTTCAGGAAGAAAAGAACTACAAGGAAGCTCTCACTCACTGCAGGATTCGAGAAGGAATCCTAGCCATGCCGAAGGATGAAGCTGCTAATGCGGTGATTTCTGACTATGTCTCCCAGAGTGGCCTCTTCCGAGTCTTTATAGGGGTGAATGACATAGAGAAGGAAGGTCAGTTCATGTATGCAGACCGTACACCATTGCAAAGCTACAGCAACTGGAAGGAAGGAGAGCCTCAGGACACCTACGAGAATGAGGACTGTGTGGAGATGCTAAGCACTGGAAAATGGAATGATACGGAATGCCACCTCACTATGTATTTTGTCTGTGAATTCCCAAAGCGGAGGAAGTAGGCAGAAGAAGATACATACAAGCACCGTAGAATGATTCTTTGACAGCTACAGGATTTAGGCCTGTCTTTCCCATCCTGATGCCCCTAGAACAGTTGGACTTCAATTTTCATCATCCTGACACAGCACAAGCAAGGAATGATGAGAGCTGGAGTTCAAGACATCTGGAGGGCACCACATTAAGGATGAAGGTTCTTGGGAAAGAATTTGGTTCAAATTTAGGAGCACAGGAACAAATTACAATTGGACATTAAAATTCTAAATCCTTCCAAATTAGTATTTTAGTACCACAGAGTTAATATGGTGTTTTGTTCCTTCGGCTAAGACAGGGTAGGCAACGTGCTACCTGCAAGCACCAATGTATCACCAGACACTTCCCTTGGTGTGCACCAGATCCCATCTTAAGTGATATATTTTAAAGATTATTTTAGTAAAAAAAAAACCCAGAAAGCTGCCAAACTGCAAAATGAAGCCTAAATGTCTACCATCATATTTATTTGCTTCAGAACTGACAATGGTCAATAAACTCACTTATTGGGATGATAGGAGGGTAGTTCATCTTCAGTTAAATGACTATTTTGTGAGTGGTCACGCCCACAATAATACTGTACCTATTTTATGAAGAGATAAGTCTTCCACAACAGCCATCTTTTGAAAGAGCCTACCTCGTGCTCTCACAATTTCAAATGTGGCCATAATCTCTTTCATCTACTTACTCCTTACATTATGCACATATGCATCTGAAGAAAATGTAGCCTTATGGCACGCATGGCAGGGACAAGGGAAATCAGAGCCACAACAGAACAAAGAAAATAAATTTTTCAGCTAGAAATGTGTGAGTTGATAACAGAGCAGAGTTCCATTCCAGAAGATTTATGTGTGGATTTTTAATTAATTCTCTGGATATAAATCCGTGGGAGTGGTGGAGATTTATTTACTTCTGCAAATGTACAAGATGCCCAGGTTCTCAACCCCTTCTTTATATTTATGGCAAAAGGACTTTGTTACAGAGATTGCATCTCCTTTGTCATGCTTCCTGGAATAACCATGTGACTGTATGATTTGTGGGGTCACAGTCAGTCCAGGAAGTGCTACAAAAGGCAGCCCAGACTACTATGATTGGTGAGACTTTCTGCTTTGATAAAATAGGAAAAAAATGGATGTCCTGATATCTTTTCATATCTTCAAAAGTGAGATAGATTTTCTTCCTGGAAATTTGATCCTAGCAAAATACATGGCAACATTCTTTTATATCTTTACTTCAATATAGCCAAGTCTCAGTTCCTTGCATATTTATAACCCAGTTCTAAGAAAGGTTGTTGGAAGGTATTGGTCACTTGAATTTAGTCTCGGTCTATACATGCAGAAGAAAAAGATGGTTAAACAGTTTGCAGAGCTCCAGTTGGTAAACAGGAAAACATGTGTGATTGCTCCCCCACTGATAGAATCCCCCAAGGGTTTTGGGGGTTGGTTTTGTTTTGGTTTTTTGAGCAAAATTCAAGGTGGGACCCCCTCATGAATATTTCCTCATCAGTGATTATGGCACAGTATCAAGTCCATAACAGGAGAATACAACCCAGAAGGAGAGATTCACAATTAATCTCATTAGTTAATTGATTGTCAAGAAGGTAAGATGTTAATGTACTGAATCTTGAAAACTGAATAAGACAGAATGCTAGCATTCATTTATTAACAAACGCATTAAAGCAGGGTCTCTGAGAATAATTTCCACCTCTTTTTCTCAGGATGCAAGACCAACGAGGTAACCATCTTTTTTCCAGATAAGGCTGATCCTGAAATATCCATCTGCTTATTGTTATAAGTGTTAGTGTTTGGTATACCTCCTTTTCTTCCCAGCCCTAAAGATCTCTTTTGAACACATTTTTCTGTTGCATCTTAAGACAGGAGGTTATCCTTGAGGGCACAAGGCAGGCTGTGTATCACAGAGTTTTCTCCTACCCCACTCCCAACATCTATGGCCTGAGGTCCTTGTTTCAATCTACCTCTTAGTATGGCCCGCCCTGCCTACTGCAACAAATCAAAACAGAAAACCAGTGCAGCAGGCAAAAATCTGGGCTAGTTTTCTGTTAAAGGAAATGTATAGTTTTACTAACATAGTAGAACCCTTCATACCAGCAATAGGAGAAGATGCAAAGATCCAGCTTTCAATTTAGAACTGCAGTCCTACTCTGAAGTACTGCTGTGGTGACCAGCTACAATTGCAACACCACAACCAACAGAAATACATAGGGTTTATTTTACCTATTGTTCTTTGGGACATTTTGCTAAGATCGTTTTCATTTGTGACCATGAGGAGCCAGAAGAGTAGAAGAACTTGAATCACAAGTTCATTTGAGAGACAACATTGGCGTCACCACTTTTCTGGGCTGGTCTTCAGTCTCTAGTATCGTTCAGCCAAATTTGCATCCTCTGCAGAGATGCTGGAAAAGGGAAGTAGTATTTGTTTAAAAATAATTATAAGATGTCACCCAAAGGAAGGTATTATCCAACTGTAGTTAATTTTTTCACTGACTAGAGGCAGACAAGGGTAGAAAATCAAAACAGCAGTTGTTGTAGAGAAAACTAATTGTATCTGTCTCTGGAAATGAGATGTTGATGCTATTGACTCAGCACATTAAAATGCCACTTGATGCTACTTTCACAGCATCAATAAATATCTATGAAGGGGCCTGGGACCAAACTAGTCTTCTTCTTTTCTGTACTGAACATACAATAGTCTAAACAGAGTTTATGGAACCCCCAAATTAAGTAAAATGGCTAAAATCACTTGAGAGCAACAACTCTCACAAGTTTTCAATGTTTTCACATGAGATAATGCAAGATCTTGGGGATGAAACTGCCAAAGACTCATAAGATTTAGTGCATAAAAAGGTTGGCCCATTCCTTGAAAAGGCCAGAATTGATGATGCACTCATGTTGGGAATTGTTTTAAGTTGTCCCCTACTTTCTTCTGAGGTTAGAAGTTGTTGGTTATCTGTCATGGTTGTAATCTTACGGAATGGTCTCATTAGAACTGAAGTTTGCTTCATCAGTAATTAAGATGCGTTTGTTGATTAATGTGCAGCTGCCATCAAGATGATAATTGATTTTAGTGACGGCTCTGTTATTGTTTTTATTATTACTATTACTATTATTATTATGGCTATTTATATTTTAAATTTATTCGTTATTATTGTGGACCTTTTAATTGTACTTGGATGTTTTAGCTATACCATGGATATTTTAAATTGTGGATGGACATTATTATTGTTAACTGCCAGAAGTCCTCTGCAGATTCAGCAGTATGCAAATGCAATATATAAAGAATAACAGGTTGATACAGTTCTGTTGGAATTTAGATGCATGGTGAAAACGTTTCTATTAATTGTGCCATTACAGTGTACTGAACTGCATATGGTCATGTATATATTTCATTTTATTCTGCATGGTTTCCTACTGCATTTTTGTGTGCTTTTCTATTATTTTACATGATGGTAGTTGGACAGTTTTGTTTACTATTTTTGTAAACTGCTAGAATATACAACAATTTTTCATAAACAATTGGGGAGGGGGTTACCGCAGGAGGAATAACACTGAAACACGAAAGCTCACCAAAGGATATTAGTTGCTAACACTGCCAAACAATGGCACTTTTGCACTCTATTACAGTAGTACAAAAAGGGTCCAGCAGGAACGGCAAAGGGCACTGGGGCAACTAATTGCACACTCATCCCCAAGTGGCATTTGGCCATGCCTTTCCAGCGTTGGCTTTCAAGTCTATTCCAGGTCTCTATTATCATATTATGCAAATTCATCTTGGTCTAAAACAAGAATGGGTGACTTAAGACCCATAATTCTCCAACCTTATTTTTGCCATTCCTACAATTGCACTGCCAAAATTTAGTGAATACAAAGCCAGTTCCTGGTAGCATGAACGTTGGTTTTATTTTTCATGGAAATAAGAATGAAAATGAGTGTGTTAAGCCGTTGCTTAGCTTAAGACACCTGTTTTCTTTTACCCGACACCAGCTTCCCAAAAAGGACCTGAAAAAAGTCCTCCTTCTCCAGGGATCTCACTAGAGAATTGGTGATCTCCCAAGATTTGGAGTGGCAGCCCACAGTGGAATCTGGGGCCTGTTCATTGTATATATGCACGTGCTTGCTCTCTCTACACACACGTGCACTAATGCACGCTCTCTCATACACACATACTCCCACAAACATACATATATATTAACCAAACTGTAGCTCACATCTTCTCCTGCTTTTCCCATTTACTTCTCATCATAAATCAACATTATATGGCACGCGTATCATTTGAGATTAAAGTACATAAATAAAAATTTGGTTTAATATTTTATCATTCTTAACAATGAAAAGAATCATTTGTAAAGCAGAAATCATTACTGATTTTTACTTCATGCTGTAGCACAGTATGCCAACACAAAGCCTTCATTATCTCTGAAGCTGAGCACCCTAAGGAGATTGTGCAGTACATATTTTTCATAAAAAAGATTTGGCCTTCCTCTTTTCTGAAGCATCTCTGCTTTAATCTTGCACAAAGAGCAATCTCCCTGCTTCTCAGAAATCTTTGGTTCCAATCAAGCACAAACATCCTATTTCTATCACCAGTATGAAAGAGCACACTCTGTGTAATTATAAACTACAATTGCAATATTATAAGAACTATTGCGTTTCAGCAAGCTTTAAGGAGGCAAAATTAAACAATTCATGCATATAGATTCCCCTTCACTAGGTATATTCAGGCAGAGGCCTGATAGCCATCTGAGGGAGAGGCTTTAATCTGGATTCCTACACTACGGAGACTTGATGACCTAAATGCCCTATAATTCTAATTCCATAGGAGAGCAGTACAGCTAGTCCTTGTTTAGGGACTGCCTCGTTTAGAGACCATTTGCCATTATGACGGTGATGAAAAAGTAACTTTACAACCAAGCCTCGCCGTTATGACCTTCGCAGGTCAGCAAAGGAAAGCTGAAGTAAGATCGTAAGCATAGTCACGGTTTCCCGTAGTGACCACTTTGCTTAACAAACTAGTTGCCAGTTGCTAAACAAGGATTACCTGTAACCGCATTCCAACAATGGAACCCACTTCCCTAAGACATGATGAGTTCTCCTTCCCTGAATGTGCTCAAGAGGTTAGGCAACCATCTTTCTGGGGGACTTTGATTTGGATTTCCACACTGAACAAGGAGTTGATCCTGATGACACAGGCAACCCTCTCCAGATGTATGATTCTGTGACAATATACCTATTGATAATTAGTAATAATAGACATCCACTATTGATTGCAAGAAGACCAAAATGCGTCCCTCTGCCCAGATAGGTACACTGAACAGAATCCACTAGCATCTGTCATTTTCCACTCACAAGCCTGCCCAACAAAGCGTATATTCAGAAAAAATATATTTTAAAAATGTATCTTTCTTTGTCTCTTTAAAATCCTATTTTGGGGTAACTGTACTTTAAAAGCATAGAAAAAGTTGCATAGGAAACTACAATAAAAAATCAATTTAACAGATTAATTGGGGAGTGTGGTCCATTATTTCTAACTATTCACTAAATATGAAAGTATGAAATTGCACTGATTTACATTATTTGTGTAATGAAGTCAGGACGCAGATCATTTTATTTGCATAATGATGCTATTATACAAATGAAGCAAATCAGAGCAACAATGAATTTCTGAACTTTTGGAAGCCGTGGTGGAATACTTTATTTACTGAAGTACTTATTTTATTTAAAAAATGTATATGGCTGCCCAACTTGAACACCCTGACTCCGGGTGGCTTACAATAAACCCCAAATAAGCAAAACCACATAGACAGTTCTGTTACACTGAAGACAAACCCACGATAGGCAATCAGGGACTTGCAATTATTATTCTCCTCTAGACTAGGACTCCCATCATCCCAGCCCCGGCGCCCAAGGAACTAACTGGGAGAGGAGTTGTCCAGACTTCACCGGTTTGAGAACAACAAAGGCCAGAGTCAGCACAAGCAGCCAGTCCATGAACCCGAAGCCAGTGCCTGAACACTGAAAGCCAGCCTGATCATTCATAAGCCACAAGGAAGACAGAGTCTGCAATTACTAGAAAGTGGAAGGAAAAATCTGTCCACGAACCCTGAGGACCCCCAGGCCAGATACTACCATCTCACATGCTCCAAGGAACAGCATATGCTCAGAATAAATACCAAGGGGTAAAGAAGTGCATAGGGAAGAATGCTAACACAGGTACAGAGACACTTGTCTGGACAGACGATGTAAGCCAAGGACTCGTCCGTTAGTGCTGAGTAATATCCAGAAGGAAAATGGGTCTGTTGCGTATAAAGTTTGTTGCATGTAGATCATATAAATTGAGGTTTTACTGCATATGCATTAGGAAAAGTGGCAAATAATTGCCAATATTCTTATTACCGTAGTTGTTAATTCACAAAAATCGGACAGATTTACAATTGGTCATCATCCACAATGTAGCATAAGGTTATTATGCCTTTAAGAAGAGTCATTAGTCAGCAGATGGCTATAAGACAGCTGCCCTATTATATTAATTTAAATATATACATACATACACATACTGTATCCCTTTCTGCAGGGGACTTTCAGTTGTTGTTCTAGATACCCCGGTTGCTGGGTGACTTTGGCTGTCTTCCTGTGAATAAAATAATTTGTTTGCCATCTGAAGGGACTGGATTGTAGACCTTGAACTTAAGCCAGCAGATGCCACATGCAATCAAATAGATTACACAACAGTATTACAGTGGAAAAAATAGAGAACACCTCTCTCATCCCCACTTTCTTGCTCACTCTCTAGAGTAAAATATACTCAAATATTACGAAGAAAATTCAGTAATTGTTCAAGTCCAAATGTGCATTAGCACTGAGTGGTTCCATATCTTGGTGTTACTTATGGTCAAGTTATCCGACAAAGAGATGAACCATGGCAAGAGATTATATCCATATAGTAGGATATAAGAGTATAAGATTAATATAGCATGTGAAAACAGTTGGCATTTTTTCCCTGATTAAGTAACTGCAAGTCTGCCTCCTTGGTTTGGTCTTCTTCCTGTCCTACCCTCAGCCAGCCCCAAACTATTTACTCATCCTGAAGTTTCACCATGCAGCTCTGAAGCGAATGTTTTACTCTCTGATTCTCATTAAAAAGGGTGGAGTTCATCAAAACAAGTACAGTCTTGCTGAGCAGAAAATAACATAGCAAGAAGAGCTAAGGAGAAATCTTACAAAGTTTTACAGGATAAGGTGTACGTGTCTAAAGGCATTGCCCATACCCAGTAATGATTCAACACTGAAACCTAGGGTTAATTTTAAGTATAGTTTCCCAGGGCTATAGGCACATAGCACTGGGCACAATTTAGTTTTTAAAACCCCCACTGACACTAAAAGCAAGCTTCCAACTTCGTCAACTGGGTCAATAAGATTTGGAAAAAGTGGTTAACTTCGCTGTATCATCTTCATAGCATTGATGTTACCCTGCTAAACATTTACCGGATGACTCAAGCTTGTCCGGCATTTCAATGCAGCAGCTACGTCTGCAGTACAATGATAGGACACTGAAACATTGCATCACTCGAGGCTGTATATAGTATGGGGGGTGGGGGGGTCTCTATTGCATGCAATAAGAAAACTAGATATTTGCGAGGGAAAGTTGTATACTAGCTTGCTCCTTGCTTTATTAGTTTTCTCACTGTGAGGAACAGACACTCTGCCCCAGATTCACACAGGTCCTATTTCCAACTAAGGCATTTAAAACTGTATCTGCCCAAAGGGCACTGCTACATAGCCACCGTTTCCACTCACTAATCCTCAACATGCAGAATGTGCCAACCAACAATCACTTTTAAAGCTACACACCTGTGAAACACAGAGGTTACATGCAGGAGAGATCTCACCAATGGGGATCAGGTGATTTCCATCAATAGGGGAATGCCCTACCGTGACCTTCTGCAATGCTGCAGTGCTTCAAGAGAAAGACAAGATTTGTTGCTAGTATTACTACTAACTCAGCTCCTGGACTCTGACAAAATTGTGAGAATGGACAGGTTCATGTCTAACTGCTACAAAGTCCCCTGTGGACGTAGCCTTATTAGCAGATGAAGCAACTGAAATTTTCATTGAGTAAACAGTAAAGGTCAATCGGAATTAATAAAATCCCATTTTTGTCCATGAGTAACCTGCCATTTGGGCTTCAGCTATTGTTGGATGGTTTAGAAATAATAGCAAAATCATCATCATTATGTGACTGAGAACTAAGGACATACTTGTTCCAAACATTCAGAGAATATTTTGGATTGTATTAATTATTACAAAAGGGTATTTAAAAAAATGACTAAGTATGGTTATTTCTTTTACATATTTCTTCCAAATGGAGAAAGAACGATCACGTTAACAACTCACTTCTTTAATGAGTAAGCAGCAGATGTTGATGAAATACTGAATATTTCAGTGAGTAACAAATCCTACATTTTCAATTTACTGGATCTAGATATGTTGACCCAAATCCCATTAGAATAAGAGAATTCAGTAGTAAGCCTACAGCCTTACTTCAGGTTTCATATATTTAGTTTTCAAACTTTTTTAAAAAGAGGAATTTATTTTAACATGACAAGTTACAGCGCCTTCTAGGTGATGCATGACTTTTACTCCTCCACGAGAGGAAGCAAGCAATCCAGAAGAATGCAGATAAACCGGCTTACTTTTTGACAAAGGAATTGCAAAAATAAAACCTGTTTGTTTTCTTTAAAGAATCCTTGATCAAATGTTTTGGATTGTTAATCCCATTTACATCAGAGAAAGAGCAGGAAAACATATTTAATCGGCCTGATAGGCTGAGTCCATTTTCTATATCATAACTGTAGGAATATATGGGTCTCAAATCTGAAATGGATCACTTCACCTCACTGAAAATATTGGACACTCTCTCAGCCATTCTGGAAGAATTTTGGGTTGGAAACAGGGGTTTTGAGCTAGGGACAAGGTATTTCACCTTTATAGCACGTCCAGAATGGTCAGGACAGTGTTGGATCAATAGAAGCGAATGTGTGTAGCTCAGGGTTGAACTGTGCACTGAAGATTTTATTTAGCCGGGTAACGAAACGTTTGCAAGAAAACAGCCAAGCTCAGAGAACCCCAAGGACTCCAGTGTTGGATCACTCCCAGAAAGGCTGCAACAGCTGTCTAGATCATGGCATGGAGTGCTCCAAACTCAAAGCAGAGCATTCCAAACTCAAATGTTTGAAGCCCACCACTGTGCAGAGCCAGGTTGGTGTAGCGGTTAAAGTGTCAGGCTAGAAACTGGGAGGCCGTGAGTTCTAGTCCGGCCTTAGGCGCAAAGCCAGCTGGGGGACCTTGGGCCAGTCCCTCTCTCTCAGCCCTAGGAAGCAGGGAATGGCAAACCACTTCTGAAATCTTGCCAGGAAAACTGTAGGGTCTAGTCCAGGCAGTCACCAGGAGTCACAAACTGACTCAAAGGTGCGTGGAAAGAAAGCCCATCACTAAATCATATCATGTGGATAGGGCTCCAGATGCAGTTGAATAACCAGTTTTTAAAATCTGTCTATTTGAGGCTGTAACCTGTGGGTTCTGGGAGGGTGTGCCAAAGGCCATAGGATACTTTTTTGTCAAGTCTGAGACACTTTCTAGGAAATGCCTCAGAACAAGTACTGGAGAGAGCTAGATTCATTCTGCCATGAAGCTTAACGGATGAATTTGGGCCCCTTACATTGTCTAATCTCCCTCACAGGATTGTTACGAGGATAAGGAAGAGGGTTTGGGGAAACCCACATATGCCACCGTAAGACAAAATGTGTGTAATATGTAAACATGCATACAGATGCCCTCACTAGAACCCTGCTAGAGAAATTTGATTAGGAGGCCCACAGTATATGAACCCAACTAAGGTGTATGACGTGGCACAATGTGGTCATTCTGCCAGCTAAACAGCAGACATTCAAGGTACAAATACGGAAGCAGTTTAATAATTTGATTCTTCATCAGAACTTTACAGGCACAACATCTGGTATAGCTCACTGATAGGACACAACGCATATGATTTCTATGTAACATCACAGGATGTGATAGCATACTATTATCACAGGATGGCCCTCCTATTTGGACAGAAATCAAGATAACCAAAGAACATTGTTCTGTTTGTTTAAGCAGCTAAAAATCCTGAGCTAGCAAGAATGAACACTTCTGCTGTACTCCATGTAGATCCTGAGTAGGATTAAATGATGAAATATGCACTACACAAATAAGAGAAAAAGTCAGCTGGTTCCTTTCAGGAGTTTCTACAATCCTAATGGTGATATCTGCTCATTGCAGATTTTTGCTTTTAATAAAAAACACTGACATGGACTAAGCAATCATTGAACTTCATCCTTACGTGACCCTTCTTTCCCTGTATATCAGTGGCACAACAGTGAAATTAAACAACGGTAAATCAAAAGACTAGAAATAGACTCTGCAGGACCTAAAGGACTAAGCAAGTGTGTTTCTAAAGTATTGCCCAACCTACCTTAGAGAATTGTTGTAACGGGGTTAAAAAATAAAAGGGACTACTTTGTACCCTCAGTTGATTTCCTGGCATCAAGATGGGATGGTCTAAACCCATGGCTCCTGGCCTCAGATCCACAAGAGTATTCAAATGTCCCTAGTACAAAAATAGCATTTTCTAAAAAAGCTAATGACCCAGATCTGGTGTTCTTGCTTGAAAACTCATGAAAGTTAGTGTTCTTGTTCTAATGTCTCAGAAGACTTCAGATAGGAACACCAATGTAAGATTTAATGATCTCACACATATTTCAATAATCATAATAATAGAAACAACCAACTCTGAGATCCCTTAGATATCAAGTTGGGTGGTGTTCCAATGAGCATTGAAGCCCACACAAAGAAAAAGTCTGGGACATTCTGATCTAACACATAGTTAGATGAATGAATATATCTAGAAAAAAGAGTGAGACTCTTGTATCTTTAATATTTTTGCAAAATAATGGATATTAGCAAGTGCGTTTTGCATGGAAAGCTAAACCTGCTGAAATATCCACATTCACATAATTGAATAAAGATAAGAAGTTTGGACTTCTTTTCTTGTTTTAGCTCCCTTGCCTGGTCTATACCAGCATCCAAATGAAATAATAAGAATCTTATGGTTGTAAACAGGCAGGGAGCCTAGTTTTGAATATTCTTCCATATTAAAAAGAACCCTGCATATAAACACTGCAAATCAGAGTCCTACCTGCTCATTTCTAGTTGTAACTAGGTTCTCTATCTCAACTCTTCCAGTAGGAAGCTTTTGAAAATGGGATCGTCCAAATGCAGCTAGAAGTGGTATAGTCCCTTCCTCAACTCAACAGCTTATACCTGGAGATAAAGATGCCTTCTCCTTTCTAACATTCTGGAGAGTGACTAATACCTGGTTCTTTTGAAGAATATTTGGGAAAAGAAGATTTACTTGAATGACTTCTGAGGAGGTACGGAGATGTGTTTAATTTAGTATTGTTGTAATATTGGTCAAGAGTGATTTGTTGTATTTTCTCCCCTAGTTGGATTATTTTGACTTTATCATTTTTAACCTGTTTACAAAATGGTAGAGTGTACGCTGCTCAGAGTCATACTGACTGGAGTGACATATATGCTGAACAAATGAGTGAATGAATAACACATACCCCCCACGCCACCACGCACTGCTTGTATTGGTATCTTCAGATCAAGGCTGAGGGCCTTTCCTACTTGCTCCTAACCATGGCATGCTCCCACACACTGGAAACCAACCTTCCTTCCTTCCTTCCTTCCTGCCTGCCTGCCTGCCTGCCTGCCTGCCTGCAATGTCCCCACGATGTTGCCTTCATCACATTCCTAGCTCATGAGTGTGACAGGCTTAAGTCACTCTTAGTTGTATTGGCACTGAAGTAGCATTTTCACTCTTATCCTAACACCATCAAAGGGCACTCTCAAGATGGATAAAACCTGTTAGGCTCCATCATCCATTATCCTGCAAATGACTACAATGACTTGAAGCAGAGGCAATGGAGGCAGCAAATTTAATGCCAATATAGATTTCTGCCAACTCAAGGATGGGTAGACAGCACTTCATTTCAGCAATGGGGAAAAGTCCTGAGTTCATTAGTGCCTCTCCTCACAGAATCCAAACATATTGTGTACTTTTTCAACCCATATGGCCTTGGCTCATACTTCCCTTGTCACCTAAAGAGCAAAGCAAATCGATTTTTCCTAGACAGCTCTACTACTCATGGGTGCTTCATTCTGAACTGAGCTTCTTCCAGTCTGTTTTTAAAAGCTGATTATTTCCTTACTAAGAGCACAAATCTCCCTCCTAGACACCAGAACTGCTTTTGCACAGCAATTCCTCTCCTAGTTCAGGATCAGAGCTGTGTTGTACCATCTGGATCATTTAGATAATCAAGGACTTATTTCGTGATTATAGATTACAACATTACTGGACAACTATGCAGTTGAACCTGAATGTGTGGTGCTGCGAGGGCCACAGGAGTAGGATGAGTAATTTTTTTAAAAGGATCTTGAAACCTGATGCATAGTCACAGATGTTCATTGTAGTTACACCTACAAGAGTGTGCATGAAAAAATAAAAAAGAGGTCCTGTAGGAAGCCCCTGAAATCACATAAAGAATCCCCAACAGGATCTGGAAATAGATCCTATTACTAATAATACATTTACCCCTATATCCAAGCTGAGAATCTCCAAGCCTTATAAAACAAGACATATTTTCTTTCTTTTTGATGCACTGGATAGACATAATTTATATATTGAGTTAGTGAAACAGATACATTAAAATGCTGCTTAACTGATTAGCTAGGAGAAGAAGAAAATTTAAACAGGATTTTTGCAACAACTTGAGCAATCGGGGTGAGGGGAATTTGGAATATCTTTGACTCGCATAATAGACAATGATGCAAGGATGTTATAAGCTACTCAATTTTCACACACTCATCCAATCTCTAGTATGCTACAAGGTTGCTGTACAGATCAGCCCTTATGCATACTACAAAGTGACATATTCTTTGTGTGTGTGTGTGTGTGTGTTATTAAGAGTTTTAAAGACAACATTAAAACTAATGCAGAATAAAGAAAAAAAGAGGAACAACAAAGACAAAGTGCAGAAAGATAAAAAGAAATAAAGAAGCTTCTAATTTCATTTGCAGCAAATATAATTACTAAGTTATCTCTTACTCAATGATTACAAAAAAGCTCACTTTTTTCTATTATCCAATTTTTGTTCTAATCATCAAAACCAAAAGTCATAAGTGCATTTTTTTCTGTTTCATGCAAAAAAATCTATAAGGGGTTTCCAGTCAGCCATAAATGTAGATACTGTTTTTTCTTTAATCAAGGAAGTCAATTTAGCCATCTCTGCTAATTCCATCATCTTCATCAACCATTCCTCCATTGTGGGTAATGTTGCAAAGTGATAGATTCTGAGATTCAGACCCATCCTCAATTTGCAATAGGGACCTAAGCCTGTTATTGAGCAACATTCCAAGATTATTCTAATCTACTCAGTCGGACTGAGAGTATGCAGATGAATTATTCTGCCAAGTTCTCTCTTCTGGTCATTATTTCTTCCAACCTATTATGTGAAAAATAAACTATATCTACACTGGAATTTACATTATCAAGTATTCATTTTTTTAAAAAAATGTTTTTCATTCAATAACACCTGGATTAGAAAAAGAAGGAATTTTTCTCTTTTACCTCTTGAGAAGAAAGATGTAGAATTGGACATACTCCACGCAGTAAGCGCTGTGATCTTGGATGTGCCCAGCTTTTCACTCTCACCCAGCAAATTTTCTATCCACAATAAGACAGTTGGCATAGCTTTATTTCTCTGATTGTGTTCTGTGATGGCATTCAGCCATTTGTACCAAACAAATGTTATGTGATTGATAAACTACTGGTATTTAAATAATTATTTATAGTTTAGTATATTGCACAAACCCAGCCAAATGAGTTGAAGACACTGGCTGCATTTATACATCATGATAAGCCATAATATCATTAGGTTTTGGTTTAGCATGTTGTGAGAACTCAAAAAGCCTGTAAGCCACAGTTTATAGTTGTTTGTTGTGTGAACCGAGCCAAATGGGTTGAGCAAACCATGGTTTAATGTGATATATGGGGAGAACCAACATGGTGTAATGATGAAGAGGCTGGACTAAGAAAAGGGAGACCAACCTTTATGTCCACCCTCTACCTTGAAAACTAACTAGGTGACTTTGGGTCAGTCACTCTTTCAGCCCAATTTACATCATAGGGTTGTCGTTGTGGAGATAAAGCTGGAGATGAATATACCATGTAGGCTCCTGAAAAAAGGTGCGATAGAACACAAATGGATTAATAAAATGAAAACATTCAGACACTGAAATATACTAATCCAGGGTTTTTAAACTATGGGTCAAAAATTCAGGAAGAGTCTGGTAGCATCTTCCCTGACTAATAAATTTTATTAACAGGCATCAGCTTTCATGAGATGCAGCTCACTTCATCAGATGCTCACAAAAGCTGATGCCTGTTAATAAAACTTGTTAGTCACAAAAGGTGCTATCAGATTCCTCCTGATTTTTTGCCACCCCAGATTAACACAGCTTTCTCCTGCAACAAACTATGGGTTGGGATCTCCTGGGAGGTCACAAGCAACTTAGCAAGGAAGTCACAATTCTTTTTCAACTGAGTCAGCCTTGCACAGGCAAAGTGGCGGTGCTATCAAAACTATACGTTAAAAAACAATTGTCAATGCTGGGGAGAATTTCTGTGATAAAATGAATGTTTTGCCAAAGATTATGTTTCTGTTTCAAACAATACCTATTCTGACAACTGATGGATCATTTAAACAATGACAGAAAGGTATAACTAAGTTTGTATGGCAAGAGAAAAAAACAAGAGTTAAATATAAAATACTTCAAGATGCAAAGGAATGAGGAGGATTGGGACTTTGAAATTGTATTTTGTAGCCTGCAGCTTAGTCTGGATGAAAGAGTGGGTTCTGCTGAGAAACAAGAGAATTTTAGAATTAGAAGAACACAGTCTGAGGTTCGGATGGCATGGTTTTCTAACGGTATAATAAAGTTAAGGTTAATGAAGATTTTAAGAACCATTATATTTAGAAGTGCTATATTGAGAATATGGAACAGATATAAACCCAGACTGTGCCCGAAAATGCCTTTATGGGTCTCAGCACAAGAAGCATTTTACAGGAAGGAAACAGCAGGTAAAGAGAAATGGTTAACCTATGTATAACCTTTGTATAATGCATAATGATACAAAGAATTTTAAAGATCAACGTTCAATGAAGCCAGAACTTTTCTTCTGAGATTAATGGACATCCAATTAGAAAAGAGCCATGGAAGATTATTTTTATATATGATTACTGCTGTGAGACTATTATATGTGCAAAAATGGAAAGGCTCTGAAATACCCACAATGGAGGAATGGTTGGTGAAGATGACAGAACTAGCAGAGATGGCAAAATTGACTTGTTTGGTTAGAGAAAGATCGGCAACTACATTTATCAGTAACTGGAAACCTTTATGGGCTTTTTGCTGAAAAAAGAGAAAAATGAATATGTGATTTATGGGTTTGAACATTAGGGTAGCTTATGGAAAGCAGGAAATTATGACGTTACTTTAGAGAGAAAGGACAAAATATAAATGTATCCGTAACCACTATCAAGAAGACCGGAAGCCGGTTCTTTATCATTTTTCTTTTCTTTTCTTTTCCTTTTCTATTTCTTTTTCTATTTCCTTTTTTCACTATTAACTATTTTTCTTTATTATCTTTATTTTCTTTTATGGTTTATACGTTGTTAAAAATGTCTTCAATAAAATTTATTTGAAAAACCCTGTATGTTAAGAAACTTCCTTTTTAAACAAATATATTTATAGAGACGCCACTTAAAAAGCTTAAAAAGAGAAAATTCGGACACATTCTAAAAACACATTGCTCCTGTCCATTTTTTTTTGCAATGCCAATTTCTTACCTAGAAGAATATTCAAGAAAGGTGACCTTTAAGTAAAGTGTACAATCCACCCTGAGACCCCCAGCACTTGCCATCTCATTCAGTTACCCTTCACATGAAATCCTACAGACTCATCTTCTGGGCAGGCTTCCTTCTCAAACCATGAATATGGTCCCAGTTTGGCTTCTGCTGGAAGGTTTTATAGCACAGAGACCTTCTTATTTCGTGGAGGCAACACAAGACAGAAGCCAGAGGTTTTTTCTCAACATCTTCCTGCTACCACAAAAGCCATGCGAGCAGCAGAATGGGAATTGCCAACTGATGTTGATAACTATAAGAACGGAAGCAAAGGTGGCATTCAATCTGGATTGAGCTGCAAGAAAACGGGATGGATTACCTTGTGTATAAACTGATATAATTTTGGGAGTGCCTAGTGATACCATCTGGAAATAAAGAGTTGAATTTTTATTATGAAAAGTCTTGTACAGGCAATACGTCAGTATCATTTGCAGTCTCAGGTACACGCTAGAAGAGGCCAACAATTAAGGTCTTGCCCATCACAACCTCAACAAGTTTAGCCAGTTATATTTACTTAGAATTATAGTTGATTGCCCTGCCATTTATCTGACTTTTTAAATCCCCCTTTAGGAAATAATTAAAGTAGAAAAAAACAAATTAGCCAAGTACATTCAAGCTTCGCGTGTGGCTCAAAACAACTATCATTTATTTATGTTTCAATGTGTTGTGCAAACTCAGGAAATTGGATTGCACCATGGTGTGTTGTTTAAAGACAGCAGAACTTATGCTACACAATTGTAAGCAATCAGCTGCCCTCCACTTCCAAACAGGTGTATTCATACAACATCCCAAATCAGGTTATGTAAAGACCTAACAGTTAGTTGCATTCATACAACATGCTCAACTTGGTTAGTTTTAACCTTGTAGCTGTTTTGGTAAATTCAATGTGTTCTATAATCCAGAAAATGAGTTAATTTAGGAACTAGCTTAACTAGGTCACATGAACACAGCCAGTTTTTCGCTTTTGGCTCCAGGAGTTGAAGTCCAAAACATCTGGAGCTCTCTCTCACTTAAAAATAGGGCTTAAAGTAACATCTCCCTCAAGTTGAGCTTGTCTGCTGCTGATTCCAGAGCCAGTTTTCCATGGTACGAAATGCAAATGGTCTGTTACTGCCTTCATTTGGTAAAGTTTAATTGAGAACTTTGGGATCACCTGGTGGTCTCCCAGCTAAGTACTACTCAGATCCAATAATGCCCAGCTTTTTGATACCAACCAAGTTTGCGGGGGGGGGGGGAGGGTGTTCTCTACCTGGGCAGAAATAGGGCAGAGTTTGCCAGCCGTTAACCCCAAAAGCATTCCCTCCCTATCCTCCTTTAGCAAGTGAAGTCGTGGAAACAGAGTTAAATTTCTGCCAGGATTACGTCTATTCCGTCAACACTCTGAACTGGCCGAGTGCACGTTGTGCGAACCCAGCCGGGGGAGGACCCCAGTTCCGGGGCTGTACATGCCCAGTTTCACATCGCCCCCAGTCCCGAATAAACCAAATGAGCTTTGCACAACGCGCGAAGTCACAAAGAAGTCTTCCCGAGGTTAAACTCAAGCGCGCTGAGCTCGCTCTGCCCACGTAGCCGCCGGCCGCTGCAGAACCCCGGATCACGTCAGCCGCCTCCTGCTCAGGTAAACACGGGCGAGCGCGTCGTGCGAACAGGCCGGGTCCCTTTCCGGCGGCTGCTGGCAATTAACCTGGGATAACCTCCTCCTGGCTGGGGAGGGGCGGGCAGGCAGGAATTTGGCGGCGGAGCCTCGACTAAGCGCTCCCCCGTCACGTGCGGGTCACCTTACCCAGCGCCGGGCAGCATTTTGTGCTCCCAATCGCCCTGCCGTTGTTGTCGTCGTCGTTGGGCAACAGCGGCGGCCGTGAGAAAGGCTGCAGGGGAGGCGGCTGGCAGTCCGGAACTCGAAGGCGCAGGAAGGTGGGCGCGCAGGCCGCCCCGCGAGCTGGGAAGGGGCGGGCGGCGGGCGGCGCCCGACCAGCGCACCCGCCTCTCCCCCTTCCCGCCCTGCCGCCACCTGCAGCTTCGGCTTCCTCCGCCTGGCGTAACTCTCGCCTTACCTGGCGAGGCCACGTCAGGGGCTCGGGCTCCGCTCCCGCCGCGGCCAGACGCTCGGCTCCCTCCGCACCATGATCTCTGCCCGGGGCGGAGGCTCCATGCCTCCGCCGCCCAACGCCACTGCCTACTACCCCCCGCCTCGCGTGAATCTGCCCTGCGGCGTGGAGATCCTTCGCACTTACTCGGGGGCCTTCATCTGCCTGGAGATCGTGAGTGCCGGGGGCGGGAGGAGGGAGCGGGGGGAACCGCGGGCGGCAACAGGTGGCGGAGTTTCTTCCCGGCCAGGCAGCTCCCGCGCCTCGGCCGCCTCTTTAGCGGGATGTGGGAGGGGAGGGTCCTCTCTTCCCAAGGCTCGCGTCTAGGACAGCCCTCGCTTGTTTGCCTTTTTTGGCCGAGTCCCCCTAAAAACAATCAAAGCAATCAGCTGGTTGAAGGACCGGATCTGGTAGGTAGCTGGGCAGATCGGGCAGAGTTGACTTCCGTGCTGGCAGAAAAGCTGAGTAGACACAGGTCGGTCTGCGAGCCCGATGCTGGGAGGCAAATACACCTGTTGGATTCTGCGGCTTGCATACAGCTGTCAGGTTCAGGAGAAGGAAGGAGCCCCTGTCCCTTAGTCCCAACTTCTGGCCACATCTTTCCCAAGCACTAGGTTCCTCAGTTCCTGTTTAAGGTGCATATTTTTCACCAAGGCCTTTACAATACTCCGTTTTTCCCCCTGTTATTTTTCTGGCAGCAATTGCATTTCCCGAAGTAAAGTAGGTTGTAAGTGTAGACCTTATTACAACCAGGATTGCATAACAGGTTAGGCTAAGCTAAAATAGGGTGGTTCTGGTCTAGCATGTTGTAGGTACCCAAATTTTCCTCAGCATGTGGTGTGAACATTAAGCCCTAACACAGTTCATTGATTTGATCATGGCATGTTATGTGAACACAGGAATTGAACACAGTTTTAGAGTTTAGATTAATGTGCGAATCCCCTTCATTGGCTTCTCCTTTGTTATTTGTTTGTCCATTAGAGCCTCAGCTTCCCCTTTGGTTCCTCCTTATCCAAAGCCTTAGTTAAAAGCTTCCCACCCTTTCATTTAATTATGCATTTCCTTTGCCTCTCAATTTGAAGAGATTGGGTAATTTAGTCTAGTTGTATATAACTAGCTTTCTAGACTCTCAAGCAGAGTTCCCTGCCTGCCTCTGTCCCTGAGGAACTTTAGCTCCAGAAGCCGAGATGAGACAACGTACACACAGAGCATCTTCTCTTCAGTTCAGTTTTATGACTCTTCCCTTAGCAGCTAGTTTGTACTTCTTATTCAGCTTTTTCTACAGCACCACACCCTTTCTTTTCAAGATCAGCTGGTTTTGTTTCCAAACCAGGCACAAAAAGTGTTGTGGTGATGACAGCCGATCATGTGCCACTAAAGCCAAAAGTCAGTTCAGGGGGAGAGTTGTCATCATTTCTCTCCAATAAGGTTCCTAAAATTCCTGTGACACCGGTACGATGTGCAGAAATCTCAGAATACGTGATTTCCTCATCAGGGAGAGGACTGTGTTTAAAGAAAGATCACTTGCTGGATTTCAAGCTCCTGGGCTGCCAGTGAACCAGAAGATCCTTGCTGGGAACCAAGCTGGCAATATTTTCCTGTATTCTAATCTCTGTATTTCTCCTACACCTTTCTCAAGCACGCCTATGTTGCTGAAACTGCTCTGTTATTACTCCTCCAACCGCTTCCTGCCTGCCTGCCTGCTCGCTCCTATCTGAATGGCATTCTTCCTGCTGCTCTTTGCAGAGACAGGATCGGGGTGCACTAAGGATAAGCTTGGCAAAAGATAACAGAGAAATCCCAAGAGTCATCTGAATACCTCATAGCAGCCCAATTGGCAAAGAGAAAAGTCCCATCGTCACCCCACCTGTGGGACTGGCCACAGCCTCTGCTGACTTTGTCTTCACTGGCAGGTGACCTTAAGGCTGTGTTGTCCAAACTTGGCCACTTTAAGATGACTGGACTTCAACTCCCAGAATTCCCCAGCCAGCCATGCTGGAGGGAATTCTGGAGTTGAAGTCCACTCATCTTAATGTGGCCAAGTTTGGACAACACTGCCTTAAGGGAACGTGCAACCTTAAGGGAATGTCATAATGCCTAGCTCCCCTCTTATATGATGCCATGATTTGTTTAACCATGATTTAGTACAGGAATGATCAACATGGTCTTCACACAGCCCCCTGCATCTGGAGATGGTGTCGCATAGGTTCAACAGCAGAGTGGCCAAATTACTCCTCCTCTCCTAAAAAAAAAAAAAAAAAATTGTCATAAAAGTGAAAAAGATGTCTTCAGGCTGTTTTAAAAGTAGCTTGCCTCCTGCTCTTCAAGGCCTCCAGAGAAACCCTACAACAGTTGGTCCCAACCCTTCCCATGACATCGCAGCATGAATGGGTTGCTTTCTGCAGCCATCTGGAAGTTGCAGAGACTCCCAACCAGAGTCTTTTGCCAACGTGTTGAACAAGAGGCTCTCCAGTCACAGACGATAGGTGGGGAGGACAAAGCACCAAAGTTTTTTATTTGGTGGTCTGGAAAACAGACATCCTGTTTCTCTCAGTTGCTTTTTCCTGGAACCAAGTTAGTGGAGGAAAGTGAGAATGATTTATGCTGCTAGGTAACCGTGTGCAAGCCTGTCCTCTCACAGGTCTTCCTCAAACATTTTCCTACCTGTCATTGCTTACATAAGATAGAACTGCGGCTCTTGAAACATCTTCATTAGCTCCTCCACCCTGGAGGCACAACCGAACTGCTGGGAGTGATTCCTTCCTTGGTGCCCCTTTCCACATTGTCTCATCACCCTGCACGATCACAGTGTTAAATATTATTAAACTTTTTTTTTTTTTTAAAACAAGGAGCTCTGATAAACTCCCCAAGAGGATTCTGCAAGCCTCCTCTAGCACAACCCTGCTACTGATCCCACGGAGTTGGGCCCCTTGGCCTTCCCTCCAGATGTTATTTTATAGAATAAACCACAACTAGCTGGCTTTGTACAACATCCTGAGCGAAAACCGAACAAGACACATTTGGATTTGCACAGTTTGCTCAGCAGCTGGGTTCACGCAACCCTCTAAGCTATTATTACTACTACTACTATTACCACTATTATTATTATTTTATTAAATTTAGACGCCACCCTAGCTGCAAGGGACTGTGGACATCTTACCCTTTGAAAAGTAAAGACAATAAAATAAAGAGAGGAAATCATGTCATATGGAAAAAAAAAAAAACACCATAACAGACCAAAAAATAACTAACAGAGGCTCAACATTCACCCTTCCCTAAAATCAGTGAAACCAGTTAGGTTTTCAGGGACCTTCAGAATATCCATCAGGGTGGGAGCCCCATGGATCTCTGGGGGAATACTGTTCCGGAGGGCAGGCACCGTGACCGAGAAGGCCTACTTCCTAGATGCTGATAAATGAAGGAATGTGGAGTGCATCCACTATGCCAGATCTTACAGAAACTATCGGAGTTAGGCAATCCTTCAAATAAGCAGGTCTAATGCCATAAGGAGCTTTATATGTGATATGCCAGCATTTTGAATTGCATCCTGGAAGCCAGTTAGTGACCAGTGCAGCTCACAGAGCAGTGGTGACAAATGCGCATATCATATCCTGCCCATCGTTGCCTGCATTGCTGCATTCTGGACCAGCTGTAACTTCCAAATGGTCTTCAAGGACAGCCCTGTTGAGAGGGTATTGCAATACAGGTAGTCCTTGACTTATGACCATTTGTTCAGTGACAGTTCAAAGGTATGAATATGCTGAAAAAAGTGACTTACGACTGGTACCTGAAGTTACGCTGTTGCAGCACCCCTGCATCACATGATCAAAATTCAGGCACTTGGCAGTCTATCCACACAGGGATGGATGAAACGGCCACAGGGGCGCTTCAACTCCCCCCACCCACCTATCTCTCTTCCATCTATGCACTTTGCCCCCCTGCTGCCCTGTGTTCTGCTGCCCCAGCTAACCTTCACTGTCTTCTTGCTCTCGCTGCTGACGAGGGATGCCTGGCCTTTGGTTTTGGTTTTGATTTGGTTTTGAAGCACGAAGCAAAAGCCAAAAGCCCAGCCCAGCCCCTGTCAGTGAGGGTGATGGAGTGCAGGGTGGTGAGGGCGACTATGGCTGGGACTGGGCTGGGGCAGCTGCGTCTTCCTGGGGTGTGGCAAGCAGCCCCAGAGCCACACAGATCTGGGGCTGGTTGCCGCCCCCAAGGAAGGTTGCAGGACACCCAAAAGAGCAGAGTTGTGGGGGAGCTGGAGCTGAACCTTACTGAGGCTGAGGGCTGGAAAAGCTCGGAATGGCTTGGATTGGGGTGGGCACTCGCTTAATGATCCATGATGCTCAATTAATGACGGCAGTGGGGAGTGCTGGGATTGCAGTCTCTAAGTGGTGCGGTCACGTGATGTCTTGCTTTACAACTGCATTGCTTAGCGGCAGAAATTCTGGTCCCAAGTGTGGTCGTAAGTCGAGGACTACTTGTTTGTTTGTTTGTGAGTTAAACTAGGGTCTATATTCTAATGATATGCTAAAGTTGATTAGTTTTGATTTGTTGGATTTTTAATGGCTTGGTTGGAAAAACCCATCCCATTTAATTAGCTTATCATTCAGAGTATTGTGCAAACCCAGAAAATGAATTAGCTCAGTAACCAAGTTAAGGATATTATGCAAACCCAAGTCTCTTAACTAAATGGATAGTATATATTGCTGCTATCATTTGTGTCTGTTTGCTATTAAAATATGCTATTTTATTGCAGGACAGATTCATTTAGTTGATTATTGGGGAAGGGGGATTAATGTGAAGAGAGGGATAACAAGAACCCATTTAAAACAATTTTTTTTTTTTTATTCTTCCAACCTAATAGAATGTGGAAATAAATTATGTAAATAGGCTTGGGACTTTCTTTGTCCACCTGTCAACAAAATAACTCTCTAAAATAGAACAGAATGGGGCTGAAGTTGATATGGTCGGAAAAGCCTTCAAAAGAAAAAAAGAGTCTGAAAATGAACTGGAACAGGCTAAAGGCTATAGGGAAAAAAAATCAGAAAATGTTTCCCCAGTGGCAGAAGTAATTTGCCAGTTTTATTTTTATTTATTTTTTTAAAATTTATTTCTACAGTTTATAGGCTGCCTGGCTGCCCATGACTCTGGACAGCTTACATTAATTTAAAAAAAAAAGTACAGAGGCACCAAAAAAAAATCATGAACAGCCCTAGAAGCAACCTAAAGCCAAAGGAAGTACATCCAACAGAGCTTGGGAGAATAACCAGGTCTTCGCTAGCTTCTGGAGCGTCATCAGGGTAGGAAACATCTGGATCTCCGGGAGGGATGTCATTCCAGAGGGCAGGCAGCGCCACAGAGAAGGCAGTAGCTAGTAATGTTGATGACTTCTCCATTCTAAGCCTCCCTCCCGCCTCCTTCCTGGTCACATGACACAGAGCAGCATATATATATATATATATATATATATATATAATCTGATCCATGCTTCCCAGCACACACATACATGCCCATACAGTAGTAACACTATAGGAGAACAGGAACACACACACGCAGAGGCGTAACACGTTGCTTTGTTATGTAGAATATAATAACTACCCATGGCCACTTCTCGTAAAGGGATTTGAAATAATTATAAGAAATAATGTTCCTTATCTTTTGATGGTGGTTTTGTTTCCTTTTGTTTTTTAACCAAGCAAAACCAATGATGGTTACTGCAGTGTGTGATCCCAGTCACTGGTTTAGGAGTAAATCACCTATTTATACAATATCGATATAATTTGTATCTTGCTTTGGATGCTACAGTGTTTTAATTTCTTAGACACAAAGACAGTGAATTGGCATGAAGAAGTGAAATTAAGTGGCTTCTGTGTATTCCTCTCTGTTTACCTGCAAGATTACCCAGTGACATCTTCTGGTGTAAAAGTAAGGCTACAGAAGCAATGCAGCTGGGAATTACTCTTTTGAATACAATGGGGCTTAGGAAATAAGGATGAAATGTTGCTGGCTATACCCAGAAATTTTTCAGAATCAGTGCATTAAGAGCAATGCAACACTCCTCCCAGGAATCAAAAGTAAATTTCCTTCTTATTCGGCTTGCAGGGCAGTAAATATGAGTAAATTATAGTTAGAGGGGGGGAAATGCATGTAATATATGATCATGTAAGTCAGGAGATGATCCAGATGCTGGAGAGGACTTCTTAAATTCCAGATTGGATGGCCAGAAGCAAACCACAAAGGCTCCTATCTCTTTAACCATTCTCTGAAAGAGTTAAATTCAGCCAATGGGACATTTATCACCACTTCAAAACTTTTAAAGAGGCAGGACTTCTGCCCTGGTTTGTTAATGGCATAGATCTTTCTTTAATAGAGGGCTGGGCAAAAGAGGGTTGAAAGCCCCTTTCCCTCTGTTGGAGCTCTGTAGAGGATGGACTCAGAATGAAAATTCGCGGACACTTTCATTGTATCTCTAATGGCCTATTTTTTTTTCCTCCCCAAGCAGTGAGCTGAAGGGAGGGAATAGATAGCTCTTATTAGAGATCTGGTTTTCTCTCTCTGGGTGAGAGTAGCACAAAGAGTCAGGGTTGCCAATGCCTACCTTAATGTACGATTTCATGAGGGTTACCATATCTGGGCTGCAAAAATCCAAATAACCACTAAATGGCAGCAAAGGGTTAGTTTTCGGTACCTCTTTGCTGCTTTAGATAATCAAAAAATATAACAGTTCCCTGTTAGGACCTCCTTCTTGATGTCCAACCAAAATTGACTTCTTGGAATTCAAAACCATTGTTTCTTGTCCTGTTTTCTGGAACAACCCTGAACATTTCTGCCCTGTTTTCTATCTGGCAGTTCTTCAAATATTTGAAGATACCATGTCTCCCTGAAGTCTTGTCTCCTGCAGGCTAAACATACCCAACACCTCCAATTGTCCCTCTTTAAGTTTTTCCTTGTAGTCTCTTATCATCTTAATGCTTGTTTGTTATCAATACACTGTACTCCTAAATACAGGCTTGGATTACTTCTGCTTTTTTTGCACCTGCATCACAAGCCTTGCAGGGCTTGACATACACTCATTTTCATTTTTTCACTTTGTTTTTTCTTCCATGTCCACTTTTTCTCAAAATCCACTAACAGAAAATGGCCTGTCCTACATTCAAAAACTCTCATCTCCCTTGTATCCTTCATTAACTTTTTTCGTTTTTCATCAAAACAATCAGATCAATCATGCCTTTAGATTTATATTCATTCCTTTGTCCTATGTACATATGAATATATTAAACCATATATTTGAAATGACCTTTTTCTAAACAGATATTTGCCATTCTCTATACTCATTCATTCTTATATTCTCCAAATGATCCAATCATCTTCTGTATTCTCTTGTCTCGTTCCCACACACCCATTCATGTCACCTAACAAAATACTTTTCCCCCTGAATTCAGTTCATTCAGAAGGCCGCCCAGAGAACTCATTTCTGGTTCTTCCATTATCATCCTTCACTGGAGCATAAAATGCAACTGTCACCAACTTGTGGATTCCTACTTTCATACAAACCTACAACAAAGTGTCCCTTTTTGTGAGATGGGTGGTATCTAAATTTGAAAAATAAATAAATAAATATGTTACATATACTCGGATATATACTTGAGTTCTTTCATTCATAATTAAAGTTACATCTTCACTTCCCTGCATGTATTCATCAAATCCACTCCACAGAATTAGACCACTTCTATATCCTTCCCTTCTATCTTAGTTTTACAGACACACATCCATCTTCCTTTCCTTTCGTCTCCTCTCATCTCATCTCCTCTCCTCTTCTGATCCATGATCTTTAGTATTTACTCTCCTTGCCCTGCAAGTGACAGTCTTCCATATGCTGTGGTCATCACCAGTTGAGTCCATAGATCATGAATTCTGCCATCCATCACAGCTTTGGGCAATTAAGGCTTTTACGTAATGCTTTTTATTAAGATAGGGAAGGTGTAGACAAGGTTCCTAGTCCTCGGGATTATTATCATTATCATCCAAAGAGTGAGAAAATTGTTAAAGGCAAAATTGAACACTGGAAGCACCTTCAAAGCCATCAATATCTGGGCCGTGCCTGTTATACGAGACACTGCTGGAGTTATTAACTGGACACAAGCTGAACTGGACAGTTTGGACCAAAAAACAAGAAAACTCTTGACTATTCACTATGCATTACGTCCCCGTAGTGATATTGACAGATTATACTGCCCTGCAGAAATGGAGACAGAAGTTTACTTCAAGTCAAAGAAACTGTCAAAGAAACAAAGCATGCATTGGCTGATTATGTAAAAGACAGCCAAGAACAAGCACTGATGCAAGTTAAAAATTGGAACTTACTGAATGTACAGGAAACAAGGCATGAATATCGAAATAATGTAATAAAAACATGAACAGAATGCTGGCAAGGAAAAGCATTACGTGGTCAATTTCTACTAAAGATTGAGGGGAAGGTGGATAAAGATAAAACCTGGCAATGGCTTACAACATTAAAAAAAGAAACAAAAGGCTTGATTTTGGCCGCTCAAGAGCAAGCTATTTCAAACTAATGCAGTCAAGGCCAGAATTGAAAAATCATCAAATGATTCAAAGTGCAGATTGTGCAAAGAAGCAGAAGAAACAGTAGGTCATATACTCAGCTCATGCAAGATTGCACAAACTGATTATAAACAACAACATAACACAGTCACCAAAATGATTCACTGGAACATCTGTAAAAATTATCATGTGCCAGTAATGAAAAATTGGTCGGAAAACATAGTTGAAAAAGCAGCTGAAAATGAGCAGGTTAAAATATTGTGGGATTTCCAAATACAAACTGATTAAGTCTTGGTGCATAACACACCAAATTTAACTGGGGTTGAAAAGAAGAAAGTGTGGATAATTGATGTGGCAATACCAGGGGATAGTAGAACAGAAGTCAAAGAATTGGAGAAGATCATAAAGTATCAAGATCTGAAAATTGAAGTTGGAAGGTTATGGCATGTAATCAAAAGAGTGTTGACTGGCAGGGCCCAGAAGTAGAGCCTTCTCTGCCGTTGCCCCTGCCCTATGGAATACTTCCCCCAGAGGTGAGATGGGCCCCTATTCTCCCGACCTTCTGGAAAGGAGTGAAGACCTGGCTCTGCCAACTCCTGTTGGGGGAGAAGTGGGGCAAGCAACCCTGGGGGTGGCTGGCACCTTGAAGATGCTCCCGTAACCTTTATTTACCATCACTATCTCAGAATACATTATTTATGTATGAACATGGGTTTTTTTATTGTATTTTAATTAATATTTACTGTATTCTTGTTTTACTGTAAGCCACCCAGAGTCGCTCTTGAGAGATGGGCGGTGACTAAATTTGAAATATAAAAATAAATAAATAAAGCATCAGCGGTGGTCCCAGTGGTTATCGGCACACTGGTGCTATTTCAAAAAACCTTGGACGGCACTTAGAAAATCTGCGCGTTGACAGAATTTCCCTCTGTAAATTTTAAAAGGCCACACTGCTTGGATCTGCACATATAGTATACTACACCGATGCATTATGACATCCTAGGTTCTTGGGAAGAACTTGATGCAAATGAAGAACAACACCAGCTAAACCACTGGCAACATGTGATTTCATGCTGATGTGTTATTTATTTATTTATTTATTTATTTATTTATTTAAATTATATGCAGCCCTCTTGCTTTGGCACTGAGAAGGTCTGCTTACTGGTCATTGAAGACATCTTTACAATCTCAAGGCCAAATAGATCCTGCAGGAAAGTAGTGCTTTCTGCTGAAAAGTGTTGTAAATCCTCTATGTAAATGTTCTGTTTGTCATAGAAGAGGAGCCTGTGGGAGGTCAGTGACCTGCTGGGCTCCAGTTTGTCCACTGCAGAACTGCTCTCTCCTATCTACCATGGGTCTCAGTGCCTCGGCGCAACCATTTCTCCTTTAGCTGCTGGAAAGAGCAGTGTTTCCCCTGCAGCCAAAATTGTTGTCTCCTCCTCCTCCTCCTCTACTCAGAATACTGACTGTTCGGTATTCCTACAGGTAATATCTGGTGCCTCCATCCATGATGATCCCTGCCTTTCCCTCTGTGCTTGCTAGAAAATGCTGTTGCTGCCCTCTCCTCATATTCATAGGGGTGGCAACAGTGCTCTCCAGCAGTGAGGAAGGGTAGAGATCACCATAGAGAGATGCAAAAAGATGTCTGTGCTTGGGGGGAGAGAGAGCCAGTAGTGAAGAAGAGTTCCCTCATCTGTTCCTGGCTGCCCGCACAGCAGCAGAAACCATTGACCCAGTCCTTGTATGAGACCAGCAACTTTGCTACCCTTGTATTCCTTTTGAGTACAGGAAGAAGGCCCATCACCAGAAGACTGGGGAAGAGACTTAGTCACATGTGTGCCAGCATTTACAGTAGGAAAGTACTGGTCAGTTTAGGCCCATTTTGGCCAGGATGCCACAAGTGCAACAACAGCCCTATTTTACACAAAGCGTGCTCACTGTGTTCTATGCAAGCTCCACTTTCTAATCTAGATACAACCTTGCCTATGTCCCACCAAGTGAGATATATGTAGTGTCCTAACTCACATGTATAGTGGGACTGCATTTGAAAGGGGGTCTTAAGAGACACAATCTCTTCCGCTACACCCACCTCCACATTAGAGTGGTTTCTTTGGGGCTTCCACATTCAGCCACTCCACTGTCCCTTCTGTTCTGCTCCCTCAACTACATTTCCTCCATGTAATCCCAATGAATCAGGGATCACCAAAGTCCTCTTCAGATTATAAAAAGAGAAAATAATAAAATACAGGACAGCAGACATGCAGGTTCAGATACTTCCACGGCCTTCACATTCCATCAAACAAGCTTAAAGCTTTCCATGGGAATGCCATCCTGCACAATCAGGTCTCCCATATCTGTAGGAGATTGTGAGCATGTTCCACCAAATACACTTACAGCCTCCTTGTAGACTTTCATTATCCAGAAAGGGAGGTGAGAGCTGTTGTGGTTGGCAGCAGAGCTGGGGGGGGGGGGGGGGTTGTGTGTTTTAAATGCCTGCACCAGATTTTAGTGAATGGCTCCATAGTGTTGGGATGTTATCCATGTGATTTGGCAGCATTGCCTTAGCACAGGCAACACACCCTAACAAAGCTGTACTGCCATAGCTGAGAGACGCGAAGGACACATCCCAGTGGCTGAATCAACCGAAACTAAGTTCTCTTGCTTGTAGTGATTGGCACTGCAGCAGGAACTGGAATCATTGCTTATGTTGTCTTGGCAACTGGAATATGAATCATTACATGGACACAGAGGCATAGCTGTAAAAAATAACAGCAACGACTCTTCCATTTTGATGTAGCCCTCCAAAGTATTTCTATGTTTCTCTATTATATGTACTAACAGAGATGAGATGGATTACTTTCAGTCATTGCCTTTAGACCTCTGGTCCATTATGTACAGATGTCAGAGACTGAAGCTGAGTTCATCTGCATATGACATCTGTGCTGTAACATGATTTCTACTTCCATAAAATCTTTTTGTTTTCCCGTCAAAAAGACAGTCCTTCTACCTAGACAAACGTAATTAGGAAGAAATTCCATTGAATACAATGAGACTTGGAATATGTGGCTAATTTAAACATGGTTATTTGGCAAAAATAATTATTTAAGGTAGCATAGCAGTGGTTGGAGATAAATGTATGCTTCAAGTTGAAGGGATTTGTATTGTTGGATGACACGCAAGTTCTATGGAGAAGAAGCAACAGCAACAGTGGTTCCGTTTTGTATTTTCATTTTTAACCCATTTTTATTTTCATGGCCCAGCTAGGTGGGAACCCCTAGCCAAACTTTACTGATCTTCAAAAAACAATCTGGGATCAAACCAAGTTAGTATCTGGATGGGAGACCATCAGGAAGTCTTTGAGATGTAGGCTGCATTGGAGATTTGAAAAATCATCCCAAAAGTTGTTAATGGCAAACCACCTCTGTATTGTTGCCAAGACGACTACCTGAACATGTCCATGAGGTTACTAGAAGATGAGTTTGATTATATGTTATTTCATTGCCTTCCCTCAGTCTTGTGCTTATAACTTCATGTATACTTGCTTTCTCATCAACTGCTTCCCACAGCTCTGATTTGGTATCAGTTGTGATAAAATGTATGCATGTATGCTTAAAAATAAATCCCACTGGATATAATGGGATTTACTTCCCAGAAAAGGGGTATATGATACAGTCTTAAACTTCCAAAAGACCAAATCGTCCTGAATATTGATTCCAAATTTTGACCTAACTACTGCTTACGTGATGTTGACAGGTATGTTGACAGTTCTCCCTCATGCTGGAAGTGACCTTATGTGGAATTTAGGACAAATACACAACATACTCATATGCTTTTTGGGGTATTTTGTTGAAACAGACCAGTTTTATTGTGTTTTCATATTTTGGGGTAGTGCATTGCCAAAGCAGACACTAGGCCTTTAAAGAAGCACAAGTAGATTGATCCATACTGTTCTGTGACTGCCATGACAATAGAATGAAATGTGTTTAATGACCTGGAAGAATTATTAGCTGCTTCTCAAATAGCTGAATAATATAAGAAATTGAAATACATTCCTGTGCAAGTCTAAAATAGTCCCATTATGACCAGTGGAATCTTATTCCCAGATAAATGGGTATCACATTGCAGCAGGGGAAGACATTCTCCCATGGGGATAAAATCATACTTAAAGTATATCCGATTAATTTCTCCATGACAGGGTAAAGAAGGACCAGTATAAAATTGACCTTTTTACCTAGGAGCAATGCCATTTTATTTTTAATTTCTTTTTTTCTGCCAGGCCATGTGGTGCTTTTAACACCTTGGTTAAAAAAAAAGAAAAAGAAATTCAATTGAGCATTCCTTTCCTGCCAAGTGACAGGAAAGGATTTACTACTGAATTACTCGCAGTCATTCTGCAATTAAAGATATGCAAACTCTGGAACCCACAAGATTATGTGCATATAATTACTTGCTGAGTAGTATTTGGTTTGGGGTTTTTTTTGGGGGGGGAGGGTTGCATGTATTTACCAAAAGACACATAGGTAGTCCTTGTTTAGTGACTGGCTCAGACAGTGACCATTCGCAGTTATGACAGTGATTAAAAAGTAACTTTGCAACCAGTCCTTGCGTTTATAACCTTTCCAGGTATATAAAGCAAAGGAAAGCTGAAGCAAGCACATTGGCAGTTTCATGTAGCAACCACTTCACTTAATGACTGAATTGCTGGTCCCAATTGTGGTCACTAAATGAGGACTACCTGTATTCACCAGAGCCCTGCTCAGTATGAGCATTTTTGTTATATTAAAAGAACTGACCAGCAACAACCCAATGAATTAGAGCCACTTTATTTCTATCACAACACTCTACAATCGAGTACCCTCCAGATGTGTTGAACTTCAACTCCCATAATTCCTAGCCAATATGGTCATTGGCCCCGCTGGCTACAGAGTGAGCTGAACACTCTGAAAAGATAACAGATTGCTGAAGGCATTCTGGCAAATGATAGCATTCTTAATGTCCAGATTTTGGGGGGGGGGGTGTAAATAGTGCAAGTCCTATTCAGGTATTCAAAAATCTGGAGCACTCCTGTTAAGACTGCAGGAGAGAAGCCAATGCTTTGATATGAGATACAACTTTGTCTCATTGGGAGTTGGGCAGCATATAAATTTGATGATGATGATGATTAACCTTCATAATGGCTTAGTTGGAAAACATTGATATAAATGTTCCCTCAGAAGTTTCTCACATGGAGATATCAGATGGGGCTTACAGGAAGTGCTCCAATTTATGATCATAGACCAAAGAAAGGAAGTAAAATACAGTAAAGCGTTAAATAAAAGGGATTCATACAAGAAAAAGAACAAATAAATATAAGCTGTAAGGCCAGATTCACACCCAGGTCTTCCAGTGCTGATTGCAGTTGAACAGAATTCAGCTTTTTATGAAGTTATCACTGAACTGATCCAATAAGTAACCCCAAATTTAACATCATCTGAACAGTGCTAGCAGGGGATACCACATGATGAATGCCCTGGATTTAAGAATGTGCACGTAGAACTCTTAAGAGCCTATGTTTCAGCCTTAAATTTTAAAAGTGCTTCATTATGAATGGATTGAGAGGAAGAGGAAAAGCAAGAAAGTCATGGCTGGACAACGTTGATGAGTCCCTGAAAAACAGAGAGATGAGGAATTTAAAGAATGAAAGATAAATGTATGAAGAGGTATGTGCATGTGATGAAAGCAAGGATGCGCTGCACGTATGGAGAGAATGAACGGTGTCAGTGTAGATGATGTTAATTCCTTTTTTTCCCTCTCTTGTCTTTATTTTTTAGCTTAGCATTTTTCCCGTATACTCTGCCTAACTTTGCCTGTCACAGAAAGGAATCGTGTGTATGTATGCTTCCTTACTTTTCCTTATATGTTGTATTTTACAGCTTTTTGGAGCATTTGTATGGATACTGGTTGCTGCTACAAAAGTTCCTTTGCCGCTGCTGCAGGGCTGGGTGATGTTTGTATCTGTGACGGCCTGTTTCACCTCCATCTCCTTCCTTTCGGTCTTTCTCTTCAGTTATCGAGAGAGAATTGCCATCGATTGGAACCGTCTGGTAAGCATTTAAAAGGCTGCAAGTTAAAAGCTGGGAAACGAATGTGCCAGTCCAGTGGCATTTCCAGGACTGGATTGGCACATTTCACAAAACTGCAGGGGGGTTGGTTTGGTTTTGGCATGCTGTGTTGTTTAACATATCCACTGTGTTCTGCAAACCATGGTTTATGGCTTAATGTGATGTTCGAATTCAACAGTTGCAGATTAGTAACCCAAACCATAATTAAATCTAACTATGGCTTGGGGCAATGTGTGGAGTCAATCAGTGTTTAAAAACGTGTCACAACTTCAACCTGATCCTCATATGTCAATCTTCTCCAACTGGGTATGCTGCAAGTATATTAGACCTAAGGAGTCTCAGGCATTCATCATGGAATGCTCCTTCCCCACAACTAGCTGGTCCAAGTATCCTGGGAGTTATGCAGTCTTGAAAAGTATTATGACCAGGATGCGTAAAATACTCCAGAAGAGTTGAAACATATAGTATATTTTGAGATAGAGCCATTTGTGGAACATTCCGAATGGTCCATTCTGAGAGTTTGCAACCAGACATCCCATGGTAGAACATTTGGCATACTCCTAGTTAAAATGACAATTCTCTGTCATAAATTGCAGTCCCAGGTCTCCTGGAGGATGCTGTCAGCCATTCAAGGTAGACCAGACTAGGAAACCAAAGTTATGAATGCTAATACTATTTTCATTATAAGGTTACAGTAACAGAATCTTGCAAGTCTGAATATACTTTCCCCCTTCCTCCCTTTATCTTCATGAGAACTAGGGAGAGTCATGTCTGAGACGTGTTCTCAAATTACATTTCTGCCTTGGATTCAGAATTCTTTTATCTGACCATTATCTTAGCTCTTCCTCCTATTCCCCAAAGTTCTTCCTTCTTCTCATTACAGATGCCAAGTTAGAGAAGATTCATATTTAGTCTTAGGCCGAACAATCAACGTACATGCTGAAACAGTGCTTTTGAAAATACTGTGTTAGTCTTGGATCTAGTACAGTGAATCAATGGGATTAACAGAGCAGATCCTCCTACTCTTAATAAAAGACAGCTGTTTTTTGTTTTTTAAAAAAAAACGTAGCTAGAAATGGTTTGTCACTGCCCAGTGTGTTGCTGTTAAGTATTGCAAATGAAAAAATCTACATGGCTGATGTAATAAGAATGGCTTACTAACGCATGTTCTGCACATACGTTTTACCTGTAGTGAAAGTTTTCTTGAATTACTGTTTTTGTGGGTATTGGGGAGACCACAGAAAGGACTGAAGGAAGCTGAGGCTACTTTTAAAAATGGCAGTTATAAGGAACTACTCAGGAAATTGCTGAGTATACAGGCCCAAATCCAAAAGAATTAACCATGCTATAAATCCAGAGGATGAGCAATTCCATTAATGTCATTGTGGCTTATTGATGTGTAATTGTTAACGTTGGTGCAAGCATTTGAACTTGTAAAGACGGAATTCGGGATGATTTACTTCTGTGTTCTTTTAATGCCATTGTTGTAGCTTCGGTTTTGTTTGTTTATTCTTGTTTGGGTTGAGTGGAAGCATTGCAAGAGCACCTTTGCTCTGGAAAGCTGTAAGCTCACAAGATAATTTAACCTTAATTCTGCCTTTGTTTGCACAGCAAACAAGGAAAGACCAATGCTCAGTATTAAAGTGAACAATGAAATTTAAAATGCCCCTGGTAAGGTCTGCTGTGTCATGAGCCTTTCAACGCTGGTTTGCCGAATTTTTGTTTTAAAAAATCCACATGAAAATCCATATGTATTGGCAGGTATATCGCTCCTGACATAATTTTCCCCCTATTTTGCAACTGTACCAAATGTTGGTATCAGTTTTCTTCTGTTGTCATGCATTCTTGTACATAATGGTATCCAAAGGATACCCTGATCCGTAGATTCCACTAATAGATGTTCAAGTTTGAGGAAAGAACTGCATTGGAAAAGGTAAAGATGTGGAAATTCTTAAGGCTAGCTTGGCTTTGGTTCCCATCTGTGGATCAGGAAATGCAAATTAGATAGACTTGTATTAAACTGAACAAATGTTTCTTCCTCTTCCTGGGCTTCATACAAAACATCCCTGTCTGCTGTAGGGTTTGTTGTGTTCAGAGATGAGACAGGAACTGTTTTGAGGGATACAACTGAAGTCAACATTCTGTTCACAATCATCCTCAGGCATTTACAGAACAACCAGTGAACCTCTACAGGACGCTCACCACTAGTTTTACTCATGATCTCTGGTATAAGCACATTTTGATCACCTTCTGGAAAAATCAATAGGTTGTGGGCCATCTAAACTCTCCATTTTTTCCTACTCTTTGCTTTCGGTTTTTTAAACCAGTTAGCAGTCAATGAAAAGACAGATCTTCTTCTTCTATGACGATAGGTTTACCCAAGATAAGAGAAAGTTCCTTATCAAGGGCTTTTTGAAACTCTAAGTCAGTGTTGTCCAAACTTGGCCACTTTAAGATGAGTGGACTTCAACTCTCAGAATTCCCCAGCCAGCTGGCTGGCTGGGGAATTCTGGGAGTTGAAGTCCACTCATCTTAAAGTGGCCAAGTTTGGACAACACTGTTCTAAGTATACAGGTCTGGGAAGTTTTATAGGCCTGGATAGGGATGTTCTGCAGCAGAATGTGTTCATATAATACATATAAGGAAGCCAGTTCACTGCAAAGGGGTTGCCATGCATTTGGGAGTATGTATGTATATGTAATATTTATGTGCATGTTCATGGATCAATGAAGGTCAAAGGAGATTGTGCTTCACGGTAGCCCAAGCACTGTGCATTAGGCCTTTCATAAGGTATTGAAGACCTAAATGTTCCCTCAGGCATTTGCGCTGGGAGATTAAATGAGCCATGATGGTAGATTTGTTGTTTTGGTCTTCACTGATTGAAAATAGAATGTTTTTAGACCCAATGGTATGTTTTATTGTTTTTGTTGTTTTGGATTATTATTTTCTGTATTATTTCTTGGCTTTGGGATTTCAATCCTCTGTGCACTGCCTAGAGTCTCTCTTGTGAGATGGGAAGCTCTATAAATTGTTTAAATAAATAAAATACATTTTTATTGATGTATTTTTATTGATTGATTGATTGATTGATTGATTTTTATTGATAGGGGCCTATCCTGTCATTCAAAATAGGGAGAACTGATCACTTAAATAAAGTGCTAGTTTGGTGTAGTAGTTAAAGGCACAGGTCTAGAAACCAGGAGGCCATGAGATCTACTCCTGCTTTAGACACAAAGCCAGCTGGGTGACTTTGGGCCAGTCACTCTCTCTTAGCCTTAGAAAGAAGAAGGAAATAGCAACCCACTTCTGAAAAGGTTGCCAGAAAACTACAGTGGGTTGTCCAGGCAGTCTCCAGGAGTCAAGACTGGACATGCACACAAACCCCAGTTAAATAGGGATGTGGGCAGCAGCTGTTCTTCTGTGGGAGATGTTAGATGGGAAGAAGTTAGATGGGTAGACTTAAGGACCTCTTGTTATTAAGAACATGGCATCTGCTCTAAGCTTGCCTCAACAGTGTGTCATGTTTCCTTGATTCAGCCTTTGGGAACCACAGGCAGAAGGGAGAACAGCAGGGTCACTCTGAGAGTGATAATATTACATCATGCATTCCTTTTAATAGAAAGCATGTCTCAGCAGGTCACTACTAATGCCCATCTTTGGCCCCTAAAGCTAAGCATGGTCATGCCTGGTTAGTAGTTGCATGGCAGGACCTCAGAAATGACAGAGCTATAGACCAGAAGATCAGAACAACATCCTGGAAGAAATCAATACCATCTGAACTGTCTATATTAAATATTCAATACCATCTGAACTGTCTATATTAAACATTGTGAGATGAATGGGGTTTCAAAATAAGGAAAAGCATTGGATACAGGAATAGTACTATGGATACGGAAGGATGTTTTAATTTTTATCCTAAGAAAGTCTTCTACAACCATCAACCCTGTGGATATGTTGGACTACAATTTCCATCATCCCTAGCTATCACAGCAATGTCTCTGGCTGAGAAAGGAATGTGTGTCCGAGGGAGGAGCGCCATGTTGGGGGTATAAAATGTCATACAAGCTCTAGTGTAGTATGATACCATCAGTCATGTGTGCTGATTTTTCTTTTATGCTTTTTCTTTTGTTTTGTTTTCTAATGTATTGTACATGGATTAAAATACAGAGGAATTAGGAAGAAATAAGTTCACATGAGTTTCTTTTTCAGACTCCTATGTAACCCTGTCCATCTTTGTAGTACTAGCCTCGAGGCAAAAAATTCTGCAAATTAATTCTGACTTTTATACATATAAGAGTGTTATGTGGAATATAATCCATTTTGCACAGCAAGTCATTTGATCCCTGCAAATGTTCAGTCTTCTCAATTTTTACTTTTACATTTTTGCTCCTCCAGGATTTCCTTTACCACGCAGCTGTCTTTGTCTTCTACTTTGGGACCTTCTTACTGCAAACTGCCACAACATCTTTGCACAGTCACCCCCTTAAGGTCACCTCCAATCTTGCCTCCAACATCACCACCTCTGGAGCGCTTCTAAATGACCATGAATATAATTTGAGCATAGCAGCTGCGGTAAGTATCATTTGGGGATGCTCTGGGGGTCAGCCAGGTTCGTAACAAATCTGACCATGTCTATGCTGAGAGCCTTTTCTCTTCCCGTTTCCTTTGTCTGTCTTCCTGGCATGGACTGACACGGAACTGGAACCTGTTGGTCCAGTCATCAGGTGGCTTTGACAGTAGAGTTAGATGGGAGGGCAGGTCCTTAGAGAGCAGCAAAACAGATTAATTGGCTCCCCAAAATCAGAAGTGCAGCCCTCCGAGCCCCTAAATTATTAACACATTCACTGTCTCTGATTTTATTTAAATTATATTTCCATTTAAATAAAATGAAGACCTGTCTTGACTTACTTTTGGGAATGTAACCCTGGGCATAAGACTTAGTGACCAAGAGTAGCCTTTGTCCTGTCAAATTTGTAAACCCCTGGCTGTGAAGGAGTCAAGATACTACAGAATATCTAGATCAGGGTTTCTCAACCTTGGCAACCTTAAGACATATGTAACCCAGAATTCCCCAGCCAGCAAAGAGTTCTAGTTGGGAGGAATCTGACTTGATTCAGCACCATTGCAGCTCATGATGCTAAATATCCTGATAGAACCAGTTCTTTCTTCTCCTCTGTGTCCAGATGTTATCTGCTCCTCAGCCTTGGAGTAAGCCCAACTTGGGTTCTGCTTAGACCATCCTCTCCCTCTTCAATATTGCTATTGCCTCAGCCCCTTGAACTTTGGCAACAAACCAGTAAGCTCAGACCACGTCAGGTGGACTGTCCACCTTTACCCAGGTGTCAATTCTGATTCACAGCATCTCTCCTGAGTTCCTCACTGCTTGCTGCCAGGAATCAGGAAAGATCAGAGAGATGGAATTTGAGGATGTCAATAAAATTAGACACCAGAGAATGCAGGGACCTTGTATGGAAGCCAGATTTGTCATCACCAATTCAGGTTCTCTCTCCAGAATGTTAAGTTGGTAGCTCCTCAATGGAAACAGATTGTCAAGAGACAATATATTGGTAAGCAGGTCTTGTAGTGTAGTGTCATAGGGTGATGAGCTTCTGTTCCTAGTTCCAGCCAGGCTAGCTTTTTTTCCACCCTCATTTAGGATTTCCAGAGATCTAGAGGTACCTCCTTTGATCCCCACTGGGCTCTAGGCTCCAACTGACTTTTTACATTTAAAAAAGCTTCTTTAAAAAAAATGGAACCTTGGCATGCTGCAAAGCTAAATTGCAGAATATCTTGGAGCCCAAACTGGATCTAAAGCCTTTCTTGGAAATTAGGAACGATGGGCAGATACAGCTTGGTGCTTAATTTGCAGGTGTTCCTGCTTGCCCAGAAAAAAGGATGAAGGTGAGCAGGGCTTGTAAGGAGCATCTTGTGGGAAGAGGAACTAGGAGAGGTGGGTGCCTTTCTCAGAAATTGGCACTTTGAAAGAGCTGTGTAATCCCCATAGGTTGAAGCTCAAGGAAGAAAATCTTCACTCATGCAGCAGTTCCACCCACAGAGTTCAGGCCTGGTATAGATCTAGATACGGTATATGCCTGCTTCTCCAATATCTGCCTGTTAAGTTTTTTTCTTAATATGGTACAGATGAAGACACAAAGACTGCATTTGTTTTCCCACAAAAACTGTTTTATTGTATAAAAATTAAACTATTCCTTACTTCTAAACTGAGTGCTAATTCTTTGCTTGTTTCTATTTTCTTATCTATCTTATTCTATTGTCTTCCTATTACTAGAAGTTTACAACTATTTCTATTTTATTTAATGTATGCATTTCTATCTCTGTGTCTATTCCTATGTTTGTAGCACTGTTTCTTAGCTCTTTAAAGCTTTCCTTTTCCCCCAGGACTTCAGCTCTTGTAGCCAGTCTCTCTCTGTTTGCATGTGAAAACCCTTTTCAGTCCTCTATAGACTTGCAAATGGGCTTTTCTCTCTCTCCCCCCCCACACACACATCCCAGGACTCACAGTGCCCTGTTTCTGGAGCTGGTTTCTGGAGCTCTGCACCTGGGCTGCATGCAGTGGCCTTGCTTGGGTTTGCAGACTCTGGCTCTTTCCCTCCCCTGACTTTGCAGAATTGCAGTTTTCTTTCACTGCCTGAAAGACTGCTGAAGTTGCTTGCATTTGGGTTGGAAGTTTCTCTTTCCCCCATCTCTGCTGCCTTTCTGGTTTAACTCCCTACCTGACACACCCACACCCATGCTTGCTTTCGGTTCCCTTGTATGAGACAAACTCTCCAATGAAGGAGAGGGTGGGGCTGTTTTAACCCTCCTTTCCAGGCAGCACCAAAATGCTGGATCCCGGGAGGGGAAAAAATGCCTGCTCACTCTGGTGGTGAGTTCACTCTTGCACGCTGCCCATTACCCTACCCAATCTTTGTGGAGCTCAGTAGGTGATAGCAGCACTACCAGACAGGAGGAAAGCACATCAGTAAGGCTAGGTGGTGGCTAGAAGTATTTCTTACCAGTTTGTTTCTGAGCCAGGATCAAAGAGACAACAGGCAATTGCATGAACTTAAGGTCCTTCACCCTTGAGCAAAAGGGTGTTCTTCACCCAAGAGCAAAAGCAGTGACAGCAAGCTGTTAGGTGGGCAGCCGCGCTTGACCTCCTCCTCTTGGCACAATATATACATTTCATTCAGCTCCTCCTTTAGAATACCACCCCTTATTCATTCACCCATTTCCAACCTCGAAATCATTCCATATTAGGAACTAACTTACTTCCTTCCTTCCTTCCTTCCTTCCTTCCTTCCTTCCTTCCTTCCTTCCTTCCTTCCTTCCTTCCTTGGGCCCTTGACTATTAACTAAACACCTTTTCCTTAGGAAAAACTGTCTTTGGAATGTACACCTTATCTTGCCTCTATGGGGACAGCTTTTTATCTATCAATATTAGAAAGGCCTCCAAGCTTACAGACTTAAAGAAGGAAACAGGACACAGAAATCCTTGATGAAAGTCCTAATGTTTCAATACTAAATATAAGTGTGTGTGTGTGTGTGTGTGTGTAAATACGAAATATGAAATGTATGTGAATGTAATTATATAAAATCTTCTATCATGGTGATCCCTCTGGCTGCCATGGAGTAGCCATCCTCCTCCCCGCTGCCATTTTGCAGAAGTGCCCACAACCTGTTCTCCACATTCTCTTCATCGGCACCCAAAGGCTGGGGAGTTCTGCTCTAACCATTGCATTGCAGCCTCCCTCTCTTAAGTATCCATGGTCTTCTGGGTTCCAAAGTAAACAAGTAGGTCTTTAGTGTTGGTTTTTTGCCCACCATGTGTATACTTGGAAGTAAAACTTTGTGACAAAAGATCACACCTCTCCTGTGCGCGCATGCTCTCTCCCCATGAAGTAAGCCAAATACAGACATTAACCTTAGGAAACATTGAAGGCTTCAAGAAGTGACGAACATGCACAATAGTAATTAGGGAACAAGCATTAAAAGCCAGCGCAACAGCCCATCTTGGATACAGATCTCATGTTTATTTCTCGTTCCATGCCTCCTTTTCTGTTGCAGATTTTTTCCTTTGTAACAACAGTGTGTTACGGATGCAGCACCACCCTTGCTTTAAGAAGATGGAAACTATAGCATCGGAAAGAGGCCGACAGCTCCGCTACATCCTAGCTGATGTTGGTACCTGTTCAAAGATCAAACAGAGTACAACTTCTCCATCAAAAGGATGTTTTGGAATACATCTGTAGTTTTTTTTTAAAACACTGAGAGATACACACCCAACCATGCCATAATTGTATACTCTCAGGGGTGGTGGTGGGGAAATCTGTGTTTATGTTGAGATTGTATCGAAGCTGCTATCTCAGTTCAGCAGCACCATTCACATGTCACAAAAGTGGGAGTAGTGTTTAGAACCAAGGTCTTGAAAACAGAAGGGATTATTATCAGTTTTGGGTGCCAGAAGATTCCTAGCTTGACAAGAAGTAGAAATAGCAATAGTGGCCTTTGCGTATACATTCATTCTTCAGTGAAAATAAGATACACATTTCTGTAAAAAAAACAAACACTCGTTTTCAGATGAAATCTTTTATTTTCTTCCCCACACAGTGCTTCAGAAATAACCCTCTGTCAACAGCAGGGTGGGTGACCAGGGCCCCAAGATACCAACCATCTTGTCAGGATTTTCTCATGTCCTACATTTTTCTCCTTCCTTTTTTCCCCAGGTTCTGTCCCCGTTGTAATATTTTAAATATGTCGGCTGTGCATGAGAAATAATATGCTGACAGTCTCAGCGCAGCTTAAGTTTTTACGTTGGTTTTCAGTTGCTGAGTTGATCTTCCCAAGAACATTGTGCTCTATAACTTACAGCCCCACTCATCCCACAGTATTATCATGCTGCCATTAGCAGACAATTGAATGTCGGTGCTCTGATGCTTATAGGAGAAATAAAAGGTCTTAGCAAACGTGTAATAAATCACATACACACAATCAAGAAAAATGTCTATAGGCATAATTAATAATGCAGTGCTTTTGGCTAAAACTTGCTTTATAGTCCACCATGCCCAACTCTCAGTAATTTCAGCAGGATTGACGTGAGTTGCCAAATTTCAGGATTTAATCATCCGTTCTTAGAGACAGAAGATAGTCTAGTTCTCAGAGTCATTCACTAGCTTCAGCTTGCAACTTTTGAGTCTTCAGCTAGGCAGTTGTATAATAGTATTATTTTAAAGTGCAAGGAATATATTCACTCCGCATTCTTAAATTTTAAAAAATGTGCATGATTTTTTTTAAGTTTCCTAATTCAGAAAAAAAAAATAGAATGTTTTTCCTGGATTTTTCATTTTTCTTTACAATTTTGGCTTTACCCCTTCCCCCTGAAAATATGTCTCTCATCTCTGCCTATCGTATTTTTATCTTTCAAGAATTGCAGCCTGGTGAATTGATGTTGGGGGTTTACCAGAGTTCTGGTAATCCAAAATGGGTTTCCTATCTGGGTTGTTAAGCCTTAGTAGCTTCGGGCGATGGATTAAGGCTTCTGTTCGTTTTATGCTGATGCTCATAGATAAGCTGGGCCATGTTGATCCTAAACTACCAACAAAAATGGAACTTTTCAGAAATACTGTATCTCCATCTTGAAAGAGTAATTTATAGCAGGAGAAAATATTTCATGTGTTTATGTTCTATCTAACCAGAATCTAGTTGTACCATTGTTAGGAAAAGATGTTTTCAGAAAATATTGTTGTGGCTTATACAAAAAAAAAAAAAATCTGGGAGCATGTCCATTAGCGAAATGACAAACTAATGTCATAATTCGTTTTCTCTTGGTGCAGTAAATCTGAGAAATGTTCAGGTAATGTGTTTAAAGTTTATGTGCTTATTCAAGGGAAACATGTCTTATTCAGAAGCTAGTTTTTACCTAAAAATTTGCTAGTGTGTTAAGTTCAGAAAATAGATGGATTGCCCATCCTATATGTAGTTCATTGATACAGGTTTTGCTTGTACAAATATTAAGAATCTGAAGTCCCTTTTTCTATCTGGCAAGTAAGAGAAAGCCTGCCTGCCTCCCTCCCTCCCTCCCTCCCCCAAACTTTTACTCTAAACTCACATTTTCTAATTTATCTTATAGACTCTTTTATTTATCATATTTAGATATAGAAGCCAAAGGCTTCTTGTTTTTATCTTAGCAAACCGACTAATATTACAGAATGCCTCTAATGCATTTGTGTTCCACTTAAGAAAATGTTTATGCTGAATTGTTCTGGAGATTTCTTGGCTTCCTCTGAACCTCAGTGCTTTTGCTATTTTATATCTGAGGTTATATGTTCTGTTTCATTTTTCAGAATGCAGGTTCTGGGGAACGATCATATAATTAGGTTATTGTTTGATACCTCCAATATAATGCGTTATTTTGTGGTGTGTTACTGTAAGTTGCTATCAGGGGCAGAAACCAAACTTGAGCTAGGAAAGAGCACTTAATAGCAGATCAGATCTTTTAATAGGATGCATATTGCTTGCAGTCTGGTTATGGAAGATCGATCCAAACTCAAGTCAGAAAGTGGCTTTATGTGCTGTTTTTCCTATTGCAAATATGAGTGATATTAAAGGGACCAAAATACATTTGGCAGTTGAAACTATTGTGTAATTCATGTCCAATGTCAAAAGAAGGCTTTGTCAGCAAAGCAAAATAAAACCTGTTTAGTTAAAAACAGGTTAGAACTGCTAGATGGGCAGTTTTGCCAGATAACACTTCAGCAGGCCTTAATACAGATGTTGTTACTACAACAAAGGTGGTATACTATAGTTCAAAATCTCTTAAACCTCAGCTCAGTTGTTTTACATTCCCTTTATGCTTTTACTGGAATCTGTCCCCAAACTGACCAAGCACCCTAGCAGGACATGCATCCTAGGTCCCATCAGATGGTGGTGTTTAGTTGTGGGACAGGCAGAGATAATTGGAGACAAGCAAATCCACAAATGACCAGACCCTCTGCCATGAAGAGCTTTATAGGTGACAACCAGCACCTTGAATTGCATCCAAAAACCTATTGGGAGACCGTGGTTCACAAGGAGTAGCGATACATGGGTGTATCAAGCTGTGCCCATAACTCTCCATGCTAACCCATTCTACACCAGCTGCAGCTTCCAATTAACATTTTAGGTGTGGACAATTTATCATATCAAAACTGGAAAGGCAGAAAAAGATTGGACATTTATATCATTAAAAGAACAGCAAAAAAGTTGACCAGATTGCCTGAAAATTCATTTCCTAGCTCCAATTTTTAATAGGAAAGTAGATGGAACCATGTACAGCCCATGATGCTCTGATGGGACCGGCTGGGATACAGAATACGAGGATTGTGAGAACCACCACCATCCATAAATATTGCTGTGAAGCCCAGAACCTGCTTCTCCACCATCAAACAAAAGATGGAGCTCTAACATTATCTGACAGTTTATTATCCTTATTCCATGTAATAGAAAGAGGGGGAGGGGAGGAACAGCTAGCATGTGGCCATCTTTGGCTGGTCTCAGAAGTTAAACAGAGTCAGTCCTGTTTAGCGTTTGGATAGGAATTCCAGGGCTTTGGCTAGACTGGAAAGTCATTTTTAAAAAGCCACCCTTCCCAGAAGACAGCAGTAGCATACCATTTCCATATTACTGCCAAGAAAACAGCATGGATTCAATAACCACTAGTCAGGATAGACTTGAAGTTATCTTATCTTTACTTTTTATAGAGCACCGGGGCCAAGGAGGTGAACTTTCATAGAGCTGTGCAACACTTTGAATTCAATCTCCCAAAGAGGCTTCTGTGGGCATGGAAGTACACAGGCAGACAAACATTTGTTTTTGAAGACTGAATTCAAAGCAGTGCACAGCCCTAAAAGCTCTAAAGAGTGTAAAGATTCACACTTGAGGAAGAGATAACCAAGGCCAAGCATGGCTAAAGCATAAGTTCTCTTTCCTCATTCAGTTCCTTAAGAATGACTCACCAATGAAAACACAAGACTTGAAAGCATTGGTCTTTCTACTCCCATACAGTTGCTCTCTGGCAGCTGAAGGAACGAAGTGGAACACAGTTGGCTGAAGACTATTCTGCCTTTCAGGAAAGCCTTTGACAGCCAGAAATAAACACCATTGTACTTCATGTCCCTTACCTCCAAATGTTGTCACTCTTCGCTGTTCTTCCTGAATCCCGTAGCTTTTCCCATCTGTAACAGGAGGCAGGAGGCAAGTTGAGTATGCCATAAAACCAGTCCTGGTCCACACTAAATTTCACTTACTGCCTCAAATGTGTGGCTTAGGGAGCGAGGCAGAATCTTCCTGAGGAGCTCACAAGCAGATGAATGATTGATTTAATCAATATATATGGCTTCCATCTCACAAATGTGACTCTGGGCTGCTAACAACACATTAAAACAATATTAGCAGAATAAAAAACCAGCAGTGGTCACCAAGAATGAACCCAATGGGGCAACAGACAGAAATCTCTCAATGGGCCATCTGACTGCCTGACCCACAGGCCCTTGAGCACATCCAGGTCCTCAGCACTTGCAGAAGGCCAGTAAAGCTGGGGCCCATTTGATTTCAGGGAGTATGATGCTCCAAAGGGTAGGTGCTGTGACAAGAAAAGACACACTGCTGAGGTCCCGTAAGATGACATTTTTTATTTGAAGGAACCCGGAGCATGCTCCTCCTGTTGGACCTACTTCCCTGAGTCCTATTTATGCTTGCAAACCAGAGGTTCCCAGCTTAGGTTAAAATTGCATAAATTAGGGCTATTCAATATATAGCAGATGATTGCTATATGGTAAGAGTTAGAGATTTCTGTACCTTTCCTGTTACTAAGTGGCCATCTGAATTTTTACAACCCACATTTGGTTGTGCTACATGAAATGCTAATCTTGCTGAAGTTTAGCAGGTCTGGAACTGCCTGGACGAAAAAAAATCGCATTCAATTCTGAGTTCAAAGAAATAATACTGGATTATAAATAAAACTCCAAGCCTTATCAGATTTCCAGGTTACTCTTCATATATCATCTCTTGTGGACGGAGTCTTATCATCTCTGTCCTTAAAACATCTGGAGCCAGATACATGCTTATGTTATCCTTTTATGGAACCAATCATAAAGTTTGGCTTGATGTCATGTGGAACATGGGTTATCTTGGTGCAACATTTTGACTCGGGTGCTGCCAAGTTATAAAACATCCCACCCAGTAATAGATCCAACTGCTGTTTTCAGACTAGTGGGGGGTGAACCCAAAATGCTCTTGATGATATCAGTGCTTCAGGTAGGTTCTGATCTTGATCCAGCTTCTCAGACCCTGGCTTTGAATGCTGATGAATAAATAGCGTGTTCTTATGAGCTGAACTTAGTTGCGATTACAACCATAGATAGCTGGCAGCAGATGGAAGAAAGGTGGAGTGTTTTGAAGAAACCATCCAGGGAAGTCATATAGCAAGAATTAAAATATTTCCTATTGCTAGGATCTGAAAAAATATTGACTGTTCCAAAGACTCAAATGTTTTAGGGCGACCCTTGTGGTTTTCTCCACAGCATCTCTCCAACTATTTCTTTTGATGTGTTGCCTGTAGCATCATCAAGTTTTGCAAAAGTGGGGGCGGGCGGGCGGGGGAAACACACAGAACCCTAACCAGCTAGTCTCTTAGACAGCTAAAAATAAATGGAATGAGAGCACGGATCAAAAGGATGCATTTATGATACATAGAGTATTGTGATCCACTGGTGAGTGGTGTTAGGATTTAGGGGAAACTACCCCAACATATGCCACTATGAAAATTGGAAGACCCCAGATATGCTGCTGTAGTTCTGTATGAGCAGAGCTGTTCCACCAGTGAAGATTCTCTCCCTGGAATTGAACTCCACTTCTGGTCGTGACATTGACGTGGACATGTAGCTTTCTGGGCAGCCATAAGGAAGTGATTTGTCACTGCTGTTTTCTGGGATTTTTTCCCAGTCTAGCCTAAAGTCCTGAGATGTCCTAGTAGTCTTCCATATACGAACTAATTCCCCATCCTTAGTCCAGCCCTGCTTAACCTTTTCATTTATTGCATTTATTTGGTAAATTTATATAGCTGCCCATCTCACATTTGTGATTCTGAGTGGCGTACAAAATTCACAAAACAATACAACAGAATAACCAAAAGATAACCACAAGAATCATTAAAAAAAAAACAATTAAAACCATAAACCCCCCCCCCCAATAATCTGTGGGAAGTACACTCATTTTCCCTATTAATACAGCCATTTTACAGGCTCCATACCCATGTTCCCAAATGCCCAGGCAAAGCCATGTCTTCAGGCCCTTCAGAAGGCCAGCAAGGTTGGGACCAATCTGACCTCAGAATGATGTTCCAAAGGGCAGGTGCTGCGACAGAAAAGGCTGTCCTCCTGGGTCCTGTCAGATGACATACTTTGTGGATGGGACCTGCAACATGACCTTCCTGCCGGATCTGATGGCGTGGGTAGACGTGATTGGGAAGAAGCGGTCCCTCAAATAACCTGGCCCTATGCCATGTAGGACTTCATAGGTCACTAGCAGCACCTTGAATTGAACCCAGAAGCTAACTGGTAACCAATGTAGCTCGCAGAGCAGAGGTATAATGTGCACTGATCTAGGTGTGCACATAACTGCCATGCTGCTGCATTTTGCACCAGCTGAAGCATCTGGATGCTCTTCAAGGACAGTCTCATGTAGAGCATGTTACAGTAATCTATGTGGGAGCTGACCAGATGTAAGTGACTGAGTGTAGGGCCTCCTGGTTCAGGAATGGGTGCACAACCCAAAGTTGCACAAAGGCCCTCCTAGCCATGACTGCCACCTGTTCATCAAGCAAGAGTCATGAGTCCAGAAGGACTCTCAGATTGCACACCAGGTCTGCGCACCAGGTCTAGGGCAGTGCCACCCCATCCATCTTTTTTGGATCAGCCAGGGCAGTTAGTGCTGCCACCCGCTACAGACTAAGGACTGTTAAATAACTCCTTATGATTACAGGGACATATCTATGTAGTTTTCTTTCATAACAATATCAAAATTGTTTGCCATTGCCATATTCCAGGATTTTTTTTTCAAGTTTCTAGTCTAACCAACTACCTAGGCTGGTAGTTCACGCTGCTCGCCTATCAGTGTATTAACTCCTACCCCATGATCCTGCTTCACTTTTCAGCTGCTGCCTTCTGCTGAGTCTAGTGAAAATTAGTTCAGCTCAGATGTGGTACATTCATGGGCAGGGATGGGCAGATGCTCATATACTGTATCTATATCCTTTCAACCCATACCACAGTGATGGCATACAAGTCAGGCTTCTCTAGTAGTACCCTGAATTGGAAGTGGTTAATCCCAAGAACAAGTCTCTCAGAGCTCTGATTAGTAAGATTGATTAGGAAATAGCTTCAAGTTTAAATACAAAAATTCCAGCCAGTATTCTACTTTCAAATGAGACATCTATATATAGACAAATATATAGGACTTTTGCCCTAGGTATCTCACCACAGGACTACTGCAATGCACTGTACACGGGGCTGCCCTTGAAGACCACCCAGAAGCTACAGCTGGCCCAAAATGCAGCAGTGTAGGTTGTAATGGGCATACCTTGGTACGCCCGTGTGTTTTCACTGCTCCACAAGCTACATTGGTGGCCATTTGACTTCTGGGTGCAATTCAAGGTGCTGGTTGTCACCTATAAAGCCCATCATATAAAGCTTATATCTTGTTTATCCAAGAAATCATGGTTAATGTCAGCTCTATTAGGTAGATCAGACCAAGGAACAGACATCATGCTGACCTAAAGCTACTTTTATTAGAACAGCTATAAGGATCAGCTTCTGCAGACTCACAGTATGTATGAAATATTCTTTGAATCGATAGGGAGGGGTCACCAGTAGAGGCCCACAGGAGTGATCATGCTTTATATACAGTATAATCCATGTTTGGATTGGAACGTCTTTTCTTAGTTCAATAGTTATTGAACTAAGTTTCTAGTTATTGTGTGGCTCTGCAGAACATCAAAATATTTTCATTGAAGAGCCTGAGGCATATTCCTTTGTTGACTTTGCATCCCCAACATTTAGGAACTTAGTAGGCACAACTGCAAATCAGTTCTACTGGAATAGCCAGAGAAGAGAAGGGAAGGGGAAGAGATAGGATTGGATAGGAGATATAGAGATGAATTATTCCATGCGTAGCCAATGTTTTGGCATCTTACCAGGGCCCTGCCTCATCCATCATACATGGGATTGTCTCTTTCAGTCCTCCACCCTAGCCCAGCTGCAACAGCCCTGGCCTATGCTGACTGTTGCCACAGCCATTGTGAGAACCAAGTCTAAAGGGGAACATTAAAACCAGCATCATTGCTGTAAGGACCGGAAAAAGAAGACAGCTGTGGAAGAGGAACAAGAAAAAAAAGGGGGGGGCAGCCATGCTGGGAAGCGTGCTTGGAGCAGAAGCAGCCTGAAATCTTCAGTGGAGGCAGAATAATTGTTGCTCTACGCAGCCCAGTTAGTGGGGGATCAGCAACTCCCTTTTACTCTCCTGGGCTGAGAGGGTCTTGGGACAGGAAGTAGAAAGCAGCTGGGAAGGGAAGACTGGAAGTTTCAAGCAGCCATATTGGGAGTGGCGAGCGAACGAGAGGCCACGCAGCTTGACTTCCATGCAGGCTTTGCAGGGTTGCCCACAAGAAATAGGACAACTTGAATATGTTGGTAGAAGAAGCAGCTGCTTCATCACTCCTGAAGCAAATGGTCCCTAGAGTGATTTGCCACCCTACTGGCTGTCCTACGAGGGTTTTCAGAGCAAACACGGGGCTGGGGGTGGTTTACACAGGCAGTTGCTACAGCCATATCACAGTGTGTTGGATGTCTCTTTTTGCAGAAAAAGATATCCAATTCTTTTTTCTCCACCCGTTTTCTTCACTCTGATCAAAGAGAAAAGTTTTGAAATTATTTCAAAGAGAAGAATTTCACAGAAATGTGCATAGTTTGAATCCAGGGTTCTTACAGCTGTTTAGTGATGCCCTGGAGGTTTCTGCTATTGACAGTATTATGTGGAAGTCCTGCCCTTGAGAAATTGATTAGGACATGTCTCTTCCCCTCCCTCCCTCCCTTCTTCCCTTCAATACTTTTAAATCTTTGTTGTACAACCTTCTTTGATTGTGCAATTTCTGTTGCATTATCACTTTTACTATTTATTATACTTTGGTTGTTATATTTCACCATTAAAAATTACTAAAAATAAAATTATACCGGGGGGGGAGGGACTGGGCTTAATTTTTAAAAAGCAGCCACGCTCCAAAGACTCAAACAGACCACAAATGGCAACTGCATGAGCTGGCAAGGATAGCTATGATAGCTAGCCAACAGGTGGTCTTATGGTTGTACTGTACCTACCTTTATGGTTTGCCTCCTTGAATTTCCCCCTTTTATGGCAGGGGTGGGCAATTTAATTACTTAAGCCTTCAAGAGTCACGCTGATGATGCAGTCGTGCCTCTGAGTAGACAAGGCTAAATGTTTGGCCTTTTTTTATTTTCAGCAGATTAAAAACAAAACATTGCAATGTTAAGCACAGCAGGATATTAGCAATTTATTTTAGCTATTTTGGAAGCACACACGAACATACCCCCACCCTTGCATAGATATAAATCATGCTTCCTAAAATTGCCATTTTGTTGTGATTTTGGTAATGTAACTGGGAAGGGGCTTAGGGTTGCAAAAGGTGTCTGGAGGCCGCTCAAATCCTGAAAAGGAGATGACTTCTGAACTTCAGTAACCATGTAGACAGAAGAAATGGCAGGCAGGGTACACCTGATACCCTACTGAAACCTGCCTTTTAGTTTCCTGAGGTCTTCTTCCCCTCCAAAAGGGTCTTCAGTCTTGATCCCTCATTCTCAGGCATTTTCAAATTTCTTTAGAATGGCTGTATTGATTGGGGATTTGAAGAGCTAAATTCTGACACATCCTGAAGACGCCAGATTGGGGAAGGCTGAATTAGCACACACATTGCTTATTTCAAACAACATGGTTCACAATTGCTAGCATTTTACAACTACTGCACTCAGTGGGGACAGAAAGTCTATTCTGTTCACCATCCTATCTGTCTCCAGCAACCAGGGTGTTGTCATCATTGTCCAGGCAAAACCCTTGGCTCTTTATTGGAGTTTCTGATTTATGATTGACTGAGAATACAGCCAAGTTGTATCAACAATCAGCCGAGGAGTGTGCTTTTCTTTTCATTTTTGAAATCAAAAGACTGTTTTCCTTTGCATGAGCTATTTATCATGGCAGCTGGTGCTAAGTCCTATCCTTATGAAATGATAGCAGTGGCACTCTTCTGCTCCCATCAAAGATATTGGAACTAATGGAATCTCTGCACCCTTAAGTCCAGCCCTGTGTTATATGGCAGGAATTTATAGACTTAAATCTTCTTTGTTTCACACAGTTCTCGTTTGGAACAAGGTTGTTCAGTGTTCCTGCCTCATGGTCTATACTCATTCTAGAAATGGCTAATAGCAGGCTTCACAAATCTTGTTGAATCAGTTTGATACAATGCATCAGACTGGATTGAATGATCTCATTCAATCCAGTTATGCAGAAGCAGAAGCCTTTTTGTTTGAACCGAATCAGACTTTGGAATCAATCCAATATGAACATTTAAACTGACAGAGCAACCTGATCTGGACTTTTGAATTGATCTGAAAATTCAGAAAGGTTTGGGCTCAGTTTTGCATGGAGGTAAGCAACCTTTTACCCTATTGGTGGTACTGGACATACCCAGGTCCACATAATGCCTATCTTTGCACACATGCATAATGTTGCCACCTGCTAGGGCAGGAAGAATAACCGCGTTTGCATCCTAGCATGAGAAGGCTTAAGGAATGTAGAGGGAGTGGGTTAAACCAACTCAGTTCACTGTTTGCCTACTGTAGCTTTTGCCAATGGAGACCCAGTGTTTTGGGCTGAATCAAGATCCTGGGGGAGGGATTAAATCCTCTTTTCCCATCAAACGGAAGAGATCACTGTTTCTTAGCACTAATCAGCCATGGTAAACAGCAATCTTAATTGGGATTACTTATGGAATTAGGAGTTTTAACTTCTCTAACTAACAATCTTCATGAAAAAGCCATGATATGCTTGCCTCTTGCCCAGGAAAACCACCTCCTGCTTGGCTTTTTCCCCAACACATTCAGGGCAGCCAGAGCAACCCACTGATTCCCTGGGGTTTATTTGCAAATATACTTACAAAGGATTGCACTGTTAGACCTAACCTCCACACCTACCAATATGGAATTAATTAATCCCCTATATTATCCGCTAGCTCCCAATTAAGAGACAATAAATGCCATAGCTTTTTCATTTTTAATTAGGGTTTAGTTCTGCTGGAAAGAAGTCATAGGAGAAAGGCAGTGTTTTTCTGATACTGGAAAAATTGTTTTTCACTTCTGTTTTTGCTCTACAAATTTATTTATTTATTCGGTTTCTACAGCTGCCCAATTCAAAATTACTCTGGGCATCTTACAAGACATTTAAAACCAGATAAAACATTAAACCTCAAATCCTCAAAACAAAAAGATCTGCAACTGTCTTCATGGCTGTGAACCCTGCAGAACAGAGGAAAGGAGGAAAAGTCATTGCCCCATTCTAAACTGCTATAGGTCCTTCAACAAGAACAACAACAACAAAATGTTTATCTCCACATTATTAAAGGACAGCAAAATAAATTAGTTGTGCGTCCTCATCTGCCTCCTTACTTCATGGTGAGTTTGGGTAACTACAAAAAAATCCCCAAAATTGCAATTGGGATGAGAAGTTGAAAAGCTGTCAGACCCTCAAGCTGTTTTTCCCCTTAAAAGACCTTCTACAGCCCAGGGACTGGAGGCAACAAACAGTGAGAGTTTCCACAAATGGGGTAATGGCCCATCCATTTTGAACTGCACCATCTCAAAAAATAAACCAGCTTTAAGTACACAGTCACTGAACTGGAAAAGAAAGCCAGCTCAGCCACTGAACAGGGACAACCTTGTGTGATCACAGAAGAATGAAATCAGTCCCATCATGGCACAGACACCAAATTTTTAGATACATGTGTAAGGTTAATATATGGGCCCATGGTATTACATGAGGGGAATCTGTGCTGTGGGACTAGTTCATGAAGTATCTTTTGTTCACTCTAGCTTTACTTCAGTCTTTCAACATATTTTATGGATCTCTTTCACCATAGATTCAGTCCTATATCCAAATTCTAACAAGTTCCATTCTTAAATGTCAATACTGGGGCCAAATTTTCACCAAAGGGAGAGTAAAGAAGGTTTGTGGGAACCTGTTCTTATGCCACATCAGATGCACTTAATTTTCTTGAAATATCTCCTGCTTAAGGTGTTAAACAGGTGGCACTACCATTTTAGGCCTGAAAATGCTGGTCATTTCCTTTCAATCTTTCATCATCTGATACAACATGCCACATGCATATTTTGTGGGGAGAAATAGTTACTGAACACTTCTGTATTTTTTTTTTAAGCCAAACTCCTGTTATTTATATTTTATATATCCCAAATTTAATACATATTTATTTCCATGGGAACAGGCCAGTAACAAAACACAAAGGCTACAATCCTGCATCTAGTCAAAAATGCTAAATAAAATAAACAGGCCCATAGACTCCCTATTAGCAATTTATTTCCAAGCACATTCAGTCCTTGTGACTCAAGGTTGCTACCAAGTATTTCATCCACTAAAGCTCAACACGTTGAGCTGTGGAATTCAGTGCATTTTTTCCATTGACTTTGATCCATTTAGCCATTCCTATGCCAAATTTGTCACACTCAACCATAAATTCAATAAAACCACCAAGTTCTATCCTGGGCTTAGACTCATAGAATTCGAGAATTGGAAGGGGCCATTGAATCAGGAACCAGTCTAAAGCATCAGAAACAGATGGAAGTCTAACCTCTACTGTTGATCCAGGGTAAGGAAACTTGCCACCTCTCTGCATCATTGGTCCCCCTGTCAAATTTACCCTTGTTATGTCATAATAAGACATCACTATGACACTTGGAACAGCTAAAGTTGAAATGGACATGGGGGACGTAAGTAGACTACTTTCTCTCTGCTCTGTTCCAAGAAGAGACTAGAACCTACAGTATTTTTAATAGCTTATCTTTCTCCCATTATGATTCTAGTTCTATGAACAGTGTTTGTAGCTCCATGATGTTGTATTATTTCGTATGGTTATTATTTATGGATTTGGCCTTGTATGTTATGGATCTAAGCATATTTTTATAATTGCTAGATTTTAATGCTAATATTGTCTTCTCAAATGCCCACAGCTGATTTTATCTGGAACAGAGCAGTTCTAAATATGACAAATATATAAACTATGGCACATTGTATAAGCAGATATAGAAACTGCAACTGTACAAAACTGGTCCCGGGAGAGTTGCTTAGGCAGGGTAATAGATGTGGTGCTCCTGCACGAATCCTCAGAGCTAATAAAAATCTCAGTTACGGACTGGGAATGAAATGAAGACAACATCATGAGGACTTGCCAGAAAAGAGCAGTTACCAGGGCATCTTTGTGTCATAATTAGAGGCACATGAGAGACAGCCCTGATATTAATAAGGAAGGTGATTTACACAGGAACTCTATTATGTCACTTATTGTGCTATGAAAGCACTCTCTGAATTTATACATTGCAGTAAGCCATGATTTGCTCACCCTGTTGAATTAGCCACAGTAAGTTGGGTTCATGCATTATGCCAAGAACAAAAAAGCCATAATATGGATTGGCATTAGGTGAACCTGGTCTGTTTGTCCATCCAAGCTAGCATTCTCTACCATGGCAATCATCCTGCAAAATCCCAATCAGAGACATTTTCAATGTTTTGGTTCCTATCTACTGGGCAATGATCTTGGAACTTTCTCTATGAAGTTGTACAATTACAAAAATGTTGGTTTGTCCTTAATGGTGTTCTGGTCAATCTTTTCCTCTGCGTGTAAGAGAGTGAGAGACAGAGGAAGCAAGAAAAAAAAAAAAACAGAGAATGGCTCAGAGTTTTTCTTATGAGAAATTCTGTACCTATGTGATCATTTTTACTGTTAAGCTAGTGATTTAAATAACTAAGAAGGGTGGGGAAGAGATAATAAGAGACTTTAATTCAGTATGACATTATGTGCTTATCCCTTTGGTATGTGGAAGGAATATTTATTTAAAGGGGCAACCCCTAAATACAAGAGCAGAATACAACATCTGGGCCCAACGTGGCTGTACATACCAGGAACAAAACATCTCCTGGCATGTATTTAAGGGGAAAAGAGAACATTTTTGATAAGCAATATATTATTTGCCTTGTCAGTCACCTTTGATCTTTCTGTGGAAGCCAACATGGAAGAAACTGCTTCTGTGAAGAAGGATTGGGTACATGTAGCACAAACAGTAAACCAATGGCTGTATTCGAGGGGACATTTTGTGTTTTGATTCCAGTCCATGAGCAGGATTATGTAACCATAGCCCAGCCGTCCTCATCCTGGGGACCTCCAGATGTGTGGTCTTCCATTTCCAGAAACTGCTCCCATAGTTCCCCTTCCTACACAACTCAAAGTGTGAATACTGCCTTTGAAGACTCTAAATGGCTTCTGCATTCAGTATCTGGTCAATCAATTCGTTAGAATCCTTTAAAAGTATCTTGCAGCAGAAGCTTGGAAGTGACTGGTTGAAGTTCTGAGTTGCTTACGATCTTACCCATGAGCTGGCTGCTCATAGTTACAATGGAAAAATCTAACCTTCCTCTCCAGAAAAAAAATAACAGCAACAATATGGCAATCACTCTCTATATTCAAGGTCCCCAATCTCTTGGAGCAAAGATAGGTGAATTTTCAAAGGATTGCTTTTTCCTGGACTGTGAGACACATTTCCAATGTTCCCATCTTCCATACAGGGCATTTTTATTTCCTAAGGATGCCTTCAGGCCCTTTAGGAGCCCAGAGATATTTTTAAAAATTAAGAGGATGCTGGGAGCTGGTGCTTTGTTTTGTAAGATGTCTACTTCCCATTTTTTAAAAAAGAGTTACAGAATTTAAAGAGTTGTTTTAAAAGTATTATGCATGCCTTTTCCAGTACAAACCCTAACTCTTACTTGCATTGATCTATTATTTTTAGGATTTCTATCCCAAGCATACTTCCTTGGTAGTAAACCCCACTGAAATAACTAACATTTATATCTAAGGGGGAATTTCCAGATGAGATTTGTGTGGTGCGATTGTTCCACTCAACCACTGAATGTGATGGACAGTCAGGCAAAAAATTCTTTGATTTTTTAAAAACTCCTTTTTCTTTTCCTACCAGTTCTCCTTCACTTGGAAGAAAAATAATTTGCTTTAGCAATTCCTATCAAAGAAAATGTGAATGTTGGTGAAATTCTTAGGGATGAGGTAGCAAGTCCTCGTACTTATATAACAGTGAGGCAGCCAAAGGGTGCCCATGAATTTTCTTGGGTTTCTGTTCTGCAGTAGTCTCCAGCCCTCTGCCATCTTACTTTAATAATAATAATAATAATAATAATAATAATAATAATAATAATAATAATAATAATTTATTAAACTTATATGCTGCTCAACTCCCAATGACTCTGGGTGGCTCACAACAATCAAACAAAGAAATTACAATAAAATCAACAAAAGATAAAAGATGGCAAGCTCAACAGAGCAGATGGAATGAAGCGAGGGGTTTCACTCTCCCTCACCAAAGGCCTGGATGAAGAGCTAGGTCTTTGCCACTCTTCTAAACAACAGCAGTGTGGGGGCCATCCATTAAATTCTATTAAATCCATCCATTAGATTCCATTAAATCCTAATGAAAGACCTCATGAAGGAAACTTGTGAGAATGGAATGGAATAACAGAAAACAATGTCAACAGCAGTTCAGGCCACCACCTCCAAACATTAAGGAAGCTCAAAAACACCACGAAAAGAAAGTTGAAAGAAATTCTCAAGCCAAATTAGCAAGAATGAAATTACCTCTTTTCAGTAAAACAGGTTCCTGAAATACACAAAGCTTGGGGATGGATTTTTGCAAGGAGGGACTATGAGCACTTCACACTGGGTACATTGTGCTCAAAGAAAACAAATGTTTGGGAGTTTAAATGGAGATGCAACTGAAAGGATATCAAAGGGAAAATAAATAAAAGGAAAACAAGCACATTCACATACCAATCCTTACCCTGCTTGAAGTTACAGAATTGTTTGAAGTTATACAGTCACTTCAGCAGCAAGTGACTGGAGAAAGAGAGAGAAAATTCAATGCACATTGACTGCATGCGCTACATTGTCTTGCACATCACTCTGATACTGCCAGATTGAAATAAGATGCTGCTGATTCTCCAGAACAGAAGAAATAAAATAGCATTTCATTGCTGCTTAGATAATGGAACAATCTGTCCCTCTCTAGAGATGTCAGTGCTGTTACTCTGGGAGCTTTCTTCACATTCCAAAGTGGGTGACTGAAGTGTGCGTTACTATGAGGAAGGCTTTTCGATTTAGCAATGGGTGCAACTGTTGCACAAGGTGAACCTCCACAAACATCCTCTTAGAGTAGGAGCTGCAAGTCTAGGAGGACCTCCCACATTGTGCACCAACTCTTTCTGGGGGCATGCAACCTCATTCAGAGATAAAAGATGGGAAATTTCCAGTTTGGGAGGGTCTCAGAACCTACAGTCACTTAATCGTAGCAGGGCTGAGTTGGAGCTGGTTCTTCCCGATCCATAACAACAGTTGTTGTTCAGTCATTAAGTCATGTCCGACTCTTCATGACCCCATGAACCATATCGTGCCAGGCCTTCCTGTCCTTCGCTGCCTCCAAAGCAGCTTCCAAATCCACTCCCAGAGATGGCAGATTGAAATCCCCCAGACCAGCCATGGACTTAAGCAGCATTCCCTCATCTTCAATCATTTAAAAGAAAAATCCAACGCCCTTCTCTCTCTTTTAGGAAGGAACATACAGTATTTCTAAAAGAAAGCCACACAAATAAGATGATCATTCCTCCCTATTCACCTGTCTTTCTGTTAAGAATGTGCCTTGCACAAAACAAACCCACCACATTCTCCTAATTCATAGGATATTGTTTACAGCATAAAATGTAAAATGGCATCCACAGTTACACTCCAAATTAAGCATGTGAGGTTCAACTGAAATATGCAGCAAGCTATTTTTAATGAGATCTGTTGGTCTTGGCATAACAATGCATTCCCGAAATAGTCCTTTGTTCCTATCAACGCCAAGGCAATTCCACTGCCTGCTTGCTTTCTTTTCAATCTCTTCTTTTCCTTCATACTTCTGCCCAAATGTGGTTGTTCACATAGCCTTGATCTACAATCAACAAGTGTTAGGTAAAAACCAAGCAGAAGAGTGCCAGGATGACTTCTTGCAAATCATCACGATTTTTATTAAAAGTTGGGGGATGCAGGGCCAGCTCCAATTCCACATTCAACTGAACCAAATTTTGGCTAGTGGAAACCACATTCTTTCTAAATGATAAGCATTCCTCTTTTTCCTTACCAACAATTCGTAACTGTCCCATCTCTAGAAAACTCCCAGAATTCTTGACCGATTTGAGAAACCTGCACTTGAACTTTTGGGGACAATACAAAGGAAAACGTATACTTAACTGAAGTGTGTGGAGGAATCTAGAGAGGAAAGGATGGTGAGATGACCACTGGCAAGGACTTCCAACAACAAAAATCTCTCCAAACTTCAGAACAAGGGTGGGCAATCCCTGCTTCACAGGCCACATACAAGCCCCTCCGATCCTATTTGTGACTCCAAAGCACACCAAGGTCACATCCCAACATTCAGTAGCAAAATGGTTCATTTTCAACAGTGAAATCCAGCCCGATGGGCTTGCTGATCTCCTGCAAGACAGAATATACCCAAGCCTCCTTCCAAATTCCTGAAAATGAGCCAAAATCACACAGTGGAAAATTGAGCAGCACGATGACCAAATTTTGACAGTGTGATTTCTGGTCCCAAATCACAAAATACCTTTGGAATGGGTGCACTAAACCTCAAGAAGCAAAACGCTCATTTCCATCCTGCCTTAGACCACTCCCTCCAGTTAAAAAGAGGAAAAAAATATTCAGAATTTAAGGTCTAAATGGAATTTTAAACTGATCTTGCAAAGCATTTTTTAAAGATTAAATATGGCATTTTGGAATAAAAATCAACCTTCCTTCGTGTCTGTGTCTCTCTCCCTCTCTCTCTTTCTCAAAATTCATTACATTCAATAAAAAGGTTTGAAAAGTGCTGAAATATTTATTTTGGGCACAAAGCAAAACATTTCAGAGTTCAAGAAATTTCCTAAACCAAGATACAGACATTTTGCTCTGTAATCCTTTGGCACAGCTTGATTCATCTCCACAAGTTCACAAGCTATGGATGGAAACAGGATAAGGAAGCAACTATTCACTTCTGGATCTAAGTTAGCTTCAAGTTAGTTTCAGAACTTACCAAGAATCTCATCCACTACTTTGGGGTTTCTATTTTTTTTTCCCAACAGTAAGAATCTTTTAAGAAGAGCAGGAAATGAAAAGCATTTTGCAAGTCCTCAGCAGTTGGTGCCTGGTACCTTTTTATTATGAGAAGAAAGCAGGTATTGAAGGATATTTGTTCTTCTGATGTTTGCAATCATCATGAAATCTTGCAAGATCGTTTTAGCTGTGGGGGATGAAAGGGGGGAAATGAATTGGCAATTGAAATTCTGTTGGAATGCCTACGCAATTTTGTTTAAAGATTATAGCAGCATCCACTTTATCTCCAATGTTCTCAAGTTAGAAACCAAAATGAGGGAGGGAGGGAAGCATGTTTCATGCTAAATCACAAACTGTAATCATACAATAAGCCATTTTATGATAAATAGATCCATGGTTTACTGAATAAATCCAGCTGTCTTGGTTTGCAGGCCAGTCACCAAGCAGCCACATTTTACTCCAGCATGTTGTACAAACCCAGATACAAACAGGTTCACATTTTGCACAATACCATTGCTTTCTTAACCATAATTAGTTGAATAAGTCATAATTGGCCAGACTCACACATGCCTCTAAGCCATAAATCATGGCTTACAAGCCAGAGCAGCTAGGTTCACCCTTCATGCTAAGTCATAATATGGCTTCTTTGATTTTAGCTTAGCATGCCATGTCAACCCAGCCATAATATGATGCATCTGACTGAAGCTTAGCACAAGCATTCTCAAACTTCATGGTGTCAGAAACTCCTAAAATAGTGTATGAATTTGTGTGATACCCTTCTCCCATTAATAAAATTAATAATATCATTGGAGTTAGCGATGAGCAAGTAATGAATATATCACTTCCTTTTATTAATCATTTTTAAAATCTATATCAAATAAAATGGTTACAAAACCTGCCAACTTCATAAGGAAATCCTGTTCATTGGAAATAAGCAACAATCAAATTTAAAGCCGTATTTTTGATGGAAAGGGTAAGTTAGTTCAGTTTTATATAATTCTTGAAATATGAGTTTTACTTTTTAAGACAGCCATTTTTATTTCTCATTCCAAATTTATTTTGGATCAATATGTGCTTTTTATAGGAAGAACTGTAGAAAATCCTGACCCCACGGCTGGCTTGTCTAGGCAGAGGACTACATTCTGACAGTGATCCAGCTTTGCACGTAGAAGCCATCAATACTCACTACAGGCTTTGCATGGAAAAGCCAGATGCCATCAGCCTGATGTATACACAGCCAAAACCCTGTCAAACCTCACTCCCACTCTGCCTGGACAAGCTGCCTGCTAGCTCATCCAGGCAGAACAGGAATGAGTTCTAACAGCGGTCCAGCTTTGAATGCAGAAGACACTAGGCTTCTTTCAGACCATGCTTGGAACTTCTTCTCCACTGTGTTTGGACAAGCCAATAGCCAGTTTGTCCAGTCAGAGCAGGTGTGAGTTAAGATAGCATCCAGCTATGTGCCCAAACCCCAGAAGTTGCACCACCCTCCTCAAATTTTCTCCCACTTAGTTTGAGATCTCCTGGCTTGGCATGAAGCGTGAACCCAACCATCACACATCCACATTGCTCCCTCTTTCTTTTCCTACAGGCCTGGTATTTGAGCTGCTGAATATTGAGGAATTGCTTCCAGCCTTTCGCTTCCCTCCACAGGATCCATTCCATCCTGTATCCTATGCAGATCATGAGAGGCGCTCCTTGTGGAGAGTTAAGCTCCTTGTTCTGGATGTTATAACAGGAAACTGAATATCTTTCTTTCTGCTTATCCAGTCTACTGGGTAGATGCTCAGCCATGTGCCCTCACCTATAGCCCCAATGAGGCATTCCAGAATTATCACCCTGTGGCTAATTTCATCCTAATTCCAAAGCACGTCTGCAAGAGATCCATTTTGCTTATTATATTTGTTTATTTACCAGGCTTATAGGCTGCTCCAATCTATCAGCTGAGGGGTAACCTCTGTTAAAAGCAATCTCTCCAGCTAAGTGGCTGCACTTAGCCAATCTTGATTTGTTTGACTGAAGCAGAATCAATCAATCAATCAATCAATCAATCAATCAATCAATCTCAGCCAATCTTAAAAAGCTATTCAGGATCAGACCTGGTTTTAACCTTGGATGGGATTAGGTGCTGCTGCCAATTAGCAGCTCCCTTTGACCACTGCTGAAAATTGATGGCACAATTTCTCCTCATTTTGAGGCAGGAAACATATTAATATGACAGTGCAAATCCTCCATTGGTTTAACAGTTGGCTTAAGAGCATCCTTAAAGCTGTTTAAAACCAAGGAAATAGTAAAGGTAGTCCTCACTTAACGACCACTCGTTCAGTGACCGTTTGAAGTTACACTGGCACTGAACAAGCGGGACTTATGACCAATCCTTGAAGTTCCCGCCATCACCAGGAGATGGTGTGTTCTAGTCCTCTTTTGGGCATGGCATGAAAGTCAGCTGGGAGACTTTGGGCTGCTCACTCTTTTTTACCCCACCCCATCCCACAGGGTGATGGTTGTGTGGAAAATGGTAGGTGTGAGCATGATGTACATGACCTTAAGTTGCACAAATCAAGGTGGGATGTACATCTAATAGTCAGTGAACCCAGGGGGCCTCTGTGCTATCTTCCAAGAGGTCAAGTCGATTTAGCATCAGCTTCATATCTTAGGTACAGTTACCATGTTTGTGCTACAAAAATCCATATAACTATTGGAAGGCAGAGAAAAGTTGACTTCTGTATCCCCAAGATTCTATCTCATGATCAGCTGGATTTTTGCAGCCCAGCTATGGTCCCACATTTTATGCCAGTTTCTGCACTGGAATAAATGTATCAGTCCTTCCATAAATCCTGAAGTTTCACATGATGTTGAGCCATCCTTTCAGAAACCGTGGTTGGTTGACAGAATGTACTAAGCGAAAGCTAAACAAACTTAGTTTGGCTTAGAGTTATATATCAGTCCAGGCTTACATTAAACATACATTAGCTGTGTAAAGCCTCAAAGAGTTTGCATGGGGACCCTAGATTGCTACAGGTCTCAGATGCCTAACCTGAAGCCTACACCTGTGAAGTTTTAAGTACAACCTCCAGAACTAAATCCTTTTTTTTATTTATTTAAATCAACTAAACTTTACACTAGATATACCCGCTTTTATAATCAGGCCCACACTTTTCAGAATAGTCCCAGTTTGGATGCTAAGGGCAAAGACAAGTGTCTATCTTTCCTGTATCCCTTCTCCCATTTCTTGAGCAAAGAGAATGATTGGAGTGTGATTTTTTTGTATTTATAACCTTCTTTTCTTTTCTTTCTCCACAACATGCTTAGCTAGTCCTAGTGAAATCATGAATATGTTGGCTTAATGTTAACCCTGCGTAGTGTTTACAGTTTAACGTGTTGAGCTCTTGGTATAACTTATGATTTAATGCCTTGTGCTGGCCCAGATCATGATTTAATTCAGGCACCAGGTTAAATATGTCGTGTGAATACAGCCATTCTACGTCTTCTGGCATAGAAAAAAGATTAAGCAACCCGAATTAAAAAAGGAGGGGAATAACGGCGACTGAACACCGCTCTGTCGTGAATTAATCCAACACCCCGAGCCATCAGTTAGCCAGCCAGAGATGAGCAAAGCCGCGCGTCTGCCGGTTTGTAATTTGCGGGCATCAGGTCACCATCTCCCTCCCTGCAGCTATGAGGAGAAGAGGGCGCTCCCACCCAGCCTCCCCCAGGACGACTCCCCAAAGGACCACCTTTCACCGCGGCCACCTGTTCCGCCCGGCGCCGAACACGACACCGCGGGCTGCGATTGGCTCCGGCCCACCCGCTGCCCATCCAACTGGCGGAGGCGGATCGCGGAGGCGCCGGGTATAAACGGGCTCCCGAGGGCGCGCGCGGCGAGGCGAGGCGCACCCAGCGCGATGGGGAAGGCGCCGGGCGAGGCTGTCCGGGAGCGCTTGCCCAGGATGTGGGTTGGCTGTCGCCCCGGGTCCCAGGCGCTGAGTGCCTTCCTCCTCCTCTTCTTCCTCCTCCTGTGGACGATGACTGAGGTTTGCCTTTGCGCGTCGGAGCGGCGCGGCTGGGAAAAGGGGGCTCGGCTGACGCCGCCTCTCGCTTTTGCTCTTTCCAGGCACGCAGCGAAGAGCGCCGGTGCCGCCTGCCCTGCGAGTGCCCCGCGGACCCGCCTGCCTGCGCGCCTGGCGTGCCGCCCGTGTTGGACGGCTGCTCCTGCTGCCTGACCTGCGCCCGGCAGCGCGGGGAGAGCTGCTCCGAAGCGACGCCCTGCGACGAGAGCGCCGGCCTGTACTGCGACCGCGGGGCAGGAACGGAGGCCGGCCTCGGCGTCTGTATGGGTAACTGGCTCCAGGGGGCTCTCCTCCTGCAGGCGGGGTCGGCCTCTTGGACTGTCCTGCCGCTCCCAGCCCGAGAGCCGCTGTCCGGCTGGAGAGGAGCGAAGGGACCTTCCGGGTGGGGAACGAGCGCGTCACCTTCCTAGGCTGTCTTAGCTGCGCCTCTCCAGGGGACTTGGGAAGGACGGCGCCCGGTCTGGGAGAAGAGAAGGCTGGGATCCACAAGATTCCCCAAGGCAGCGATCTGGAGAACACCTGCTTATGCTACCCAGCCGTGTTAAATTTCAGCTCCTGAAAATCAGAAGTGGCCTGTTCTTCCTCTATAGCGGTGTTTCTCAACCATGGCGACTTGAAGATGTCTGGACTTCAACTCCCAGAATTCCCCAACCAGCCATGCTGGCTGGGGAATTCTGGGAGTTGAAGTCCAGACATCTTCAAGTCGCCAAGGTTGAGAAACACTGCTGCTTGAAAGATCTCTAACAAGGATAAACTATTGGCAACCCCTGGCCTGCACATGGCCCTTGAAATCATCAGCTGTGTCCCCCCCCCCCTTGTAATCTTTAATGTGGCAGAAGAGAAAAACTAATATATGTTAACTGTGGAGTCCTTGGGGTTCTTGCAAATGTTTCATTATCTGGATAGGTAACATGTTACCTAGCCGGGAAATGAAATGTTTGTAAGAAAAGAACCAAGCTCAGAGAACCCCAAGGACTCCACAGCTCAACCCTGAGCTAGACATATTCATCTCTATTGATATGTTAATATCATAAATTTGAATTAAACCACATTTTGGTTTGGCTATAAATGGGAGCTAATTCAGTAGTTGAATTTAGCCATTATTTTATCCTGGCTCTATCTATGTGTTGGTGGGTAGTTAGTTGTGCTGTCTCTTGCCTAATAAAGGTTAGGCATTTTTGCTGTCTTAAAGCAAAAACAAAAACCTGAAGAAACTTGGCTGGACGGAGAAGCTGAGTAGGGTAAGGCCTGGTTACTTTTTGGATGGGAGACTGTCACGAATTCTGGGGCAAATTGAGAAATCCAAATAACGAAGAAGGCAGTGACCACCCACGTCCACAGTGGTACCAAGAAAGCTATATGGATGTGCATGAAGTCACCAGGAGTTTTAAGATCAGCTTAAAGGTGTCTTGATTTTTTTGCCAGATTTAATCAGTATAGTCCTTAAAGATTCTTATACCTAACCCAATAGTTGGGCTAGCCCAAAAGCTATCTTTGATTTGACATCATTTATATTTTCCCTGAATTAAAATTAAATGTAGTTAGCATGATGGAAACTCCTGGCTTTATGAATATGGTCATATCACTGAGAGAGAGAATCACACTGATTCAAAGGTATCAATACAGTACTAGATAGCCTGGAATACCTTTCAAATTTCTTTTTCTGAAGATAGATACATGATAGTGGCACTCGTGTGCTATTTTAGGATTTTTTTTGCAGGTGAGCAGGAAGAATTTTTTCATACTATTTTTCTTCCCTTGTCTTGAAGTAGATATGAGCTGAGTATCCCAACAGGCTAGGTTCACACACAGCTTTTTTTTTTTCTGCTTCAGACCTTGAAGGAGACAACTGTGTCTTTGATGGAATTATTTATCGAAGTGGTGAGACATTCCAGCCCAACTGTAAATACCACTGTACCTGCAGGGATGGACAGATCAGCTGCGTGCCCCTCTGCAATGTTGATTTGTTGCTTCCTGGCCCTGAATGCCCCTTCCCCAGGAAGATTGAAGTTCCCAAGGAATGCTGTGAGCAATGGTCATGTGACCCTAAAGAAGATGACACTGGAGGCTTTACAATGGCAGGTGTGTAAAGGCTCTATAGTAAGATCTTTGCTTCTGTGGGTATCTACTGGGCTAGTGTGACTCTTCAAGACCAATTATCACTCACCAACATTAGTCGTGGAAGAGGTGAATTCTTGAGAATTTAGTGATGCCAGAGATCCACTGGCACACCAGAAATGTGTTTTTTTGGGGGGGGGTACATACAAAGGTTGAACCAGCATAGTGTACTGGTTCAAACATTGGCCATAGAAAACTCATGTTCATGCCAGCCACTGATCGCATCATCTAATGATTTAGGGCCAGTAACTCTCTCTTAGTTCAACCATGCATGGTGGTTGTGGGAATAAAATTTTGGGGAGATTCCAGGTAAGCCATCCAGAGCTCTCAAAAGGAAGGTCAGCTGATGTAATGGTGTGTGGGAATGACCTTGGGCATTGGGGGAAGAGCCGCAGCCAGGGCAACAGTCAGATAAGAGGCAACCTAGCTCACAGAAGGGATGGGGGCATGGCAAATGTCTCAGAAGGGACCCTTCCTAGTTTCTTGAATTGTAAAAGCAAGGGGGGAGGAGATGTACTTTCAGACTTGCAAGATTTTTTTTTAACCTTACAGTAACATGAGAGCTATACTGGGTGTGCTTCTTGTCTGAGCTACCTGGCAAGGCTGACAGCTATAAATAGAAAAATTTTAAATGTAGTAATTAACCATAAATGACCTCTAACTTTCCTATTTTCATTTGCACATGTGCTGTAAATCTGAGAATATGACAGGAAAGTGTATTGTAATCAACCAGATGTAAGCGGAACTCCTTGTTCTTGAGAAAGAGACTGGGCTCACAGTGCAGAATGGCTGCAAGTTACATATAGTAGCGATTTTATTTGCATGTCCTGCTTGAGATAAGCCTTCTCCGAACAGGCAGCCAGCATCAGGGGAAGAGAGTTTCAACCTTAACCTGCCACTCTGTTAGATTTCTTCAGATAGAAAGCTTTTACGGTAGATCATAAGAACATACATTTCTGTCTCGGTACATTTGATTTTGCTTCATGTAGTCAGTGTTTCTCAACCTTGGCAGCTTGAAGATGTATGGACTTCAGCTCCCAGAATTCCCCAGCCAGCATGGCTGGCTGGGGGAATTCTGGAAGCTGAAGTCCACACACCTTCAAGCTAACAAGGTTGAGAAATACTGCATGTAATGTTACAGTTCTCATTCTTCTTTCCACAGAACAAATTATGAGTGGGAGACCTTAATTCCTTGCAGGAAGTTGATCAAAAAGAGTAGAATGGGTGTTGAGGCCCTAGGACCTCTTCAAAAATTGCTTCTAATTCTAATTTTTAAGGTGATAAAAAAGACATTCCTTATTAATCACATTACTTGCATTTAATATCCATCCCATTCTGCAGCTTTTCTTCTGGTGTCTCCCATTTCTTTGTCCTGGCCCTAAGTTCTTTTTAGAGTACCCTTCTTAGCACATTAGTCAAAGACCAAGTGAGGCCTTCAGCCTTAAAATGGTCATGCCTATCTGAACTATGTTGGAAAGGACACTATGCTTGTATGAGAGCATTAGGAAATCTTGTTTATGTTGGCTTCCTTCTCAGTGTTGCCAAACAACTCTAAATCAAACATTCCCAGCTCTTCAGATGGCCCTAAGGCTAAATATAATGCTTAAAAGCTATGTAGAGTTAGCTGTCCAAGTGTGTCCAAGGTTCACTTTTAGTTTCGTGCTACCAGACTCTGCCACTCGAAAAACTTCGATCAAGTTTAAATCTTATAGTGTAAGCATCCGTGTGAAATCAGCGTGATTGTGTTAAAAACTTCTAGTATCTTGGGAAGCCTTAACTTTTTGAGGCAAAAACTTTCTTTGCCAAAAAAGAAAAATGTCCAGTAATAAGAAATTAGCATTAGGTCCAGTTTGGTGTAGTGGTTAAGGCACCAGGCTAAAAACCATGTGAGTGCTATTCCCGCCTTAGGCATGAAGCCAGCTGGGGGGTATCTCTACACAGTGAATATCCTGTGTGGTGTTTTCAATTACATTGACCACTAGGAGGCACTGTGTGACCAGATTCATTCCTATGGAACTCTTCAGATGTGGGTAGCCTGAAGAATAATAGTCTGAAGAGTCCCAGGAAGGATGAAACTGGTCATGTGGGGCCTCCTGGATAGCTCTTAAACTTAAAATGGTGTATATACTCATGTATACATATGCTCATGTATAGTGCTAAGGTTTGTGAGTTCAATTCCTGGTAGAGGGTTTGAACCCCATCAATAACATTGGCTACCTGCCTCTGAAGAGTCCCAATAAGGACAAAACTGGTCACATCCTAGTGGTCAGTGTAACTTGCATCAGTTGGTGCCTCATTTCCACTTTTACTGTAAAATATTTGCAGTAGAGTTATAGAGAAATTGAAATCTGAAAAAAGTAAAATCATACAAGTTATCTTCTTCCAAGGGACTGACAAAACAGGGTAAGATACGGTTGTTACGAATGTCCATATAGATACTACAGTAAAATAAGACATGTTGGATTGCCTTCCCCATGTGCAAACATGTTTCTCATATGGGATCTTAGAATATCTTCCCTGAAATAATGCCACGGGTAAAATACCTAGCCTGGAAAAAAAGCATTTCTTAACTTGGGGAATGTAAGTATGGAGAAATAGCAATCAGACATTATAGTGGATAAACCATTTTAAAAATGACCTCAAAGTAATTTTTTTATTTAGCATGCATTCATAACTAAGTAAGGAAGCATTGCATATAACTACATCTGCTGAAGTTTGCATGTTGGCACTTGCAGGCTGCATAGTTGCCATGCTTAGAAAAAGAAATTGTGTGTGTGGGTGTGTAAGTAGAGTGCATATATATGTAAGAAATAGTGGTATGTTCTACTGTTTCAATTTTCCCCAGCCTGGTGATTTCTGGATGTATTGAAACCACACCTCCACTATTCCCAGCCAGTTGGCCCTGGAAACTCTGGGTCCAAGCCTTCTAGAGTAGCCTTTCCCAACCTTTTCACCCTGGAGGAACCCTTGAAATAAGCTTCAGGTCTCGGGGACCCCCTGCATAAAAATAGCAAAAAATATAAAAGCTTCACAATACAGTTCGCTTCTAACCTGCACAATCCACGTTTTACAATGTTTACAACAACAGCAGAGCAGCAGGCTCGCAGCTGAGTCATTGTGCATGAAAATTTCCACCGCTGTGAGCACTAGCGTTGCACAGCATGCAAAGTTAAAAAAAAAAAAAAATCCAATCACAATCTCTCACAGAATCCCGAGCAACCTCTTGCACAACCCTAGGATTCCATAGAACCCCACTGAGAAAGACTGATCTAAAGGTGGCTGGGTATCTTTTGACAACTCAAGTCGAACAGACAAAAGACATTTATTGCACATGAAGACCGGTGCCTTGAATTTACTTCAACCAAGTTTCTCATTCTTAAGGTTGTGAGGAGAAACTGGAAGACCAACATAGTGAATCTGTGGAACCTGGAGGAACCCGCCTTGGGCCATATTTCAAAAAGTGGGTGGAGCCAGGGCCCATCAATTGGTTGAAATGTAATTTAAGGTTATGTTCAGTGTGGTTGCTCCCCAAAAATTCCTCTTTCTGTGTCATTAAGCATTGCGCTTTCGTGGTAGATTTTGAAGGGACTCCGAGAACAATGCTCAAGCTTTGGAGGCCCAGTTATAGCCCCCAAATCTAAAGTTATTTCTTTTCCCAGCTAAGAAAACAGTGACCAGAGAACAGTCTAGCTGTTGTATTCTACCACATAAGGTCTTCCCTAAGATCTTTGGCAACAGACAAAGACATTTTTATCCTCCCAGAACGTTGAATAACAATACTGCTATGAATTTTAACTTTCTGCTGCTGCTGCTACTTTGTTACATTGCTGCTTGTTTTGTCCCGTATGTTTTATATAATGTTTTAATGTGTATTTTTATTATTTTAAATTTTTTTAATTGCTGGCTTTTATTATAAATTGCTATGAGATTATGTAAATAGCAAAGGTTATATATAAATTAAGCTTAGCCTATTAGAGAAATGCAGCCCCTAAATCCACAGTGTCTGTATCTGACTGCAGATCTGCTTTGGGTGTAGATCCAAAGCCTCAGTCTAGATCAGTGTTTCTCAACCTTGACAACTTGAAGATGTGTGGACTTCAACTCCCAGAATTCCCCAGCCAGTGTTGCTGGCTGGGGAATTCTGGGAGTTGAAGTCAACACATCTTCAAGTTGTCAAGATTGAGAAACACTTCTGGGTGATCCTTCTTATACATATCTTTTTGAAAACCATTTTTAAAATTACAGTTTACTCAAATGAAAATATCTGTAGAATTCCCCTTGGTCATAAGATACCAAGAGAGCATATGAAACAAATATTAAATCAATGTAGTACACAAAAAAGACAATAAAAAACCTTGAGAAAAAAAATAGCTGTCCACTCTTACCTCAATAAACATTCAGAAGAAGAATAACATACCAGCTGGAAACTAGATCAAGAAAACAGCAAGCTTAACCTTTCTATTTCCATTATTAGGTTCTTCTCTGCAGCAAATTCTTATTTTATAATCTTTACCCATCTAATGTATTTTGATGGTGAATTATGTAATAAGTTCTCAAATGGAGGTCATAAGCTATGGACAGGGCCATGTGGAAGAAGATGTCATTTCAGATAGCTTAGAGCTTTATAAACAACAGTAACTTAAATTGGGCCCAGAAATAGACTGGAACTAATGCAGGACCAGTATAATATATTTCCTGGTGTGTCCCTCATGGCTGAATTTGTTTGCAGTTTTTTGCACCAGTTGCAGTTTGTAAAGTCTTTTGTAGCCTACAGGACATGACTGAACCACGCATTTATGGCCAAATGCATCCTTTCCAATTCTGAGCTAGTATCTTAATATTTTACTGTTTGAGGACCTCTGGGCAACAGGGCTGTTCAGTGCTATAAATCTTGTCTTCAGCATTCAGACAGGAAGCTACCTTGGGGATTGAAGCATCTGACTCAAGTTCTAACTGCATCGAGCAGACAACAGAATGGAGTGCGTGTTCTACCAGTTGTGGAATGGGTGCCTCCACCAGAGTCACTAACAAGAACCCAATGTGCGAGATGGTGAAAGAGATCAGGCTATGTGAAGTGCGGCCCTGTGAAAAGAGTCAACTACCTGATAAGGTATGTGTAATGGATGGCGTGAGCAAGGAGGATACTGGAATGGAGGATCAAAGTTATCAGGAAGGAGGGGGGACATTCCAGAGCAAGCGCTTTCTCAGTCCACAGCAGGAACGTGAGAAGACAAAGAAGATGAGGACAGCCCCTCCCTAGAGTCTCACAGGGTATATCCACTAGTTGCTTTAGCATAGGTTTAGTCTGGCGAGATTCTGTCTATTAGGAGCGAGCTAATAAAGGAACTATATTGGACTGGACTGTCTCGTCGTTGTTCTTGGGCTGGCCCTGACAGTATGGCTTACATTCAAGTGATTGTACTAACCTGTACTAATTTTAGAGAATAGCACATAGAACCTTGGCTTGGAGGTGAAGGTTGAGCTGATTGTCCATTAAGTCCTTCATTTAAATTATTTCTTTACACCTGTTTGTGAGTGTCCTGGATATCTTGGGTTGGACCACAGTGGGAAATATGTTGGACTAGATGGATGTCAGCCTGATCCAGCAGGTCTTTTTTAATACATTTATCTCCAGAAATGGTTTCTAAAATGAGTTGCCTTGTGAGGAAATAGATTTTGGTAGGCTTCCATCACACATAGAATACAAGTGCACCCAGAGCAAGAAGGGCCTGGCGTGGGGCTACTGCAGAAGCAGGCAGCTAGCCAGTGTCTCAGAAGATGGTATATGATCTCTCAAGCCATTTGTTAATTCTATAATTCTACTCACAAAACTGATTCCATAGAGAGGACGAAGGACGTTCCTTTAGCCAGAACAGCCAGACTGGCAAACTTCGTATGGGTTGGGATGCAGCTCCTGGAATTCCATGATTATCGTGTTGACTAGGAATTGGGAAAATTGCAGTCCCAGCAAAGCCAGACGGGACAAGCTGAGCAGAGTTCCCTTAGTGGGAGCCCAGTACAACAGTGGCCTGATGAGAATCTACGCTTGTGACACATCTCTTCGGGAGCCATCTTATATAGCTTCTTTATGTGGGTGCTACCATCAGTAGTAACAGCTGGGTCCAAATAATAGCTTAGGGTACTACTGGATGCCAAAATAAGGCCATCTAGGTAATGCCTTAAATGGGAGACCTTTTCAGCTCTTAACACTCTGAAGTAGCAGTAGATGTACTAATGGAAGCACACGCCATGCAATAATACGGCCATGTTTCAACTATCCCATTTGGAGAATTGAATCCAGCTCTACCCAGAGCTTCCATATTTCTTTAGCAAATAATGGGTTGGTGTAGGTTAATAATTGGGATCTGCCTCCAAGGATATTTCCAAGAGTTTGAGCTGTGTCAAGCTGCCTGCTTCAGACTTCCCATTATACTATAAGGCTGTTCTGGGAACCTTTTCTCTAAGAGGAAAGAAATTTGGGGGTGGGGGGCGCTTCTAATGCACATTTATCACCTTTTATGGCAGATGAGATTTTTCCCCCAGAGAAAGGAATGTAGTACCCGAAGGTAAACATTCACAGGTTCAAAGAAAGCTGCCTGTTCTTGCAGCCACTCTTGTAGTCGTGGTTGCCATTAAGAGCATCGCTGCTTTGCACATTTCCATGTAACATGCAGGAAAAGTTAATTAGCTTTTCATCCTGCCTCCAACATCCAGTCCTGCCACTTTTGCAATTTAACCCAAGTGTTTCTCCTGGCTTCCTAGACTTGTGACCTACCCATTTTGAGGTACAAAGCATATGAAAATTGCTATGGCTGTGCGAAGCCTCAATTTGGAGATTCAGTTGAAAGTTGACTTTGCAAACTCCAAATGGATTTGCAATTCAGAAAGGTGTTTGGGTAAATCCAAAAGTCTTTTCTGTGAAACATGCCTGACGTGCCAGTCTAACTCCCTACACCAAGTGGCTAGCCTTGTGATCAAGGGTCTGAGACCATGCTATGCTGATATCACTGAAAAGGAGTCCGAGATAAACACGTTCTGCTGATATCATGTCCAAAAAAGTGAAGCATAAGAAATGAGGCTCATCTTAACCCACCAACTGTTGATTTACAGCTTGTAGGCACCTATTATGTAAAAAGGGAAACCATGTATATAAGAAAAGGGGTGTCTTCCAGTAATTCCACACCACCTTCTGCAATTTCACTATCACCATGCGACTTTGAAATTGCCAGACTCGCCTAAGGGGAAAATTTTCCGTGCACCGTTTTCCTGCACAGATCGCTTGTTTTGCATCCTTGCCCACACACTCTGGCTTTCATCCCAAGCAAAAAAGCATTACAAGTGGCCTCCCGCCATTGAAATGACATCCATTTCATCCTAATGCATCATAGTTGTGTGGCGTTAACTTGGATTTGGGTGTCCACCTAATTAACGTTCTGCCCTTTCTCTTAGAAGGGGAAGAAATGTCTCCGAACTATAAAGGCTCGCACAGCTGTCCATCTGGAGTACAAGAATTGCACCAGCATCCAGATGTATAAACCCCGTTACTGTGGCATCTGCAACGATGGACGGTGCTGCACTCCACACACAACGAGAACAATCCAGGTGGAATTCCGTTGTCCTGAAGGCAACCCTATCGAGCATCCTGTGATGTCCATCGCTACGTGTGTGTGTCACAGCAACTGTCCTCAGAATAGCAACACTTTTGTTCGAAAGCTCAGTTGAATGAGCCACTCAAAAATCAGACTAGTCTTGTAATATTTTAACAACATTTATCTTCTTTTTTGGGAGGGAGGCAAAATCACATGCTCTGCTTCCCCATACAATCTGTCCATCATTTGATTTCTAGATAACCCAGTTCGGTTCCTGTGGAATTTTTTGAATTCATGCTTGCCTCAAACAATGTTGCCTCATTAAAATACTGTCACTTGGGGGTATGTAGCTTTTATTTCTTAGCAGCTTCTCTTTTCTTGGCTACATGTACTAGCATGCCACAGGTCGTATTTCTGCATTGTTCTCCCTGGACCAGCTGTTTAAACTTGATGAGCAAGATGCTTGTATTCTAGTGTGCTTTATTGTCTTGACATTCACTACAGCCAGGAGTTGGGCACATCAGAGTTGAAATCCTGACGACCAGCAAGGAATGTGGTTTTTGTGTCAGCAACAAAACCAGTTCACACTAAGGACAAAATCCTTTGCTCATTTTTCTCCCACAAAATAAAACACGCTTCCCTAGTTTTTGTCCTGCTTTTGCACATCTCTTCCCGAACCTTGTGTTTTCTTCTTTGTCTTGTCTTGAGCAGATGCTAAGTCTTGATTTTGGCAAAAGGTCCCAGAACAGACCTCCCCAACCCGGTGCCCACAAATGTGTGGACTTTCACTCCCAGAATGCTCAGCAAATCCACAAATATGGCAGCGTCCATGTGGGAAAAAATTTCTCAGCAACTGGGAATGTTTTCCAACCCCTGGTAGACTTTAAGACCAGGGTGGGTAATGCTATACATTTGTTTCGTAGCTCCACAGAACGCACCAATATTTTTTATTTAAATACTGCACAGAACTCTATTTACGGATGTTTCTACACACCCAAAAAAGGATCTCTAAAATTTTAGAGTCACTACAAAGACAACATACTGAACTTGCGTTGTGCAATCGTGAAGGTAAGATTGTAAACATGGAAACCACCGGGAGGTCATTGGAAGTTTGAGTTTTATAGACCCTGTCCAAGATCATTTCTCTTGCCTTGGAATGCCAACACTCAATTTTCTACAATCCAACTTAATATTCAGTTTGTGTACCAGTCTACCACAGACCAGCTGGCTTTTTTGCTAAGGGAGAAAGCAAACACTGTAAATAACTCAAGAAGGTCTGTGCTTTATAGAAATGGCAAATGTAAATAGAAAGCCTACATTGTATAATCTTTATTTTATTTTTGTGAATGTTGATATTACAAAATAAAACTTCTCAACATGGGATATAAAGCAACTGGCACTGGAAAGTTCCACACTTCATTTTGGAGCTAGAAAACAGGTTAAAAGCCATATTTCAACCTTCCCTTCTATTGGAGCCATATTTTAGCTTGGGTTATATGTTGCAAATAAAGTCAGGAATGAATCCTATAATTACTCTATTAAATCCAGCATCTTCTACCTAACTCTAATGGCAAACTGGTCTACAAACTTTTCTGGTAGTAAGTGTGGTTATGCAACCTTGCAAAAGATAAGTGGAATTTTAAAAAGTCCCAAATCCTGGGAGTTATATGTGAGAAGGCAGCCAAATTCCACAATTTCATCTTCAGATGAAAAATAGATTTATTTATTTATTTATTTACACACACAAGTGCACACTGCTTTTTTCATTTTGGAGGTCAGTGAGTGCCATCTAGTGGTGGCATGGCTGCTATGTTGCCAATCCTTGATCTAACCCAGTGTTTTTCAACCTCGGTGACTTAAAGACATGTGGACATCAATTCCCACAAATCCCCAGCCAGTATATGCTGGCTGGGGAATTCTGGGAGTTGAAGTCCACATGTCTTAAAGTCACCAAGGTTGAGAAACATTGATCTAACCTATCAAGAAAAGGTATTTCCCAGCTGCTGCCGTTTGACAGACTTTAATTAGAGATAATAGAAATTGGACCAAAGATCTTCAACAAAGAAGTGCCTGCTGTATATTCCTTGGCCTTTGAGTGACATCCTTGAATCATACACCAAATAGATGAAGCCAAGATAAAGAAGCAAGCAGGGCAAGTACAGAAACTGTATCCAAGTTGAATCAATTTAACATGATTACTTTCCATGCATTGAATAATTTTCCTTTTAATCACAAAAGAAAAGGTCAATTTTTGAAGAGCCTTTGGGGTGGTATTTTGAACTTTGGCATCTTTCCCAATAGCTCTTGAGTAGCTTATGATCCATTCTTCCAATCTATGCTAGCATTTATAGCAGGGAAGTCTCCTTTATCTCAGCAGATGGCAGCACCTGACAGACCTTGTCCAGACTTGAAAAGTAGGGTCAGGCCTGCTTAGTGCTTGGGTGGGAGACCTCCATGGACTATCTGAGCTGGATGCCAGACTGGAAAATAAGAAAAAAATCAGGAAGAAGATGATTGCAGGTGATCTCTGTACTGTTGGAAGTCTCTGAAGTGAGTTCTACTTGGGTTGACCTCATGGACATGTCTAGATTTCTCAGCAACAATACAGAAGCTTCTGGATGGTTTTTGTTATTCAGTTTTCCAATCTAGCCTTCAGTCCTAATATTCCTGAATGATTTCCCATCCAAGTGCCAACCAGGTATGAACCTGCCTAGTTTTCAGATCTAGACAAGGTTGGCCGGATGCTTCAAGCTGCTGAGGGTGGAGGATTATAGGATGCTTAACAGCCAATCCGACAGGAGGGCTATGTTCCAGATACCATTAGCTAAGAAATGTCAGCTGATGGGGCCCAGAAGGAGAGCCTTTTCTGCAATGGTGCCCTCCCTTTGGAAGATCATCCCCCCTCCCCGAGATTAGATTGGCCCTATCCCTGTTGGCCTTGCATAAGGCTTTGAAAACTTGGTTTTGTGCCCGGGCCTGGGGCCCTGGGCAGAACATAAAGCCTGTCTCCTGGTTATGTGGATAATTGGTTGTATAATGCCTGGCTGGTACGTGTTTTATTTTTATTTTTTATATTGTGTATTTTATGTATTTTATTGTAAGCCACCTAAAATCACATAAAAGCAAGATGGACAGCTATATAAACCGAATAAATAAAAGCTTAGCAGCAATCTGCAGTAGGGCTACTTCCTAGTAAAAATCACAGGCTTTTCCTCTTTTAAAATCAGGTGGCATGGACCAAAGATTTATCTTTTGTAACATTTAGGCCAGTGTTGTCCAAACTTGGCCACTTTAAGATGAGTGGACTTCAACTCCCAGAATTCCCCAGCCAGCATGGCTGGCTAGGGAATTCTGGGAGTTGAAGTCCACTCATCTTAAAGTGGCCAAGTTTGGACAACACTGATTTAGGCAGATCAGATTGTGACAGGGGGACCCTCCACTTGACAAAATACAACCTATCAAATATACAGCAGATGGTTCAAAACAGAAAATACTATAGCATTCCAAAGTGCAGCAGGTTAGATCCAGATTAAGTTAAGTGTCATCCACCCTACTAATGATTAACTGGCTGAAGCTCCATTATTTTAGCCAAATGGATGAACCAGCCACAGAAGAGGGTTGGAAAATCCATCCCTAGGCCGTGGTCATGCCCTTGTAGGCAGCAAACCTAATACGAGCCTCAAGTTGAGAGAAAAAAAAAATTGATCCCACCCAGGTTGCTCCAACTGAATGTAACCCCTGCAGACATTTTGAGTTTTACTCCAGCCAGCATGACCAATGGCAAAAGTGGAAGTGACAACTCATAATATTTGGAGGCATCAGTGAATGTGCTCACCACAATCTATGTAAGTTCCCATGGTTTCAGTCATGGTCTGCACTGACCAGGAGAAAGAAAGTTTAGTCCAAAGGGACCCTTATTTTGGGCAATGAGTTGAGTAGCTTTGTAGCATCTCCCTCCTTTCAGTCTTGATTCCCTCTTAATTGAAAGCTTGGCACTTAGAATCCTGCACATGATCTACTGTGTAAGATTCTGTGTCTGAGATTCTGAACATGGTGCCTCTGGGCACCAGAGCATCGGTTGATCATTTCCTTGATGTCCACAGCTTCCTGTTCCACTGAATTTTATTGTTTATGGTTTTTAAATAGGGGAGCTGTCTTAACTTCAAAGCAAAATGCCAGTCTGTAGAGTTATTTCTATGTCCAAGAATACCTTCATCCTCTTTCTTCAGCTGAAGTCTGGCTATTCATTGCTCCATCTTTGACTTTTTCTAAAAGCTTGAACTTGCTTGCAAATATATGCTAGGTTGTTCTTTAGGAGGAACACAAACATGTCACAAGCAATGCAGGTCACTTCTGCAGAGTTCTGTCTATTCAGCTTTACTTTTGTTTCTTAAGGTACCATTACTAAGGCCTTTGTTTATTTTTCTTTTCTCAATCTTAGGTTAGTTAAGTGTGTGTATGTATACACACACACACACACTTACAGGGAAAATTCTTACCAAACTATCCTGGCAAATTCCTGTTTGTGTTTGCTGTTTTTCTTACTCAGCAATCCTGATCCTGGCTGCCTTATGTTGCTCCTACAGACTCTGCTTGCTCAGGAAGAAGTAGGCACTCAACCATGGTTGGCAATCAGCAGCTTCTCAAAGAGATTATGTTTTCACATATGAGGACACAGCCTCATGGAAGACATTCATTGTCCTCTCCCACTTTTTTCTTCCCTTGATTAATTCATTCCACCCTCCTGTTACTCTCTTTGTTCGCTTGCTCAGTGAACCTGGGACCTTCTACATAGCAAACTGAGTGTTTGGCAGATAAGCTATGGCCTTTTCCCTGAGATTTTCCTGTGCCAAAACTGAGAACTGCAGTTGCATGTTAGTTGCAGAGTGCTGTTCTACTTTAATGCAAGATTAACCAATATTTTATTAGCAAAGGACTGTGCCTGGACTTGTTTTTCTGTCCACGGACTACAAAGAATGGGTGGATCTGTGATGCAAAAGTAGCTAAGGCTGGATCATTCCCAACAGCTGTGATGGCGCTAGGTGACTGAAGGGAATCTAAGTGAACACTTTTGTCTAGAAGCAGTGACAGACTATGCTGCTCAGATTCAGTGAGTGGAAAGACTGCACATAGAAGGTGGCAGAATGCTCTCTTCTCCAAATCATTTTCAAAGCATAGTGAGCCCTGTAATAAAGCTCAGCTTCTCCCCTATTAAACATTACAATTTGATAGCGACTTTTGCAAATCCCTGGGCACTGCACCCAGGACATATGGTTATAGGATTTCAGGTTGTGAACGTCTGCCCTGTGTAAGAGGAAAAACAAAACTGTCTAGGGATTAAATGGCAGATGTCCCATATATGCTGTGACTTGGCTAAGAGCATAAATATGGAACCTGGTATCCGAAGATTCACGCAGCAGATATTGGAAGGAACTACCCATCTGACTGCTTCAAGAAGATTAATGCATTGCTCCAGAACTGTCCTCACTATCTCTTTCGTCCAAGTGGAAACAGCAATAAAGTTCTGCAGAAGTCTTCCAGCAGCTCTTTCATCTTAAATCCCATGGTAGGAATCCTTTCCTCTCCTCCTGCCGCCTTCAGCCTCTTCTGAGCGACGGATTAATACATTCAACCTACCACCTGTGAACAGTTAGGCCATGAGAAGAAAACCATTGTCCAGCCAGCAGAGCCAAACTGCAGCAACATACCATTATTTTTCCAGATGGCCCATGTACAAAAGACACATAATTGATGTCTGTTCCGTGAAGGGAAAGTCTGAGACTTATTTCTGAAGATCAAAAGCCGTTTTCAGACCTATGCAGGCTGCTTCTGGAAAATCCATCAGCATTATTTTTAGAGCCGGCTTAGACATGGTAGTGGGTGAGCAAGCGACTGGAGGCTCTGCCAAGAACATGGAGAGACAGACAGGCTTTGAAAACTGGAATCTGTGCTAGTCTTCAAAGGCAAAGTGGAGCATAGCTGCTGCTGGCACCCTTGGGCACTTCAAGTGCTGTTTGCGAGCATGAACTCCCTGACCACTTGAACAGTGGCCAGCCAAGACATCTCCTTTAATAAGGCTTAGACAGTCCACTGGACCTCCTCAGGAATTGAGAATATTTGCACTAGCAACCTATAAAATAATGGAAGAAGCCGATAATATAACCGTAGACTTCCCTAATGAACCCAAAGAGGGGACGGGCCATGATGACTGTCGGATCAGAAGTCATATGCTCTCAAAAACCAGTTGCTGGGACTATTATAACTTCTAGGAGAAAAATTTGTAATTCTGTAACTCTAAACTTCATAAGCTAAGGTGTTGGGTTAGACTAGAAGAAATAAAATTAAGGCCTGGCAAAGTTAAGAGATTTCAGTGCACTCAGGAGAGCAAGTTGAATAAATAAGTACATTTATTCATGCATTTGGGACATGTATACTAGACTACTGTAAAGCACTACAGATGCCAGACTGTCCTTGAACATGGTCTGAATACTACAACTGGCACAGCATATGGGTGCTTGAAAGGGTAGGGCAGTGTTGTCCAAACTTGGCCACTTTAAGATGAGTGGACTTCAACTCCCAGAATTCCCCAGCCAGCCATGCTGGCTGGGGAATTCTGGGAGTTGAAGTCCACTCATCTTAAAGTGGCCAGGTTTGGACAACACTGGGGTAGGGGGTGTAGTGGGTTTTGTATTTGGGGTTTTTATTCTTGTAAGCCGCCCAGAGTAAGTGTGAGTTGGGCGGCCATATAAATTGCTGAAATAAATGAATAAATTGGGGAGGAGGAGCAGCAGAGTCAGAATAGGCTGATATTATCTGCACTAATTGCTTTGGCTAGCAATACTTTTCTGAGTCCAGTTTAACATGCTGTTTCTCTCTGTGCCATTTTTTCACATTATGTGTCTGCTGCCCTGGATCTCCAGCTCAAATGTTCCAGAGCTACCCATCTTGGTGTGTTTGATGTATATGCAAATGTTGTAGGGAGCCATGGAGATGACCTTGAAAAAGCCATCCAAGACTTGCAAGATTCTGTCACTATAGCCAATCTCAATAAAATATAGTTCTAGTTTTCCTGCAGAGTCAGTTTCCTGATGCCTACTTCATAGGGCTGACATATATTGGCCAAAATCCACCAGCCTTTTTAAAGTATAGTTATGTGCTTAAAAGCCTTAACATGTGAGATGGTCATGGCTGTAACATGTGGGAGGGGAAGAGAAATGGGGGGGGGACGGGGAGGGAGAATTAAACTTACTGAGCAAAGTCATGGGAACGAAAATTTGACTCCCTTCGTCTCTTTAAATACATGAGTGAGCATAAGTCATTTTCTACCACAGGTATATAATCTTGCAGAATTGCAGTCCCAAGACTTCTTTTAAAAGGATGGGTAAAAATATATAGCACCTGAACTAATGGAAGTGAGAGACTGCCAGCCACCATTAAGGTAGCTAGGTTGCTACCAAAGAGGGCTGTTTCCTCTGTAACCATAACTGGGTAAGCTACTGTTCAATGTACTGATTGTGTCACGTGAACAGAGTCTAGGGCAGTGTTTCTCAACCTTGGCAACTTTAAACTGTAAGGACTTCAACTCCCAGAATTCCCCAGCCAGCATGCTGTAGGGACTTCAACTCCCAGAATTCCCTAGCCAGCATGCTGGCTGGGGAATTCTGGGAGTTGAAGTCCCTACAGCTTAAAGTTGCCAAGGTTGAGAAACACTGATCTAGGGCTATCAGTTCTGAGCTGCAAATAAGCCAGTTGACCACTAGGCGACAGCAAAGAATTGGGGTTTTAAATTGACCTGCTTAAGCGTGTTGGGCAAGATGCACCAACATTTGCGCACTGTTCACACATAAAACTAAGCCAGAAAGCCTAACTTCAAAGCCACAATTTTACATCACCCAAAACCAGAACCAAAACCCATCATAGTTTAATGTGCCGGGTGAACAAGGCTTAAGTTTCCTGTAAGCTCTCTCCTCCTATGCAATCCTGCAACATGGACCTGTGATTCCTTTGAAGCGGCCCTTTGTACATTTTGTTGGACCAAAGATGGCAGCATGGCAGAAGGGGAAAAAAATGAGGCAGTCCTCACGAATGTTTTCCCCCATACTTGGCTTTTTGGTGCCATCTAGCAGTAATTCAGACTTTTGCAGCCCTCATCTGGCAGCCCTCATCTGGCAGCCCTCATGTGGATCAGACTGCCTGCTTGGAAGAAGTTGCGTTTGAGTGACAGCAACATTCCAAAGGATTGAGGCCTTGTAGCTCCACCCCTTTCACCCCCAGGCTCCACCCACTTCCCTTCTTAACAAAATCAGAAGTCGGCAGAAAGAGCACTTCTTCATATAATCAGCCTCCTGAGTTTAAAAATCAGTATAATTTTAGGGTCATGCAGTAAATTATACCATGCTTGCGTACAGAGGAAGGATCGACCTGGAAACAAGGTAAAAAAAAGTTTGCCGTTGTTCAAAATATTGTGAGCGAAAGGAACACCAAATAAAAAAACCCTAAATGTGTGGTTTTATTATATTTAAGTTTCTATTCTCTATGAAGCTTAAATATGTCTATCACATAGTTAACAATCATTGTCATTTTACATGTATGATACACAGTACAGGACTAAAAAAAACACGGGACAAGAGAATGCGGGAAAAATTACATTTCCTCAGCCTAAGTAAGTGATTCTGCTGTACCATTTTAAGAAGCTTTGGACCAAGAAACCCTTTAAGAAGCTGCACACCAAGAGCTCGTAAAAAAGAAAAAAAAGACCAAAAACATATGCCTTACATTAAAGATTCAAAACACAATGGACACCAATTTAATATATTTAAGATTTGTTGCAAGATTAAAAATACACTAATAATTTTAATGTCCTGTTTCAAATTAATAAATATAATATAAAAATATACAGCACTTCATGAGAGGATGGGTGGGCTGAATTTTAAAAGAAAGTTAAATTTCACTTTCAAACGTATGCAGGTATGTTTTTAAAGAAAGGATTTCTGGGTAGCTTCGACTGGTCTTCCGGAAGAAGTCTAAGCCGGTAAGCTGTTCGATATCACGTACTCTAGCTGTGTGCATTTTCAGAAGTTCTTCGACCCACCGTGATTCATCTTCAGAAGAGTTCTGGAAAGGAAAAAGCAACTTTAAAAAAAAAAAATTCTTAACATACACAATTAACAAGACAACCGTTAAACTAAAAAAAAAAAAAAAGTTTAAAAAATTAGAAAAGCGACCCCAAATGATCTAAAAATGCAAACTAACAAAAAAAGAGAAAAAGAAAAAAAATCTACCTTATATTTTATACTTATCAATAGTCACTGGTTTACTAATAAATACACTACTAAAATATAATCAGTCTAAAATATTGTAAAATCACAAAATCTCTGCTATAGTAAGGAAAAATTCACTTAGCTCAGAAGGTGCTGTCTCTTTTGAAGGAAGTATTACACCTTCCACAATTATTTACATGTAGATTACACTTCCAAAATAATTGTGGAAGGTGCAATCTTCACGTAAATAATTGTGATCAAAGCGAACTTTGATGAAAATAGTGAATCTGTTGTGAAATGCTGGCAGGAAAATCAGTTTGGAGTGCTTTGATTCTCTGATGTATTTACAAGGATTTTAAATGCTTCTTCGGAAGCCTCCCCCAAAATGCAGTAGGTGGCAACTGAGAGAGAAGACCTTTTCTATGATGATGTCCAATGGTAGACAGCACAGATGTTCCCATAGATGTTAGTTTGGTGTCTACATTGTTATCTTTTTCAGTACAAAGGACCCTTTTGGGATTTTTTGGCTTATCTTTCTTGAGCAGGCAGGGAAAGAAAAAATCAAATAATTCCTGAGAACACCAAACTGAGGCAAGGTTGACTCATATGCTTTAGTTATTTTTTCAAAAAATGAACTCAGTACTTGGACCTTCAGCAATGGGAAGAACTATAGCTCAGGGTCAAAATGTGTTGAAAGCACTGAAAATACCAGATATAGTCCCCAGTATATCTATTCATAGATAAACAACCTGGAATCTCCAGATGTTTGGGACCAATTTTCATCAGCCCCAGAAAGCATACTCAATAGCAGTTGTTACACAAAGTATTTGGAGAGAACCAACCTCTTTTCTGCTCTAAACCCAATGATCTCAAATTCATAAGATTAATAAAGATTTTATCTTAAGAGATAGGAGCTTCTTCTTCTTCTCCTCCCCAACCCTTTAGTACTATCAAACTACTCAAATCAAACTCTTCCTTTGTTCTCTTTAAGACCATTCTTTACTCCTCCGTGTTCTACCTTAACATGTGGCTTTAATTTGGCAATAAAAACGTGCAGGAAATTCACTACTTTGCTTTCATTTCATATTATTTCATTATCATATTCATATGGAAATATTTACTATACTGAAAAGGATACCTATCAACTGAAAGTTTCAAAGTTCCTTCATTTAAAAACAAAACATCAATGCAGTGCCAGGCAGACCAGTTCCATAGGGCCCAAATCCAAATCCAAATCCAACCTCACAACTTCCTTGCTTGTTCAAAATGAGATTACTAAATCCTCACATGGGGCGATTTTAGAAGACTGTAAGTAGTCAGCTGGTAGTGATTTGTCATCTGAATACTCTTAAAGTTCAAAGCAGTTCTAGACTGAAGGAAATGCATTGAGCTCTGCTGCTGTAGCATTAATTCTGTCTGCAAATCATTTCTGATGTACTTTCAATCCAATCCTCATTTCCCCCACTATGTCTTTTCCATCTGCAAACTGAAGATGCATTCAGTATGGTTCATCTATACATTTGTTAGTCTGGAGCTCTCAGTGCCTTCAACCAATCAGAGCTCAGTCTAAGCTAGCTAATAGTTAAGGGGAGAGAAGGAAAGCCAATTAGCATTCGCTCTACTTCAGACTTGCAAATTTATTTATTTATTTAAAATTTGTCACCGCCCATCTCACTACAGAGTGAAGTTGAAGCTTCTGGATACTCTTTAAGGGCAGCCCCATGTAAAGTGCATTACAACAGTCCAATCTGAAGGTGACTAGGGCATGAGTGACTGCGAGGAGAGCCTCCTGATCCAGGAAAGAGCGAAACTGGCACGCAACATGAAGGTGTGCAAAGGCCCTCCTAGCCATGACTGCCACCTGCTCTTTGAGCAGGAGTTGTGAGTCTAGGAGGACCCCCAGATTGCGCACAGGGTCTGTCTGGGGCAGTGCCACCCCATCCAGCACCAAAGATGGCATAGTCCTTGAACCAGTAAGCCCCAAAACCCAAAGCCACTCAGTCTTGCCAGGGTTCAGCTGAAGCCTGTTGTCCCCCATCCAGACCCTCACAGCCTCCAGGCACTGGAATAAAACATTCACAGCATTGGTTAATTCGCCAGGGGCAGAGATGTATAGATTAGATTAGATACTGGACAAAAATTGTCCAGTATAGTGGGGTCTAGCGATGGCTTCTTAAGAAGAGAGCAAACCAAGGCCTCTTAAAGAGGTAAAGGAACAACTCCCTCACTCAAAGAAGAATTAACCACCATTAGAACCCACTTGCATGACACCCCCCCGGACTGCTTTCACAAGCCAGGAGGGGCATGGATCTGGTGGCTGAGCTTACAGTCCTAAGGACCCTATCCACTTCCTCAGGTCCAACAGGTTCAAACCATTCCCAGATAACTGGGCAAGACATCTCCTCTGGATCTTCAACAAAGCCAGATGACCCAGGCATCTGGACCTTCAACAAAGCCAGTGTCCAACTGCAAGCAAGCAACTGCAAGCATGTCCGAGAGATTTTGTCTGACAGATGCTGAGCAAATTCCTCCACACATACCTGCAAAAGGTTTCTTGGGCCCCCTTTACCCAAGAGGGCTTGTATCACCCAAAACAGGGCTGCAGGGTGGCAATCTGCAGATGCAATAAGGGCAGAGAAGTAGCACTGCTTTGCTGCCCTTACCACCACAAGGTAGGCCTTAATAGCAGCTCTAACCCATGTTTGGTCAGGTTCATCCTTGGTTGAGCTCCAACGATGCTCTAGACCTCTCTGGTTTCATCTCAATTTCTCCATAAACCACAGGGAGGGATGGGATCCCCAAGAGGGGAGAGGGGCACGGTCATGATCCGATCCAATGCCTCAGTTGTGCCCTTCTTCCAGGCAGCAACCAAGGCTTCCGATGGACCTTGCAGCAGACCAACAAGAACAACCCCAGCTCCCTCTAAAACCCATCAGTCACTGGGGGCAGACCAATCTAATGGGTCCAGCCTCCCTGCAGTGGATAGTGGCACTAGAGAATCCCATGGAAATCAGGGTGTGATCTGACCATGACAAGGGAGACACCAAGAGCTCCCCCAGTTTCAGACCACATAGCCACTGCTCCAACAGGAACACCAGTTCCAGAGTGTGACCACTATCCTGTGGGATAGGCCCATGGCCATCATGGTGGCCATAAACTCCCGAGCCACCTCCAACCCCACTCCTACAGAAGGCAGATTAAAGTCCCCCAGAACCATATGGGACAGTTGATGTTAGCCAACTACAAAGTTACTACAACATGAGTATCCTTATCTATAATATCTATATCTTAATCAGTGCAATCACTGAATATTTAGGTAGTGATCCAAGGTAGACATATTTTTTTTTATTATGATTTTAAAGAAAAGAACCTATTTCAACTCCACATAGCCGAAACCTGAATCCAACTTTACTACTTCCTTACTTGTTCAAACTGAGATTATTATATCCCCACATGGATGCAATGATCATTATAGGAGACTCTAAATAGGCACCAGGTGATGATCTGTCATTTGAACCTTCTTAAATTTCAAAACAGTCCTAATTCTAGTGGCACATCATTATTTCCATAGATACCCCATGAATAGCAATTTAAAGACATATGCATTTGTGAAATGTTGAAAAGCAAGATAATTCTACCCCTACATTACAGCAGTCACTTCAAACATGTCTCTGTTTCTATTGCCCTAGACAGCAATGTCATGGATCCTTAACTGCAATAAGATCTCTGGGACAACCAACATAATTACATGCAAAATGAGTGTGTGTGTGTGTGTGTGTAACTGGAAAGTAGACCTGGAGATGCTGCAATTTTAAGTACAGGGAGAACAGAAAGAACTTTGTTAGCCAAATCACAGCATTCCTCTCTCTAAAGTCTCTGAGTCAAGATTGACTCCTGATGATTACATGGATATGCCCATGCTCTTCCTTAACAAATACAGTGGTACCTTGGGTTACGAACGCCTCTGTTAACGAACTTTTCGGGTTACGACCAGCTCCGGCCACAAAAATTTACCTCGGTTTGCGAACTCCGCCTCGGGTTACGAACCGGATCCGTGGCCATTTTCCCTCCCGTGACATGGTCCGCGGCCATTTTTCCGCCCCTGACACGTGGTCCGCGGCCATTTTTCCGCCCCTGACACGTGGTCCGTGGCCATTTTTCCATCCCTGACACGTGGTCCGTGGCCATTTTCCGCCCCGACATGTGGTCCGTGGCCATTTTCCGCCCCTGACACGTGGTCATAGGGAGGGGGACTCTCCCTCCAAGCAATAGCCGCCTCCCTGTCCTCCACGCCAGAACAGATTAATGGTAATTACATTGAACCTTATGGGGAAATTTGCTTCGGATTGCGACCAATTCGGGGTGCGACCAGAGTCACGGAACGAATTAAGTTCGTAAACCGAGGTTCCACTGTATATGGAAGGGGTCTAACATTGCCATCTGTTTTCATTTGTTATACTTCCCAGAGTAGTTTACAGCCCACAAATATATGTAAATAAACAATGTATTACAGAGATGACACCTGCCTCCAGTGATCTCCCCCTGAACCTGAACTAAACACTGATGAGATGCCAATATAATGAAAGACGAGATGTTCATACCACACGCACACAAATACTCTCCTAGGCCACCTTGTAACTAATAAATACAAAAAAAAAAAAAAACAACCCCACACTGCATTCATAAGAATTTCTCTAAAATTCTCTTATTTGAAGGACATTTCAAAAGCCAATTCTCTTCCATCAAACTGAGTAAGAAGTGCAACAGGATAAAACACAAGAGAAATTTTCAGCATGGCGCTATCCTTTATGGCTGGCTATGCAACCTTTGCTTACAACACCTTGGTCCTCTCACAGACTCTGCCAAAGTCAGGAAGTTCCAGGAAGTTTCTCTTACTGAGTGTTTTGCTCAAATCTGATTATTTCCCAATGTCAGGTTTACGATCTTCAGATCCCAATGAAGAAAAATCTTGTGCAACCCAGGTTAGGTTCAAAAAAGATTTCATTTATTGGAACAGTACATGTAACACTAAGCAAAGCATTGCTGAAACTAAAGCCTGTTTCTTTCTCTCTTTGCTTTTACCCCAAATTCTCACCCCCCCTTCTCCTAGCCGCCAGTTCTCTTTCCCAAAAGCTAATATTTTGATTGCTGAAGATTCTGACACCCATTCCCAACTGTTGGCTCTAGTCCTGCCTTCTGGCACAGCAGAGAACAAATCTGGCCTTGGGCAGGGTGGTAGCCTGTCAAAAAAGTCAGGATAGCACCAACCAACCCTTTTTAATATGTTCTCTCATGTGGCCACCATCTTGACTTTGTTTTACCCTGCCTTCCTGATTTTTTGAACCATGTTATATAGTTCTAGAATTAAAACAGGTTCCATCACCTTTGGGATCTATTTTAATTCTGCAACTATATAACATGGTTCAAAAAACTTTCTGAAAACATTGCTTCAGACTGGTTTTGTGACATCCCGCTGCCCTAGCAAAAAAGTCAACAGGAATCAGTTGAAACTTACATTGCAGCTTTCATCATTGTCAGGTCTGTGGGGGAAAATGTACGACAAAACAGAGAGAGGCCCATCACACTTGTCAGCAGGCTGAGTGAAGTCTAAACAACTTGTGATGATACTGTAGTAGTGAGTTGGAACTGGGATTGAACTTCCTTCCACATACCTAGAAGGTAGGATAGATTTAATATTTTTACAAACATGTTTTAAGGGAGATAAAGCAGCATGGGTTCTGAGAAATGATCTACCACTGATTTATTGGCTTTAAAACAATTATTTAAACAGTATTTCTTGCTGCCCAAAAGGACAAAGAAACCCATACCTAACTGATCATAATGAGGGGGAGAAAAATAGCCCCACCACTGCATGAATTATACTTCAGTCTCTACAATGTTTTTTTTTTAAACTCTGACAAGGGAAAAAAGGTAAAATATTATCAGCCAACTATAGTAAGAAAACGCTAACTTATCCTTTTTATGGCTGCAGGTAAATCAAGCAGACTGATTTTATGTAACTTACCCCACCCCACCAAAAGACTTGGCTTGTGGATTTAAGTGAATTTAGCCAAATAAAGTTGCTGGATAAGTCACTGGGTTTAGGAATGGATACAAGAAAATTGCAGTCTCCTAGCCAAACCTTCTTGAGCATGGATTACACTCATGGAAAGGGGTTGCCAGTCAGTGCTAACAATATTGGGCCAATTAGATGAGCGGTCTGGATTCTGTTAAAGCTTGTTTCCAATGCCAATAATTCCAGATAGAAAGGACTGGATTTCAGAGATGCCTGATTTAGTCATTTTTGAGAAAATTATATATTCTGTTAATCAGAAAATGTCACATTATCTCTCCCTTTGGAAGAAAAATCTTGGATAGGCTGGGTGAATTTTGAAAGTTTAAGTTTTCCTCTTTAAGCTTACAAAATTAGATGAACTTGGGATATAGTTGTAATTTCAGACTCTTTGCTTTCTTCTCTCTTTCTGTTTGCTGGCTGTATTTTTTTTCCCCCTTTCTCTTTGGTGATATTTCATTTTTATTTTCTGTATGTTTGTTTAACAAAACTCATAATTTTTTAAAAAGCTAGTTTCCAATGTTCTAAGTATAATGCATTTATGAACATTTTCATGGAGTTTACTTGATAGAAAGAATTGAAGAATGAAATCAATAATAAAAATAATTGCAATGGAAAAAACTCTGCTTGTTTCTTAGATCCCATGTGAGGTGATTCTTGAAAGTCCTAAATTGCTGTGAGATCTTTTCATGGGAATTGATATGTACATGGTTCAAAGAAGTAATTAAGCATCAACCAAAAGACTTGGCACAGAATGGCTCCTTCTTAGATAAACATGCCTAGGATTGCAACTTAGAGTAGAAGATCCTTACAGTTTGATTTTGTCCGGGGTATCGTGCAAGCCATCAAAGTCATAGTCAAAGATCGGTCCGCTAATCACATTGACTCCATTCCGTTCAATGGCATATCTCTTCACCAAAACCCGCTGAAAATAATTCCAGACCTCTGTATACGTATAAAAAAATGCAGGCAAAATTATCCTAAAAACCACCAGAGAAAGCATTCCATCATAACAGAAACATTATTCTCTGAGTAAAGTCCTTACATTGCTGCTCAGAGCTGTTTTGCAGAAGGATATAGAAATACTAGTAATAAACGTAGCAAACACTTTTACTTTTATCAGACTTACAGAACTCCCCCCCCCCCAACTCCATAACAATGCTGGGCAGTTTATAACAATAAACACACTCTGGAACAAAAACCAAAAAGAAAAAGCAATGCACATCTGGAAGAACGATAAAACATTTGTCCTAATACACATAGTCCACAAAAGGCCTGCCGCTCACCTAGCAAGGCCTGGTGGAAAAACCATGCTTTAAAGACCATTTCAGTGAGCAAAGGGTGGGGACCACAGGGATCTCGGGGGCAGGGGGATGCTGTTCCATAGGGCAGGCTCTGTGACAGAGAAGGTCCACTTCCTGAATCCCATCAGATGACACTGTTTAATCAATGGGACCCAGAGCATGCCAGTCATGTCTGATCATACATTATAGGGAGAAGCTACAGTCCCTCAGATAGCTGGAATTAAAATGAGGACTCAATCTTCTATTAAAGTTGGAATGAAGGACAAAGGAAAAGTGTCCCATTGCAGTATATTTTGAATACTATAAGAGATGGACAATACAGTTTGCATTGTCCCCTCTATTTAGGTCAGTGTGTCAGTGACCACTTGTTTTCCTTTTATAACAGTCCACTTTCCCCCACTTCAGAAATTACAAATTAAATGAGTGAGAAAAGCAATTTGCAAAAGTAACATGGTCATCTGAACCATGCTAGACTTCTGCCCACATGTTTCAGAGAATCGCATTCTCTGGAATCTTTGGGCCTATCTTTGGGTCCGATGTGATTTATAAAGCCCACAAATGACACGAAGTACAGCGCACCCGTGCCATGAAAGAAGGAAAATCAGGAGTCTGGCAGCATCTTTTCAGTCTAACAAATTTAATTAAAGAGTATAAGCTTTCATCCTATACCATCTACATTAAAAAAAAAAAAAAGCATAAACTGTAGATTTGGGGAAATATGCAAATTTGCAGCGCACGCCCCATTAGCATAAATGCTGACTGGGTATGTGAGCACAAGCAGTTCTAGTAACAGCAATTCATTTCTAATACCACGATGACCATGACGCTCCTAGATGATATCCGCAGAATACCAAAGGAGCCAGGTAACATTAAAATGGTCAAAATCTTGCAAGAATTGGTCCATCTATTTATTTCTTTGGGCACCCAGCATCTCAAACATAAAGATATTGATCTCTGTATTGGCAAAAGGATCAAGTATTGAAGACATATGGTTGGTTTCAGCACAAATGCTGGATGAACCTCGCTATACCAACATTATTATGATACATCCAGTACAAAAAGTGTAAAAGAAGACTACCCTTCCTGAGCTGTTTATAATACACAGGCTAAATCTCCTATGCTGGCAGCTGATGTCTACAATGGGTATTCTTGACAGACAGTAAATCAGCCATGGAAGGAGACAAACAATGCCTTTGAAAATAACCTGAGCCTTATGCACCATATTCTGATATACATTAAATGGAATATCACGAAATGTATAAAGATCTGCCTCTCCATGAGCATTCTTTAGATAGGTGGTTTGGGTATTTTGATAGATAAAGTAATGATAATTACTCTGCTACTAGGATTATCTAAACTGAATTTTAGTAAGATTATAAAACAGAAAAATGAATATTTTAACTGATCCATGTCAGTTCCACATCATATTAGCTATGAATGCTAAAATAGGCCTAACATTAAATAAAGACAGGGGTTTCCTCCCTTCTGTCCCCAACAAACAGAAGGGGCATGAACAAAGAACAACCCAGTGCCCTTCAGTGGCTGGTACAGCTGTGCAGGCTGGACAAATATCACATTGTTCGTCTCCTACAAAACAAGATGAGCTCTACCAATACTGTTTTCCCCATGGCATTACCTATACCCACAGTGATGCCAACGGCACCTCTTTGTGATTGTACTTTCAGTCATTTAAGTTAGGCGGATCATGCCTTTCACCCTCAGCTATATTTCAAGGAATTTCAGAGTTACTAGTGCAAGGAGAATTAAAGAAATTCGATCTGTTACCAAATACTGGATACAAGCGGTATTCCTCCAGCTTGAATGAGGCACCAACTGTGACCATTTCTGGAGCTCCCTAATCTTCCAGAGTGACTCCATGCCCTTATTACCTCTTGGTTTAGATTACTGGAAAATGTTCTACATGGGGCTATCCTTGGAGATTCTTCAGGAGCTCTAGGTGGTCCCAAATATGGCAACTCGGATTTAACTAACTCTAAAAGATCAGCGCATCAACGCCGTTGTTATTCTAGCTATACCGTTTACCACTTTGCCTATGAGTGCAATTCAAGATGCTGATTATGACCTTTAAAACCCTAAAGAGCTTGAAACCAAAATATCTAGAAGATCGTACACTTCTTCAGGAATCTGACCAAGCTTGAAAGAATAGCTAAAAATCCTTCCGTCCAAATTTCTCCCCTTTAAGCCATAGTAATATCCACATGGAAGCAGCCTTCTGGGTGGCTACTCCCATTCCGTGAATTCATTACTGCTTGAAAATCATCTATTTCAATTCTCATCAAGGTATAAAGCAAATACTTGGCTTTTCCAAAGCAAATTTTATAACTATTTCTATTTAACATTTGTTCATTTTGTACATTTGAACATTTTATATAACGTTTGTACACCATTCTACCTCAAAGACTCAGAGAGGCAAAAATCATGTACTTACTTTTGAAAGCAGGATACATGGGAATGACATTTGTTATCAGGAAAGCATCATATTTTGCTTCTGCTGAGGAACTGAGTTCTGAAAATAAAAAAATAAGATGTTTTATGGCATGCCAGAATTAATTATACCAGTAAACTTCAGGGTTCATGCAAAGACTAGCTCTAGGGGGTAACCAAGAACTAGCGGAGATCCTATTCTTAGAAGAGGTTTCCAGCATGTGAAGAAACCATCAGGGCCAAAGCCACTTCCTGCCTCCCCGCCCCCAAAGCAAACATGGAATTAGCAGCATGCCTCTTCAAGTCTCAAAAACAGTGCAACCAAAAGTAACACATTCTCTGCATTCAACATCTATTTTGCATTGACAGCTTAATTTTTATCATTGTATCTATGCCAACCCTAGGAAATATAAAAATCTACGGGTGTCCCATATCAACTTACGGGGAGGAAAAAGGAATCCGTAAGACATTTGTCTGTCCACTCTGTATGCGGTACAACTCTGACTATTGCTTGGAGAAATGCGTAGATCAGGTCTTACACAACTGATCAACTGCTCTGGGACACCAGGCACCTCTGCCTGCATCAAAAGAAGAAGATAGGCATGTGATATTGAAAAAAATGTATTTTGTATACAGGTAGTCCTCACTTACTGACCACAACTGGGACTGGCAACTGTTGCTAAGCACCATGGTCACTAAGCAAAAAATCACGTGACTGCACCAGACTTATAACGTCACTTCCACTTCCATCATTGAGACATCATGTGACCACGACTTGCAATTTTACTTCTGCTTTCTCCATTAATTCTGCCAGTTGTGAAGCTCACAAATGGTGATCACATGACTGCAGGATGCTGCGACGGTTGTAAATGTGAGGATTGGTCACAAAGCTGTTTTTTTCCCAACCATTGCAACTTTGAGTGGTCGCTAAACAAGGCAGTCAGTAAGTAAAGACTAGCTGTATTGTTGTAAATACATATATCTTGCCTTTTCTCCAGGAGTTCAAGGCAGCATTCCTAGCATTCCCCCCTCCAATTTTTCTCAACAAAAATCCCCTTGTTGAGCAGAGAGTGATTGGTTCCAAGTCATCTAGTGAGCTTTTGGGGCTCAAGGTGGAGCTGGACCTGGTTCTCTCCAGCCCTAGTCCATCATCTTAACCATTACTGGCTTGCTCAACTTCTCCCTCCTTCCCCAAATATATACAGTTGCAAACTATATACATCCAAAGATTACTGTGCTGAACAGAGGTTGGATAAGCTGAAGATGCTACCAACTCCTACTTTCCCCAGCCCTGCTACCCAAACAGAGAAACAGGCAAACTTATTGACCTGTTTTGAAATAGTGTAAGATGTCCAGAGAGGCATCTGGAATGTCTCACTGTAGCCACTTTCAAAGTCATGATGATGCAAGATACTGTATTTTGTACGATAAAGAACAGCTGGGCGGCCATAAAGGAGGTGCTTCTCTGTAAATTAAAGACAACAGTGGGGGAACAATGAAGTTTCAGTGTACGATTTTATCAAAGCCATTTTACAAAACTCTACAATAAAAACAGGCCCATGTGTTCTTTCCTTGCACACAGCCATATTGTACCACAAGGAAGATTTAATGCAGTAGCTTGGAGAGTGGATACAGAATGTAAGAATAAACTGGAAAGTCATTAGTCTCCATCTGTCTGATGACATGCTTTCACTAAATTACCTTAGTCTGGGCCTTTTTGATAATATTCAACAGCAAATGCAGATTCACTACTAGTATTGGGGGCAGCCAAAATCTATACAACCACTAGATGGCAACAGAGATGCAAAGAGTCTCTTAGGTTCCACCTAGTGGTTGACTAGTCTTCTGCAGTTCAGATCTGGTACCATAGTATATAAAACTCAACCAAGAATTATAGCCAATCCTATTGTTTTTCATGACAGAGTCTACAATAACTTGTGCCCAAATCTATACAATGCTATAAATGTTAAGGAAATGACAGAGACAGTGATGTTGACCATGAGGGACAAAAGGCATATCTAACATTTATATAGAGGCAATATTTTTATAAGGGTAACTGAAAGTTTAAGCAATTATGCAAATGTTGGAGTTTCCAAGAACTCTTTTATCAGGGAATATCATCAAGCATAGTGTTGCTCTGTTCAACTTTTTACTGTTAACTGCCATGAATACATGTAGATAGCAGTGGTATATAGGTATATAAATAAAATAGAATCAGTCAATCAAAAATGCAAAAAAAGGGGAGAGGGGAGTAATTGGTGTTTGAGCTACATATGAAGCACGTTACAGTCTGCAGACATGTGAAATGGGTCCCATCACACCCAGAACTGCTGTCATATTCCACCAAAACTTGCTGGGAGGAGGAACCCCGCCCATTTTCTATTTCCACATTTTTGAACTCAGAAAATCCAAACCTGCTTTTTCTTCATAATGGGATACAGGTTCCTTGGTAAATGGAAAATAAAAGAAAGATCAACTAGGCAGTCTTTAGATTAACAAAGCTAGAGATAATTTAAGATATTGTACTAGGTAAAAAGAAGCCAAATCAAGTAAGATTACCTGGTGACGGGAGGCATCCATTCTCAGATAATACATTCTCAGGGTCGTTGGTATAAAATCCTTCTCCTCCTGGGTAGGTTCTCGCTGTTGAATAATATCTTAAATTATAACATCTTAATTTAGGCCCAGCTTTAATATAAAGACTGCATAGTGGATCTCTCATTGAATTTGCACCAAGTTGATTTTGTGTGAATTCAACAAGAGATGGGGAGACAGGGTGGAAAAGAGCTCACAGATGTCTAGGTAAGTATAGTTAGAATGGCTAGTTTAAAAGAGGAGTTAGTTCATTATTCAATTAACGTGCAAAAGCAATTCACAGATTTAAATGTATTTGCATATGTCGTTAAAAACCAACAAATTGCTTTTGCAGTTGCATTGATCAAAGCTGAACTACCAGATCTTGAAACCTCACCATACCGATGGAATGCAGAGATTAAAAAATCAGATTTATATTATGATTTAGAATGCATAATTTTAGAGAGAGGCCCACACACCAGTAATATGATTGTCAATAATCAGTCTTTTACTGAACATCTATTGGATCCTTACCTTCTGTTCCTCTGCTATAAGGACGGCGATTCAGTTCATCCAACCTATTCTATTTAAAACAACAAACACAGACAAGAAAAGATTATCTTATTTCCATTTCTGATTATTTCCAACAAAGCCATAATAGAGTTATGGGTAACTTTTCCTAACTGAAAGACACATTCTACCAGTTGATGCAAAACTTTTGCAATCAGCCAGATCAAAATGGATTCCCAGGATCACTTAGTCCCTCTACTCAGAGGGAGGTTTAGGCTATTTCACACAACCTCTCCAAGGCAGTTTAGGCTGAATGGGTTTGGGCAAAGTTCACCAGCATTCAGCTGATTTACCAACATGCTCAAATAGCTTATGCCAGAATTGGCAGGTGGAACTCTACAACCTGCTGACACCATAGGATGGGTGCTGACACTAGACTGGCTCCCTCACTTACCTCTGGGATGCAAACATCTATTTATTTTCACTGTAGCTATTGCACAACACAGTCAGATTCTGTTCATTCATTCAGCCCATGCACCCCGAGGTAGAGATCATCTTTATTTTTGGCCATATAAATAATCCGTGATAATTTGCTCTTAAGAAACATTCATTCAGAGGCCAGTTTTGGATTTGGTATTGTTTTTAAATGATGCTTTACTTTTACTATCAACAAGGAAAGATGAGCTATTGCCAGCTTTGTGAGGTAGTCCAGACCAGAAGCACACCCAGGAGTATTAGCTCTATCTTTATTGTAAGGTTACATGAACAGAATCTTGCATGTCTGAAAGCTTGTCTCTCCCCCCTCACCTTTACAGTCCAAAAAACTAGGGAGGGTCCCTTCTGAGATGTTTGCCATGCCCCCATTCCTGCTGCGGGCTCAGCTGCCTCTTATCTGACTGTTGTCTAGTCTGCAGCTCTTCCTCCTGCCTCCCAAGGTCATTCCCACAGACCATTACAGCAGTGCTGTTTCATAAAGCATATTTTGTGCACTATCATCAAAATGAAGAGCTGGAATAAACCCACTTTCTAAGTTGTAAGGGCGGGGATGGAAGTGACAGGCTGGAAGTGTCCCCCTCCTTGTTTGTGATTCAGAAGCTATCAAAGACAGAGTTGTTTTGGAGGGCCCTCTCCTGATTTTATCATGCCAACTTTACTTTTATTGTTTGTATTGTTATGTTTGGTGTTGTTTTTATTGTCTTTATGGAAGTTTGTATCATGGAATTCACTTTTATATTTTATGTAAACTTTTCTAGAGTGTTTTGATTGCAACGGGATAGAAATATATATATATAAATGAATGAATGAATGAATGAATGAATGAATGAATGAATGAATGAATGAATGGCTGCTGTAAAATGGCACATAAAGGAGAAGTGAGTTCCCTGCCTTCGTTGATGTTGGCTATGGGATGATGGCAGAATCCCTGTAGTTACTCCACAGACTTTGATTGTTGACTGTCTGGAAGACTAGATATGAAGAAGATCACCCTGAAGTATTAGGAGATTCTCCATAATGAATTTGCTACGTCTGACTAGTAGCTGGTGAAAAGGGAGAAGAAATCAATGCAAATCCACTTTGCCAAAGGAATCAATAGGGAGATGTCCAACATTTGAAGTTCTAAAGCAAAGCTGTGCTTCATCTGGCCCCAAATGGACTAAAACAAACATCCTTCTATTCAACTTGGGCTCCCAAGTAAAGTCTTCTTCCTCTCCCTCAGTTTTTTCAGCAATTGTGTTGGTTCTTGGAGAAGTAGCCTGTGCTAAGTGTACCTAGTCAGCAAGCACAAATGTAATTCGATGGCGCTAACCTCAGCTGTCCTTTTTGCATTGCTGTTTCTCATATTTATTTATATTTCTAATTTATATAGCCGCCCATGTCATACATATGACTCTGGGTGGCTTACAAACTTATCCCATCAATTACACATGATATTTCCAGTCTAGAAGGTTTTCTCCTTTCTTTAGTGTAGATATATTCGAGAAAGCCCTGTTGGGGCAAGTTTGATGTAGGGATGCAGTTTTAGAAGACAGTCCAATTCAAATAATTTCTCACTGGAAGGGGATTCAAACCTGGGATGGGGCAGCTGCTGAGCTTGCAGGCCAGAGTGACTCGCAATCTAGCCAAGCTCTTTTTAGGTTAATGTAGTATGCAAACCCACCTTCTGCGCTTTGCTTATCATTTTATGTGTAATGTGAATCCTGACACCCAGGTTAATCAAATAATCTAGTCTGTCGCCAGAAATCCATCCTCTTATATTCTCCTGAGTCAGTCCATCACAATAGCCTTGAAAATACTATGCAAATTGTAACTTGGGTAACATTCAGCTGCAAAGAGAGTGATTGGATTGGTAAAACGGCATGCAAAACAACAATGTATTTGGATTTTACAACAATATTTGCTGTTACTGCTATAGAATCATTTTACCATGAGAGTCTAGATACTAGAAATTTAATACATAAATAGATTAGAGTGTATGCCAAGGAGTTCCAGGTGATGGTGTGGCTCTAGATAGATATAATTCACCTCTTTCTAGCAGATTGAGAAGCAATCACCTTCTGGGCTTCCAGGTACCGATGAATGTCATGAGTTTACCTTATCATCACAACTGCATCCCAGATCATAGTCAGATGAAGGTGTCGTAGCTACTGGATAGAGTGGCCTCGCTACTTCCTCAGGCATGATAGGTCTATACGTACTGCTCCGCAGGAGGTGATTTAGGCTTCCATGTGACCCATTATTAGGAGCAGGCTTCAAGCCAAGGAGATCTGGAGCAGGATTAAAAATAGCAAAGAAATGTGGTTGTAAATCAAGTAAGGTTTGAGCCAAATCCTGCAGACTAATTTGCTGCTGTATTTCCAAAATTCTAAACTGGAATTACAATGGCAACATGACAGAGACAGGCACAATTTCTCTTCCAAATGCATTGATGAGATGCACGGTTATATCATATGTAGGCGCATGCCCACTGATTTCCTTTAGATGGTGGCTAAGAAACATTTCTCGAATTCTTTTGTAGGTGGAAGGCAGAAAAATGCCCTTGATGATATACAACTAAACCAGGCTTAGATTACTGGATTCAACTTTGCGCTTATTCATATTACTCAATAATTAGGATAATTAGTAAACCTTCATGCACTTTGTTTCTTTTCAGCTTAGGGCATTGTAAGAACCCAACCATCGTGGTTTATTTAAAAAATTAATACCTTACTGCAATGTGTGAAACTTTTTTTTTTTTTTTTAGCAACCCATGTGTAATAGAATGTGAGAATGACCTTAGAAGATGGGGATGGGGGGAGAGATACTGCCTATGGAACGATCAGATAAAAGGTGTAGGAGCCCACAATTGAGTAATGGGCAGAGAAAGAAACTTAGAAAGGACTTGCCCTAACTGATCAGGTGGTAAAAAGGGACAGCGGAGATGTGTAGTTTCAGACTTGCAAGATTCTGTTAACACAGCCTTACAATAAAATAGAATTAATTCATCTGACCATGTTTCCTGTCTAGTCTATTTGGGAGACACCATGTTTGAAGAAGTCAGAATTTAGTGCTATATGTAAACTCAGCCTGTGGGAATTGACAGACCCAACCAATCCTCACATTTACAACCTTTGCAGGTCAGTAAAGCAAAGGAAAGCTGAAGTTAAGATCATCAGCACAGTCGTGGTTTCACTTAGTGACCACTTTGCTTAACGATGGAGTTACTGGTCCCAATTATGGCTGCTAAACAAGGACTACCTGTATAGAGAATAAATTTAGGGTTTGGTCCTTCTGTTAGATAGCTTGCAAGCTGACTGAATCCTAAGAAGTTAGCCAGAATGAAAGCTGAGAAAAGAAACAGCATATTTGTTTTCAAATACAATTTTTTTAAAAAAAGGAATACTTACCACACATAAGGTTGTACAGTTCAATATTCTCAAATGGAGGTACTTTTGTCTTGTATTTAAATGAAGGGCCATAGCCTAGAAAAACTGTCTAAGAGAGAAATAGAGTAATAGTAATGCCATCAGCTCCTATGTGAGCTTTTCTGTTGCTGAAATAATCATCTAACGTTCATGAATGCAGTAAGGACCCACCAGGGATTAGCCTTTTAAACAGCCTCCCAAATTCATTTGCTTGATGCTTTTTTGGCTCTCCTTTTGCTAAATTCGCTCTCTGTTCCCAATTTTGGGTCAAGATAGCAAACAAAATTTATTTTAATTCTCTTGAAACATGAGTTGTGGTCTTGCTTTTGATCTTAGGGGATCATCTTTTTGTTTTGTTTTGAGGCTTTATTTCTGTTTTATATTTTATTCTAATTTCATTCCAAAAATTTCGGTATAACCCACCTGGAATGTCCAAAGATGAATAAAATAAGCTGCAATGGATCTTTAAATATTTTCTCACTATAGCATTGCAGCAGAAGAATTAGAATTACGTGCCTTCTAATTAAAATATACATTTATAAGTTACTGTAAGTTACGTATGCCAACAATACTACTTACTGACCACCATCTGCTACTCCAAGTAGTTTATTGCCCCTACCTGCATACTGTTGATCTTGTTGTCATAGCCATGATCTCCATGAAAATAGCATTTTCCACTAATTTTCTTAAACAGATCTGCAGGCCTCCTAAACACATTAAGAAGATTCTTTAACACACCAGCAGTTAATTTTTATAAACATTAGCATTCAGCTTCCAATGGACTGCAGAAAATATAGCGGATCTACAAATCTGTTTGGATAGAAACAGCCAACTTTTGTTTTCTTTTCCAAATGGTGGCTGAGAATAGCAGCATTCTCAGCAAGCCACAATGACAAAAAAAAATAACAACACACACAGTAATGCCATTGTACAAATCTTGCCTCTGTGTAGCTGCATCCCAAGAGCTGACAGATACGTAAGTTATGTGATTTATGCCACTGCAGCATGATGCATGTTCCTTCGCTTGTCCCCTGTGGACACCCATTGTCCAGGAGCTGAAAACCTATTTTGCAACATAGTCCAATCCCTTCTTGATGGCATATATGCGCTATCATCAACCTCCATCATAAAATTAGTGTCATTTGATAAGCATATGATAGGAGCATTATATATAAAATGCATTAGAGAAACAACTCTATGTTTCTCTCAAGAATCTCTCATAGAAATTCTAAAAACAGTTTTCAATTTTTTCTTGAAAATCAGAGCACCTTTTTTTTTACTACATCTTGACTAAAATCTAGTGGGCTTTCAATGGCTGGAAAATACTGTTCTGCAGCTAAATCTGGCCTCCAGGCTGGTTATTGGCTATTATCTGCTGGCTACGAAATGCTTCTGTAAAATAAAGGCACTTTGAGAAAATAATAAGTCTTGTCATCTAAATTATATTATAATGCTATAACATTACATGACTCAGAATATTAAAGAGACACTATGAAATAAAGAACCTATGTTGCTCTTACTACATTTTTGAGCCAAAACTAACCAAAATACAACAAAAATTATTTCTGTAGCCATACAGATTGGGTGCAGAACACAACTGATTTCTTAACTGTGGCCCAAAATAACATTGAACTAATCAGTTAAGAGAGTTTTGAAGATATCGTATTTGGTTAAATGGGAGATCTACAGCAAGTCAAAAGGACAAAAAAATCCTTATTTACTTGGCCACATGCCATCTTCTTTCCACCAACAAATGAATATCCTCAATTCTTCGGTTATTTGCATAATGTAAACGCTTGGGAAGATGTTGCTTCAAGTAAGGTTTGAAATGCTGGTCTGGCTTCTTGCACTGAAACAAAGCAAGAGTGTTCAGAAAATGGCTGTTAACTGGAAAAATCATTGTTTAGAGAGGATAAACAATCCCCATTTTATAGACATTAAAAGTCCAATTGTAAGATGTGGAGAAAATCTATTTATGTGGTCACTAAGAGTTGACATTAACTTGATGGCACATAATCAGTCAATCAAGACCAAATGGTCCATTGATTCATCTTGTATCCTAGCATCAGATTCTCCTCTGTCTGAAAGCAGCTCCAAAATAATTTTTATCCATCATTAGACTTAGGTTCCCTTTCTCCGATGGCAATGTTGGGAACTGAACTATTAATGGTTTGCAGATATTCTGCAGTGGTACAGCCTAGTGCTGCAAAACATGGTAAGAACCACTACAACCATCATACAACTTTTCCAGAGCTTGGGCTCTGAGTGTCTTTAAAGAATCCATGTTTGTTATTGTTTTAAAAAAACAGAATAGAAGTATTTCAGTGATGAGTGAACAAGTTCAAGCTTCAATTTTCCAAAAAGATATACTTCAAATCCAAGCCAGAGCTCATTTTAAATGTTAATACAACACTAATTACATTACCAGTATTGTGCAACTTAAAACATCAGGTTTTCAACACAATCCTGATAAAATTTTTCTTTTATCAGGTGGATGCAACATCAAATTGCAGGCAATGCAGACAAACGATAAAACCCATTTATCCATGGAATCCACACTTATGAAGATTCTTCTGCGAATACTCTGAATCTCCACTTAAAGCCACACCTGAGTTCATAAGCCCAACTATACATATAATAACTATTTTTTAAAAAGTGTGCTCTAAGAAGGAGTGGAGTACTAAGGAGATACTTACTGTGAGATTGGCCACAATGGCTTTTGGGTCAACTGTTACATGGATGGTGAGATTTCAAACAGAAAGAGAGAAAAAAGAAAAGTCAAAACTGAGCCATTAGCTGAGTTTTCAGCACAAGAATATTCATATGTAATTAGTTGCATTAAACTAAACGACAGGTTTGGTTAGAGAAAGATACTTTTTTTTCCTCACAGAAGAATCACTGTAGGCCTCAAGGAAGAACATGATGGGAAAAAAGTGAAGCTCAGATCTCAAGATGAAAAATTGCTAGGACAAGCTTGGCACACTATAGAACCTGCACAAGTTTTTTTTTTTTTTGGCAAACATTTGCAGAAATGCACCATCTAATTTCTGTTTGCTCATGGTTCTTGGGGTTTAGTTCATTGTGAAGCAAAATCTTTTCAAATATCTGGCTCTATTGGGACTTATCAGTCAGGTAAAAGAGCAATTGTCTTTCTAAATAGCAACTGTATCTCTCTAAAGGTGGAAGGACCTTTATAAATATGTTCCCTCCACCTCATCTATTGGAAACTGAGCCTCCAAAAGGGCACAGAAGAAAATGGACATGCTCCAAGGTATAGGGTCAATGTAGAAAAGTCAACTTACATTTAACATTGCTATTAGCTTTGGCACGAATACGCCCTAGAGTTCCAGGGATCAACGTTATGTCTTCTATGTTAGACAAATAGTTGCTCAAATATTCAGTTCTTTCACAAGCAGCATCTTCCATTCCTATAGAATAAGCACCACTGCATTATTAAAAGAAGTATGTGTAGATATTTGCTATCCAGATGTTGAGAGATGGGAGTAATTTTATGTCTTTTTCAGCTTTAAAACACATATTGTCCATGCATTTTTTGCCTACAACAAAAACAATCAAAAGTACTGTGAGTCAGCTCTCCCAAGATACTTCCTTTCATGTTAGAAGAGTTTGATCCTTAAAATTTTACAAAGCTATAATAATAAAATATTTTTTAAAAATTAATAAGAAATCAGAGGACAAATTCTTTAAAAAGGAATCAGGGGATGTACATATCAGTCTAAGTTTATTGTTTAACCCAGAAATAACTTCCTCAGATTTAAATGATGCTGAAAAACGACCACCATTTCAGCAATTAAAATATATTAATGTACTGGATTAAGTTTTAAAGATTAAAATATTCCCACAAATATCCTATAAGTAGCAGTAAGAGGAGAATTCTAATCCCTGAAGTTATGAACAGCCAAGAAGTCTTATCAAGTTTGCCATTGTGCTGCTCAAAAATGCAAATTAAAGAATAAAATATGAGATCATCAAACATGTCTATAATCAGATTAAACTATTTCTGATTTTTAAAAAAGCACAAAGTTGCACTATGAGTCAGCTATTAAGAACCCGTGTTCAGAAATCTGTTCACAATCAATTTGTTCCCAAAACTTTGTATCTTTGGCTGAACCTATACTGTGTGCTGGTACGTGATGATTTCTCCCTCTAAATGAAGTTTCAGTTTAAATACAGCTCATCTTAACAGATTAATAAAATGCCATCCAGTAGAAACTGAGTCTTTCCTACATCAAAGCCAAGCAAAACTTTTTTAATTACCATGATCCCCCACGAAGATAATGTTGGCACATCGGTGTAAGTTCAGCTGCTTCAATCCATCCATTAGTTGCCCAAGGATCTTGTCAATATCTCTTAATGGAGTTAACATCTATATATACACACATATATTTGCACAAAGAAGGAGAATTAATCTTCTTTTTTAGCTTTCACTACAGGTTACACTATCAGCCCCCTGAGTTTTGATCTGTTGGTATGTTTACATTAACTGATATATTTATATCATATTAATTGTACTATACTATATTACATGGTATTATTTTCTCTAGCACTACTTCACACCAAAACCAGTCTAGTCCAGAATTCTGGTTCTTGCATGGCCAACCAGAAGTTTTTTGGGGAAAAAAGACTTGCTGACAATAACTTCATGCACATTAATCCTTAGCAACTGTTTTCAGAGACATGCTTATCCCTCGGGGTAATTGATGTCTAGAGGTGATTGATAGTTTTTATCTTTCATGTATTTATTTTCTTTCATTATATTCTTCGCCCATGCTTATCAAAACAGCATGATCAATACTAATCATATCTGATATACAGAACACATGAAGATTTTCCTTAAAACCTACAATGTACTGGTGGACTCCGACACATCGTATCAAAAATCATTGATCTTAAAGAGTTAAGTAAACACAAGGAAATTTTAACAAGCTTGTGAGCTATACTAAAAGGTGTACCCATAATCTTCTGATGCTGGTATTAAAGAATATCACACTTATGCTGTATCATTTAACATTTTAAAAGTTGCGATAAGCTAGGGTTCTTTACTCCTTTTTTTAATTCCTAAAAACATAAATCCAACTCAAGATCTCTGGAAGCCATATTCTAAAATAAAAAAATCAAGCATAGAGCCAAGATAATTTTAAAACAGAGCAATGGGTCACTTCAATCAATAAAGGTCTTGCAATAATATTTTTCCAACCTTGATTCCTAACAGCACACTTATTTTAAGAGACTAGAAGAGGCATATGGGAATCCATGCAGCCTGCAGGTTTCATGGACCTCATTCAGTAAATGAGTTTTAAAGCAAAGTTGAGCAGCCATTTAAGAAAGAGAGCTGCTGGGCATGATTTATATATAAAGCATGATAGAGAAACAGCTTCTTTCCATCCTCCCTTCCCTTTCAATGTACGAACTCTAATGCTGGAGTTCATACAGGGCATATTCCTGAATCTCAGCTGAGTGATTTGGGTAGCTTTCATTTGTTTGTTTTATAAGAATATTTGCTCTTGAAGAATAATAATATGGTATTGCCAAGATGAAAAGGACAGCTTATCCCAAACATTTACATCCTATATCCAAATTCATCAGGAAAGTCTGAAAAGACATTTCATACTGTGAAACACTCAAACATCAAATTGAGTCCATTTCTATGAGTCCACAGCTGGAGAACCATGGCCAGGCTTTCGGGCTTTCAATCTAACTTTCAGCCACATCCATGACCTACACTGATTCTATATTTAGAATGAAGCCACCTTATCAACTTGTCCTTACAATCATGTTCTCATCCAACTTGATCACTGAGAGTAACAATTCAAATAGATAGCAGCCTCAGATAATCTTCCTTTGAACTTACTGATATTCATTGCCTCAAAACATTCATAAAGCTCCAAGCATCATCCAATATTTCAAAATATTTGGTACCATACAGTTATTGATAATTAAATTAAAAAGGACTATAGACCAATTCTTATGAAAGATGTTTCATTTGTTGTCTCCTGCTAAAGGAAACCAATGGTTTCATGTCATGTTTTGAAAGGAAGTAACCTGGCAAAATTTCTCCAACACATTGCAGTTATTACAAGTAGAACATTCTAGAGGAGCAAATCATCAGTTCCAAGGAATTCATTTTGGCTGAAAAATGCAGCTGTAAGGGTGACAATAAGTTTGATTCTACGGGCGAATCCAACATTTTCTACCTTTAGAAAACTTTAAACGGATTTTTAAATCAGAATCTGTGACGTTAAAAAAAATAGTTAAGGATTTTAAGAATAAGCCAAGATATGGAGAATGCTATTCCAAAGAAGAGGGGGAAGAAAAAGAAGGAAGAGAAAAACATCAAATTAACCCAGTTGCTTTGTGGCAGTCTGTTGTTGTTGCCTTTCAAGATGGCTGCACTGAAAGTTCCATTTGGAAAAAGATAATTCCCAAGTTTGGAGGACAAAAAAAAAAAAAAAAATCAAGTCGTTTAAGAGTCTCAGAGGTTGATATGTACCAGTTTTGAAAACTTACTTTGTTCCGACGGGATTCCGCAGATGAGTGTTCCATTCTAGGTACCTTTCGTCTTCTCTTTGAAGGAGCAACACGTCTTTTCTGTCTCCTCTTAGGACTGATTTTTCTTTTAGGTCTTTTAGATGGAGTAAGAGGGGAGCCAAAACTACTCTCCTGTACTGGCGGAGAGAGATGCTTGGACTCAGAAAAAGCTCATCTCAACTAAGCTAACACCAGATAGTTAAAAACTACCTGTGTCTAGGACACCATGCACTAAAACTTGGTTAAAACCATTTATAGTGGTTCTGTGGTCAATTCAAGGTCAAGATTGAAAAGAAGAAGTTAATTATTTGTAAATAACAGCCCTGGGGCCTGCAGGAAAAAACACTCTGAAGAGGATGTCTGAATTATGTAATTATTTATGGGGCGCGATACTCTTTTTATGTTTATCAAGGGAAATAAAGTATCAGTAGTAGTGGCCATTGCTATCACTAGATATTTAAGACATATTTATGTCTTAAATTGTTATACTAACTAATTAATACTTCACTATTCAAACAAAGATAAGGATTTTCCCAAGTCAATAGGTGCCCATGAAAGCAGGCTTCTTCAGAAGAAAGAGTATAACATACGATATATATATATATATTTAATTTCAAATAAATTAAAATTGTTCATATTGTATTTCTATACTGTTAAATTTCCAGTCACTATCAACTCCATGCAGATGAAGGCATGCCCAATTTTTAAAAGAGGCTCAGAAGGCATGGCATTATTAACTGGCAAATCTGGAAGGCATTAGTATTGACCTGTCATTCATTCTGATCTTTAAAAGGGGGGGGGGGACACTGAGCAACACATCCTGCATTTGCTTTCTGTAGGATACCATTAGATTATTTAGCTACATGCTTTAAAAAATATGGGGGGTGGGGAACTGTGAATGAACCATGTATTAAGAGGAGGGGAAATCACCTGAAAAGAAGAGCTGCAGACCCAAGCAATGCACAGATGTTGGATGCTATTTGAACTGATCTTAAAAAGAAGCAACTTTGCATGCAACTCCAATTGACAGCTGCAATGAGAGTTCTTGGCATCTTTTAGGATCAGGTTCCCGGAAGAGAGAAAGATAACACATACAGGAAGATAGTACAGCTTATTCATTAAAAAAATGGAGAAAGAAAGAAGCGAAGAGAAGGGAAGTTGAGAACTGGCAGTGATTTACAATGCCATTTGCTTCTATCTGCATAGCCATTCTCCATCTTTGCTGTTCCAATCGCAGAGCCACGTTCTTGGAAGAAAAAACATTACCATCTGCCATGCTGTTTCTTTGCTCCCAGACAAGCAGCTGGAAGGGCAATGCTAATCCAGTTCCATTTGTCTCTCTTCAGAAAGCAGCTTCAGAGTTTTCTTTTTAAAAAATAGGAGGGGGGAAAAAAAGAAGAGAAGAGGAAGAGTTCAAGCTTCGTGCAGCCTTGATGAAAGCAGCAGCAGGCGGGAGAAGGATTCTGAAGAGTTTACTCACTCTTTCCAAGAGAAGCGCAGCCAGAGTTTTAACTATGCCATCAAGTGGTTCTAATAACAAGAATCCCCATTCCAGGGTAGCATGTTAGAAGAGCAGCAGAGCAGTCCTTAAGCGTACGGATGTTGTCCAATTCATAGATCATGGTAGACAGCATTTGTACATACATTCACAAAAGGGATAGCTTCTCTTTCTTAAGAAATTAAAGCTAGGAAGAAAGCCAAATCTGTATTAATCAGCCAAATCTTAGCCTCACTCCCCGCGTTGAAAGAATGAGATCAATACAAGCTGAAGATGATGATACCTAAGGTCCTTCAACTTCTAGAACTGAAAGAACTAATCAGCCAAGGTTTACTTGTACTTGAAACAGAATGTCTCAAAACAGTACATTAAATACCAAGGTATAATGGGTGAACATGCAATGTTGGATTGTTGTGAGACAGAAGATTTTTCAAGGGACAGGGCTAAAAACACAAAAACAAAAAACAACTGTGAGACCAGATAACCATGATTGGATATCTTAAATCATTTTCTCTCACTGTTAGCTCTGGTTTGGATGAGTTATTTTCAAAAAAAGAAAAAGAAAGACCAACCCAAGATCTTGTGCATTAGCAATCAAGCATATCAAATTATTTGGGCTCCAGCCTCTACAAAACCTATTGTGACTTTACCTCCCCACACACAGATTGGTACTTAATCCAGATGACTGGCTGATCTTGCAAGGTCAACAAAGGTGACGGATCAGAAATGGGTCTAGGTGTTCCTTACATCATCAACCTCCACTTATTTCAGTTTAGCAGTTGCGCATCCATAGGGAAACTGCCTAGAGTCCCTCTGGATTAAGGGAGGGATAAACTGCACAAATAAATAAATTTACTGACTGGAGTAGTCTATCATGGAGAAAGTGCTCTCCTTGTGACTCAATGCAGTACACTGAATGGAATACTAAATATAAACAGGAGAGACCAAACTTCAAATCTTGGCCTCAATAGATGGTCACAACCCAAAATCCTTACTAGGAAGATCAGAAGGGAAAAGAAACTCTTGTATTCAATATTCTGACTTACTTGGCCAACCTGGAGCCTGGCCCAGACCACTGGACTGCATCACTTCCAATCAGCCTGGGCAAGGCTGAGCTGAGAAGTCAGTATCATCCTGTATTAAGATCAATGCTTCTCTTGCAGCCAAGTTAGTTTTACATTCCTCTTGTTCTCTTGGAATGACTTTGTAAATTATCTTCCAAAGCAAGGGTGGGGACCTGTGGATCTCTACATATTACTGGACTCCAAACCTCAGCAACCAATGCTAGTATGATCTATTGGCAAGAATGATGGGATTTCTTGTCTGGCAATATTTGGAGGACAATAAAATCTCCTGATCAACTTTATTGATCTTTAAGTCACCCTGATCTTTCCAGGGGAAGACTGTTTTGTTGTTGTTATTGCTCTTGTTCTTGCTTTCCAAAGACATTTTTTAAAAAAGGATCAGAAAGTAAATGCATTCTGCAGATGATAATCTTTCAGGTGAAGATTACCACCTGCAAAATAGAAGTTAAATTTATTTAGTATTAAATTTATGGTTTATGATTCCTGCCTTGCATACTATGAAAGGTAAACATTAAGAACATAAAGAAAACAAAATACAAACAAAAACTCATTACAAGCACTACCCTGAAACAAATATATATATATATACACACACACACACACACACACATATACATACATACACACACACTGTAGTAAATATCCCAGCAATAATTACACACAACCTCCTTCCCCCACAATTCTGGACAGCCAGTATTTCTTTATCTTAGCAACTGCATCACCATGAAGTTTAATTTGTGCTGGTCTTTATTGTCTTTTGTGTGTTTTCCTTTACCCATTTCCTATCCACACCTCAATAGCGATGCAGTCAGAAAATCATCTTAACTATGACATTAACTGGGAATTCACAACGTACTTAATTATACAGTATAGTGGAACCTCGGGTTACGAACTTAATCCATTCCGTGACTCTGGTCGCACCCCGAATTGGTCGCAACCCAAAGGAAATTTCAGGGAGGCGGCTATTGCTTGGAGGGAGAGTCCCCCTCCCTACGGCCACGTGTCAGGGGCGGAAAAATGGCCGCGGACCACGTGTCAGGGGCGGAAAAATGGCCGCGGACCATGTGTCAGGGGCAGAAACTGGCCGCGGACCACGTCAGGGGCGGAAAAATGGCTGCGGACCACGTGTCAGGGGCGGAAAAATGGCCGCGGACCAGTGTCAGGGGCGGAAAAATGGCCGCGGACCATGTGTCAGGGGCGGAAACTGGCCGCGGACCACGTGTCAGGGGCGGAAACTGGCCGCGGACCACATGTCAGGGGTGGAAAAATGGCCACGGACCACGTGTCAGGAGCGGAAACTGGCCGCGGACCACATGTCAGGGGCGGAAAAATGGCCGCGGACCGTGTCACAGGAGGGAAAATGGCCGCGTATCCTGTTCGTACCCCGAGGCGGAGTTCGCAAACCGAGGTAAATTTTTGCGGCCAGAGCTGGTCGTAACCCGAAAAGTTCATTAACAGAGGCGTTCGTAACCCAAGGTACCACTGTAATACCATTCCTAAAGTAATAGAAAATATAAAAATACATTGAAAATTGTCAAATCTTCTATAACTACAGCTTCAACTTAACATAGATGCCATTTTAGCTTTGATTTCACACCAGGAGAGATTTTAGCAGTCATTTCCATCACAACATGTCTATATACATATTTGTCCTTTCACTTTTGCTGGGGTTCAACTAATCCTAATATTTCTTTTATACATACAGTATTATTCCAACAGTGGTTGTGGAAGTGGACGTGTGATGTGTGTGGACTGAGATCAGTTATGATGAACCCAAATGGGTGAGAAAATAAATATTTTAAGACATTGGGAGTGGGGGTCTTCTACAATTTGCTTCCCAGCTCTACTGATTAAGCATCATCTGAATATCTAAGATTAATCCTAAATGTTTAACGTATAGCCAGCTCAAAACAACAGAGTGGGTGGGATATGGGTAAGGAAAGAGAAAAGAATTGCTTTTGATTGTCAAAATGCCAATATTATTAAGGAAACCTTGAGGGTTTTTTCCTCTAATTTCTCCCTTCTAACTGCTTCCTGAGATATTTACAGCTCCTTATAAGCTGGAAAGGTGAAGAGAAACAATAAATAAATACTTCCTGTGCTTTCTTAAAAAGAATCCTGCCCAGATGTAAATCAGAACATCTGTGTAATTTCCACAGAAGAACTGACTTCTCTAAAGGTTAATGAAGAACCTTGAGGCCAAATCTATTGTGATAAATGAGATCAAGATGTCTCTTCTCCATTTCATCTCGAGGGAAACAGCAGCTTGAGTTGAGGGCTGAATATTTCAACATGGGGAGGAGAAATCTGCTCCTTCCTCTCTGAACCCCAAACAAATAGGGTTCCCCTGACTGCTTTGTCAGGTGATACAGGTGAAACCTGTGAGACTCATGCTCTATTCCACATCGCCTCTGACTCTCATTTGACCTCCGGTCACTTTGACACCATCTGCAGGTTTGGGACTAATTGAAGCAGGGTTTGACAGATTGCAGCTGAACTTCACTGCCAAAGAAAATACTTGCAAAAGCCAAAACTTGATTTCACAGATCTGCAGCTAGGGAAGAGAATCTGTTGTCCCCACTTCCAAGTCTGAAGCTTGAAGAGGGTGGAGATGACCTCCACAGCAAAAGGACCCTTCTGCAAGAGTGAGGGTGATCTCTATAGCCAACTCCAGCTCTAAATTTAGCAATATTATTTTGGTGTTGGACTTCCAAAATACACTGAGAGCTGCAGGGCCAAGTGTTGCAACAGCCAGCTGGGGACTCCCAAGAGCCAAAGGTAAAAGAGATGAGTCCCAGCAAGTCCTTCAAGGGCTGTCAATAACCATATTGGCTGGGAAAGAGTAGAAGCTGACATCCAACACATCTGCAGAGTACAAGTCTGAGGAAGGGTGTTGTAGGGTAAGTATTCCACAATCTTGGAATAAAATCAGGAAACTTGGATTTAAATAGTTATAATTACATTAAGAAGAGCTTTGAATCAAGTTGCTGAAGAAATCAATCCTCTCCTTGTCCTCAGATATAGACTTCTTAAAAGCCATTTCTTTATTCAAGAGTGAAACTGTGGATAAACTTTTGCCACACACTGATTAATTCTAATAGGCCCATCAGCAGATGCATAAAATTGTTTTCTATGGTGGCAGTGATCCACCAGTTTAGCAGTCTCAGCCCTGGAGCAGCAACCCAACACTGACCTATTCTTTCCATGTTCTCCCAACTCTGTTGGAGCTGTTTGTTTAAGCAGTTCTTATGTAGCTGGGAGAATATTCCCTTAGAGTCTATGATCAAAGGTTAACTGTGTAGGTCTTCCCTGTGGAACAGCATTTTACTAGGATTTGAGGTAACAGAATAATTAACCACTGTGCTTGGAACTTGGAAAACTTTTTCTCAAACTTCACATTGGCCCTGGATTCACAGAGTGGAAAAGGAAGCAGGAGGAACGTATTAGAGTGCTGGAAGGTTATAGACAACTCCCTGCCCCAATGCCATTGCCAGAGTTCCAACGTGAATTAGGTCTCTGCATTGGGTATTTACATTTATTCTCAAGGCCAAAGCATGGGATCAACAAAATGTGTAATTTGGACCTCAGTCTCACAAGTGGTTTGACAAGCAAGGTAAAGTTGTTGCTCAAACACATTCACACAGCCCTGGGTTTGGCTGCATGCTTCTATGGATTGTAACTGGAGGGGGCTTCCAGAGAGAAGTCAATCCTCTCTCCACCCCTTTATATTTTAAAGCATATCTGATTATTCTCCATATTTATATTCAAGTGGCCAACATCACTTACTAATGATGATAAGAAACAGTTAAATAAGCCTCCTTACTTAGCATACCATGCACAAAGCAAAAATCACTTTAGTTTAAAGTCAGGAGGGAATGTTCATAAATAATTTGCGTGAAAGTACTGAATTATTATAAAACATGAAAAAATAAATGCTTGTTTCACACCACAATGCTCTTTTTAATCTAGTCAACCAAGAGTAGGCCTGCAAGTCTTCGGTGATAATCCTAGCCCTGTCAACACACACACACACACACACACACACACACATATCACCAGTCCCTGGAACTTTAAGCAGATGGATAATGTCACTACCATTTTGGTCCTCTCTTGTAAATGTAGTCTCTATATTTTCAAGAAGGCCCTCTTTCCTTTGGAGGCTTATAGAGGTGAAGAATTAACTAGCTTCTTTAAACAATTTGACTCAGGACTGGCAATACAGTGACAATGACAAAACCTGAAGCACCAGGATTTTTGCATTCCACTTATGGGCAAAGATGAACTATACTAACCTCAGAACTAAATGGACCATATCGGTGGCCAGCAATATCTGGTTGGTCAGAGTAGAATGCATAAGCATAGGGCCTGAAAAGAAAAGCAGACATCACAACTTTTGTTTAGCATACAGATTCTCAAACTTTCCAGTACTGCAAACCTCTAAAATTATAAACTCATTCACGTGGCCCTGTGAATAAAACTAATGATTTCATTGGGTTTAGGGTTGGTCAAGAAATAAAAATCAATATATCCAGTAAAAGATTGCTAGAACTTTGCAACTCTATAACAGAAAGCCTACTGATTGGAAATAAGCAATAAAACAATCACATTTCAAACCATGAGGATAAGCTTGCTCAATTTTGCATAACTCCTGAAAATCTGGGGTTGTTTTTGAGAGTCGCTCTTAATTGGATCAATATTCACTCTCTGTAGCAGTAGCTTTAGAAAATCCTGATTCTGCTATCAGTCTGCGCAGGCAGAGTTCCGACAACTTTCAGCATACAAACTGTGAGGTTTGTGCATGCAAAGCTGGAGCCCAGTCAACACTTGCTCCAGGTTTTGCTTGGAGAAGCCTGCTGTCAACTTGTTTAGGCAGAGCAGGAGCAGGTTCTGACAGTGATCTCTCTCCAGGTAGCACTCTGGACTTTCCCCTTCACTTTGCTGGGATAAGGCAAAGCTGGATTGTCCTGGCAGAATGGGAGCAAGTTCAGATAGGGCTCTGACCTTGTATGCACTCTTGTTTATGAAAAAAACCAGAGAAACAGAAGGCTGTCATCTCATATATTTTCCAGTGATGAAACAATGTATTGTTCTATTTTGTAACTTCATTATAATATTAGAAAGTATGCCAAAAGAGGCACAGTCTCTTGGAAAAACATTCTATAATTTCCCCTACGAGAGGGGAAAATACTACAACTGTTTCTTCTTGGATCCTCCCTCATGGCAAAATACGATGCCACATATTCTCAATTACCCAATTAAAAAATCTTGCTATCTGCCCAACTCTTGGATTATTACTTGAAATAGGAGTAACAGAAAACCCACATATCAACAGCTTTAACCCATGTAAATTTTCCCCGGTACAGCATTCACCTCATTAGCTCATCAAGCAAACAAATATGGCTGATCAAAATTTGATGGCCACCAAGGATATCAGTAATGCAGTCATTATATTCACTGCTACAAAAGTAAGGGAGGGGACAGAGAAATTGCCAACCTTTCATTGTCTGGCATAGTTAGCCACTGCAGTATGGTTAATATTCTGCGCTCGTAAGGGATCACACTAAAACAAAACAGAGGAAAAAAGCATGAAACCTCAGTTAGATCATTAATTGTTTATGGTCTTACAGAGTTCGTCATAAGAGTAGATGTTCCATTTTTTACCTCTATGTGGTGGCTCACCCTGAGGCCACATTTACGTCAGCAATCTCTGCCTTTTTCAAACCAACTTAACTGAATTGCTTCCTCAACACCAGATCCCAGGAATCATGGCTACTAAATGTCCTCAAAATGCTCAATTCAAAAAGATTCCTTTCTTTTCTTCACAAAACTAAATGTGGCAGAATGTCCATAGTCTTTGCTAGATGACAAGCTTTCTTCTCTGCTGTCTGAAGCTTGATTGGGCTATTAAATTGTGCATGGTGTTGAAAAAGTGAATAGGATTTTTTTTTTAATCAAGAGAGACTAGAAACATTAAAACTGATGTCATCTAGCGAAGCCGAATGGTGGGAAAATCATGAAAGATAAATGAAAGTATTTCTTCAAGAACATGTAGCTCAACAAGTGAACTTTGCTTCCCTATGATGTTTTAGCAGTTGTCAGCTCAATAGCTTTAATTTAAAGGGGAAATAGCACACATTCACAGTGGATAAAACTATCAGTGGCTACTTGGAATTATGGCTAGATACTACCTTCAGCATGAGTCTGAATACTGGCAGCTGAGTAACATGCATAAGAGGACGCTGTTTTATTCATGTCTTCCTTTAATTCATGTATTCCCATCGGCTTCTTGACCACTAATGCTGGATTACATTCATTGATCCAGCAGAGTTTGTTAGATAGGTACAGCAACAAAGTACTTGTAAGTGAAGGCTGGATACCTTTACAGCTGGAAGACACTCATAACATTTGGAGGAGGGTAGCAACAGCTTTACTAACATGCAGAAAAACAAGCTAGCTTGGTACTTTGCTCAATCCAACCACCACTGCAGATCACTGATTTCCCATCCCTGCTTCAAGTGATTCCTGTAGGAATGTTCAATTAAGCACTGCAGAAAAGCACTATATAAGTAACTAGGTATTAAGAAGTAACATAAGGAGAACACTATAAGTATAATTTAATCCACTCTAAAGAAGCAAGAGAAGAAGAGTGGAAAAAATATGCTGTCGGATTTAAAAGCCATTAACAGGCAGGCCAAGGAATAAATTTTATCTTTATTTGAAAAGTTAAGCCTTATTCATTTAAGAACATTTGGTTTCAAATATCTGCATCTAGGATTGTAGCTTTGTTACTAAATCTGTCTGGTATATGAATTTTCACTTTCTAAAAATCAATAAAAATCAATACTTACTTAGACCAAAAGAATGTTCCCGCTTTCACTCCTTGCTTAGCAGCAGTAATCCATATCTAATGAGGAAAATATAATCAGATTACAACAGCTCAAAATGTCTGTGTTATAAGGACAAACTTTCTTACAACATAAATGTTTTAAAAACCAATTAAAACGTTGGTTTCTCGTACTGCATCTAAGAATTTAAGCATTTGGATCCAAGAACTTGTAGCATTTATCAAATTCTTAGAAGGGTTTATAAGAAGCAGTTCAGATAAGAAATAGAACATAAAGCCAAAGAATAAAGCTAGATAAAATATATAAAAAGAAGCTCACAGCAGCCTCAAGTTATTTTCAGTCTGACAGAATCAGAGTATCATTATTGACAATACTTGGTTGAATAGAACACAGTATGGAAATGGCTACAGGAATGGCCTGAATAAGAATGGCAATCCATAATGATGCTACTCTCAAAGCAGTATTTAACATCTGGTAGAGATGTACATCAATCATGATCTGAAGTGGGTTCTTTTGGTTGGTAGCAATCTTTCGATCTTTCCAAGTGAACTCTTTTCCTCTGAGCGTACATGTGCACATACAGTGGAGAAATGCCTTTTATGGATGAACAGACATGCGTATCACTTGACAAATGGAAATCTTCAAAGCAGCCATGTTGCCTCTTCAAAAGGACATGGCTCCTTCATGTTCAAACAGCCAGTTCAAAGGACATTCTGAAGTGACCCTCCAATAATAGGCTTCTTAATAATAGTAATAATAGTTACCCTACTAAATAGTGTAAAAAAGTTTATTTAAGACTACCCTCAAAAGGAAGAGAGAAAAATTCAATAAACAAGATAAAAAATCCTGTGCAATAAATATGCAGCTTCCCCACTTTGTCAACTCAGAATTGGCAACTCTAGCTGAAGACAATCCTGGAGTTTCCACACACATGCCCTTTGTGTGTATTTTAATGAATGCTTTTAATGAATGAAGAAACAGTCAAGGACAGCTTTTGAAGTGGTTTCATAAGCCTGGAGAAGGACCCGGCTGTTTTAATAATTCAAAAGATTTACATAGCCTAGGGTGTACATGTACCTGCTAGAAGCCACGCTTCAAAAAGGGACAGGGACAAGACCAAAAAAATAAAAGTGAAAATTAGCATTAATTGAATTAACTACTGACTAAAATGAATTCCGTGTAAAATAGTGAAAGCAACTAGTGCCACTACAAGAACTCAAAAGCCACAGCTATGAGAGTTAACCATAATGGACCAAAGTCAAACAAAACTGATACATACCGGTTGGCCTCCCCACCATCGGTGATTGAATTTCTCTCTTCCTCGAAGGCTAAAAGTAGCGTCAAATACAGGGTCGTACATTGAATTTCCAATTATTCCATGAGATTCAGGATAGAGCCCCTTTGTGCAAAAGTGAGTTAGTTAATATTACATACATACATACGTACATACATACAATTATATACCCATCTGAACACTTAGAATATATAACATCTATTTTATCTTTTTGATGGCCTCATTTTGCTTCTAAACTTGCTACTGAAGCTTCCCCTTATAGTCAATGATTATTCTGCCAGACTTCACCAAGATGATACCTTCCAGATCTGGGACTTCAGTTCCATAATCAGCAGCCAGCATGACTAGGATGGAGCTGAAGGTATCCTGTATCTAGGGAGACACCAGTACAGGACAATGCTTATTTAAGCCATGAGTCCAGAAATATTTTCATCAAGCTGGAATGATTAGAGATTGTCTTTTCTTAACTCTTTATAGAGTACATAGTCCTGATTATTTCTCCACCCCAGGAATATAAAGGGCCATCCTTAAATTAATGAGCTTTTTTCCCCAGTTCAAAAGAGGAAAGACAGTAAGATATTCAAGAGTTTTAATCTCCCAGCCATGCTAATATTAGAGAAGGATTTTTAAAAATAGTTGTATGTACGCATGAAGAACAAGAAAACTTACAGTTGCCAGAGTGTACAAGTTTGGGAAGGTTTTGGTCGGATAGACAGGTCTCATATAGGGGGCATGGGTTCCACAGGATCCTGAAAACACCATGGTTCAGTTCACACAACATGCTAAACCTTAAAACTGGGTTAACATACACATTGTAACAAACAATATAACAAGCTAAACTTATTATGGCTCAATATAATGGTTTGATTCATGTGGCCATGAGAAGAGAATGGATGGGTTCCCACAAATTATTCAGCTCAGTTTCTCTAATCTAGCAATTTGTGTGGACTCTGCCAATATGCCGTATGGGTAAGAGGATAGCTAATTTCTTTTAGCATCATATAATCCAACATTCAAACAAGGGGAGATGTGTATGCTGCTATAGTTAAAACATTCCTGAAGATGACCACATTTCTACAAATGCAACTGGTAAAATTTTAACCCGCTGAGTATAATTGCAACGTAGTCTTTTTTTAAATGCCTCTTTCTATTAAGTATAAAATTTTAAACATATCCAGGAACACCGAACACATTCTCAGCGCCATACATTTGGACACACTGTAAAGCTGGGTCTATCACATCTGTTTTGAACAGAGGAAGACTTTTATGACATTCCTCATCAAGATGTTAATGGCACACATTCAGCTGTTGACAAATTCAATTTTATGCGTGCCCCGCTTGCTTTGAACCCCACAAGACTCCAAGTGTGACATTTTTTTCACAAAAACTAAACAAGAGCATGCAAACATTTGAGTTACAGATAGATTGTCTATACATATGTATGTGTGTTCCTTTCACTAGAGAAATGGTTCCGAGAAAATATGGAATTTTATCTATTTACAGTGGTACCTCGGGTTACAAATTTAATCCGTTCCGTGACTCTGGTCGCAATCCGATTTGTTCGCAACCCAAAGCAAATGTTCCCATAAGGTTCAATGTAATTACCGTTAATCCATTCCGGCGTCCACGGACCACGCGTCAAGGGCGGAAAAACAGCCACGGACCACGCAGCAGGGCGGAAAAACGGCCGCAGACCATGCGGCAGGGCGGAAAAACGGCCGCGGACAACGTGGCACGGGCAGAAAATGGCCGCGGACCATGTGGTACGGGCGGAAAATGGCCGTGGACCACGTGGCACGGGCGGAAAATGGCCGCGGACCACGTGGCACGGCGGAAAATGGCCGCGGACCATGTGTCATGGCGGAAAATGGCCGCAGATCCGGTTCGTACCCCGAGGCAGTGTTCGCAAACCGAGGTAAATTTTTGCGGCTGGAGCTGGTCGCAACCCGAAAAGTTTGTAAGCAGAGGCATTCGTAACCCGAGGTACCACTGTATTTACTTCTCAATAAACACCTCTCAAAAAAGGCTGTTACAGATTTTCATCCTATGCTAAGCCTGTGTGTATGCAAAATAGAGCATTTCTACAATTAAATGTTCAAGTCCTCCAAAGACTCCTCTTTCAAGGTAACCAGATCCTGGGAAAAGCACTGAATTGGGATAACGGCAAAGAACAGAACAACGCAAGTTCATTCTGCAGAAACACTTGTAAAATGCCAAGTTTTCGTCAAGCTGATCTCGATTCTTAGTGAGCTACTTGGACATGTCCATGTAGTTTCCTTGGTAACAGTGCAGAAAGGGCTTGCCATTGCCTTCTTGCAGAATGTTTTTTTTTCTTCTCAGCATCTTCTTCTTTTCTTCTCTACTGTACAGCCCTGGATTATTATTTTTTTTTTTTCTGTCTCCATCCAAGTACTAATCAGGCCCTACCCTGCTTATTGTCTGAGCTCAGGAGAAACTGGCACACCCCATCCAGCAAAAGTCACGGCCAGTCAAGGGCTTAACCATTTTGGGGTACACTACTCAAACATGCCCACTTACTTAGCTTCTCAATATTGCGCATCACTTTGTCACCTTTCTTCATGTACGATGCACGGAAGCCATCCACAGAGAAAATGATCAGCGGAGGGTGAAGGAAACTGAAAAACAAAGATACCTTAGTAAGCCAGTGGTGCTGGCTACAGCGAGAAGAAGCGAAAGAGAACCACTGCAGTCCAATCTAGCTGAATAAACACTCGGAAAGCACATATTTCATAGTTTAGAGCAGATTTTTCTAATCTCACCCTGGATGTGTTGTACTGTATAACCTCCAGCTATTGCTTTCTGTGGCTATTTTTGTTGTTGATATTGTTTGAATCTACCTATTATTTTTGTTTAATGTCGTATGCTGCCCAGACAGTGGGGTAGGTTATAGGTACTGTAAAATAAAGAAAATAAATGAAACACTCAGGCAGGCTAACTTGAAAATTACAGTTCTGATCTTAGACTAGATTAGAGCTTATTGGAACCAGATTAGAAAAGGCTGTTTTTGAACAATGATCATGAAAATATAATGCATAAACTTATTGAAATTATATATGTGTGTGTGTGTGTGTACACATACATGCACACACATACACACACACACATACACACTTGATAAACATCTTTTCAAAGGTCAATACTTTTTCAAAGAGATGTTGTAAAGCACTGACTATAACATTTTCATTTGAACCTGCATTTATCCTGATGCTTCATTATTTAATCCAGGGAACTACTATTACATCTGCAGTACCATAAATCACAAACATGAATGTTTTATGCTGCATTAAAAAAAAAGAGTTCAAAATATTTTGTAAAAAATGCATCCAAGAACGTGGCAACAATTATAATCAGTAACCATATAATTGTTTCCATTTCTTGATCCTTCTGTCTAAATAATTCCCAGTTAGTTCTGCCTTAATGTGTATTCTTTTTAATAATGTGGAGGGCAGAATAAGGATTTAAAGTGGAACAACAGCAATCTTAATGTATGGCATTTTAATGATTCTGCTTTCAAATTGTGTTGAAGAATATGATCCAAACAGAGGCAATATTTTCTTAAGGTGCATACAGAAGAAAATTTCCATTGCGCAATTGTGTTGGACTGTTCACAGAATTTATGGGGAGTCCAAAGATGCTCTTCATTTGTATCATACCTGGGCTTGCTATCCATTTCCTTCCTTCCATCTTATTTTCTTACAGACACATATGTGGGTGCACAACTTAAGGAGGGAAAGACACAGCAGCTCTGCCTTTTGAGAATAGCAATAGGAGCTATCCATCTGAAAACATCTTAGCTTTATTTCATTTTTACATCCCATCCATCTACTGAACCATTTTAGGCACCCACCAATCCTACAAGAGCCCTTTCAACCTTGTTTGGAGAATTTAGAATCAAACCATTACAATGATCAGTGAGCTGCAAATAAAACAACACCTTTAACTAGATCAGGGTTGCAAAATGTTATATTTGGTCCTGGACACGTGTGTTCTCTGGTCTTTTGGTCAGCACGTCTCACTCCTTTCCTAGACGGTAACTTTACAGTCCTACGTACATGCTTACATAGAAATAAACCTCACTGAACACAGTGGGATGTGCTTCCAAGAAAACACATATATGAATACATTTCAATAACTACCCCATTCGAGTAGGATCTTCTCCTGATGAACAAAAAGTCTGGCTTTTCCTCTATTAGTCCCTCCTTTCCCTGCAAAAGAAATCTAATTCAAAGGGTTGGGAAATTATCTGGAGCAGCCTCAGGATACAGAGAGGGAGGGAAATTGTGCAAACAGAAGTTTGTAAGTACGTAGTTCAGTGTAACCCTATGCATGGGTGAAGGAACCTAAGCCTTCAAAATATTGCTGGAGACCAGCTCCCATCATCTCTTGTCATCACAGCCCATGGTCAGAGATGACAGAGGTTGGAGTCCATCAACATCTGGTGGATCAAGCTTCCCTATCTCTGCCCTATAATTCAAGATAAAAAAGTATGCTTTAGCCATTTTATATTTAGATACACTACAGAAATGTTAAAGCTACAATTTAAATGAACACTTAAGGGAAATAACTGTACCCCAATGTTCTTCTGGTTTCCTGTCCTCCCCTGCATAAGTACTATTGCTGAGATTTTTTCTTTTCCCATTAAAACTCCAGGGTTGTTTATCAAATTGTGATGACATTTATTTATTTATTTATGCATGCATACATGCAATTTTTGCTGGAAGATGGGCTTGAACAGCATCTCCTCTTTCCTTTCTGCAATTATATTATTTCGTTGGATGTCAATTTTTGGAAGGACTTGAATACATTTAGCTTCACCTTAAAATGCTGATTTTGGGATAGATCAAGCAATTCCAGTACTAAAGAAATCACACAACTAGTCTAGTTTGGCAACCAGGAAAAGCCAAAGCCGGTTTCTTATTTCAAGTAAGTAAACAAAAAGGAGAACTTACCCTGCTGGGCATTCTGGAGTTCGAATATCTTCACAATCATCCATGACCCAGTGAGTGTCTCCTAAAGGAAAACAACACATACAAAGTGGAATTGGGTTAGGCTTTAACCACATTACATCCTATGCATTATGATTGCCTAGATTTATTCTCAAGTAAACTGACATTGGATTGCAACAGCAGTACTCCTCTGTTCTCCCTATATTGATTCAGGTGCCAATGTGGCATCTGGGGGTGACCATGTGCCTACCAGCAAATTCTCTGATGCCTACCAAGCTCCCTCCCTCCCTGATTTTTAATGTTTCTTTTCATCTTTAAAAAAAGAATTGGAAACAAGCATGCCAAAAAGCAAAGCGCCAGCTTCAAACATAGCTGGCATTTCTAGCAATGCCTCTGGATTCCAAAAAGATGGAAGCTGCAGTCCAATGGTTATTTTGCTTTCTGGTAGAAGGGTGTCTTCTGACTGGCCATAGCTGCCATGACCGCTGTCTTTTGAGAGTGCCCATAATAATGATCTCAACATTCCAAATGTACCCATTGGCCCAAAAGGATTGGAGACCACTGTGTGCAGATATATCTAGAGGGAAGACACATTGTATTTGCTAAGGTAAGAGTGCTCTATTGGCTTGTGAGTTACTCAGATCCCATTAATTGCAATTTAGCGTATCTGCAAGTCAGGTGACCCTGATCTATTCAACAAATCATGATTTAATAAAATCTGGATTTAGTGAGATATATGAGCTGAGCTTTTGTCTGATATATGCTCACTCTGATTTTACTTTTGATGCCTAGCTTCAACATCAAGTAATGTAGCTGGGATGTTTAAAAATTAGATAACTTGTTAACAAGGTCTCCAGGTATATGTGTATCACACACTACACACTATTAATGCCACTCTGAAGCAAATTCTGGGAGCCGAATAGCTGTCCTCATGTCCACCCCATCCTTGCCTTTCATGTCACAGCTTCCAATGTCTTGCCTGAAGAGAACTGTGTTGCAAGATGCAAACTTGGACTTGATGACGTCAATTACGGAAAATAAAATCCTCAGCTCTCTCCACTTAATAGCAAGCACAAATGCAAAACAAACTCCCAAAGTTAATATTACCAGTGGAAACAACTTTTGAAGGGGTAGCTATGTTTGTTGGTTGCAGCAAGGACAGAGAAAGCCTTGTAGCGATTACAGACTGACAGATTTGTTATGACATAAGCTGTTATGGACTAGCTTTTATGGAGCCACAGCCTTCTTTGTTTTTAGCAACAGAAGTCCACCTTTGTATGATAGGGGACACAGAACAGAAACTGGAATTAGTTGGGTTAGGAAAAAGGCACCTTTCTGGACTCAAGTAAGAGAGGGAAATAGATGCATTCACAACACTTCTTAAAAGAGATGAAGTTCAAAAGATATTCAGTAGTAGAACATTAACAGTTTCAAAATAAAACAGCTTGGTTTACAGAACAAGCAACTAAAATGGTCAGACTATGTTTAAAGTGTAATGTTTGAAAGTCCTTTCATGTGGTCCTTGAATAGAAGAAATAAGTGAAGAGAAATTAAAAATTCTCCTCTGAAATAAGGATGTATGTAAAATAATGTATTATTTTAATGAAGAGCCAGTTTGGTCAATTGGTTAAGGTGCTGGACTAGGAGAAGGGGGAACTAAGTTCTAGTCCTGACTTAGACATGGAAACCAGTTGGGTGACTCTGAGTCAGTCATTTTCTCTCAGTCCTAGGAAAAAAGCAATGGCAAGCCATTTCTGAAAGTTTTGCCATCAAAATTTCATGGAGACACTCTCTCACTCTTTTTCTTTTTAGTTAGGGTTACGTTTTGGAGTTCTTCCTAGACCCCATCCATTTTCTATCAAAGGCCCTTGGCCAAAAATAAATAACTTACCAAGACTGAGGAAGTTAATCCATAAGTAATAGTAGAAGAGCTGTGTTAGCCTATGGTGGCAAAAAATCTGATGTTACACATTCCCTAAGAAGTAGAAACGTTTCTCAGATTCCACTGTGCTTAGATTGCACTGCACTAAGCGAGACTTCTTATGGTTATCACAGGGTTGGATCTGATCTGTTTCCCTTTGCACAACTGTAGTGATCACCACACATGCAGAATGAGTACCTACAACACTTCAAAGCTTCTTGAAGTATAGAAAGAATAGAATGGGAAGCAGTACCTTTGCAAACAACTTGGTAGTTACTACAGCAGTCCCCTCTTGATAAGCAGTCTTCTGAACAGTGGCAAGCATGATCTTCATTCCTTGTCTCTCCACAACGCTCTTTGGTACATTCCCAACCACCAGCTGGTGTCATCACAAGAACACAATTGTTAAAAAATAAAGCAGAATATTTTGAGGCAAGAGAATTACATTATAGTCACTCAGTATTGCCTGATACTTTCACTGAAGCATGTTGTAAACATTCTAAAAGGGCAGCACAGACCAGAAGAAAAGGGCAGATTTACAAAGCTTACAGGGTTTCTTGTAATATCTGCCTAATTATCATAGCATTAAAACATACCACCCTTTGCTCAGAACTATAGATAAATAATTATTTGCTGAAACAGTTTTAATATTGGTCTCATATTTTCCAAGACTCTAAAACTGCTGTTCAGTTACCAGATTGGTTCCCAACATTTGAGAAAATCCCAATGACCTTATTCAAACATTGCAGCTAGCCATAATGTGATTTAGTGCCTATGATTTATGGTTGAGCATGCTTGTGTAAACCCAGCCAACATCTCAATTCCTTATCTATGAAAAGTAATATTAAAAAGAAAGTGAGTAATACTTCCGCCTTTATTCTCCTTCATAAGAAAAGTCTGAGAACTTTGGTCCACAAGCAAGGTATTTAAACATATAGCAGAATTTGACAGATGCTTAAATATTCATGCATTCTGGCCCTGTTCACGTGCAAGGTAGTCACAAGAATGAAAACTGGTGGGCTCCATTTCAGATTAAGTAGTTTAGCACATTGTCCAAACCTCTGATTGCTGTCAGTCTTCCAAGTCAACATCATAAACTATTTAAGCTACATCTCTTTTAAGGAAAGGATGGAAGAGTATCACAAACATGTCTACGCTTGTAGAGATGACTTGACTTTTCATACAGATTTTCTCCTGTATGAAAAATGATGAGTGGAGCACTGGGCAAATGCAGGAAGATTATAAATGGATGAGGCCATCACCAGGCCTTCCACAAAATGTGTGTTAATGAGCCATGATGATTCCCCAATAAATATCTTCTCTGGAATGCTTTAGCACCAGTGTTTCATGATCATCAAATAATGTCTAGCCAGAATGACTACAGAGCACTGTTTTCACTTTCCCCAACTGCTCGTTGAAAAGGGCCAATGGTCATGCAAAAAAGGCTAAAACATTGCTTGGTAGAAGGGCCATGATAACTCTTTATTAGCATAGTTCTTTCTATGGAGCAGGGACTCAGTTGTATCCTACCTGTCTTTAAACATAGTTCATCAAAGTCAGCACAACAGCTGCTATAGTAGCTCTTGCACAGGTTGTCACAGCGGCAGCCTGGAGGCTCTGCTTCTTGGAGTTCAAAGCATCGGTTTTTGCAGGAGCCAGAAGTACTGATCCAGGGGGAATCTGATAAGACTGAGTGGAGGAGCAAGAAAGAGAGAGAGAAATACAACACTGTAAGTTAAGCCATTACTGGTTGATCAAAAGTTGTTCAAAGGAGGTTAACAGCCCAGCTGCTTCATCCAAGAAAAAAAAAAGAGGTGTATGGTAAAGAAAGCTAAGAGATAGATGAGGAAAAATTCATTAAATAAAGAGTTGATATATCCCTCCAATCACTTTTCTTATCCTGGATTAACCTACAATAAATCAAAGCTGCATATATTCTGTGCCAAAAGAACATTCCACATATTGCATGAAAAACCCACATTTTGACCAAAGTTATCCAAATTAGAGACTGTGGATCCTGGATATAAAATGAGTAGACTGTCAGAGAACTGAACTGAGCATTCTTTGGCCCAAAGAGGAGAAAAGTCAGGACAGAACGTTACAGAAAGTAGCTGCCTTAAAGGGAAGACTCCTCAGATCAAGCTAACTGAGCTATTAAAGATGATCCTAGAACGTGGGTCCTCAGTAGAGTCAAAGGGGCAAATCTGTGTTTGCATGAAGAGACACGCCTGCTCCCAAGCTGTTATTCCATTCTACTGTGACTAGACTCAAGGCTCCTTCCCAAGGATGTAGTTAAGATTTCCTAGGAAAACTGAGCACTGGCTGCCCCCTTTTAAGGATTATGTTTTTTCTTTACATATAAGGCTCAGCTTATAAGAGTCTGTCTCATTTTGTTCCAAAGGATTCGGCAAAGCAATTAAATTGGCTGCTATCCAAAAAGCAATCACTTGAAGGACAAAACACGTCCTTTTTGAAAGAGAACATCCATAGCGTTGCTTAATCTAGTAATTCTCTTCTCTTCTCCCTCCCTGTGGCAGTTTAAAAGCCTTTTTGTTTCAGGCATCCTCCTTCATGGTTCCTGCAAAAATATTAACAATTTCTTCTCTCCTTCCCTGTTGGCCTTCATCATAGGCTATTTTTTGATATAAAATAGTTGTGATAGCCTTTTTGATTTCTTCAGTTATCAGAACAATTCAGGTATCAGAGCAAACATCTGAGGCCAAAGTGTGAAGAGCTGAAATCTTTCCTGGGAATGATGGAATAAAGATTCAAGTACATTTGGTTGCTTGTAATAAAGATATTATGATGATATGGCTTGTTTTGTTTCATTTTTCCATCTGTTCTGGCTTAATCTAAGAGTTTCATGAGGATGGTGCAAGGGCTATGTTTTATAAGCATAAAGGCACAGTTTACAGACTTGGGCATTTTTAACAGCTAATCTGTTTTCCAAAGGCCATTTAACAATTCTAAAACTATTAGTTTAGTCAAAGGAAGCAATCCACTGTTTGGGGGAATATGTTAGGCTTAACACCTCATTAAAGTCTAAAACACATTCAAAAATAATTCTAAAAATTAGAAGCCACTGAACTCCTTCAATTCTCATTGGCTTTTAGTCTCTCTTGTACCATCCTATCAAAGTGCAGGATAACATTTTGTAAGATGATGACATTATGTGCTTTTTCATGGCCTCTCTCAGAGTTTCATTTACTCATTTTATTTGGCCTAGCTCACTTACAAAGCTTGCGCAACTGAGGTATTTCTGCTTGGAACTAATCCAGCCTGCAATTACAGTTATGGACATCATGACAACTGTTGGGGCACAAGCAGTTTGGACAAGTCCATATGTAATTGTTTGAAATTAAAATGCATTTAAGCAACACTATGTGTACGAGAGAGAGGAAAGAAAGAAAAGAAAGGACTGTTGTGTAAAGAAGAGCTTTCCATTTTTTAACATAAAACACAGTATTCTGTTTGCTCTGGTCTTGTATGGAATCTTATGCTTTTGTTCATGTTCAGGTTGAAAAACCAACTTCATGAAAAATAGCTTTATCCTTTAGCGTCCCAGTTGCCGTAGGGTAAATTTACCATATGACAGGAAAATTTATTGTATGATGGAAAGAATGCAATTTTCTTTTTGTTTCCTTTGGGGATTGCTTTTTAAGATTTATGCAAACAATGTTTATACAGATGCCAAATGCTGGGTCACCAGCTATGCATTACAGCTGAGCAGGGCTCAGCATAGGGAACATTTTTTCCCACCTGTTTAATTTTCCAAAAAATAAATAAAACAGGTTTGCAAGGGATCCCCTAGGACAATCTGTGACAGGATTATAACCTGAGGGCTGCCTTTTATGCCAATGGTTGTAATTCTGCTGGTACTTCCCAAGTTGTTGAGATGGTTAGCCTGTCCTGCATGGATCCATGAACTCCAGGTAGCCTATGAAATCAAAGCATCTACCTGCTGGTGGTACAATGTGAGAGTGGATTAGGGCTATGACCTTGAGGAAAATCATATGAATTTTGTTTACTATACAAGATTCAAACAATAACTGGTATTCTTGATAGGGACTTGTTTTCATATTCCAGATAGCTAGAGCAGGCAACAGCATTTCCATTAAAAATGGGATATTCTTTTTAATTAACTCATTTATAATAGAAATGTTCTTAGCCACTCCAGCTCTCTGGACCATAAACGTAAGCCTAGATATTCACTTTGTGGCATGCCAACCTTTACTTTCAGAATACAACATTGTGTCCTAAATGGAAATTCTATCAAGAGGCAGAAATTTCCAACCGCAGTTCCTTCCAATTTCATCTATGGGGGTAGAAGTGATTTAATTAAAAAATAATAACAACACTTTTAATGGCAGTGCTATGGAAGGAAAGAGAGTTCCCAGTTAGTGGCAGGGCACATACATGTTGAAGGTCCTGGTTTCAATCCATGGTTTTCCCAGTTTTAAAAATAAGCTGGAGGGAAAAAAACCCTGCTTGAGAATATATGAACCAGTAGAATGGTTTAATAAACTGTATAACAACAGATTTGTTCTCAAATCACCCACCTAAGATGGTTGTATTGTATCTGTTTGCTTTGCTTGAATAGGAAGCAAAATGTATGCTACACAAACATTTATAATGGGAATAGTGCTGACTAGTCATGTCCTGCAAGAGGACAGAGGGAAATCAAGGACAAAACTGTGCTGTGGTTTTTCAGAAGTATAGATCAGCAGTTTCCATCTAGTGTTTTACAAAAATGCATCAAGGTCACAACGCATGACATTGCAAAGCAAGGCTTCGGTATCAATGATGACAATGCAATGGGGCAGTGAGTGGAACAACTCCAAGCAGCTAAGGGTTTTCCTTCCCAAGTGTAAGAGAAACTACCCTGTTAATGTAAGCCTTAAGACTATGTTTTAAAGTGATAACAATAGAAGCTATTCATTTCGTGGACAGGAGAAACAGGTTGAAAGAAGTCAAGATAAATGCTAGATAGGCAAATTAAAGCCAGAACTCTGTGCAAGCTTGAGACACAGGGTTTACACTGAGCCAAGAGGTGGGCTGCTCTGGGTCCTAAACAAAATGGTCCAATGCAGCCGTAATTTATCTAAAGCAGCATCTCCTGAAAGAGGGTTTTAATTCAGAAGTCAACATGGAAGAGACTTTCAGGTCAGTTAATTCCTTAATGAGCTGGACTGTTTTAATAAATCCAGCCATATGTTTGGAATTTGCAAATATTGTTTCCAGCACCTGCAGGGACATTGCAAGCTATCTCCAGCAACAGATGGAGAAAACATTTTCTATGTTACCTTAGAAAGCAGCTGGATCAGACAGCAGAATGTGTTCAAAAGTGATGCAAAGTACTTGCACACGCAAGCCAACTCTACCGTGGTGTAAAAAGACCTCTGTCTCAAACATCAAGTTTGCCTTCTCCGAGAGAGACTGTTCCATCTGCAACTACCATTACTAATAATAGGAATCATGTGTGCTTATCAAAGCCTAAGACAGGCTCCTTTGATCTGAGCATTTGTTACTAGTTAAATCTAACTTATCCAGCATAATAGCACTCCCTTCTTTTCGCAGACAATTGTCCAGCTCTCCCATTTATGATATTGAACGCAAAGCTTTCTGATCTCACATTCTGTACATCCTGTTTCCATTACTTTGATACATTAGAAACAACTTTGGCAAGGACAGTGTGCACGCGCATGCACACACACACTCACAGATTGTGATCACTATAATAGAACCAGCAACTTGGCTGCAGTTTCACTTCTCCAATGTAAACAGGCTTTGTTCACTATAAACAAAGGGATACTATGGCATAAGTGGGGAATATTTGCAGGTTGCTCACATCTATCCCTAAGGAACGTCAACAGCTGACACTTGGACACTCAAGCTGTTTTTACTACATTACCCAGAGCGCCTTCAGAAGTTGTCCCAAAGGAGGCTAAGTTTGGTTATTACATTTCAAAAAAAGGATTTTGATGCTCTGATTCTTAGGAATACCCACCAGAATAGCTACAACAGCTTTGGAACTTAGACTAGTTCTGTAGATGAATGCTTTGTTTCTGAGATATTAATTCAATTACCCCAATTGGTGCCCCTCATGAAGCACTGAGCGATCACTCCCCCCCCCCTCAGCTAGCACAGCATTAGCCATGCTGTCTTGAAAAAAAACAGAGCTGGAAGCCAACACATCTGGAGGGCTCCAACTTGGAGAAGGCTGTACCAAAGCCAACTCCTCCGCCTCCTTTTGTGTCAGAGGAAAAACTACAGTATGAGTCAGGAATATCAACGAATCTGAAAACCGCTGATCAGTACGAATAGAAATGTGCCACAAGATTCTTTCTTAGACCAAGGAGACAAGTTGCCAAGGGTGTTTTAGCCAAGCTCACACAAACATCTTTCAAGGTTTGGGCCAAATAAGAAGGAGGAAATGGAGGGTTCTAGAGACATCAGGGCAGCATTACTGAAGCAGCATGATAAATGAAACGAGCCTTTGGCTTGCCCAAATGACAATTTTATATATTTCCAAGAGTAGCACCACGATTGCACTGTTTGATGCCAACTTATGAAATTCAGAGGGACGTGGCTTCTGAGAACAGACATTCATTTGCTTCTTGTGGCCAATCACCAGTGATAAATGGTGAATAAATAAATGATAAATTTATTTATAAATAGTAAATGATAACCCCATTGTGATTTTAAAAGCCATTTAAAGTAACTCACTGTCCCACCACCATGAACGGAAGGTCATTCCATAGACAAATTACAAGTTGTATAGAATAGCCCTTCCCTTCCCCTATTTTTTAAACAGAACTGAGATGTCAAATAGACATTTTGACAAGGATCGTATGGGAGAATGGGGAAGTCTTGGCTAGACTGTATTGTATTTCCTTCCCCCTGAAATTAAAGGAACCCAACTTTAAAGAAAAAAATGTAACATAAGAGAACATCTGCTGCCCACAACTTCCAACATGAAACACCTGCTTTTCTCAATCCTTCTACTCTCCCTCCTCTCTTTTCGCATTTGCTCGTTTCTGGCCATCTAATTTTCAGAGCCAACAGGACTATCTAACAGATAATAAGAAATCTCTGTCAGTAAACTAATACAATCAAACAAGAATTGTCCATATCAGTCAGGGATGGGGGAACTGCCTCCATCTGAATATTATCCCTGTCAGCTTTTTTTATGTTCTAAGAGTCATGTTGTGCACACACACATCACATTAGCCCCAGAACAAAAATTGAACATGTCTGTCTCAATCTCTCTCACAGAGAAAGAAGTAAATAGGTTACCTATAAGCACGCTCTGAAGGTCAACCAACACAAGCTTTTTCACATAACCTTTGATATATTGGGGGGCAGTTGGAAAGAAAAAGACAACAGAAAGCTACATGTTACGATCCACTAGTCCCCCACCCCCAAGTTGCTGCAAAAATGGACCCTTTAATCCACATTATACCTGAGTCTGGACCCTCCTCCCCAAATTCACCAGATCTTCTGAAACGATGAGTTGTAAATCCAGCACAGACGTTCATGCCCAAAACCAAACTCAGCAAGGAGGTTACCTGAAAAGAAAACAGAGCCAGAGAGAGAGAAAGAAGTTAACACAACGAAGCCAGCCTTGAGCTCTTCTCCTGCCTTCTTTTTTTAAGGACATTGTGGCGATGTTGGAGCCCAAGACGGCCGCTGTTCTGGCAGCGCTGCCTCTGGGTCACCCCGTCTCCTTGCCGAAACAGGAAGGGCCACTCCGAGAGGGAATAAATTAATCCGCACCAGCCGCGATTTCTAGGACCGGACGAACAGTCCTTGCCACGCACCGGGGGCTCCCGAACCCCTCCTCCTGAGAGAGCGGCGCTCTCGCCCGCCATCCCGGGCCGCTCCTACCTGATAGAGCTGGAACCCGTTTTCCTTAGCCATCCTCTCCAGATGCCTCGCCAAGCCTCCGCCGGGAGCTCCCTTTGGCAGGAAACTGAGCGCGACGCTCTGTTTGCACAGGCTATTAGCTACAACTAATCCCACCTGGTGAGGTTGACCGCCTCCCCGTGGTTTGTCCAGGGGGAGGTTTCATCACGTGCCGCTCGCAAATCGCAGCTCGCAGGGCCCGAAGCCGCAGGCACTGCCCGCCCGCCTCCCGCCGACGCGCACGCACCCGTTGCTGTGGTGCCCCGCGGGCCGCGCCGCGATGTTCTTGCCCCGCGGTGGCCAGCAGGGCCATCTTCGCTGGGGTCCTGCGGGCGAGCGCGAGAGGGGCTGCGAGAGGAAGCCGAGGCTGTGCGCGCGCACTGCCATCGCTGCCTAAAAACGGCGGCGGGGGGCGATTTCCTCGGGCGCCGAGGAGAGGCGAGAGCGAGCGACGTGAGGGGCGAGAGCCGCGCTTCGGCCCCGAGCAGACCCGCTGAAAGCCACGCTCCCCTCTTCCCCCCAGCCTTCCTTCCAGAGGCGAGGGCAGAGATTTGTATTATCTCTACGAGGCGGCGGCATTCTTTCGAATCAAGAGGGAGCCCAAGGAACAGCGACTTTTGACACATTAGGGCTTGCAAACAGACCCAGAGGGGGACTCTGGGACTTTCCAAAGGTCCCTGAACTACAGCTCCCGATGTCCCTCCTCAGTGAGCTGGTAGCGGTGGGTGCTGCTGGGAGTTGCAGTTCCCCATCCTCCAGTGGGCGGCAGGTCCCCAGCTTTGAAATGTAACCTCTGTAAGTTACACAGCTGAAGGGACAAGGTGGGTTGTTCATGCTGAGAAGTGGAGCTATGCCGTGATTGAGACTCCAGGAGAAGAGTGGAGGTCTGCAATGCTGACCTGGATTGAGCTCCCTAAGCTGAGAAAAGGGTTTCTCAACCTTAGCAACTTTAAGATAGGTGGACTTCAACTCCTAGAATTCCCCAGCCAGCATGGGGCTGGCTGGGGAATTCTGGGAGTTGAAGTCCACCTATCTTAAAGTTGCTAAGGTTGAGAAACACTGGCTTAGAATGTGCAATGGGGATTGCTTTACATTTGACTAAGAGAGAAAAAGGCCAAAACTGAAAGAATCTATATTGGGTCCAGAGGTAACCATGCTTCAAGCGGACTCCTTGAAATCAATAGGCCTTAAGTCTGCAATAGCTGACTGAAGGGTCCATCAATTCAGGAAGGTCTGTTTTGAACTAAGTGTGCACAATCTAAGGTGAAAACTAGCCCTCAGCATTTATGGTCAAGGTGCACATTTCGGCTCCAAGCTCCATTTGCTATTCAGAGATGTCATTTTTAGAAGCCTTAGGCTGTTGGCTCCTCCTGAACTCTACATCAGGGACAACACCAATACTAACAAAACGTTTGGTCACTGTTTGCCTCAATCTGATTTACAAGGCCACATGGGTTAAAAGTGAGGGATTTTAGTTTTGGATAGTTTTTTCCCCTCCAGATACTCTAAGAAGGCAGTCTTTATTATGGGGCTGTCCTTGAAGGCTCCTTGGTCGCTATAGTTGGTCCAGAATGCAGTATCTCAAATAGTTATGGGCGTGCCTCATTGTTCCTGGATAGCATCTCTACCTTGGGGACTGTATGGGGACTTTCAGGCTCAATTTAAGGTATTGGTTGTCACCTTTAAAGCCTTACATGGCTCAGGACTTAGAGATCTTGGTTTCTGCCATTTAATAGGGTCTGGAAGGAAGGTCTCCCTTTGAGTCCCCACTCTGAAAGAGTGTTATCACCCAAAAGGCTATGAAAACAGGCCTTTTTCAGTATCTATTAGGCCCCAGGTTGGCTAAAGTGATATGTAGAAGCAAAATTTCTAGCCCTCAATCAATCACGATCACAATCTTTTAAAAAAGAGACAGAGACCACCATTGATAAACTCTCATATTTACAGAGCAGATTATCATAGTGGATATAGTTATGGTACAAACTGAGAGTTAAAATTTATTTGCTCAGGCAAATTATTTACTAAGGTAGGGGACGCTTTTTTTCAGTCTGATGAAAACACTTTTCACTGAATTGTTTACCAACAGCCACCATTTGCCAAAACCTATTTTAAAAGGTAACACCTTTTCTTAGATCTTTCAGTAATAATCCTAGGTATTATTTTTGGATTTCAGCATAGTTTGCTCATGTATCTTCAATTCACTGCAACTTCTCCAGCTTCAGGACAAAAGCTTCATAAGACATCTTAATTCCAAGGGAACGTTAATCATTATTGCAGAGGCTCAGAATCAGAATTCTATCATATATGTATGTATATATATTCTGAATATATATATATATCAGAATTATATCATTTAACCAGCTCCTGTTACTCAGTTGGCTGACTCTTATTAAGTGATAAACCTCCTTCACACACGTTGCTAAGCCATTATCTGGTAACCATGGTTAACCTGATAAACCACTGTTAACGATTGGCCTAATCTGTCAAGCCATTATCCATGGTCTACGATTCACAGTGACTTGCCCCACATTAAGCCAAAACTATACAACCATGTTATATCTCAGTGCAATATTTATTTATTTATGTATTTATTAAACCAATTTATAAAATGCCCATCTCACCACAGGCGACTGGGTGGCGTACAACAAAGCTAAAAACAGTCAATAAATACATTAAAAATATAAAAAGCAAAATAAAACAGAGAATAAAAGGATGTTAAAAATAAGGGAGCCACCTCACTAAATCCTCCATCCCCTGGGGTCCCCAGGCCTGCTGGCATAACCAAGTCTTAAGGGACCACCAGAAGCTGAACAATGATGAGGCCAACCTCACCTCAGGGAGGAGAAGAATATATGAACGCAATCAGAAAGAAGGGACATTAGAAGTCATCTAGTCCAATCACGAATTCACAATTTTCTCCAAAAATCCTCAGTACATTTCTTCAACCCAGCTGAGTGCAGCCTGCATGAGGCGCCCACGTCCAAATGGCATTATTAGAAGCTGCCCTTTTTCAACAACGTTTTTGTAGGCATCTGATCTTTATATACACACACATGTACCCTATCATGATGCTGTGCCTCTCTCCTGCGGTTTACGTGGCAAAGCAATTCCATCTGAGCAGAAGCCTTGGTTTTTCAGTGAAATTATATGTTACATTTTCCAAAGAGATGCTCAGTTTATTCTAAACCAGAATCATATTTGCTTGCACCGGATTACATAGCCTGAAGCACATAGAAGTTGAGCAGCAAAACATTTGTGGAACTGCACAATGGCAAGGCATAAAATATTTTCACAAATTGCAGTGAAGCGTTTCTATTTTCTACTGGTGGGTTTACATTTACTACCAGTCTGCAGAGCAAAAGAGAATCATATTGAAAATCAGTTTGGTGCTCCGGCTAATTTCATGTAGAACTGTTTATTCCACACTACGTGGAAATGTAAAACAGTAATTTAAGTTCAGGGGAAAAACCTATATTGGTGTTAAAGAACTGCCTGAGCTGTTTAATATCCAGGATAGGAATTATGTGGCCATATAAATTTGACGGATAAGTAAATAAAAATAAATTGAGATGGTAGATAAATTGCATGAAAGCAGAAATAAGTTAGCAGTCCATATGAGATCTCCATGCTGATAAATGAGAATTAACAAATTACTTCCTTTAAAGGGTATTAGACAGAAAGAAACTAAAGCTAAAAAAGGTCAATAAATAGATTAAAAATATAAAAAGCAAAATAAAACAGAGAATAAAAGGATGTTAAAAATAAGGGAGCGATCTCACTAAATCCTCCGTCCCCTGGACAGAAACTTTCTGTCTAATAGTAAGGCTGGCTTCAAAAAAGATTTCCAACATCCTTCAAGTCTGCTCCAAGTCAGTGTTTCTCAGTCTTGGGAACTTTAAGAGGTGTGGACTTCAACTCCCAGACCCTGGCTAGGGAATTCTGGCTGGAGAATTCTGGAAGTCCACACCTCTTAAAGTTCCCAAGGTTGAGAAACACCACTCCAAGTAATCATTCCAACCACCCCAAGAAGTAGGGCAACGTTGTCTGTACTACAGAAGTGGTGGCAGGAATGGGAGAGAAAGAAATCATTAGCCTGAGTCTGTTGGAAGAGTTTGCAACCAAGGAGAGGTTTGAAACAGGGCCTTCCAGATTTACAGCTCAAAGCCTTAGCTATTCCCCAGTCTCTTTTGATACCCAAAAGCAACCCAATGTCTGCTTGGCAAGTTGATCATACGAAGCTGCACCTTGGCAGAAAACGCTGTTTACTCTCAGATGTCCCATTACAGGCGCTCTCATGTTAAACAAGGGCTTATTTCAGGATGAGGCACAGCTCCTGATGCTTTATAGGGCCAAGGGGAGAAGTGAAGGATGTTGCCATCAAGAGTTGAGCTTGACTTGTGGTCATCTTTACCTTTGAGCAAATTGCAAGAACCATACTCATTTGAAGCCAGTAGCATATTTATTCTGGGATTCAAAATCCACACTGAGGACCCCATGGGGAGGCTGCGAGTTTCTAACGGCCTCACATGGACAGGACAAGACAAGCACTAATGAAAAAGAACTGGCCATCAGTGACTATGATAGCCTGCAGGCCAATTTTTTTCTTGCCTCAGCTGGAAAGAAGCCACCTTGACATAGGGAGCTGTGAAAAAAACCTCCCTGCAAACGTCAGAAACTGCTTTTCAACATTCAACATTAGATAAAGCCATGGTTTGCTTAACCACTTTTTGTATAAGGTGCAGCTGGCTGGGTTCACACATTACACGAAACATAGATTATAAATTAGAATGGCTGGGTCACACAGCACACTAGGCCAGGCCAGATGAATTGTATTAGCATTCTTGCCCTAAGAAGGGTGATGGCCTAAACTGGCTGTGGCTGTGGCTGGGCAGGAAAGGGAGTTATGAAACTGAGGGGTGGGTAGGGAAACCCAGGACTAATGGTCATAACCAGACAAGACCAGTTCTGCAGTTAGACTGGTGAACTATTGTGACCTTATGACGAAAGGACCTTAAAACCACACCTATGTTATTATAATTATATTATAATTGCACCCCCACTTGTATATTATGGGATAGGCAAGGCGTTATACACGTGTGATTTGTATCAAATTTTGGCCAATCCTATTCTTTCTCCCTGTCTGAATATTGTATAAAAGGGCTAACATGACAAGCACTGAGTGTGCTCCCTGTGTAGTGACACCTGGATGCATCCTCCTTTTCTGCTGCAGTAATAAACGAGTTGGGTTGGATTTGTCTTGTCCTGCGTGTTATTTGGAGACCCTCACGCTGGATCCTCGTACCGACCCAACACTGGTTTTCCAGCCAACAGGGGAAGTGGGGGATGAAAAATCATGTATCTGAAATCAGCCTCTGGAGGGGGCAGAGGCCCACAGGATTGCAAAGAGGGGTTTATAGCTTTAGTTGGAGATACAATGACTGCATTTCAAATTCAAATACAAGGATCAATTAATTCAATTCCTGGTAGAAGGTCTGAACCGTTGAATAAAATCTGGCTATGTATGTCTGATGATTCCTCATATGGATGAAACTGGGCATGTAGGGCCTCCTGGTAGTTAAAGTAATGGAAAACCCCACAGAGGATACATATTGTGTAAAAATAGAGAAATGTATGGAAATCCTGTAAAACTTTGGATATACTATCAAGTAACATCTGTATGTCTCTTTGAGAGCTTAAGGGAAGATAGACTGTATAAACTATTCTCATAGATAAATGAGCTACATCTCTTATGAACCTGATGTGAAGGAGGCCAATTAATTTATCATGCAGTCAACCTACCTCATTCACAAAATAAGGGGACGCCCAAACTTTAACTCCCTGGGTTCTGATTGCTTCCTCCGTTTGTGATTTCCCACACAGAAATGTGTGGAGAAGAAAAAACGACAGCTGCACAGTGATTTAATAACCAGTACTAGGGCAACCTTTCCCCATTTGGTGCCCTCCAGATATACTGGATTTCAGCCAGGTCATGCCAGATAAGAATTCTGAGAACTGAAGTCCATCAGAGTTGATGGGCATCAGGTTCAATAGTGTGCAGTAGTTTTTTAGTTGGAAATCCTCTTCTATTTAAAAAAAAATCTATGCATGCTTAGTACAATTCAAAGTACAATTCCTAGCCCTGCTGATTTTACATTTTGACACTCATTAAGCAATTCAGTCCCATAGTAAAATGTTAACCTCTGGTAGCAAAATCTCCCTCAACTCCTAGTGCCTGCAAGGATACATCCATATAATTTTCTTGGAAGTGGGTTTGTCATTCTCTTCTTTTGAGATTTTATTTTAAACTTCTTAATCAACCTTTGGGGTTACCCTGTTGGTGTCCCATCTAAGTACTAACCAGGCTGAAACCTGCCAAGCCCAGACAAGCTCAGTTACCTTCTGTGACTTTTATGGCTATACAAATCCTTCTGTAGAGGTGCTTCATATTAATCAGGAGTAGAAACAAAGTACCTCTCTTCAAATCCATCACCTTAGTCCAAACTCACATGGTTACTTCATAAGCTGCTCCTGGTTGTCACTACATACACGTGCAAGCAAAACCAGTTCGCTTCCCGTGCTGCATTGCTGTTGAAGGAGATGCCATTCTTTCCCATGCTAACTTAGCATTGAAGTTGCTTCTGATTTCTGCTTATGCTGGTCTGACTGTAATCTGGTTTACATTTTTTAGATATGTTTCTGTGTCTGTGTATGTGTGTGAGATAGGTAGGTGGGTGGATGGATGGATGGATGGATGGATGGATGGATGGATGGATGGATGGATGGATGATTGATAGACAGACAGACAGACAGACAGACAGACAGACAAACATAGAACCTAAAGTCAGGCCCCATAGGCAATTTATTATATATATTATATTGGCTGCCATTTTCTTCTAAACACTTCCTTACTCGTTTGACACATGACCTTTGAACATTCTTAAGCACAATAACCTTTTTTTCTGAAAAAAAAATTAATAAAGTATAGTATGATTGGCCTATGGGGCCTGACTTTTGGCATACTCAGTATATACCCACCCCAATGTTAGGTTATATTTATATTTACAAAGTTGAAACACTAATATGCACATACATGCAGGCACAGCAATAACAAAAACGCTTTTTAAAAAAGCAGCTGTCTTTATTCATAACAGGTTTTGACCCATGTCTAGACTTAATGTTATGGTAATATAGTTCCTTAAGCTTTTGCCTCTGGATTCAGATCTTGCTGGCTCAAATCTCACCAGGAGCTTTTTCAAAAATTATTGTTTTTCTTTATGAGATTTCTCCTCACTCACTTTATCTATTTATGTTATTATGAAGGACAGTTCCATTATTTCACTGATTTATCTTTTACTCTCAGCTTCAAAACAGCTCAAATAACATAACGTCTCTTTGGGGGTGGGGTGAAAACCAGAATTGGTTTTTCTACCACTAGTTTCTACTAGCAGAGGTTATTAAAAGTGAGCAAACTGAAGCATTGACATATTTAATATTCTTACCTTTTATTTTATTTTACATCCTAAAATTGGAGTGGAAGAAAGAGCAGCTGGAATCAGTTCAACCTGGTGATAATTAGTCTTCTGGCCCAAACAGTTTACTTATCTACTAAGTATCCAGGGTAGGAATGGGGATGTAACATCAATGAAGAAACAAAGAAGATTATTGTATTGTCTCATGTCATTTTATCCAAGCATCCACTTCAACTGAGATGTTTTTACTCTGAGGCAGAGTAAAAATTACCTCTCAAATTTATCTATGCCATTTCTCAGAGTCACAACTGAGGACAGTGGGAAAGATAAGTCTATGTATTCCTTGGGACGAAGTAGAAATCTCCAACTTGCGCTTGGCATGCGTGAAATGACATGAGACAATGCAATGATGAAATTTTAGTTCAATAAATACTACCTGCAATTACAGCATTAGCTCATATTACTTGATAAAACAAGCAATAAGTAGAGAACCCCCCCCATAAAACCCTGATCAACATTTTCTTCAACAATTAAAGTATTCTTTCAACATAATGAATAAGGGATACACAGTTGCACTCACAGTTTTCTATCCAACTTATGGATGGTGAAGTTCAATGGGCCGTTTTGGTCCAAATTCTTCATGGAATGACTGAAGTCCTCCAAAAGGTCTGGAGGTTCTAGCTTAGATGGAGGAGCAGAGGAAACATTTTCAGTGCAAGCGTTCACTGGTAGTTCTGTGCCACCAGGGAGCATTCAAAGTCACATTAGGTCAATATAAGAATGCAAGCAGCTTCCAGGACTTTGGACTGAATCCAGCAATGCATATGGGCTGGAATATATATTCTTAGGAGCAGAGTTGTTTGTCCTAGCAAAGTGATTGAGGCTTTAGAAGACCGGCAAAATCTGGCCATCTGTGGCCACTTTTGTAGTCACCTACAAGTTTTGTAGACACCTAATCCTGCACTTAGTGGCCATCTGGGTTCATACAGGCCAGATCTGGTGGACCTGTTCTGAAGGAGATTGAAACAGCTTAATTTGATTTGGAGGAATTCTGCAAATAAGCTCAGGAGTAAGTTATGAAACAGTCATGCCATAGTGATTTCAAGTCATTTTCTCTAGTTGTTGAAGGTGATTCAGAAATTGCTGTAGCTCCTGACACACGTGTCATTACTAACTGTATGTAGAGAATGACTCACCATACCAGGAATGGTGATTGTATATTCTAGTAGGCCTTTTTCTGCAGTCTAAAGCAGGAAGGGACAGTTGGGAGATTAGTATTTACTGCAAATCACTCAGAGATCTTTCAGAAGACCAACAACAGTTTCTAACCTCCAGCAATTTAAAAACAGCTTTTAAAAAAAATATTCCACCCATCTTGCAAGCTAAGCATCAAAGTAAGTAATACGGGTAGTCCCCAGTTTAAGAACTAGTTCCATTCCCAAGGTCTGTCCTTAAGTTGAATTTGTATGTAAGCCAGAACAGTATTATTGTATAATGCTGTATAAGTAATATTGTGTAATGAACTCAAACCATTGTTTATTTAACTCGAACCATTGTGTATTTAACTCAAATTTTGCTATAATAGGCTCTGTTCTTAAATATGGGTTGTCTGTAACCAGACTTTCTTAACCTGGGGACTATGTGTAGTGGAAGTCGGTTATGGTTTTAAAGAAATACTTTTGAAGTTAATAGTAATCCTCTTCTATAAAGAGAAATCTTCCTCTTCCTTCCACCCATCTGGTCCCAGTTCATAGATAGTCTGAGTTAAGAGAAGATTGAGAAGAGATATGATAACATTCTTCAAATCTTTGAAGGTGTGTCACATAAAAGAGGGTAAACTTTTATTCTTGGCTACCCCCGAAGGCAGAATTATATCTGATGGGCTTAAATTCCAAGATTTTTGATATGATTGAAGAAACTAAAGTCCATCCATCAAAACAGAAACTGATAATGAACCTAAGTGGTTGTCTAAATCTGGATTTCTCAAAACCAGAGGAGGATTGGACTACATGGCTCACAGATACTTTTTCATCTCTATAATTTTGTGACTTGAAAACCAAAATTTGACATAAGCCCACCCTAAAGGTGTCTGCAATGAATGAGAACAGCCACTAGGTGACGCTTCAAGATGGAAACCAACTGAACTTTCAGATTGAACATCACTGGAGTTGGGGGTAGGGTGGGAAAGACAGCTTTATTCTGAACAACAGGATACATTACTTTTTTTATGCCATGTTTATGAGATTTAGATAATAATAGTTGTGTTACAAAATACAAAAAACTATATACTAACTTTCCTTGAGTCTTCTGGCTAAAGGTTTAGATCAGTGTTTCTCAACCTTGTCCATTTTAAGCTGTGGGGACTTCAACTCCCAGAATTCCCCAGCCAGCAAGCTGAGAAGAGACATGATAACATTCTTCAAATCTTTGAAGGTGTGTCACATAAAAGAGGGTAAACTTTTATTCTTGGCTACCCCCGAAGGCAGAATTATATCTGATGGGCTTAAATTCCAAGATTTTTGATATGATTGAAGAAACTAAAGTCCACCCATCAGAACAGAAACCGATAATGAACCTAAGTGGTTGTCTAAATCTGGATTTCCCAAAACCTTAAAAATCAAAAAACAGCTTAAAGTTGATGATAAGGTTGAGAAACACCGGTTTAGATGGTTGGCCAAAAATAATGATGTGAAATGTTCCTATAACTTTATAAGATGTGCTGTTGCAATGCAAGACCAAAGATGCTGCTAGTTTTACAGGTGGCACATTTTTTAAAAAAAAATGCCTTTTACATTCCTATATCTGCATGTTACTTCTCTATTGGTTCAAACATACATGATGCCAAATAGCCCATTCTCAATATCTATTTCAAATGTTCAAATGTAGTGCTAATCAGCCTTAGGAAGATTTGTTGCTTGTTTGTTTGTTCTTAAAGAGGGAGAAAATACAATATCCTGGGGGGGAAATGGTGTTGATTGGCACCTTGAGGAATAAAGGTTACACATTTTGTTGCAGACCCTATTTGTTGTGATCAATAATTTCAATTAGACTGTCCCCTTGGGATTCTGTCTAACCTCTTCCTTTGCAACAGTGAATTCTGTTTTCTAGTTAAGCAAAATACTTACTATAAAAAGGACTAAAATAGAAATATAAAAATCATGCACATGAAATAGCCAATTAATAACAGATTATATTTCATTACTAATTGAGCCACACTGCATATTCCACTAAAGACCGAACAGTAGATTTGTCACACCGTCTACAGAAATCAGCAGCTATACTCAGTGAAAAATAAAATAGCCAAAGGAGACATGCAAGTCACTTCTTCTTCCGAGGCTTTTAACTGGATATCTGAAGCACACCCAAGTTGGCATCTGCCTGGAGAAGACATTTTCATCAAACCTTTCCCTGTAGTCCTTCTGATAAGAACATGGGCACAGAACCACTACTATTGACCCATATTTACCTTAGAACGACTAGAGCTGCCCCTACAAGGACATCTAAGGATGACCTTTGAAACAAGTGTTGAAGATCAGGTAAATTCAGGTTGGAGAATGCAGACATTCAAGTAGATTGGCATTCAGATACACATTTGGAAGCCTATCAGATTTATACCAGTGGGGCTAATTCCAATGACTGATAAGCATTCAGATCTCTGCACAAACTAATCAGGGCATATAGACATAAGGCAAAAGTGACAAGATCAGCAAGATCTAGATCTCTGTAACTCCAGGGAATTATCTCTAGATTATGATCCCTGAAAAAATTCATGCCATGTGAAAATATATTCAGGGATAGGTCATCTAATGCTCTCCAGATGTTTAAGACTGCAGTTCACTTGACCAGCTCCAGCACCATGGCCGATGATTAGGAATTTAGGTCATTATTGTTGAAACATCTGGATGATACTGTTCATTTAGGGAAGAAGCAGCCTGGTAGCTATGAGACAGAGCATGTGGTCAGTAGACCATCTGCTCGCTATAGCCCTGCATGATTCATTATTCTGCCCATTCGGTACCTCCTGTGGATGAATTCTGAATGACAGAAGTGCTCTACTGGTACACTGCAGAAAAAAATATGTAGAGCCTTCTGGCCCTTCAGAGATGTTTTATGACACAAGCATCCTACTTTATCAGATGCCTAAGTAATTGTGCCAGTTTTGCCTTGGGCAATATAGAATTATCTCAGACACGGAGGCAAGATATCATAGATTATCCAAATAGGATAATAATAATAAGCATATCCAGACTGGTGACTCAGGCAGAAGTATGTTGTTCTAAGAGCCAAACCATCAGAAGGACAGGTTCCCAAAAATGACCTTTTCAATGGTGATTGCACATCTTTGGAATGTTTTCTCTCAGGGGGTGCTGATGGCCCAAGCCTTGATATTCTCTAGGGTGGTTTGCAAAAGGCATTTAGTTCCCTTCAGTTTACTGATAGGCATGCTGGCTTGATGTCTTAGGTGCTACATTTTGTGGTTTGTTTTGTTTTAGTCATTGTTAATTATACTATATTTATTAATTGCTCTAGCTTACCCTGTGAGGACGTTTCTCTATGCTGCAAGGGCTGACCCCAACTCAAGGCAAGTGAAAGCTTGCGTCTCTCACCGCAGCTATATAAAGACAAAAGCTGACTGCTAAAGTTCTGATGCAGCAGATCTTTCAAGTACTGGTTCTAACCCTGGGCTTGCCTATTTATTTATTTAATTTATATGCCACCCATCTCCCCCAAAGGGCAACTCTGGACAGCTCACAATTAAAATCCAAAACAGTAAAAACAATAAAAATATAAATATCCATATAACAATTCTATATAAGAAAGACGATGTACAATTCAAGATGATGGGTGGGAGCAATATTGATCATCCCACCAGCCAATTCCAACAATGCGAGTCCCCATCAGGCCCCCAGGCCATCTGGCACAGCCATGATTTCACACTTTTCCGGAAGGCCAGGAGAGTGGGCCAGACTGCACCTCAGGTGGTAAGTTGTTCCACAGGGCAGGGGCCACAGCAGAACAGGCCCTCTTCCTAGATCCCGCCGGCCAAAATTCCTTGACTGGAGGGGGTCTGCAACATCCCCCCTCTGCCAGACTGAGTGGGGTAGGTGGATATAACAGGGGTGAGATGGCTCCTTAGATAACCTGGTTCTGTGCCATGAAGGCCTTTAAAGGTGATAACCAACACTTGGAAATAAAGTGCTGTCCAGCTTTGCCTCATTAGAAATAAATCCAAGGGCCACTGCAGCCAACAACTCAAGGAACATGAAGCAAAACTAAGATGCTTAATTGTAGTTAAGCTGATTATGAGTCAACAGTGGTTGCAAACAAAGGTAAATGGCAATTCCAGATTGCGTTGGTAGCAGCAGAGTTTCTAAAACAGGGAAAGCACCAGTGCCACCCTACACTTCCCTAGTCAGAGTCCGCCTTGAGTAAGGCATCAGTAGGAGAGACTATTTTTTAACAAGACTCAGACAAACTGGGAGAGGCTTAAAGAAAGGCAACAAAGATGATAAGGAGACTGGAGAAGTTCTATGAGGAGAGAAAGAAGGAGAAGAGAAAGAAGGAGAGTCTTGAGAATAGGGAGCAGCAGGATACAAAGGCACAAAAATGTCAAAGATGCCACAAAAACAAGGCCATGACCTACTCTCCATCATTTCAGACCATGGGACATGAAGTAAAAGTGTTTAAGTTACAGGAAGACAATTCTGGATTGATGTTAAGAAAACTTCCAAATGCTACCTACAACCAAGAGCAACTGGCAATAGAACTAATGATCCAGAAAGGCTGCAGCCTTCCCTTTGCTAGAAGCATTGACTAGGCAGCCATTTTCAGGGATGCCTCAATCTGGATTGTTGCCCAGAACAAGAGATTGGACTCAGGGGGCTGAATCCTGTGATTGTATTTTGAAGCATTTCTGCTCCAAGCCTAAAGACGTGCATGCAATGGATATCACTGCAATTCTATGCGTCTCCATTCAAAAGCCAATCTGTTGAGATCCACAACACACTCCTGAATAAGTGGGTTTAGGAGTAACCTCCTTGGCATATCAACAGCCTTGTTTACGATTTCATTTAGACCCATGAAGTGGGGAAAGTGGGAAAGAGGAAGGCTGGTGTTTGATCAGAGTTAGTTTGTGCCAAATGAATCCCATGGAGGAGCTATAGCCACAGCAAGGGGTAAGGTCATGTCACACACCCATCCTGTGAAGGATACACACCAGACCTTACAATTAATCAAATGGTTGGGGTAAGATTTGGATGTTTTTGCTATTTACACTGACTTAATAATCTGAAGGGCACCTGCATGAGGCTCCCTAGATATAATTATTTCTACCTATGTAGCCAAAGAATCTTTTCAGGTTCGATTTGTTAACTGACCCAGGATTCTCTTTTACAACCCTGCATTGTAATTCTGAATGTAAAACTCTTATTTTCTCTGTAATTTCCACAACATTTGATGAAAGATTACATATGAAGCATGCCTTACTTCAGAGACAAAGCTAGAAGTGGGTCACTACTTGGGAATTTATTCTTTAAGAGCACCACAACTACCAGGAACCTCACTTCATAGTAGAGAGATCTATAATTTTGACCAAATTCAAAATGACAGAGTAAGAAAGCTGAAATTTGAGCTGGTTTGTTTGGGTTTTTTTTGGCCTGCTGGGGTTGGATTTTTTAAAAAATTGTTACATAACAAATGTTTGCAGAGTAGTTGCAGTTGCTTCTCTATTATTTTTCTTTCTCACCTGTTGATCCAGGTGGTGTATAATGTCATGCTTCTTTTTGTGAAATCACAACGCCACTATACAATTTAGTCATTAGGTGCTCTGGACTTAATGGACCTTGAGTAGAGTTCCTCATTTCCTGTGTTAAGATAGAGAGAGCGAAACACACATACAGACAAGCAACTGCAGAGCATGTATTTACAGGCAATCTGAAGGGCAGGAAAAAGCTGTGAAATGAAAAAATTATCTGTTTGGTAAATTGAATGAATGAAAGCAATGAAATGAAAGAACTTGGCTGTTCCTTCTTAAAATGGTACGCTGTATAAAGATGGTCACTGCTCTTCATCTGAAGGAACATCTAATTCAGAGATAAATATTAGAAGAAAAGGCTGAGGACTTGAAATTATCCATCTGCAGTAGCTTCTACTGAATTGAGTAGAAACACGGGTTAAGGACTTCCCCGTTATTTGGAGATTACCATGGAATCCAACAGGAAATGCTGGAAGGAGCAAAACATACATCTTGGTGGTTAGAACAGTACTTTCTGTTTTTTCACGGAGAAAAAAAAGTACAGATACTGTTTCAACTAAAAACAATAGATCACAGTTTTGTTTTTCTGTTTCAAACCAAGTCTTGTATCAGAGAATCTACTACATTGTATTTCAAATCCTAAAGAAGAGCAACAGTGTACAGAGGCATTACTCAGAGGACAAGCCATGTGGTTTTTATCATAGCACATCCCCTAGAGTTTACACACAAGGACACCAGAGATGGTTGAAATTAAGAAATTGTACCATTTCACCATTGCATAATCCTACCAATTAAAAACAAGACGTTTAAGGTTTAGCTCAGCTTTCTTGGGGAAAAGTGAAAATTATTCCTCCAGCATTTGACCCAAACACAGATTTATTTATACTATCATCTATTCTAAGCAGACATTTCTATTAGAGTCCATGCCCCATGGAATCCCCTCAACCACATCAGATGACAATACTCTAACCAGCACAGTAGCTAATCATAGCCCAGCAATAGGAACAGCAAATTTCATCTATCCAAATGTACAGCATGGAGTACCATCATTCTAGCGCAGTGGTTCTAGAGGTCAGTGGTTACTTAGCTATGGTTGGCCCAAGGATACAATGCACAACAGAGAAGCACAACATTAAAATAAGTACATGAATAAATGCTTATGGATCTTATTCTAGCATGCAGGAATTTCAGCTCTATTGCTGATAGACAGAACACAAAGTAGAGGCCACTCTGATTGTCCTGCCGTACTTACATAGACTGATGGGGAAAGCTGTTTCCCAATGAGCACCAGGCAATCCATACCTTCAATGGCAGAAGTTGGCCATGGGGATCATGAATATTCCTACAATGTTATGCCCTTTTTGCTGGCCACCCAACTGCTTACTCTTGCTCGAAAAGACTGCTGGGATTGGAAAAAATCCACTTCCTATAAGGATTCAGGCATGTTAATTTTTAAAAGGAAAAAGCACTCAAGAATAGCTAAGCCATTCACCAAGGTTTTCTCCATCCTAGAGATCAACCAAATCATCTACTGAGGTGCCATAAATATTTCCTGACCATCATCCATATAAAGCCCTAAGTCAATGTATGTCAAAATTCATCTGATGGTGATCTGTCTAGGACAACCAAACTATAGAATGTTCCTCAATTTCTAAAAACTTCACGCCACTCAGTGCAGGAAAGAGATATAAAATATATCCTACTGAAAAAGTGGAGATAGGTGTCACTTGACTTGTGGTTGCCATGGAGCTAGATGTGACATCACCCATTTAACGTTTGCCTGTTTCAAGGTTTATTAACTAGTGGCCTCATGTACAACTGCAAGTGACACCAAAACCAAAACTCAGCTTAATTTTGCAATTCTGGCAATTTAACATTTTTTATGGAGTCTTGGTTCTTGCTCCAGGAAAGGAAAACAAATCACACGAGAATTGGGTCACTCAATTGCAAAACTCCCTGGGTCAAAGAATATAGCTTTCTCTGGAATGGGTAAACACTGTAATACTGTGCTTCAGTACGGTAAAGCTAAGAGAGAATACCTTATTTTAAAAATTAACAGCTGCTTCAGGTTATTGAAATGTCAGCATTATAAAAATTAAGATTAAAAATTTAAATTCTTGACTCCTGACAAGGAGTAGCATATGGAGAAAAAAATGTTAACTTTTGGTTTGATCAAGAATTTAAATTTTAAATCTTAATTTTTTAAAAAAGTTCGATCATCTGGTAAGTTGATTTGTATAAGTAAAAGAAGTAAGTCCATTAGCCGTTTATCTTATCTCAGTAACAACAGCACAAGTCTTTGTTGCATTCTGTTGATCTAATATTTGTTAGTGATGTGCCAGGAGACTCAGCTAAATAGGCAGAGAGACGTATCTGAGCCAAGAACGTGGGGAGTCTAACCAGGTCAAAAGAATCTAGACAACCACTTGGATGCACAGTTTTTCAATCTTCATTAATAGCAAATTTCCACAGATACCAACTAGGACAGTTCAGCTTTCCCTGAAATTGTGTTCTTGTAATGTTTGCTTTACCTTGCCCGTGTAACTTGCAACTGCAGTACTGGCTCCCATCATCTGGATCCCAAAGCAAACATTGTCCCAGTGTAAGTATATGTCTGCCTCGCGAGGTAGCCCAGACCAGAAGTACTAGCTCTCATGTTACTGTAAGGTTTAAAAAAATGTTGCAAGTCTGAAAGTACATCTCCTCCCCCTCACCTTTACACTCCAAGAAACTAGGGAGGGTCCCTTCTGAGACATTTGCCATGCCCCCATTCCTTCTGCAGACTCAGCTGCCATTTGTCTGACCATTGTCTCGTCTGCGGTTCTTCCCCCGTCTCCCGAGGTCATTCCCACAGACCATTACAGTATTGGGGCTCAAACTCATAACCACTACCTTGTGGAGGACTGTGCTGAAATGAGTATACAGTAAGTGCGAGAAGGGGAATCCTTTTGCTGGCCTGCAGATAATATGGAAAGGGGTTTCAAGGAGGTCCTGGAACACCACAACATTCCTTCCAATATGGAAGCATCTGCAACAGGGTTCTTTCTTGTCTCTATAAACCTCTCTGATCTTTATGTTTTACATACGCTGCCTTGTTAACTGTTCCATGACTCATTGATGTGCATTTAGTAATAGTGCAGACAAAGCATTTTCAAGTACTCTCTACTGAGATCAGTTGAGCTTCCAGTAGAGCATTTCTATTCAAAAAAGTGTTATTTATCCAGGCATGTTCTTGACTATTAGCATTCCCAGCAGCTATTCCTAGAAAACCCCAATATCCTACTGTTTTCCTTTTTATTGATGGAAGTTTTAACTCCATTAATAAGTAGGTATCAACATGATCAGTGAGCCAGTTGGGTTTAGTGGTTAAGGCATCAGGCTAGAAACCAGGAGACCATGAGTTCCAGCTCTACCTTAGACACAAAGCCAGCTGGGTGATCTTGGGCCAGTCCCTCTCTCTCAGCCCTGGGAAAGAGGCAACAGCAAACCACTTCTGATATCTTGCCAAGAAAACTGCAGGGACTAGTCCAGACAATTGCCAGGAGTCAACACTGACTCGAAGGCACCAAAAAGAAAAAGGAAAAAGAAAAGAAAAATCAACATGATCAGCAAAGAATCTGTGGCAAATGGGCTGCAAGGAGACGTCCCTGAATCTATCTCAGTAATTCAGTTGCTACTTTTGCTGTACTATAGGACTGGACTGAAAGCCTGCAACCCTATACATCATATATAATGCAAGCATTGTTCTTCAAATTGCCCAAGTGAAAGGCTGCCAGTGCAGAGGTATTCAATCACTTGGGTAGTCCTGAACATGTATCTAGTGTTATTCCAAGGGAGCAATAGACACATATCCAACATCAGGATTGAGAGGGTAGTGGCATGATGGAGAAGTATAAAGGAATGTGGTTGATCTTGGATATAAAGAAGGAATGAATGAGCCATTAAGGAGGACTTGCACAATCCTGAGAAAGAGGGAAACTTGAGAAAGAAACTCAAAATAAATCCACTTTGATTTTGTCTAGTGCAGGAAGGGGCAGAGAGCAATTTGGATAGGCTTTCAAGATTCTCTAATTCTACAATAAATAGCATTCCTTGAATCCCTGACATATCTGCTTGATGACCTGACCTACCTCAAAGGCTGACATCAATTCTGAAACCCTATCCAAGTCTCTCTATGTTGATGCTCCTTTCTTGCAGTGGCTACTGTTCAACAGGTGTCAAGCCCTGAAAAGCTAGCAAGCTCAGGAAACAAACTTAGATTTCTGGAAAGATCTTTATCGCTAGTAGGATAATGTAATGGAATCTTGAAAGCCTGTCAAAGCCATTCTCCCACTCAAGTTATACCTACCATGATTAAAGCAGAGGTGCTCAGGGTCTCTTTCTCACTCCATCCCCTCCCCAAGACTGATGTATCCCTTTTGTAATGGTCCTTTTTCTTCCTCAGCTTTCTCTGGGTCTGTTAGATATTTTGTCACAACAGGGCAGTGATTGAGTGGGATTTCCAAGTAGAATTTCTCAGTAGGAATGGTGACTCCTGCAACAAGTCCCTATCTGAACCTGCGGTTGGCAGCTCCTGGAAGTCACCAGTGAACGCCATTGGATTGGCCCATACATAATCCCAATGGTCATCAGCAGCATGGGAGCTAGTGCCACCAAAACCAGAGTGCAGAAGTCCAGGCCAATGAGTCCATGGAGTAGGCAAAATGGCAGCCCCCTTGGCAGAAGCATTAGGCCATCTGTATTGCCAGAAAGACATTCTGCTAGTCTTGTTTTTCGAGAGATCTTGCTTTTTAAAGACAGATCTAGTGCAGTGTTTCTCAACCTTGGCAACTTTAAGATATGTGGACTTCAACTCCCAGAATTCCCTAGCCAACATGGTTGATCTAGTGTGTTGTCTAGGATTGTTGTACAAAAGCAACAAGCACGTGTTTTGAAAGTGGTCTTTCACTGTTTGTCAAGAGTGGTGAAAATGTGTTAAGCACCAACCAGATACCTGCCTCATGAAGCCAGATATCATGTCAATCCAGCAGCCCAAATCAATTTTGGAGGGAAGTGCCCAGGGACTGGAGGGGAGGGGGTATGAATGTTGCAGCTCAAAATGGCCAAGAGGAGCTCAGAATATCCCAGCCTCTGGCCATGCCCATCACTGCGGCCACTGCTGAAGCACCAGAAATCACAACACTTGTGTTGGGGGGAAATGGAAAACACTACAAACTTTGGATCCGCTAAACCAAAGTTAGGCAGCCTCAGCTATAGGCTGAGATGAGACAAAGGCAGCAAGCATCGTGAAGACAATCCTTGAAGAACCGGATGGTCTCTTCATGCTGCAGTTAGGGGGGCACATGGATGAGCCCAGGGTCTGCCTCTTTTTCCTCCTTATCTAGTCCAAAGCACCTGCTCTTCAGTTTCCAACACGCATATCATGTAAAATGCTGCAGAGCAATAAATGCTGCAAACTTCCCAAAAATGCATTTTTGAAGAATATCCTCCAATTAAGGCCACAGCTGGTTTACAATAGAATTTTTAAAATTACCCTTTGTGGATCTAACTTGTGTTTATTGTGAAATATAATCTGCTTTTGAGGGTAACTAGGAGTTTCCTGGGTATGAATCATAGCATTTCACTGAAATGCTTACATTGCTCCCTTCTGGAACGCAATTGTTCTCCGAAAGAATAATAGAGGAAACATTATTTGAGAGCAGGTTCACATGGTTACAAAGTGGAATTTCCCTTCTTATGCAAAATTCTAGCTGCGTAGGGAAAAAAAATAACAAAAGATGAGGGAAAATACATCAATTTAACATCGTATGTGAAAAGAAACCACCAAGTGACTGGAAAATATAGTCATTAAGATGGATAGTAATTCCAGCTGTAGCCTTCCCCTCTGTTCTACTTTATTCTGCCTTCATTTTTCTTGAATTAAACTTCTGCTGTATAGCTGTGTTAGCAGGTCACACAAAGCTATAAAATTAATTTACCAAAAACAGGCAGGTATACTGGCATATAACCGTTCCCCACTATCCACAATTATTTCATGGAAATGTGTGGTTTGTTGTATTGCCCAGATCTGAAATAGATGCAATAAATCCAAGCTACAAAGTCCAAGCACCAGTGGCACCTACTTCAGGTCCAGAAGAGAATTTAGATCAGTGTTTTTCAACCTTGGCAACTTGAAGATACATGGACTTCAACTCTCAGAATTCCCCAGCCAGCGTTGCTGGCTGGGGAATTCTGAGAGTTGAAGTCCACACATCTTCAAGCTGCCAAGGTTGAGAAACACTGCTTTAGATTAACATCACAAGCTGGAGTTCTTACAGCAAATTTATCAAGGGTAACCTGGCAGCATATACTTGTTAACCGAGCCTTGCAAATTAGTGTGTTCTGTGAACTCAACTTATTAGATCTCCTCATCTTCCAACCTTGTGTTTCCTTTCTCCCACTCAGTCAGGTGCCTAATATATCGCCCTCAGGCAATTCCAATTCATTTTCTGGTACATCCATTTTCCTAAATTTTGGTAGGGACTTATCTAGTTGAAACATCTCTGATCCCTGTTCCTTCCATAGGGTTCTTGTTGGGCCTGGTAGAATTTTTTTTCTATAAAATATTTTAAAGCAGGACATACATTAATCCATAATCACACTTGTAATCCTGCCCAATGCTATTTTTATGTTTACATTAAAGAATGTACATACACAGGATCACATATTGCTGCTTCTTTTAATTTAAAACAAGTGTCTGGTTCTTGAAGATAGACCATGCCTACTTGCTTCATCAGCATAATTTAGACTCAAGAAGAAGGGGAAGATTTGATACCAACATTGACCATTTTAGATGATGATGGTGATGAAGATGATGACTGGGCTATCCAAAACTTAAGATGTGGCCACAGCCATGTAATCAAAGCCCTGCCCATGTTTATGTGCATCAAAAGGACAGGACTTAAATCATATGGTTGTGGCCACTGTCTTGAACCCCTCCCCCCATGTTATTATTGTTTAGTTTCTGATTCCAGCTCTTCCTTCAAGCCATTATCTTATAGTCAGGCATTTCTATAGGAAGGGCTCAAGAAAGTCAAGATGGCAACTCTGATCAAGCAATTGAATCTCTGTCTCTTTTTTACACACAGCACCCTTGCTTTCAAGACTAAACTACAAAACACTCACCTTGATCTGTTCATCAAAGTTAGGGGACAAATCTATATAACTGGGTTTATATTTCCAAAATAACAGCATTAGCTTTATTCGTAATGCATTTTCTTTTATTTGTATATTGTGACATTTATTCTCAGATTAGACCTCTGAATGAATTTACAGTGTAAATGAGAAGGCCTACAGGTTGAACTTTGCTACTTTCTCTTGAACCACAATAGGACTGTAGATATGTTTGCTTCACAATTGATATTTACGTGAATGCTTTGGGATTACAAGGACACAATAAAGTAAATTTTGGACTGGTACTTAAAAATGCAAAAAGAATGTTACAGTTCAAATGTTCTGTTCAGCCTTTTTTTTTAAAAAAAATCAAGATGGTTTATGTAATAGAAAACATCAGTTGATGAATGGACATGTAACTGATAGAGGTAGGAGAGAAGGTAAAGCTTGTTAAAGAAAGTTGTAGGAAAAAAGAGCCAGAAGTCAGAATGGATAGCTGAGGTGAAAGAAAGCTGGTCTGGGAAGATAGTGAAGCTTTAAGCAGGCAGCAAAACCCACCACTAGAAGGTTTCAGGAAGAGATCTGATCAAAGAGAACTTCAGCAGAGAAAGACCTGGAAAGTGCATCACTCTGGAAAACAGAGGCAACAGAAAGAACTGAAAGCATGTGTCAAACTGTGAGAGGTTTACTGGGTTATTTTGTTCAAAGAAAAAGCCATTGAAAGTTTATTAGCTGGGAAAGACTCTTAGGTTCTTGGTGTTCTCTGGCCTTGATTGATTTCTCACAGACTTTTTTTACTCGGCTAGATAACATCATCATGATTGTTTAAGATAAGCAGGAAACAGCACCAAATAAATAATCAGGGAAGAAACAATACTCTGGTCAAGAAACCATCAAGGAAGAAATCACTCTCCAACCAAGACTGGAAAGGCAAGCTACTCTCCCCCACACTGATAAAGTTACCTAACCTGGAATGAAACACGTGCAAGAAAACAATCAAGTTCCATGAACACCAAGAACTCAGCCATTCAATGCGGAACTACACATATTCTCTCGAACTGGGGAAGACTCTACTTAGTAATATGAACCAATAAAAATACCAGTAATACTACTGCAAATAAGAGCAGCATGGGATAGAAATTAAGTATGAATGAGAGCAAAGGTGACTTAGCAGAATGGAAGAAATATGTTGAGGTGAACTGATCATATAGAGAGGATGAATGAGGATTGAATCACAGAAGAAATATTTGAAGGAAGGGCAAAATGACCAAGAGGAAGGGGAAGACTGAGAAAGTTGTGATGGGACGGAGTTGATGCGATCCTCCAAAGGAGAGTGATGAAAAGCGTAAGGAAGAAAAGTCAATGTATGAAGTAGTAAATGGTGGTGGAAGCAATAGCTACTGTCCCCTATTCTTTTCTGTTCTGCATAGCACCGGAAAAAGAAAAGAGTAAGCATGCATGTAAAACCAGAAACATAAGATTTATGTGTACAGTAGTTTAGTTTAACATTCTATTAGAATGATTACATATGGTTCCTTTTTATAAATAATTCTCTTGAAAAGCACAGTTTCTGGGGAAATATTTCTTTGGCAGTATCAATCGAATATCTTTGAGGACGGCTCTATCGTTTTTGAGAAGGGCTGTTTTGGAATGAGAGCAGCTACGTTTTGTTGGTTTAAAATCTATTGAGAATTTTATTCAACATTCTGGTAGAAAGTCCTATAAAGTCAGGGCTTGACTTGCAGAAATTGGCCATATACGTATGCAGTGGTGAGTTACCCACAATACTCTTCCATGCACCATTATGCATTTATACATCCCAGTAATTCTAGCTGTAACTCAAAAACACGCCTTCCAGATGTTTAAGGTAACTCTCATAATCCCTTTTCAGGACCACTCTATCTGGAATGACTGGAGTTGTAGTCCAAAACATATGGAGGTCACCAGGTTGCCTACTTAATTACCAAGGTTTTTGTCTCCTTCTCATCTACCTCCCTGGTCTTAGCCTCCTGACCATGCACACTTCATAAGTTTAAAAAAAACAGCCCCCCCTCCCTATTCTTTCCTTCTTCTGCCTGATGAAGAGTACCAAAGCTTGTCTTCAATTTCATTGACCCTAACGAAAAGATATAGTCAGACCATGGCTGTTTACAGTTTGTTACAGACCAGCATAACAGGCTTTATTTTATATGGAAAACTTACATAAAGTTTTCACAGTGTACTATATATTGTTTGAAGATGAAGCATTCACACGTGTTAAGGCCAAGAGAAGGACCAGTTTTTACACGTCTTCTTTCCTGTATTTTCAACATAGGCTGTTACTTAAATCTTTGGACCAAAAAAAAGAAAAAAAAATAGCTAGTATGCATTCTGGCTTGCATCATGGATGGCATAATCCAAAGCAATTGATATGACAATGCAAAGCAAGGTCATTTAGCAGGCAAATTCGGAGTGTTGTATGTATGCAGTGAACAACACTATTGAACTTCTTACAATATTTTCCAGGATTATCTTTCCTCCTGAGCTGAAGGTGGATTCTGTTTATGGTTTATAACACATTGACCACTACTAATTTTGTCTGAGTGAGGGGAGCATTCAGGAGTGTCTGCAAGGGGGTCAAAAAAGTAAACATAGTCGCCACAACCATGTGATCAAAGCCTTCCCCTTGAATGCATATAAAGGGGAGAGGGTCTCAATTTTGTGGTTGTGGCAACCATCTTCACCTTTTTGACTCCCTCCCTGCACACACCCCTGTACACACCACATCTGTATTCATTGTGAAAATAATGTTTTCTAAAAAAGCCAACAGAATCCATGAAATAGATTAGGTAGGTGGGTTAAGAACAGAGTTAATTGTCAAGTCTTGCATGTAAGCATTTCTGTAGTACAATTTCACGTCCAAAGAATCTCAGATCTTTAAAGCTTTGGGGTGATTTGTTGTTATCTGAGAAAAAGGAGGTAACATTATTCTTTTTTTCCCTTCTGTGTGTGAAGGGGGGGGGTCATTTGTGTTCTTTGTTTTTTTCCTTTTGCAAAAAGAAAAGAGAAGGAAAAGGATTAACTAGTCTATAATAGTAACTTCACAAAGTTTTTACTAGAAAACAATATGATCTGCAAGGTCTCTTATCACTATAATACCCTAATCAACATTTCCCATTTGTAAGCAGCTATAGAGAAGCTTAGATGCTATTTGAAGGTATTATCATGATGGAAAGGAAATCCCAAGTTTCTCTTAGAAAATAAGTTTAACTGCAAGAGGATCCCAGGTCCAGAAAGACTTCAACAGCTGTAGGCCAAGCACATCTCAAACAGTGTTCTCCAGAGCAATTCCCTTTATCTCTTGGTGAGTGCGCCCAAGAAGCCTATATGCAACTAAACAAATCTTATCACAAAGTTGAGGAAGAACTGATATTCTTCCTAAAACTACATAACCATTAAAAAATGAACAAGATCTTTTATAGCATATTGCTGAGAATTCTTAATCCGTTGTTTGGGACTTGTTATCTAGGAAGCATGCTGCATAGGCTGGGCTCATACAACACCATAAGCAGAACTATGGATTGCTTCTTTATAGCATATTATTCATTCAAACTCAGCTTTGGAGGTGCAGTTTCAGAAGCACTCAGGTGGAGTGCCATTCAACCTTGCTGTTTTCCAGTTGAGTTACAACTTAGAAAGGATGAGTGTTAAGCCATCAACAGAGCAGTAAAAACTGATCCCTGCCTTATATTCAGTTGTCTTCAACCCCATTCTGCTATTCTGGCCAGGGATGACAGATGATTAGTTCAATGGAGTTGGACCTCCCAGGTTGCAGGGGGAATGATCTCCAAGCCAAAATTTTAGGCTATTTAGTATTCAGGCATTACTAGCAACCTTCTCTTTCAACATGCATTTCTGTAATACCCCTCCCCCCCAGAGACTGCTCACAATAAACAGACATACCAGAGTAATAGCTCTGAGTCATAATAAAAATGGATTTGTTAACCTTATCAAGTGCAACATAGATAACAGATTTAAGAGGCAGGAGGCAATGAAATGTGTTTTCTTACCAGCTTGCTTTTCTTATCCATGTTTTGGTAGGATCTTCAGTGTCTTTTTTGCTTCCTGTTCTCCTGCAGATGCTTTTTCTCTTTTCACATGAGATACACAATCTTTGTGTTGTTTTGTCCACTGGTTGTTTATTTCTGAGAGGGGTCCAATGCAGCTGAAGTCCTGGTGCCAGCTGTCCTCGGCAGACAATGGCTCAATTGGATGATGTCTTCCAAACAAAGGAGCTGTTCCTGGGACTGATTCACTTCTTTCTCCCCACCACGCCACATCAAACCCACACACCACATATATCCTTTCCCTGAAATATATCATCACTTCCCCCCAGGTCCTGCCAGGCAAGCTTAATTAGTTTAACCCACAGCCATTATGCTCACGGGACCCTCTTCTGTCCCAAAGTAACTAAGCCCCGTCAGCTAGATTCCAATGAAATGACCTTTGGAAGAATTGCTCCAAGCTTTTTTTCCCCCAGATTGCCTAAACTTATCAACAGCCCCAACTGAAAAAGTGCAAATACCACATTACAGCATGCTTTAGCATTACAACGAAGCAAAGCTAATTCTCTAACCTAATTCACAGCTCCATCATGTCTGTATTCCTTCAAAAGTCAGCCTCATTTTTTGGAATGGCATTTTCTGTCAGGCAGGTTTAAGGCTACGCTCTTATTTGATCTGAAGCTGCCTTTTTTCCTGGGCATTGAGACCCCAAGAAAATACAAATCCAGGTGCAACAGGGTGCTTCAGAGGACTTTCCTTGGACTGGGTACACAAGCTTGGAAAGAGGCAGCTTCTTTAAGGAGATGTTGACAAGTGCAGAGGGCATGCCCACATCTGCTCCAAGGCCCTTTTTCAGCTTCTGATATGCAACAATGCAAACAATTCTGAAAAAGGATCCTGGTATGGGAGACACTTGGGAGTTAAGGTTCCTCAGGGCAGTCATTCAGAGAACATCAACAAACAGCTGCTACTTAGCACGGATCATAGGAAGCTTAAAGCAAACTTTTTCATGAAACTGAGGGAAAGGTACCAAAAATTAAACTCAAGAGTTTACACGGTAGAGCACCTTCAGATCTGCAGTGCTGCACATCCCCTTCACAGGAGCCATTTTGTGGCAGAGCATCTACTGAGTCCAAAAGGTTGGGGATTCCTGGCCTAGCACGTTGCATAAAGCCACCTTCAATGGACTGGTGAGCCAGCTGAACCTTATGTCCAGCAGCTCTAAGGCCAGTTGGAGAGTAGGACAGTCCATGTAGCACATATAGCTTAGCCTTGTTCTTCAGACCAAGAAAAGCAGAAGCAGAAGAACAGCTAGGATACAATGGAGAGAAAGGAAATGTGATTGGAAATAATCATACTCTATTGAATTTTAAATGCAAATGAAATCAAACCAAATTCAGTTTTTGTCTTGGTTCTATCCATTACTTTTTGGACTACTACCCCAACACACCACTTGGAGGTCAAAGTGGGGCCCTAAATCATTAGAAAAAGAGAGGCATTTGTTCACAAGGTGGATGCTGAAAGTTAGGAAGTAGAAACATTCACACGTCTGCATGGGCAAAGCCCACAGCAATCAACCTTTCCCACAGAAACTTAGTCATATGAATAATCTTTGGCTCTCTCACTTCTCCATTATTCTTCAACTTCTTTCCAAGTAGTCACTGACCAGTTACAGTGCAGGGGCAATATGAAAAAAAGATAGAAACTGCTCCTGTTAGAATGGTGCAAACCTCAGAGCAGAATCCAGCAACACACCTCAGAATGAGACATGTTAAAATCACCTGCTTCCACTTCAAAGCAATTATGGGCAGGTAGGTCAGGCTTCAAGGCCTTCTTCCAGTAGATAAATGCAAAACAGTTAAGAAAGAATTAACCACAACCAGTTTATTTGCAATGCTTCTGACGAGGTTGAGATGCTATGGGTTTTAGGGCCCCCCATATCTGCTGATTTTCCATCATTAACTCTAAATGGGATTATACTCCCTCAGGCAGAATTGGTATACAATCTGGAGTCCTCCCAGACTCACAGCTCAACAAATACATCTTGTGCACCAGTTGCACCCATTCCTAGATCAGGAAACTTTGCTCACAGGCACTCATGCCTTAGTCACCTTCTGATTGGACCCTTGCAATGTGCTCCCTTGAAAAAGCATTCAGAAGCTTCCGTTGGTCCAGAATGAAGCAGTGCTTTTGGAGGCAATGTCACCAGGTTGATCCTAGGAGGCATGCCTTCTCTGTCATGGTGCCTGCTGTATAGAACAGCTTCCCTCTATAGATTTGGATGACCCAACCTTACCAACCTTTCAGAAAACCTTGAAGACCTGGCTCTTCCACCAGGCATTGGGGCCAAACTGTTAATTTACTGATGAGTAGCCTTATTAATTTGATTAATCAATCGATCAATCAATCAGTGTCTTTGACTGACATGAAATCTACCTCCATTTTCAGCTCTGTGGCCATGTTCACATTGGTACACTAAGCTAAGAAAGCTGAATTAATAGAGCTACTCTTGACATCATTTTGCAGTGCTGTTGGGCACAACTCAACTGCTATCTTGGATTTTCTGTACTTAATAACTTATCATGTTGCTCAAACAGAGTATGCATTTCCACATACCTATCTATTCCTTATTATTTTGCTGAAAATGAAGAAAATGTTTTTTAAAACCAGTTTTATTATCTAGAGAGAGCACAACTAACAATTGATATAACAATGGCTGAAATGTTGCTTTTGTTTTGGATGTTATTATGTTTGAAAATACAACTTGGAATTTGGGACTTAGCTATTCCATTTTGGCACAATTCTCTGTGCCAAAGCTCAAATTTACTATTTTGTTTACCAGAACCCCTTGTTACAATACCAAAGCAAGGAAGGTCTCTATCTCCTTTAAGAAACTTCTATGTTCTGTTGAGACTTGGGATTTGTGGCGAAGTGTGGTATTGTGTTTGCTCAAGTCTGCAACTGATTGTAAATTGTTGGGTGAGGCACACAGTACAGGGTGGGTGGGGGTGGTGGATGGGGGAAGAATGTCCTTCATTTGTCATTGACAGTTACAGAGAGTGTCTTGACTAGGAGACCATTGCAGTTCTGAATCAAGGGGAATCATATAGATTAGCTGAGGAGAGTGGGAAAAGATTAGATAAAGAAAGATTGGCTATGTTGTCCTGGAACTATCAGAAGCTAGTATTATTCCACTCTCTCTGGGTTGGCCTCCTGCTTCCTTGACCTGGGACACACTGGCAAAATTTTGCATGATAAAAGTCATGCCACGATCCAGGATGCTTAAGAAAATTCCAGCACAGGGAAGAGCCCTTGAACTGTAACTTGCCTTGAGGGCTGCTGTAATGTTTGTGAGAAATGCATTGCTTGATCTAAACCATAATTAATCACCAACAGTCTTCCCAGAACTGGTACTAAATCTGCAACAGGAACACCTGAGATTGTGGAAGGAAGAACAAGTTCTGTTAGTAGCTATATGCAAGGAAGGGACAATGAAATGAAACCCTAGTTGTGTTTTTCATGCTAAGCTAAAAAAAAAAAACACACAAAACAAAACAATTTAGTTGAATCTGCCCAAGCTTTCTCATCCTTTAGATTAAACACAGCTCTTTAACCAAACCTAGTGGCATAATGTGTCATCCTAACCTGAAATGATTGCCATTTGTAGTTTCTAAATTTTGGGCTTATAAGTTAAGATCAAGAAGTCTCTTTCAAGTCAAGCCTTTCTTTCCACCACTCCCTCATGATATGAACACAGCCAAAGAAATGAAGTGATTATAGGGATGAGTCAACAGAAGTGGTTACCTCCCATGTTAATATTACTCTATCAGCATTATTGGAATAGTATGAGTAAGTTCCTCAGCTCCAAGGCTATCTAAATAGTATATGGAACAGGACAACAATGAGAACCCCTATTACGTATGTATGTGAGGTTCTTTAGATTTCTAGGGTCACCCACATCTTCACCAACTCTGGGTACCATATAAAGTTAAAACAATCCAATGCGATATGGTAAAAAGCCAAAAATAAAAATAAAAATAAAAGATGATTATTACAGAGGAAACATATGCTTTAAATGTGCAAGACAAATCCCACAGTGGACACCCCATTGCAGCCCAAGGCCTGAGGAATCAGCCAGGTTTTCAAGACTTGCTTGAAGGAAAACAGGGTTGGAGCTGTTCAGCCCACCAGGGGCGATGCTGGTCCAGAGGATAGGCCCTGCAATAGACAAGGCAAACCTTCTGGGTCCCATAAGGTACCATTTCTTGATAGTCTGGAGCTTGCCAATTTTGTCAAATCCTGCAGAATGGGCAGAAACAATGGGAGAAAGACAGGCAAATAACTAGATCCTATACCATCCTGGGTTTCATAAGTGATAATCAGCACCTTGAATTGCACCCAGAAGCTTCTGGTAACAGGTGCAGCTCATGTAACAGAGATGTTATATGGGAACACCAAGTCCATAATGGCTTGCATCACTGCATTCTGAAGTTTCTGAGTGGTCTTCAAGTGTAGTCCCATGCAGACCACTTTACAATAGTCCACATGCAAGGTGACAAGGGCATGAGTGATCATGAGGGCATCCTGATCCAGGAAAAAGCACAACTGACACACAAGACTAATCTGGGCAAAGGCCTTCCTGGCCACAGCTACTACTTGCTCTTTGAGCAGGAGCTGTGCATCCAAGAGGACCCTCCAATTACCCATCAGTTCCATCTGGGGAAGTGCAACCTACTTCAGAATTAAGGATAGAAAATCCCCAGAACTGGACTTCAGCAAGCCATTCAGTCTTGTTAGGCTTCAGCTAAAGCCTGTTCCTCCCATCCAGATCCGGATAACCTCCAGGCACTGGAACAAGACCTTGATGGAATCATTTGGTCAGTTATACATTAAACTGGTAGGCATAGGCAACCTTTTCAACTGAGGTCTGCGGTAACCTCAACCAGTGGTTGCCCCTTCATTTGCCCTTGTTACACCACTGTTGTATGAGCTGCATTGGCTTCTAGTTTCTTTCTGGGTACAATTCAAAGTGCATCCAGGGCTAGGTTATTTGTAGGACCACCTCTCCCTGAGGGGATCTGCCCATTCCACCAGATCAGATAGAGTGGGCATACTCCAAGTCCCTTTCCCTAAATGTTGCCTTCTAGTGCGACTTAGGAAGTGTGCCTTTTATGTGGTGTCCCTATGGAACACACTTCCCTTAAGACCTGGCAGGCCCCTAGCCCTCTTAAACTTTCAGAAAGCCATGAAGAGCTGGCTCTTCCCCCAGGCATTGGGACAGTAAGGTTGAAGCTCGGGGGATTGTGTAGATGAGTGTAGTTGATGGATTGGGCCCCTGGTTCTTCTTGATTTTGTTGTTGTTGTTGTCGTTGCATTTTTATTGTTTGTGTTTTTATGACTGTTGTTAGCCACCTGGAGTTGTATGCTACAAGATGGGTGGCCTTATAAATCTTATAAATAAATAAATGAAAATATTCATAGCTCAGGGCTGAACTGTAGAGTTCTTGGTGGTCTCTGAGCTTGGTTGTTTGCTTTCAGATGTTTCATTACCCAACTAGGTAACATCATCAGCACTGATGATGTTACCTAGTTGGGTAATGAAACATCTGCAAGCAAACAACCAAGCTCAGAGAGCATCAGGAACTCTACAAATAAATAAATAATGTCAGGAATCATTGCCTACGGGGTAGAGCCTCTTCCTTTAACTTCTACCACCAATTTTTTTTTTTTTTATTACATTAGTTCTCTGTTTTGTCTTTGCTGGTGTAATGATGAGATCAGGCTGATTCTTCCTCCAAAATGCCCTGTGGTTTGAGATCAGATACGAAAATGCCAAGTAATAAAATATTCTTAGTAGCTCCACTGGAAAATGTGAGCTCTTCTCTTTGCTGTCTGACTTTGTTTACAAGACCATGTGATCTTGCTCTTCTTAAATAAACCTTTGATGTTGGGTGCTTTTTTTTTTTTCACTCTCTTAATTTACAGTATAGCCAAGTGTGTGTTTATCTGGAAGTAAGTCCCAGTTAATTCAAAGGGGCTTACTCTCAAGTAAGCAGGATTCTCCACTGGCTTCTAGCTCAGTCCTATGTAGAGTTGAAATCAATGGATGTAAATATGCCTGACTTACTATAGGATTGGGTGGTCTTTAAGAATTATGAGCTAGAAGTAACTTTGTTTTCTTGTTTTTCCCTTTTAACTTTTTTGGCTGATGACCAAGAAAACCTTCAGGGAAAAATCAGGATGCTACAGAGCTGATGATTTAAAAAAAAAAAAAAAAAAAAAATACAGAACAGAACAGAACTCCATGGCTCCTACAAGTGAACTTAGTAAAGCCATGCCAGAAAGTTAAATTACAGATGTGGCTTAAAGACTTGCCTTTGGATTGTGGGATACGACACAAGATGAGACCTCTCAAATACAGCTCACAGTAAACTTTTCTGCTAATTGAACCTTTTGGACTCAGCAAGGATTAGACCAGTGCTGTACAGTTCAAGCCACATTAATCTAAGGCAGCAATTGCCTAATGATGGGTTGGAAGCAACATGAGTCACAAGTGGCTGCCAGTGGTGAATGCCTTGGGATTTCAGAGGTGGACTGGATATGCCCAGAAAAGTTGATCTCACCTAGTTCAATACACGAGCAACCCTTCCCTCTCTTTCAGAGAGATCATTTGGACATCTAGGAACATCTAAAATAGACTCCAAGTCAGAAGAAAATAATATTAATAAGATAAAGATGGGACAACAAGGGCAAAATAAATACAATAAAAATGTGTACTATCAGCAGAGTTCTGTCCCAAATTTCTATTTCAGTTCATGCAACTTTATATATGAATATGCAAGAGAGATAAATACAAAGATCTAGCACTGTGTTCTACTTGGTTCTCTCAAAGCAGTAATTGTGGGACCATGTGGCAACTGTGGGTAGGACAGACCCACAGTGGGTAAGGCAATTGTCTCTCTTTCTAGGAGAGCTTTTCCCCCCTCCTTGTAACATCCTTTTTCCTTTCTTGAAACCCTCTTCCCTCTTTCCCTGCTTTCTTTCCTAAGTAACAAGATGGGGAAGGTTGGTCTTGCTCCAAATCCAATGGCCTGGAGGAGTGTTCAGGTTGAAGGTACATGGAAAACACAAGTTGAAAGTACATGAAATTGGGCCAAGGGTTTTGAGTAACCTTAAGACTGTAGCTTGCCCATCTCAATCTAGTCTTTCTTTTTAGATTTGGGGGGAGAGAGGAACTAAGAAGCTGTAAAGTGTTCAACCAAATCCTTTAGCAAACGTTTCGTGGAAGGAGTTGTTTGTTGTTAAATGAGTGTGTGAGTGTGCCATTTTGGTTCTTCTGCCAGATGACTGAGGGTATGTTTATGGGTAGATTTAACAACGTAATGAGAAAGTGTTTCAACTGTGATTCACACTGAAAGATCAAATATGGAATCATATCATAACAATGCAAGTTATTGGAGCTTGTTAGTCATAATCCTTTTTATTCCATGCTTTAGGCAGCCAGCTTTTTTTTTTCCTTTTCCATTAAAAAGTCTACTCTTTTTGTTTTATTTCATTTTAGAGGGTTTTTTTTAATGATGTCTTTCTCTTGCATGCATTTTGAAAGCAGGAGCATTTAGGAGCAAACGGAAAAAATAAAAAAGTGCTGCTACAGCTTATATAGAGCTTGCATGGACCATTTTGACTGATTCAAAATTCATCAATGAAGTAATTACTATCAGACAACAATTTGAAGCCTACTCCTTCTTTCATGCTTCCACGATCTTACAAGCCACAACACCTATATTCCCCCAACTGTTTATCTGTTAGAATTATATTCTACTTTTCCATCAGGAGTTCAAGGAAGAGTGCGCAGTATTCGTTCCTCTAATTTTTATGTCTACAACCAAACTCCTGTAAGTTAGACGGAGAGATAATGGCTTTGTTTGCACAAGACATTGACAAATAATTACGTAATGTTGGTTTACTCAGTCTCTTTCTGGATTCACATGAGACACTGAAACATAAACTAACCACTCTGAACTCAATTTAAACAACACATTAGGCTAAAATGTGGTTGTCTTGTTTGGGGTTCTGTGAATCATATGAATACAGCCAATGTTTGGCTCAGAGGTACGCAGTGAGCTTCCGTGGCTGAGGGTTGACTGTGCTGGGCCTCTCCCAATTTGGTTCATGATCAAACCATTTTGGTGCATATTTCTTCCAACAGATATGTTTTTCTTTGCACTTTCATCTAGTGCACATGGGTCTTGCCAAGAGTTCTTGACATAGTGCATATTTGTACATTGTTTTCATGAGAATACATCATTTCTGTGTAACTTTTCCTCTAATACTGTATGCTGTTTTTATTATTGGTGACCTACACTGCAAAATGCAGAGAGCTGTGGTTTTCCAGTGATGAAGTGTTTGTTTGGATACTGATTTAAACATTCAAAATTAGATTAATGAACATTGAAAAGCAAACTCAACAAATTTGTCCTTCATCCCTAGCAGATGCTAGAAAGAACCTGCCCAAGATCTCAAAAGCCTACTGCCATCTGGATTTCTAGAACTCAAGTCCAATAATTTTGAAGGAAAGATGGTTAGGAAAGGCTGCTCAAGCCTACCAAGAGCTTGAGCGTTCCTTTTCTTGTCAAGTGTCCCTCTGTGTTAATAAGGATATGCAGTACTCATTCAACACTTTCTTCAGGGGAACATATTTATTTTTTTAATCTATGTTCCTTGAATTAACAAGTCAAGGCAAAGGAATCCGTTTCCTTGTATAATCTCTCCCCAGTGGTACAAAACAGGAATTAGTTCATTAATTTGGTCACCAAAAGGATCAGCTGGTGACAGAAAAGGTTTCAGAACATTTTCCTAATAAATAAAGTCAGAAAGAGCCTTGAGAGTTTCCTTCCTTTCAGAGGAAGGAATATGCCTCTCATCCATGATACTCTTTTTCTTTTTTCTTTTCGACATTTCTCTCTCCCTGTAAATTAAGTTAGAAGTGGCCACACCTTGAGAAAATTAGGATTATAATTTGGTCTTTCAAATCATGACACCATGAATCATGTGGGCTTGGGTTCACACAACACAAAAGGGTTAACTGGTTTGTGGTTCAGTTGGCTGGGTGCACACAATCATTCTCAGCCTAACATACATCACACAACTGATCTGAGTCTAAAATGGAGGAAGCGGGCTGGGCTTGCTGCCTTGGAGTAACTTGGAGGAAAGGTGGAATACAAAGAAGCATGGCATCTCAGGGCAGGGGGAGAATGTCCTTATCGTTCAGGTGGTCATTATGTTTGCCTCAAGCAAAATTCAGAACAGTGAACCACATCCTCTGGCTCTCTAGATGAAGGTCTGGACACATGCCGCAGTGGCCTGATTCCAATGCCCTACATCTCAAGGTCATAAAGACATAACATGGGCTGGTATCCATATCAATATCCAATGGATGCTTTCACATGGAATTAGCATGGTAGAGCTAATGATTATGGTGAGTGAAGTATTAATGTGCTACTGATATATCATTAAACAGGGCAAAGTATGTGTTTTTGCATATGGCCAAGGTCAATGTGATGGAGAATGTTTACTTGGAGAAGCAGATATTATGATTGCATAAGACCTGCTTTGCCCCACCTCCAGCCAAACTTTCCTTATTTGATTATTGAGAGTTCAAATTAGGTAAGAATGGTAAGGCACTGTGTAATATAATATGCTTCGATTTGCACCAACAGATTGCTGATACGTGTTGTTTATCAAGATTTGAACTGAATATTTATTTTATTTCTATAGCCACCCATCTCAACAAATACCTTTCTTGTCTTTCCTTTTTTTGATAAAACGACTTGGAAGAAGATGTTTGAACAATTTGATCAAAGCTGGAATTGCTTTGTATAAGATAAACTGTTCTAGGACTTTTTCTTTTCTTTCTTCCTTTAATTTTAATATTGTATCACTTTGTTGACCTCTGTTGGTTTATGGGCTTTTTGTTAGTTTGATATAATTTTTGAAAGCTAGCCTGAGAAGACTGTGGGGGGACAAGAAAGCTGTCTTCAAGTATCTGAAGGGCTGTTATGTAGAAAATAGGGCAAACTTGCTCAGAGTTGTCCCAGAAGACAAGGTAAAAAGAAAAGAAAAGTGTTCAAATTAGAAGGAAGTAGATGCTGATGGACATCAGGAAAAAAAAAATCCTAATGGTAAGAGCTGTTCAACAAATAGGCTGCATTGGGAAGTGATAGACTGTTCTTCACTGGGATGTTTAAACAAAGCTGAGTGGCCAAATCGGAGAGATGCTGTAGTGGTGGATTTCTGCACTGGGTAGGGGGGTGAACTAGTTGATTCCAGGGTCAACCCAACCCTTACATTTTATGATTCTAGGACAGGACTGGGAAATGGGGGACTGAAATGGCTTCCATTATGCCCGTCAGGGCTGTTCAGGCAGACAGGACAGGGTATGAGTCATCGGTCATACATGTATGCATACTTGCCCACACATGCATCCTTTCTGTCTTGTACATGCATGTGCGTACATATTCAAATCACTGGGAGAAGAGTAGGAGGGCTAATCTTTGCCCCCAGCTCCCATTTCCTTACATACATAGCATATCTGAGTCAGTTTGTTGTTTTATGCTGCTATCCTACCCTAGTTATCCTGATGGAGATCCCACGATCAGGAACTTCTATCTTGGTTGTTCAAGATAGCAGGAAGATCAAGCCCTCTCCCCTTCTTAATGATCTCAATCCGAATCAGTGTTTGGAGAAAGAAAAAAAGCAATCTCCCCTATAGTGGAATCAGCATTGTAGAAGAAATATTAACCTATCTAGTGATATTAGTGACATTAAAACAGTTGGGTAGGTGTTAAAGCTTTCTCCCACCAAGAGCTCTCAGTCAAGATGGCTGTCCTGGTATTTTGAACAGCTTAAAGTAAGTGAGATTTCATCAAGGATAGGGACCATCTAGAGAGAAAGTGATGGCTCCATGCCAAGAGCAAGTTGCTCATGGTTGTTTTGGAAAACTTACATGAATACTACAAAGAATGAGAATTTAAAAAGTGATGTGTGATAGTCACACTTCATTGGTGTTCACATACTCAGAAAAAATATAGGGTGAAAAATTTCACAGTATTTTTTCCAAAGACAATTGTGACCCAAAGTATGTAGAGAATCCCAAATGAACTAAGCAAGTGTCATTTTATGGCTTCTGTTCCAGCTGTTGCACCATCAGCTGTATCTTTATCAAATTCACTTGGGTTCAAAATGCATGGCAATTGTCCAGCATTTATTTCTCACAGTGTTTACTAGGAAAGAAATCTGGAACAGGAAGAACAGATCAAAGGTCTGTATTAGGATTAACTGGAAAACTTTATACATCAACAAAAGTGTTGTGTTTTTTTTTAAAAAAAAGCAGAAATGCTTGACAAATAGAACCTAAGAAAACAAAAGCTTTGTCATCCTTCTTAGAAATGATTTTGTGACGAGTTTGCTACTGCTATTGCTTTTACTGCATCAGAGGCAGAAGAAAGAACTGAAATGCAATTGGCATCATTTTCAGTTGCACCTATGTAGCCTATTTATATATATATATTTTTTATTACACCTTTTATGCCACCAATTTTACCAATTTTAAAATTCTCTGTGGTTTAAGCTACATCATACAAATAAAACATGCAGAGACTCTGTTCTGACCCATAGGTGAACATGTAGAAGCAAAAGCTGAATATGAATATATTTAAACATATTCCATGTGTTTATCATCACCTTGACTTGTAGATCTACAAAAATTACAAGCTGTCACACACACACACACACACACACACACACACACACACACCCCAGTTTGGGCTCCAAGTTCTAATTAAGGGCCCCAAATGCAACTCCCTAAGCCAGCAGTGAGTGCCTGAAACCTGTGAACACCCCCCCCCCCGCCAACGAATTTGATCAAGCAACTGTTTTAATATGTGTTCATTAGAATATGATTTCAGATTTTCCCTCTTATTTTAAGTTACTGTGAAAATTGTTTTCAAAAATTGAGATTTTATGTATCTGGGTCATTGATCGTAATAAAGTATGTGATGTGATACAAGTAGAGATCTTTTGTTCCACTGTATACAGTACCATGGTTGTCCCAAAAGATACATTCCACTGTTAGGCCTTTTCTGGGAATTACCCATTAACTTCACTAAAGACCTGGCACATCCCTAAAAGAAAAAAAAAAAATCTGACTTCACATAATAATTAATCCACCTGACTGGTAAAGTGTGTAGTGGAATGTGGAAGCAATCATGGTGAGAAAATAGGAAGATCGCTGCAGGGTCATCTGACCAAAGGTCCATCTATGATGCTTCTTTCAGTGGGCAAAGAAATAACTCTGGGAATTCACAAGCAGCTCGTGATAGAGCAGATTTCTCCCTCATAGGTTTCAGGTAACAAGTTGTAATCCTGAGGCACTCTTATCTAAAAGAGAATGGAACAAACATCATCTGATAGCCATTAATTCACGAGCTGCATTTAGATTCCAAGAACGCTGGAGTTCGAAGACCACCTAATGTTACGGCTATCCTGCCAATCCAGTGCAGAAACCCAGACTAAAGCATTTCCAGTTTATCATTACCTTGAAGCAGCCGTAAAAGGGGAGCTCCCACCTGCCTGGGTAATTGGTTCCACTGTCATAATCTCTCTTACTATGAGGAATTTTTCCAAACATCCAGAAGAATCTGCCTTCTTGTAACTTAAATCCATTATTCTGCACCTACACTCGGAAACAATAGGAGACCAATTTTGATTTCCTCCTGTATGAGAACAGTTGAGATACCTGGAAAGTGTTCCTGTATCCCCCTCCCAATCATCTTTTCTCAGTATTAAGCATATCCAGTTTGCACAGTCTCTCCTCAAAAGACTTAGTTTCCACCTTGACCGTCTTCCCTGCCTTGCCCTTGTTCCAGGCTCTACACTGTTGCTGAAATGTGGAGCCAAGAACTGAATTACTCAAATTGAAGTCTCACAGTACAGAACATAATGAACTATTGGTTCCTGCCTAGGCGTTTAGAAATTTTACATTTATTTCATTTACAGTTTTAGCAGTCATGCCACACTGATGACTCATATTCAACTTGTGAATATCTAGAATTCCAAAATCCTGTCCACAAACACTTTTAAAAAGCCAGGAATTTCCTATCCTATATCTCTGCATTTGTTTTATTTTGCCTAAAAAACAATCAACTTTACAGCCTATTTGTCTTCTTTGTTGTTACTTTCAGCCTGCTTCCCAACCTCTCCAGATTGTTTTGAATGTTATTAGCTGTTCTATTCTGTTTTGTCTCTTCTGAAGATTTGATAAGCATTCTCTTGATCTTTTCATCCAAATGTTAAAAGAACTTGTAGAGCACAAGGTATATTTGTCTGGTTGCATTGAAATAGAAAGACTTTCTGCATAAGAAGAAAAGAATACTGAAAAGGGAGGAGTAAGAAACACACAGATTTGCATAAAATTATACAGATAGATGCCAATTTGGAAATAATTACTACAATTTAAGTAGAAATATACCTCACCACAATTGGGAAGACTGTGAGCCTGTATAATAAATGTCCCATCTATAAAGTTCTGTCTACAATGCACCATTTTGGAGGACCACCTATGCAACAATTTAGATCATCCTCAGAGGTCTTATGCTCCCCTGATCCCTGCAGGTGTTGACTTGGGCTGGGGAAAATTATACAGTGGCTGCTGTCATTTTCTTCTCCAAAAAGAATTTCTTTTCAGCCCTGAAATATAACTGGTTTTGAATGGGTAAACAGTCGAGGAATGTCTTTGTCCATCTGGTAGTCATGAATGTTAACATCTGTTTTTCATGATTGCCTACCTCTACAACTATCTTCTTTTGGTTCCATAGCACTTTCCAGCACAATCTTTACATGCAATTGGTTAGAACTCAGTCCTGCTACTTTCAATTTATAGAGACTTCCAATTACATATGTACTTTGCTCTGTCTCCTTTAAGTCAGCTAATTACTTATGATTACATCCTTATAGTTTTCTTGATGACAAAATGGAAGTAGCTTATCATCTTATTCTGAGATACTTTTTCAAATTCCCAAACTAGTTTACAGATCTGGGATTCCCTGGCAAATTCCCATTGAAGTATTAACTGGGACTGATCCTGCTTAACGTTTCTGAGATCAGCCTAAGGTGGCTAGATATTGCCACCTGCTGTGACAAGCAGATAAGAACACATCCCAAAGAAGTTAATCTGGACCGATATTATACTTATATGATGTTTACATTTTCTTATATACAGCATTAGTTTAGCCTACTGCAACTTTTGAATTTTAGTCTGATTTTTTAAAAATGTATCTTTTTGATAAAATGCCATGGGATGAGGGTTGAATAGTAATATAAATATTTTAATATTAAAGATTGGAATAATTTTAAAATAACATGTTACTGTCATGGAGACTATAACACTGTCAAGCTTTTAATGAACCAGCACCTGGACTATATTTTATGAGCCTCTTTTGAGGCTTTGACATCTTAAATAAAGAATATATCCAAAACTTAGGAGCTTCTGAGGATTTGAAGGCATTGCTCCTTCAAGGGGAGCTGTAGCATCAATGGGGCCATGGAAGAAAAACTAAGAGTGGCCCATACTCTCACCCTAATTACTCTTCCTCACTAACATGAGTGCTAAGAAATAGGCAAGGCTGGGATTCAGCTTGATGAGTGACCAAAGTAGCTTCCTGCCTTAAAAACTTTGTGAGTATCCAAAATTTTAATTTACTTATACAACACAGCATGAAGGGTTTTACTGAATCAATCAAAGGCCTACTTTGGCCAGAAGTCTGTTCCTAAGATAACCAACCAGATGTCTTCGGTTTGAAGTTTACAGACAGGACAGTGCTCCACTCATTCAATGGTGCTAAGCAAAAATGTCTCCCATCAATTGCCTATTCTTTTATGAACATGAAGATGCCCTGCTCTCCAAAATCTAAAATTTAACATAGGATTACAGCTATTAATCCTTTGAGGATTAAGAGTGGTGTAGACATTTTAAGTGATTAAAAAAATAAGTAAACGCAACCCATACAGCTTGACTAGAAATGGCTTTCAGTTATAGTAATTAGCCTGTGGCTTTGAGTACAAAACAGGGAACCTACTCAGCACTTTCAGATTCAGTGGATGTGATCCTATACTCAGACGCTCTTCTGAATACCTGTTCCATGACACACTGTTGATTTGTAAGTAAACTAAATTCATGCCCCTTAGCAATCGTTAAAAAAAAGATTACAGCAAAAAACGAAGGCTTGAATGAAGAAAATGCAGCATCGAGCTAGGGAATATTCCAGCTAAAAACCAGCACCTATATACCGACTGAAAGAATAGAGGATATTTTTAATCTCACTCCAAAGGTTCGACAGAGGTAATCTTGTACTTTTGGGGTAATATAGCAGGACAGAGAAAACCACGCCTGCATGATGGCACATACTTTTCTTTTCCTCATAGGCTTATCTATACAAAAGCAAGAATTCAGAATATTTAATAGTGCATTGTACAAAAAGTTTATTAATGAATAACCTTATTTTTTAAAAAAATCTTCTTGGCCATCTTTTTAAATCTCTTTTTGTAGATCAGCTTTGTCTGTTTAAACAAATATTAAGTAATACTAAAGAAATATACACACAAAATTATAAAAAAAATGTTTAACCTAAGGTTGAATTCTCAAGAAATAAAAAACACTGGACTAGTTTGCAAACAACTGAAATTTTAGAAAATTAGGAACAGAGCGAAAAAGCACTAATATTACATAGAAATGAGTAGAAATGTTAAAAAGTAGTCCTATTTCACATAATCACCGAGTTTTTCAAGAGAATATCTGTTAGGTATTTTTACTACAATGAATAAAACTCTTTTAAGTCACAGCTTCATGCTTTGAGTTATTTGCTATACATTTAAAAGCATCCTGTTGCACTGCTACCCAGCAAGTTGATTAGAAACTAGACATTTTTGCACTGTTGTCTCTCCCATGACTATATTTTAAAGGTTAATTGACGTTTTAAGGTAGAGCTTCTTTTGCCAGTTTTGTAATTTTTGTTTAAACTCCCATCACACAGTTATGAGTCTGATTACAGAGTGCAGTATAGATAGTAGCATTTTTTTCTCTGCAAAAGTAAACAATTCAGTAGAAATGACTGTCAAAGGTTGCCATGTTCAAACAGGTTAAATCCATTTTTTAAAAAAAAGCCTTAACATTAAAAACAGAAATCTTTGAGCATGCAACCGTTCAAAGGGTTTAAAAAGGGATGGGACAGTTGCAATATTTAAGGAATAGAATGAATACTTAAGGAATATAAAGAAAAGAAAAAGAGAATTATACAAAGGTTTCAGGAAGCTTAAATTATGTCATACAACACTGTATCAAACACTAGAGCTTTTCCAGGTTGGGCAGTCGGCTTTTGTTTAATGTTTACTTCACGTCATGACAGCCACTTCAAGTTCAAAACACACACGTGTATTAACGAGAATATAAGGCCAGCAGGTCGATGAACATTTTGACAAACTCCTAAACCCACGGTCCTTCCCACCATCCGAGTCTGATTACTGCTGCTGACCGATAGAACAGGAACCTGGGATCTTGTCCTGGTTTCTGAACCCATGTGACGCCTTGGTTTCCATCCTGAAGATCTGCCAAGCTCTCTTGATTCCAGGGTCCTTTGCGTCAGTCTGACAAGGAGGGCGAGTGAATGGACCGTCCGCTGGCAGGGCTGTTGGAGAAGGTGAAAGGCTCCTTGTCTTTCTCCTTGTTGTCATGCTTGTGTTTGTGCTTGTGCTTGTGTTTGTGCTTCTTCTTCTTCTTCTTGTGTTCGTGATGGTGATGATGATGGTGCTCACTATGCCTGGAAGAGCCAGACTCTTTAGCAAAACCAGCCAGCGAAGGCAGAGGTGCTGGCAACATGTTCGGCTCCAAGGAAGACTGTTCTTTACCTGAAGTTAAAAAAGGAAGACAGGTCCGTTAAAAAAAAGAAAAAGAAAAAGAAAAAGAAAAAGAAAAAGAAAAAGAAAAAGAAAAAGAAGAGATTGGAGAGCTGAAAGTTATGCCCTACCCTCTGGCGCAACCTCTTTAACAGCATCTCTATTAGAAGTTGATTTATGTCATTGGTTTTAAGATTACAAACCTACTGCTGCAAAGCGCTCTATCGATTTTTATAACTGTTATAAAGATCAACTTATAAAAATAATATTATAGGGTTGTCGAAACTATCTGCAAAACATGCCTCATCAGGAGGCGGACTTATCGTGGGGGGGGGGGACGGCTCACAAGGTGACCCGTGGTTTGAATGCAGATGGTGTCAGCATCCAGTCCTGGCATCTCTAGTTAGATCTTAAACAGCAAAGTGGTGCTTCTCAAGCCACAGAGCAGACTATGCAGCACTTGTTCAGAAAAATTAATTCCTTGTATTTATATAGTTATATTTAATTTTACAGATGCAAATTGAAAATTAAAAAAAAATGAAGTTTTCCTTGACTCAAGCTTGATTCTTAGATACAGTCATTAGGTTTCTTGGCAACAAAAGCAAAGTGGTTTGCCACTCTCTTCTCCTGAGATGTTTTCTTGACTTCGTAATCTACCCTACAGACTTGGTGTTTTCCCCTGGTAGAGATTTCATGGTGGCCTCCCATCCAAGGAGAAGCCAGCTTAGGTTAGCAAAGTGCTTCCTATGGCTAAAAAACAGTAAGAGCCCAAGTATAACATGATGGTCCTATTTCAACGTAACAGTAAGCCATTCTATGGAATTATGACTAACTGGGAATGAGCAAGCATGCTAGTGCAAGCTAGTGAAATGTGTCCACCAGGTTCATGCCACCAAAGGAGAGAAAGCACTAGAGAAACCTTGCCAGCAGCTTATTCACTATTACATATGAATCAGAATCCCTGTCTTTTTATTCCCTGAACAAGTCAGATTAAATAAGCCACAAACTAAACCTAGTTTACTAGTCTGGCTTTTTAAGAGAAACAAGGATGGTATTTAGTGCTAAACAAACAAAGGATGAAGACTTCCTGGTTTATTCAGCTGGATTCTTCTCATAGGAAGTGTCAAATGGAAATGGCAATACACTTGGTTTTTCCTGAAAAATTACAGTTCCAACAAATTCAGAGTGTACCACTCTCTAAGACACCACACCAACTCACTCACAGGCTCAAGCATTTAGGTTTCTATATGAAAAGCATTCAAATTCTGCAAGGATATGTACCAAGCATGATGCAGTAACTGTAAATAGCCAGCATGGAAAGAAACACTCAAAACACATAAGATGAATAGAGTAACAAATTGTTTCCACAATGGCTAATTATTGTAATGTGTGAAAAAAAGATGGGGCAGAAATCTCAAAATAATTTTTGTTCCTACCTGGACTATAAAAATATAGGATGTGGGGAGAAAAACAGTTTCATATATGCAGCTGCCATTTCTTATACTCCATAAAGTTGCAGTCTACAGCAAGAGATAACCAAGTTAATTGGTCAACTCTGTAATGATTCATTGTATCCCAAATTCTAAACTTTAGACTATTATCTCCTAGTAAAATAAATGTCAGTTGCAGTAGGATTATGTGGATAAGCTGTTCTTAAACTTCAACCTGGAAAGACTTAATAGCTGACTCCTGAATATGCTCATCTGTACCAACACTTCTATCATCTTGACTACAAACCAAACTATATTTAATATACTTAAACAACGATATAGAATCAATTTCTCTTTCTGTTACATTAAAACTTTGGCAACAATTTCTGGAGATCTCCAGGAGTGTCCTGCAAGGCTTTTGGAGAGGGCATGTAATTTTGGGCCTTTCCATCACTGTATCATTTTATAACATTTTCTCTTTCGCTACCCCTCTCTGGATTTCAGCATCTGTCCTCATTTCTGATTATCACGGGAACATTTTCAGCAAGACGTTGTTCCACAGTGACCAGGGGAGGTAATGGTCTCTCCTATGGGGTTAGAGTTGATTAGATTAGCAAGATCTCCCTAGGCATCCCAAGGATATTGTCTCTTCATGTTGCTATTTCTTTAATGTGCTGGATTTCTTGCCTTGTTCTATTCCCAGTCAAGCCTCTGACCACATAATTACAGCTTCTACATTACAGGCTTACTTTTTAATTACAAAGCTGTCATCCCTAATTCATTGCATGAACACAGAAAGTGTACCCCTGGTGATTTGGGTACACACATCTAACGCATGATAAACCATACCAGATTTTAGGCTCATTTCAAAACACAAGTATAGAACCAGATACAAAAGTACAAAATGAATTTTTCAGGCTGTCAAAACAGGAATGTAATGGAGTATACCAGAAAGGGAAACCAAGTAGAGATAGAACCTGGCTTAAACCTCAGTTAAACTTCTAGCTAAAATTCAAGTTGTCAGAGAAATAATTGCAGGGCCTTTCTCTTTTGTCTCTTATAAATATCCTGGGTGCTTATTTGAAAGAAGCTGATACTGAAAATAAAGGCATTTACTTCAAAGAAAGTCTGCCTACATCTGTAACCAAATTTAGATGAAATTAAACTGAACAAAACAGGATTGTAATGACTCTCAACATCTTCTAAGTCTATTGGAAGATAAATCCCACTGATCTGCAGGTTTTTATCTCAGGAAAAAAAACTGGCAGAGTTTCAAAATCAAACAATGGAGTTAAAATTGTTGCTTGCCTAAAAATCTTGTACTCACCAGGTTATCAGAAATCAGTAATGCTCACATAATATGTATGCAGTTCATTAAGTTCAACACAAATATCAGAAGGAAGATAAAAGGCACTTGCTTTAAACACTCTCTTATTAATTCCAGATCCTGAATTCACTTGCCAGCAGATTTTTTCCAGACATCTCTACTCTACTAAAACTAACCCTCCGTGTAAAATTACAGTGGTAATATGGCTTTTAAATTTTATGTAGGTTCTTTATTATTTTAGGGGTGGTGGTGGTTCTTCTTTATATTCTATGTTCTGGTTAGGGTTTTGTTTTGTTTGTAGTTCGTTAACTGTTTTTAGCATTTCATTACTTGTTTCACTGTTTACCTTTGTATTCTGTTTATTTTATGTTTATTTTTGTAACCTTGCTCTAAAATATAATAAAATAGAGAAAAAAATACAAATACAACAATAGTATGTCGCGGTAGTATTATTGAAGGTCAACCTAAATTAAATGAAGCATCCATAATTACTACTTTAGTTAGCCGTGATAACAAGTCTACAGTGGGGCAAAAAAGTATTTAGTCAGCCACCAATTGTGCAAGTTCTCCCACTTAAAAAGATGAGAGAGGCCTGTAATTTTCATCATAGGTATACCTCAACTATGAGAGACAAAATGGGGGGAAAAATCCAGAAAATCACACTGTCTGATTTTTAAAGAATTTATTTGCAAATCATGGTGGAAAATAAGTATTTGGTCAATATCAAAAGTTCATCTCAATACTTTGTTATATATCCTTTGTTGGCAATGACAGAGGTCAAACGTTTTCTGTAAGTCTTCACAAGGTTTTCACACACTGTTGCTGGTATTTTGGCCCATTCCTCCATGCAGATCTCCTCTAGAGCAGTGATGTTTTGGGGCTGTCGCTGGGCAACACAGACTTTCAACTCCCTCCAAAGGTTTTCCATGGAGTTGAGATCTGGAGACTGGCTAGGCCATTCCAGGACCTTGAAATGCTTCTTACGAAGCCACTCCTTCGTTGCCCGGGCAGTGTGTTTGGGATCATTGTCATGCTGAAAGACCCAGCCACGTTTCATCTTCAATGCCCTTGCTGATGGAAGGTGTTCACTCAAAATCTCATGATACATGGCCCCATTCATTCTTTCCTTTACACGGATCAGTCGTTCTGGTCCCTTTGCAGAAAAACAGCCCCAAAGCATGATGTTTCCACCCCCATGCTTCACAGTAGGTATGGTGTTCTTTGGATGCAACTCAGCATTCTCTCTCCTCCAAACACGACGAGCTGAGTTTAGACCAAAACATTCTACTTTGGTTTCATCTGACCATATGACATTCTCCCAATCCTCTTCTGGATCATCCAAATGCTCTCTAGCAAACTTCAGACGGGCCCAGACATGTACTGGCTTAAGCAGGGGGACACATCTGGCACTGCAGGATTTGAGTCCCTGGCGGCATAGTGTGTTACTGATGGTAGCCTTTGTTACTTTGGTCCCAGCTCTCTGCAGGTCATTCACTAGGTCCCCCCGTGTGGTTCTGGGATTTTGACTCACCGTTCTTGTGATTATTTTGACCCCACGGGGTGAGATCTTGCATGGAGCCCCAGATCAAGGGAGATTATCAGTGGTCTTGTATGTCTTCCATTTTCTAATTACTGCTCCCACAGTTGATTTCTTCACACCAAGCTGCTTGCCTATTGCAGATTCAGTCTTCCCAGCCTGGTGCAGGTCTACAATTTTGCTTCTGGTGTCCTTCGACAGCTCTTTGATCTTGGCCATAGTGGAATTTGGAGTGTGACTGTTTGAGGTTGTGGACAGGTGTCTTTTATACTGATAACAAGGTCAAACAGGTGCCATTACTACAGGTAACGAGTGGAGGACAGAGGAGCCTCTTAAAGAAGTAGTTACAGGTCTGTGAGAGCCAGACATCTTGCTTGTTTGTAGGTGACCAAATACTTATTTTCCACCATGATTTGCAAATAAGTTCTTTAAAAATCAGACAATGTGATTTTCTGGATTTTTTTTCTCATTTTGTCTCTCATAGTTGAGGTATACCTATGATGAAAATTACAGGCCTCTCTCATCTTTTTAAGTGGGAGAACTTGCACAATTGGTGGCTGACTAAATACTTTTTTGCCCCACTGTAGTCTTGAAAATCTGCTGGCAAGTAAACTTAGGGAATGGAATTAATAAGAGGTAATGTTTAAAGCAAGTGCCTTTTATCTTCCTTCTAATATTTTGTGCTGAACTTAATGACTGGGATTTTGAGAGTGTAGCCCCAGAAATATCAAGGTATCCTGCTGGTGAAGACTCCATTAGCACCAGAGCAGTAGCCACTGTTCAATCAACCCCACCCTAATTAACGGCTACAATCTCCATCATACTCACTTTCACTTCATTTCCCACTCTCACGTATAGTTTGTTAATTACTTACATGCCTTGAATTTTAGCATCCAATTTTACAATATGGATAACCACACCCATACTTCTCTATGACTAAGAACTTGCTCTAAGGACTGTTCCCATTGTTTGGGAGGCAACGCTCGTTCTGCAGCCTCTCAGATTGCTCTTCTCCCCTAATAATTAAAGGGTCTTTCTTAGTAACTGGCTGGAATAACCACAAAGGGTGAGGTACCCGCATTTGCTTTTAAAGTGATTACTAATACTCTTTGGAAGAGAACACAAGTTATGCTAGCTATTCACTTGGCACCTTCCCCTGGTTTTCAATGTTCAGAAGCCAACATCATTCTTAGTCTCACTGCAAACAGTTGCTTAGAATCAAGAAAGGAAAGATGGCCTCTACAGAGAAGCTCCAAAGCTTTCCTTGTACCTGAATGTGGAAGTTACTACAAACCCCAACCAAAAAATAAAAAAAGGAAAAGAAGGGAAACTACGATGTATCACTTTGTGTGACTAGTGGCTACTGCGCTTTGGCTCCCACTAGCCTTTGAACTCCAGCCAACAACTTTTGGTGTTAACTGCAAAAACGGGATTTCAGAGATTAAACTTATTGTTAATTCAGCCCTTTTAGTTGACTTAACATTGTTCACAATTTCATTTTATATGCACATGCACAATTTTAGATTATAAAAATATCCTGATCTCTTTTTGGTCTTATAATTGGGAAAGGTATCATGTACCTTAGCCTTCCCCAGCCTGGTGTCCTCCAGGGGTGTTGGATTACAATCCTGAGCATCCTCCACCATGGGAATATTAAAATTTCAGGGCACAAGGCTGAGAAAGATGAATGCTTCTCGAGAGCAGCAGTGATAATGTTAGAATAGCACTGTTTTCTTATTTCCTGATGATGATTAGTATTTCTGTACTGCCTTTCTTACTAAAAAGACATCTAGGACAGTAATGGATTAAAAAACAAATATAGAAGAAAGAGGCACTATGAAGCAATGGACAGAATTTTGGATACAGATCCAAAGCAGATATAGATTCAGTCCTGAATGGCCTAAGCTACAAAGCTCATTGCATGATGTTTGGGCAGCTTTTATTTGTATGCTTATCTTATCTTACAGGCTAGTTACTAAATTGGGGATGCTAAACCGGGGAGGATGCACACGCACACACACACACATTAGCATGTACTCTGACCTGGGGTTTGACCGAAGGCAAGAATGAAGCTGTCATTTATTAAACAATAAATCTGTAATCATGTTTTAAATAATGTATTTTACAAAAAACTGCTCAAGAGCATACTCCATATTTACCCATACAGCACTGTAGAAAGAAATGTATCATCTATAATATAATCGGAAAGCTGAAGTTTAAATGAAGATGAGAATTCACTCTGGTTGTTTGGATTTTTCTGATCTCTGCAAGAGGGTGAATCACTCTTACTGTTTTGAAGATGGAATAACAAATAAAATCTGTTTTTCATAGTATAAGTCAGGTGTTGAGTGACATCAGAGGCTGAAAAAGGGTTTGCATTGATGCTTTCAAAGCTACTGTACTTAAGGCAAAAATATAATGAACATTCCAACAGTGTGTATGTTTGCTTTTGAAGAATCATAGATTTGGTTTGTACAAAAATATTACTATTGTATACCAGATCATCTTTTTTCCATTCTGTATACCAGGTTATTTTTTCCATTTTCAAATTAAATCAAAGTGTTCTAGAAAGTATGGCATCATATTCTAGAGAGAAGAAGTACAGGTTCCTTTTTAGAGGCAAAAGGTTACTTTGCAGGATTCAGTGGTTATTTAGAACAAATGTGATCCCCAAATAGATTATTTGCCTGCTGTAGGTTTCTGTCATATGAGCCAAGTAGCCTGAAAGACTCAAAGTTGCAGCCATTTGCATCCCAACTCACTTGACACCAAACAATTCAAAGTGTGCAGCTGTTTCCTATAATGGTCCCTGAAGTAACATCTGTTTATTTTCTGGCACAAGTCTCCAGGACCTCTTATTACTTTATACCCCTCATTGGGCAGTATAAGAATAGCACAAAGTAAGTATTATGAAATGCTAATAAAGTGCTATAAATACTGATTATATTCATAGGCCAATTTGATCCCCAGATAATACTAGTCATGCAAATGAATCTCTAATGTTAACGCTAAAACTCCCAAGTCCTTATTATTTTGAACTAATTCAATTTGTTGAACACCTTTAGCATATGTTTCATAAGAGAAATCATTTTCCAGATGGAAGAAAATATATAAAACGACTATCTGATTTTCTTCCGAATCTTCATCTTTAGCAAATATATTCTTTGATCAGAATTCTTCAGGAAACAGTGGCCTGGTTCAGCAATCAAAACTCAGTTTTTGGCTCACATAGACTCTCTGCCCTTGTTCAGTTTCCTCCCCTATTTCTTGGCTTACGATAATCTATTTTCTGTCAACAGAAGGATAAGAAAGTTGTCCCAACCCTGCTAATTAACTGCCTCAGTGATCTGGGTCAATGGTTCTCAAACCATGGAATTTCTTCCCCCCACCTGGTAAAGCACAACATGTCTGAAAGAGGAGGTAATCACAAGGATTGATGTGATCCATATGAGGTCTCTCACACCATCCAAAGCCATGTAGTACAAATTTCCTGACGCAAGAGTTTCATGTCTGCACACAGGGCTTGTGATGGCTAGCTTTGACAGCCCTCTCCTGTCTTCTGAGTATCATTTGAAAAGGTCTGCCCCCTTTTTCTAATACCCTTCTGTACATGGTTGGTTCTGTGGGACGACTGGTTATTATGTGTTATCTTTTTAGGACAATGATTAAATCAGCACCTCAGAACAGAGATCTCAATCCAGCAACAAATAAATGTTCATAGGCAGATGTTAAATTGTCTTCACTCTCACAGATGTTCGTTACTGAGATACAAGAATATAAGGGTAAGGGCACAGAAAGTTTAGACATGATGACAGCCGTTAATGTAGATTGGCTTTCAAAAGGGATTGGATGAATTCATGGAGGGCAATTCTACTGAGGGCTGACAGTCTAAGACTCAACGTTACATTCAGATTAAGGGCAGCATATCGCCATAGGACTAATGGTGGGAAATGGTTCCATCACTTGCTCATGAGCATCCCAGCAGCATTTAGTTGGCCACTGAGAAATAAAAAGCTGAATGGCTAAATTGACTTGTTTGATTAGAGAAAAGACAATAAGTACTTTTATGGGTGACTCGAAACCCCTTATGGACTTTTTGCATAAAAAAGAAAAAAATGAACTTATGATTTATGGTTTTGGTGATTATACAGGATGGATTATAGAAAGGAGAGAGTCTTTCTCTGATGTAACTTTAGAGAGAGAGGTTAAAATATAATTGTACTTATAGCTGCTGTGAAGAAGATCAGAAGCCACATCTTTGTATCTTGCTTTATATTTTTTTTCTTCTATTTTTCTTCTACATTTTTTCTATCTGCACTTTTAGCTTTTTCTTTTCTTCCCTTTCCTTCCCTTTCTTCTTTTTCATTCTATTTTAGTTTGTACTAGTTCCTATTGTTGTTAAAACTTTCAATAAAAATTATATACATACATACATACATACATACATACATACATATAAAAAGCTGGTTTACAGCCTTGGGTTGATCCTGCAAGGTTATTCTCTTGCTCATTGTGGAAAATGACAGAGATAATTTCAAAAGAACCGCCATTGGCATATGGTAATTGAACCTGTCTATTGGATTATATATAACACTTCAGTAGCTGTTTCCATGTTACAAGTTCTTAGGCAATTTTCAAGACCAAAGTCTTGTCAAGGCACCGTAACACCATAAATGCCCAAATTTAGGAACATACAACATTCCCCATTTCACCATATGGACCTATTGGTACAAGAACTGCACAGAATTATGCCTTATAACACTTACATCCTTTAAATAAAATTCCAAAAACACAAACACAGTTTGCCCTGTTTATTATGCTTTCAAACTCTCCCCACTAATTCCAATACAAGCTTCATAACTTTAACCCACTGTTTCTTTGAACTTTCACTTTCTGGAAATCTGCCCTGAATTTGCAATTTGGTTAGATGTATGGTTTCTGGACTTTTAGGATATTGGCCATGCAAATATAAAATTCAGATCTAAATCCCAGGGACTGCATAAAGCCTGAAAATTAAATGGTCATCATGTTATAAAGACCTGAAAGAAAGCTGTTAAGTACATGGCCCCAAGCTATGAGTGACAAAAAAGCCTTGTCTATGCAGAGAACTGTGCCTTAAGACTTTCCAGAAGAAATCTGCTAAGTATTCCCAGCAAAATAAAACATTAATTGTTTTAAAGAACCAAGTGGAGACAGTACAAGACTATGTTAGAAAACTGGCTTCAGAACAGGAAAAACTCTAGTCATAGTTGGAAACTTGTCAAATCTGAAAGTCATAAGTATTCTAGAGGCCACTTTTGGGTCTTCAAGTCTTAACTCAATCCAATTACAGATTATTCAGATGAGCTGTTGTCCTCTTGTTATTTAAAAGAGAAGTTGAAACAACAGTTTCAGAATCATCTTTGCAACCAAGCAGTGTATGCCTGTACCAAAGCTACCAGATTTTGTTCTCAGTAAAAGGCTCACAAGTGATGCCTTCTTTATTTGAAAAATGGGAGCGCTGCTTTAGAAGAATATGTCCAAGCAGTCCTTTGATTTTAATAAATGCCATATGAAGGCTATAGAACCATACAAAGACAGAAAACCATGTTACAGCAAGCCAGAATATTGGTTCACCCAGTTTGGTATTGCTTTCTCTTATCTGACATAAGCTCTTCAGAGATTTCAGACCACAGACATTGTTTCCAGGCCTGCTGACTTGCATTTGTTCTTCTGAGTTCATAGGATGTACCCTACCACTTATGTTATGGCCTGATGAATGGTGACTGTACATGATGTCTAAAATACAGCGCTGCATATTGTTTTCTGTTTATAGCTTACAATTAAAAATAAAAATAATACAGAAAAGATGAAGTTAATGGGTACTTAAAGCCTTTGATGGCATCGTGACTTATAAAATGGTCTGCCCATGGAAGCTATTGGACCCAACAGATTTCCAACTTACGGTTTGAAACATGCTCTCTGCTCATGTGAATTTTGGAATCCTGAATCAACCAGGTTTGTTAAATGACTGCTCCTCTCCTATACAGAATAGATTCCAGTTGAGCAGAAGCAGTGGAAGATTTGGGACAAATCTACATACATCACAGTGGCTATTTGAAATGGGAAGCTTTTGATTTAAAAAAGCACAAGCTGTTTGCCAGCACTGTGCTTTTTGAGTGCTATTTAGGGAGCTACTCAGGAATTCTCTGAAGATTATGGCTCACTGAGAAAAACTATAGCTTGTTTGAAAAACACTTTAGGAAAGGAGATGCTCACATCTAATTAACTTTTCCTTCATGGCAGAATCTGCCCTGCAAGCCCTTAACACCTGCTACTGGATTTGTTCAGCTTGCATTTGATTTGCCTAAGGATGTGCACAAAGCAGTTTAAGAAGTTCATGATTTAGTTGGGCCCTGGGCCTACATTCTTCCTCAAGCTTTGCTGATATGGTACTTAACACATCCTCTTCGGAAGGTATATCTCAGACACTTGGAGGAGTTGACTGTTATGCTTTTCCTTAAAACAGATATTACTAGGATCTGCTGACTTGGGGATCTAATTATCAGTCTTCTACTTGTACCACAGGAGAAGCAAGGAAGTACTAGTCAGTCAGTTTGAGGTATACTTAAAAGAAGCCAATTATTATCTATACATTTTTTTAAAAAGTTACTTAAATTTTCCACCAATAGCATATATATATTTGTATGTTAGAAGATGTTTTCATGCTTTTCAGATTGTAAGCTGCCAAAGTCTGATGAGTAGGAAGTATACAAATAATTGTAAGCGAACAAATGAATAGGTAAATAAAATGTACTTCTGTTGCATTGTAGATTTGTATATTTACATTATAAATATCCCTTTATCCTAACTAGAACTAGTTTCACCATCCCCTCAGCACAGGATATACTTCCATCTAGCCTCTGTCTTTGTACATATGACTTTAATCACTGAAATGGACACTTAAAAGCATGAACTAAGCCACGTTCAGGAGATGTAAAACTGAAATGAATGACCGTGTTAATGTCCGTGTATATGGACATGACCAAACCATACTCTAAGTATACATTTTGCACGTTTCCGTGAGACTGAATAATAAATTTTTGTTTACATTTTGGTAAACAAGATATTATTGTCTTTTTTAAATTAAAAATCAGATTTAGATAAATTTAAAAACAAAAATCTTTTTTTTAATTACTGATTTTAATCCACCCTATCACTAACCTGGTGTTGATGGTCTTTCCAGCATATTCAAATGATGGTAGATAAAAGCTTGACTGTCATGAACAGTGTCCATATCAATCTCTTCCTCCTCTTGAGAATTTGAAAACTACAACATTAGAAAACAAACAAAACCAAAACAAATTTAAGGAGTGTTACTCACCAGCTTAAATATGTTTTCTTTCCCACCTTTATGGAAAATAATTACAATAAGCAAGCTTGTTTAAAAACAAAAAAGGTTGTTTTTTAAACAGCCTAATCTCGTTTACTGTCAAAGCATAGAATGAGAAATATTTGTTTGTGCTCCTTAAGACATGGCTATTAACACAAATATAAAAATGCAGCAGACAATGGGTTGCTTGGTCAAAGCCACCTGGTGTTAGCAGTGTCTTAGCACTATGGAACAGAAGAAGCTACAGGACACAGTAATATCAAAAGTTGAAGTTGTTTCACTCTGTCTTATTCTTGGAGTATCTTATTTAAAATAAAGTCCACCCATAATCCAAAGAATCATGTGATGAGTTACAATACATCTTCCAAAAGGGGCTGGATTTTTTCCCAGTCAAGCGTAGAACCATAGTGATATCTTATGTTTAAGACTGGAGCTTATATGCACGGTTCTCCAGTCATTTACCATTTACCTACCCTTATTTTGAGCTTAACTTTGCTGTCTTCGGTCTTCTCAAGTATCTGGCCAGGTTCCAGCGGGGACCCAAGTGGTGTATCAGCTTTCCTCTTCAACCCCTGCTGATGTGGAAGGGGGATGACTGATGTTTCCTTAACAAGGTGATCATCCTCCTTGAGAAGCAATTAAAAAATTAAATTTGGAAATATCAAAAGTTGGTATAATAATAGGAATGTAAGCACCAATTCTAATTTATTGGGAACTGAACACAATACGTTTGGGATCCTTCACAATATCAGCTGTAGGAGTAATTCTTGAGAACACAAATGCAATCATTCCTATTGGATACAATGGAACAAGCTGTCACTCTCCCAAGCCAGACAAATAGTCCATGTGTTACTAAACAATGACGGCCATTCCTTTTCAAAATGGCCATTAAAAAAAAAAATTGGGATATTAGACCCCTACGTGAACAAGATTACTGGGAGAATGGGGTGGGAGAGAGGCTATGATTATTAATCATAGGTTAGTTATGAACAAAGCCAAAACAAAGCTACCTTTATAAGTTGAGGTATGAAGAGCCTTACGAGCAAGATTCTTAATATAGCCTTTTAGTGAAAGACACACTAGTAAAAAGGGCATCAACTGAGAGGAAAAGCTAAAATCACATTCATTTACGTTTGTCTTCACTCATCCATGTGGCAATTTACCACACAGGCTGATACCTTACAATGTGTGCCACTGGCTATGGAGGTTTCCCACCCCATAAAAGTTAATCTTCTATTGACTGGATGTAGGCATAATGTTCACTTTTCAAGCAACTTGGATGAGAAAAACTACAGCCTGATAAATAAATGGTTGGGTGAGAATGGAGACAAGCTTTGACCAATATTCCTTTCCAAAGAAGTGGAATACATTGACCAAACAAGGGAAGTAGACTGCAATTAAAGAAAAGGGTTAAAAATGGAGACCAGTGTCATTGTGGGAAACTGAGCTACTATGAGTTAAGGGAATTAAAGCTGTGCAAGGAATCAAGGAATTTGCTTACGGTGCTTTGGAAGCCAACTATTTGACCCAGAGCGTTTGGATTGTTAGGAGGTTCCGGGCCACTTGCCCCGGGCTCAGGGATAATAGTAGGGTTCAGCACAGCTTTCTTTTCTTTGAGGTTAAGGACCAAGCCAAGCTCTGGCAGGGGCAAACAGGAAGGCCTACTAAGACCAAACAGCGTGAAGTAGAGGTCGACAGCACCACAGCGCAGCCTCCAGTCGTGGGATGTACCTTTGAAGCAAAGAGAGAGCAAAGATTCTCAGTCATCTCCACAGGCATTGTGCCTAGCTCTGCACCATCCACAGCAAGTTCTACAGCAAGTAGAAAGGGCTCCCAGAAAGGTATAAACTTTACATCTACAGGTAGTCTTCGAGTTATAATAGCAATTGGGAGCAGGATTGCGGTCACTAAGCAATGCAGTCATAAAATGCAATGTCACATGATTGCACTGCTTAACAATGGCAATCCAGACACTCCCAGGTGTTGTTGTAACCCAAAGACATGCAGGTCATTAAGCAGGAAACCCAGGGAGTCCCAGGTAAGGAGCGTGGAGGTGCCGCAGAGGGGTGGGGGAGGCTCTGGGAGGCCCGGCACAAGCCGAGCACAAGTTGGGGAGGGGGTGCTGCGGTGTGGCGCAAGCTCAGGAAGGCCAAGGAAGGAGGGTGCGGGGTGCATGTAAGTGCAGGGAGTCCTGGGAAGGAGGGCGTTGGTGGGTGTGTGCATGTGTGCGAGTCCAGGGAGGCCCAAGAAAGAGGGGGTATGTGTGAGTGCAGCAAGGCCTGGGAAGGAGGGCAGTGGTGCGTGTGTGCATGTGAGCGAAGGGGGAAGGTGTGGTATGTGCAAGCAAGCAAAGGAGGGTGCAGTGCATGTGAGCGAAGAAAGGCGGGGGTAAGACTTACCTGAGCAACTTGCGACCTTTCCTGCCAGCTTCCTCATTGACTTTGCTTGTGGTAAGCTGGCAGGGAAGGTCGCAAATGGGAATCATATGATTGCAGGACGCTGCAACTGGTTGTAAGTGTGAACTGGCTGCCAAGTGCCCAAATTTTGTTCATGTGACCCTGGGGGTGCTGCAATGGCTGGAACTTCGAGGACCAGTTGTAAGTCTCCTTTTTCAGCGACATTATAACTTCGAATGGTTGGTGAATGAGTGGTTGGTAAGTGAGGACTACCTGTACAATCATCATGCCTTCCACTAAACAAGCTGGGATTTAAAAACTAGGCCAATTCCCAGATAGAGGGAACTGTAGAGAACAGGATGACATAGATTTATACAGATGCAGCCAAAAGTATTGGTACCCCTCCACTTTTCCCCAAATAATCCCAATTTGCTATGCAATAAATTGAAACTGGTACAAGTAAATGGCATTCACCATTCTTTATTTCATAGTCCATAAATTTGATAATAAATAAATAAATAAATAAATAAATAAATAGAGCAGATGCTTTGCTTTTCATATTTGACATTCTTGTAAATAATAAAACAAATGAAAATGGCATGGACATAATTATTGGTACCCTTCAGAAGTTAAAAAAGACATTACTGGATTTTAGCGATCTCTCAAGCAGACTATTTACTTTAATTAGTATCACAGGTGTCTTCAGTCTCTAACTACTCACTCAGGTGTTTTGTGTCATTGTGTGCAGCACAGTCAACATGGACTAGAGAAAGAAAAGCAGAAAGTTGTCTGAGGAGGAAAAGGAGAAAGGAACAGCAAAGCATGGTACAGATAGTCCTCGGTTTATGTCCATTTGTTCAGCAACCATTTAAAATACGGAGGCGCTGAAAAAACAGACATGTGACCAGTCCCCAAAGTTCCAGCCATTGCAGCACCTCCGTGGTCACGTGATCACGGTGTCTGGCTTGCAATTACAACATCACAGGGAGCTGGGGTAATGTGATTGCCATTTGTGACCTTCCCTGCCGGCTTCTCACAAGCAAAGTCAATGGGGAAGCTGACAGGGAAGTTTGCAAATTGCTCCCACCCACAGCACCCCCTCCCCGCCTACAGCCTCCTCCGGCCCTCCCCTGACTCACATGCAGCCTGCACTGGGCCTCCCAAGCCCTCCCCTGGCCTCCCTCAACTCATGCCTGGCCTGCAATACAAGGCCAGATGGATATACCAAAAATATAGAGTTTTCTTGGAGGATGTGCAGAATAAGTAGTGCACATCCTGCTCTTGCCAAACTGCCAGTAATCCTCAGGAGCCTCTGCACCAGATGAGCCTTTCTTCATTATTCTCAGGATCATATGAATGAAGGAGGGGATGCCAGACAGGAAGTTTCAAAACTACTAACCAAGGTCCCAGCTGGCACTACAAAGATCTACTCAGGAAGAGAGACGTTTATGAAATTTGTCAGATCAGGGCCTGACTAAGAACCACTAAGTGATGGAACTATCAGCTACTATGAAATCTCTCACCATGAAATGAGCTGTTGCTGAACCAACATTTTCCCTTGAAGTTCCAAGCCCATACATGCAGCCTTCTGTTAAAGAGAAAAATGAACTTCTACCTGCTAGTGCTTCTAGTTCTAGTCCTTCTGAACCAGATTGGACTATCATAAGAATCAACAGGAAACAGATGAGACCCAAGCTCCAAGCTATCAGATAGCAAAGCAGAATTTGCAGCAGAAAGAATTTGTGGCAGAATTTAGCTAACATAAAGCTTTTTCATTCCCCATGCCTATTTCCAATAACCAAACAACAAATAGCTGGATTGTCTATCTACAGTGTAGAGTTTCCCTTCTTGTCTGTGCTATCTTTGTCTGCTAAGAGCAAATACTAGCTAGCCAAAGCAAAATTTTTGTTAGAGGAGTGGCATGTGACTTCTGACTTCTGTCTTGGTACTGTCTTTAGTACTATTGCATTATGCCTCATTTCCTATGACTGCATTAAAAGTTACCAGCCAGGACTTTCAGAGGAAGAAATGGCGGACTGAAGACAGCTCTGCGAAAAGCCAACGACTGCAGCGAAGAACAAAGAGCTGGTGAGTGGACCAGCTCTTCAAACCTCTCCAAAAAAAGAGAGGTTGGGAGATCATCCACAAGTGCTCCAGACAGTTGGTCCTCGTGAGGAGACAGCAAGACAGGTTTTCAGCACTGGGAGATGATGAAATTGCCATTTTGCTCAAACTGCAGTTGGTGCCTTTGAAAGGACACTAAGTTCACATACTTCCTTTTCTAATCACATACGGAAATTGCTTATTAATTAATTTTCAGCTATTAGAAACCTTTGGATCAACAAGTCGTAGAACACCAGGTGAGTCTGCCTCTAATCCTCAATGAAAGAAAATTTTAACTACAAGCTTAAGAACGTAAAAAAAAATCGAAACAAACAGCAAAAAGCTAATTAAGACTTTGATTTTAGAAAGGTATAAATGGATTAAGGGTCCAGATAAATTTGAAATAAGATTTTGGAATTAATTATAAAGAATCCTTCCCGTGGAAAAGTCAACTTGTTTTGAATTTTTTCTAAGACATAAAAGAGATTAGCAATTTTAAAAATAGGGACACTAGAGGGAACTAAAGATTTTAATTAAAGGAGAAGAATACATAAACCTGATTAACAGCTACAGAATGATGCAAAATGTTATAATATTGGACCATATATTATAAGTATAGATATGGAAGATACTTTTGAAAAATGGAATCAGAAGTTAATATCAACAACGTCAATAGCAACGTTTGCTTCTATGGATAGACTGTGTCCAAAAGATGTTTTGGAAGAAATGGCAGAAGAGGAACAAGTTTTATCTGACAAGACTAAGACAGAGTTGATACTGAAAGTGGATCTACAGATGACAGGCTACAAGAATGACATGGAAAAAGATGTTTCACTGGACATATAAAAGAAATCAGCTGATTCTTTAAAAATCAAAAGGGAATTACAAATAATAAACCAGGAGAGTGACCTGGATAATTCTTATATCTGATTTACAAAAGAGGTTTGTTAAACCTTGGATGAATCTTATAAGAAGGGGTAAAAAAGAAATGAAAAGAAATCAAGTTCTACAAGTTCTACTTGAATAGACTAAAGATTAAGATTGTTAAAAGTAAAAGGAAGGAATATAAAGTTGGTTTATTTGATCAAGGTTAAAATAGATATGTTGTTATTTCTGGCAACCCTTAATGCAGCCTTTTGCAGACACCAGGACTGAAATGATGATGCTTTATAGATTTGTTTATAGATAAGAGATGGGAATGGGATGAAGAGATCATTGGTTGTAAACTAAGAGGAGGTGAAAAGTTACTAAAATTGTTTATACTCGTGATGAAGGTTGGAAGTCACTTCTTTATATATTTCTTTTCTTTGTCTTTACCATTCTTCCTTTTCTCTATATTTTTCTTTTTCTTTGCACTTTTTATTTTCTTTCTACTCTTCTTTTAGTTTGTATTAGTTTTCACTATTGCAATTATAATCTTTAATAAAATTATTTTTTAAAGAGGTTACCAGCCAGTAGAGCCCCACTCATCTGTATTCTGCAGAAATTTGCTGCAGCTTGTGTCACAATGTGCACACCTGAAGTTGCACGCAAGGCCAACAAAGGACAGCTGATACATTTACCAAGTGGGAAGTAAAATTATTTTGAAATATATATTTTAGTAGACAGTTTCCACAAGGGAAAGAAATTTAGTCAGTAAATGAAGTAAAAGGCATATGTTTCAAGCACAACTCAGCAAAGAGGAAAATTACAAGATGGATCCATATGTATACAACCGTCACAAGATCCTGCAGCATATGATACTGTATGGACACAAAGACCCTTCTGCCCTAATAAGAATGCTCAGACTTAAAACACAATGAAACGAAGCTCAATAGTTCTTGCCATCCAAAGTTGAACCAATCTTCCAGAAGATAATAAACTAGAGATTACTTCTTCTCGCTTTTCTTTTCTTTCCAATTTATATATATATACACACTGATTTCAACCATAGATAGAAAGAACAGATCTTTGCCAAGAATTAGTTTGTTTATTCAGATAAAGAAGGTAACAATAAAAGTATGCAATCTGAACTTTATAACCAGTTATTGAATACAATGATTGCCTTAGAAGCAGATATTTTAAATATGAATATTTATTTAAAGACTTTAAAAAGTGTTTGATATTCGCTAGTTCTAGCTTTATTCTGGGAGGCAGTTTACCCTCCCCTTAATATGTAATGACATGGTGAAGATCTAATTATTTCAATGGGCCTTTCTAATCATCAAATTAGAGACAGTTTATCTTAATAAATATTCTTACTGGTCATCTGGAACTTCACAATTGTTCTTTACAGAAAGTACAATTCAAATAAAGGGTCCACATGACTCAGAGATTTGCTGCTAACCCTTCAAAAATCAAGAATATCTCTCCCATTATCAATCCTTTTGTTACAACAAGGTCAATAAGTTAAAGACTAACTTTGTAAGACCAACTCACTTCAATATTTTTTTAAATACAAGACAAGATCCAAACTATTTACTTCCTGAATTTGACATTTAGCATTTTTTTCCAAAAATTAACTGTGGGGGTTTTGTCCCCACAATTATGTAAGCTGCTAGCATAGCTATAAACTTGCAAATGTACAAAGGTCAAACAAGATTAAAGTCACATATAAATGTTTTGATGTAAGTATTATAAACAACAGGTCAGATTTTGAAAATCAATTTTTACACTCTTGGTAAGATAGGGTCTGTTACAGGAAAATAGAAAACAGTGATAGAACTCTTGCACATTTTTCTTCCATAAAGTACTGTGTATTTTTTAAAAAAAACAGCTTACCAGCAAAAGACATATGAATATTCCACTCAATACTTTGCTTGCAAATCTCTTACAGATTTTTAAAATCCATAGCATATTTTTATATGTATGATTAATATGAGGTTAAAAAAACACAGGGTTTGTTAGGAGAATAAGAAGTGCCACTGAATACCACTTCCTGGGAGGGCTGAGTGGGAAAAGACTGAATGCCTTCATAATCAGCTTGTGGGCCTTCCAGAAGTATGTTTAGCCACTGTGGGAAGCAGGATGTTACACCTCTGAAACCAGAAGTGCCATATAAACACAGTGACCAACATCATCATTTGATCTATTAACTCTCATGAATGTCTTCATCCCATTTAAAAGGCATCTAAGCTAGTAGCCATTACCACAACTTGTGGCAATGAAGTCTATAAATTAATTAGGCATTGTTTGATTCCCCTTGCTGCCAGGCCTATTTCTAATCAAATTAATTTGAAACAAAGAGCACGTCTGTTAGCATGTAAGATGGAAGTCCACGCTGTGCAGACAGGATGTGTGAAGGGCTGAAAGGGGGAGAACAGCCTCCTCCCAGCTCTGCTGATGGAAGCACTTCTATCAGTAGAAAGCCTTAATTGCATAAAAACTAACATCCTTTATTATATTGCATCCTCAGTTACCAGATGAACAATAGCAATTTGAGGAATATTCTTCCTATGTGTTCTTCCCCATTATACAAGTAGGACTATAACAACTCAGTGTCTGGCACTATGTCTGTTAGTGAAATTCTTATGTTTATTAGATGTGGCATTTGCTTTTCAAGTTGAGCTGGATTTTGAAGAAGCCTGTCATAAGGATCAAGCCTGGCCCATAAATTCACTATTACAAAGGCAAACCCAGTATCCAATGGAGGTGGTTCCCATTTACAGCATACCTAGAATAATGTTTATTGCAGACCTGACTAAAACACAAAGTCTATGCTAGAGAAAATTGTGCAGGAATTAAGTCCAAAGAATTTCCATTTGTGTGCTTTAGGCTATAATGGCATAGGGTAAATTCTGAAGGTACATGCATTTTTATGTCTAGCTTTGTTCTGTATATCAATACAGAATGCCTGGGAAACATACATGCTGCCTTAAGTACCAGGCTAGAAAAGAAGAATATGAATTTAATAAAATAAGCCCTCCTAAAATCAGTGGGACTTACTAACAAGTAAATATATGTGCAGGGAAAGCCATTTGGTGTATCTAATGCACCAAAATATAAAAAATTAATGTTTTATATCATTTAAAAAAGTAAGTAATTAAAAAAAAGATTTAACCTGAATTCATAAGCTTCCAGAGTTGATCTACCAAAGCTTCATTGCATAAAGGAGATTCCATGTTCTTGGTAAATGGTGGATTCTTTGTCAACATGTTTAATATTTTATGTCTAAAAGAGGACAAAAATCAACGTTTAATCCACACAAACTCTAACCTGCAGGTTTTTATTCTTGCATTTTCTCAAATTTTGAAAGTCCTTAAATTTAATATTACAGGGTCAAACTTGTCCTTTGTGCTCACAAAAACATAGGAAATCACATTCAGTGAATTTGCCTAGGCTTCTAAAAATGCATCAACAGACATTTTAGAGAGAAGTCCCAGGTCAGTAACGGTCAGTGGAACTAACAAAACAGAGAAACCAACAGGGAAAAGAGGCTACGTTGTTCAAATCTTGCCATTATTCAGGTAATCAGGGATACCGACTTGGGCCACTAACTCTCTAGCTTAAAATCAGTAGGCAAAGCATACAACAAATATATCATTTATAATCTCTGTCCCCAATTACAAACCAGAAACCAAGTAATATTTTCTTTAGTACCCATATAGAATGATGTCTTACTCTGCTCTAATACACTGGGAGTAGTGTGAATTTAAGAAAAAAAATTAAAATAAAGGAGAAAAACTAAAGAAAAAATTAAAGTAGGATCTGAGTACTACTGCTATAAGCTATATTCACACAACATGCCTGGGTTCACATAAGATGTGGAGTCTGGCGTCATACAAACTGATCAATATAATTTAGTCCAGCATGTTGTATGAACCTAGCCATAACCCAAGGATAATTTCCATGTCTTGAAAAACTAAGATGTCTTGCAAATTTTCACTGCTGAAAAATGGAACTATGGCTAATAGAGCACTATGTATGCTTCCCAAGGAAAGGAAACACAATAGTATAATGTATTTTCCAAAAAAAACAAAAAGGCAAAATCATTTGACATGTGTAACCCAAAACCATACTCTTTTAAAAGTTGGAGTTATAAATGGGTTATTGGAAAAGCAATTTTACATTTACTGTACTATTTACATATAAAGTAAATTGAAATTCTGCAACTTTGCCAAAAAGGCTAACCTGACATAGGGCACTGGATCATTCTGGACCATGTTTAGCAGCCACTGTAGTTCCTCATAACTTCGGTCAACTGTAAGGATAAAAGTATGTCCTGTTAAACAAGATGGTCGCTCTCACTCATCAGAAGTAATTAGAAAAATTTTCTAGAGGAAGAAGAAGGAATAAACTTGCAAAACAATTTTTACAAAACATCACAAAGCAGATGCATCATGAGGTGTCACAATTAAAACTTCAGACAGAGAGAAACGAAGTATGGTTTAGTTACTCGCACGCTCACATTCTTGCAGTTCCTCTTTTTGGTTGCACAGTTGAGAACACAGTACCTACTACAAATCAACTGCCTCCATGTAAAATCCTCTCAGCAAAATCAGCATTGTAACTGGGAGGATTCTTAAACAGTTTGGCAAAATTGTACCTAATCCCTCTTACTCCAGCAGGAAGCTGGAGTATCTTCTTTCCTAGATCAAAGCACAGTAGTTCTTAAATGGTGCTCCACTCTTCATGGACAGATTCTCTAAAACATTGGGGAAATTAGTGCTATCTAGCATGCCCTGTGTTTACATGCTACAATGGTAGCAAAGCGTCTCTAGCAAATAAGTCTGTGAAGAAAATATGCCATTTTCAAGACTTAGTTATCTTGCAATTATGATAAGATTCATTATTGGTATGGAAAAATGGAACAATGCCCGTTTATTCACTGAAGGAGAAAATAAAAGGATAAGAACCATAATGACGAGAGCCAGATATGTTCCCTGACTCCATTTATTTAAGTTCCCTGGCCACCCAGGGTCGCTGGGGAGTTGGGTGGCCTCAAAATTGAAGTAATGAATAACAGTGATTCCAGTAATTAAGAACAAACCAACATGCTATGATTCTGGCTTTGTTTCTTGATCGCTCTGAAATAATAAAAAGTAGATTGAGAATCACACCCATTCAGCATAAACATGTACCCATGCATTCACACAAAGTCTTCTACCCATCTTAGTGTATGGAGTTGGGAAAGTTTAAACCTCCTCATCTGAGAACCAAAGTAACTTTGAAAAGAGGCATTATGTTGATGATAGCCAGTGGAACGAGGGAGAGGCTACATTTTCTGAACCTACTACAGTGGTGCTTAGAAGTCTGTGAACCTTTTAAAATTTTCAATATTTCTGCATAAATATGATCTAAAACATGGTTACACAACAAGTATAATGTTTTTGACTCAGTTGTTTCATTGGGTTCTCTTTATCTAGTTTTAGGACATGTGGAGAACAGGTCATGTTTTAGGTCATATTTATGTAGAAATATTGAAAATTCAAAAGGGTTCACAAACTTTTAAGCACCGCTGTATGCCACTGTTTGGCAGGCTGGGAAGAGCATCATTGACCTGGGAGTGTTGGGAGAACCATTTAAGTCACAGACAAGATTACTGTTCTCACATCTGTAACAGCAGTGAAATTTATAAAGTTGCAGGAAGAGGCTATTTTCTCCACAGGCTGCCTGATGCTTGATAGTCTAGAGAATGGGATAAAGCAGGCGGCCTTCCCTGAACAAAATGGACTGCAGAGAGAGTTGCAAAACCCCTGAAGGGTCGGGAGGGGGCTGCCCCTGTGCTCTAAAATGTGATGCACTGTTAAAAGAGTAGGAAAGAAAACTGCTCTTTTAAATAAAATAAAATACTTTATTATAAAAAAAATACATTATCCTCCCCACCTTTTGTATAATCAACAACTGCCTCCAAAGCTGCTATTCGAATATCTATAAAGTGGCCATATTCTGCATAAGATTTAAAGACAGCAGGATCACTTGGAACGTGCCCATTCTTCTGCAGGATCCGAATTGCATTTAAGCAGCTGTGAAGGAAAGGTATGGGAGAAAAAGAAATCTGCTATAAAATCCAAATTTCTAGCCACTGGAAATAAAAAACATGTTTGATAGCATGACCAAAATAAATGGAAGAGTATCATAATTTCTGAATTATGCAGAATTCGTTACAGGTAGTCCTCAACTTATGACAGCAATTGGGACTGGGATTTCCATCGCTAAGCAATGCGATTATAAAGCATGACCGCATTGCTTAGCAATGGCAATCACTGCAATTCTGGTTACCATTGTTAACTGAATCCCACGGCTGTTAGGCAAGGCAACTTCCTGCCGGCTTTCCACAACCAAAGTCAGTGGGGAAGCTGGCAGGAAACTGCAAGTCCCAGGCTGGCAGGCAGGTAATTGGCTGCTGCTGGGTGGTGGAGGGAGTGAAGGGATGTGCAGGGAGGGTGCATGAGGGGGTGCATGAGAGGTGCAGTGCTGGTAGCTGGCACAGCACAAGCGCAGAAGGGCTGGGGAAGGGTGTGTGGGTGGGGGAGACTTACCCCGGTGACTTGCGACCTTCTCTGCCAGCTTCCCCATTGGCTTTCTGGGGAAGCCAGCAGGGAAGGTTGCAAATGGCGATCATGATTGCAGGGTCCTACAATTGGTTGCAAGTGCAAACCGGTTGCCAAGCACCCAGATCATGATCAGATGGCTGTAGGAGTGCTGAGACAGCCAGGACTCTGAGGACCAGTCATAACCAACATTCATTCAGTGCTGTCGTAACCTTGAATGGTCACTGAATGAATGGTTATAGATCGAAGATTATCTGTGGGTAATGTTTCTTCAAGTTGCCTCTAGTACAATCTTATAGAAGAGTGAAAGTAATAAAAACAAGAGTGTTCTTGACTTCTGAAACTTATTAAGAAATATTAATGTCATTTAATATTTTCACTGAGTTATCCAATACAGCATGAACCCATCTACAATAAGAAAAACCTTGCAAGTAAATATGGAGGTAATCTTATATTAAGAATCTCTAGCTCCTATGGCTTTTTCTTCCCTTTTCCCTTTGTGTCCCTCCTGCATGAGATTCCCCTCCTGCTAGTCCCCCACTTCAGTGATCTAGGCTTGTAAAGAGAATGCCCTGTGTCACTCACAGCATGGACTGGAATGTGTTTTACAGTTGTACAGACTTGCTACCTAAAACACCCTTAACTGACTGTCATGACTCCATAAACGGTAAACTTTAGCTTCTATCACATTATAAATAGAAAATAATGTTAAAGAACTACAAATGCTTTTGTTTATTAATGCTTACTGGTTACTTTTTTCTCAAGGCAGTTTTTTCTGAAAAGATTTTCTAGGCACCTATTAAATCTCTCCTTTGTCTCTTGTGCATCTACTAATAATAATCAGAACATTTTAAAAAGCAACTTGGTGCAAGATCTGACTGACTGTATCAGGATTAACTGCTCAGTAGTATAAAGTTAAGGGAAAAAAGAGGAAATTCATCTGACTGTTTTTCAGGCTTACATTTCCAGAAGAATCATAATATTTCTGTATCATACCTGACCGTAATTGTGTGTCTGTAACTGGGTAGCAGTTTTTCCATGTTTAAGAACCTGGTAATCTCTTCAAGAATAAGGCGCACATCAGGATTTAAATTATCTAAAGTTCGGGCTTCATTGTTCACACTGACTGCAGGAGTTACAGAGTTTGCCAGTGCATCAATCAATTCTGCACGGTAATAGTTGTCTGAAAACTAAAGTCAAAGACTGAAAGTTATTAAGATGCAGTGCAGAATATTACAAAGAAAAGCGTCTGCCAGCCACATTCCACTAAACTGCCTGCTCTATACACACAAAGAAACTACTTGCAGGGCTGAACCCAAAGAACTTCGATTAGCGTGGTCCAGAAGGCGGGCCTTCTCTGTTGTAGCCCCCGCCCTTTGGAACATCTTGCCCCCGAGGGTGAGACAGGCCCCCTCACTCCAGGCCTTTCGGAGGGATTTGAAGACCTGGCTTTGCCATCTGGCCTGGGGCAGGGAGGGAGGATATCAAAAATGGGGTTGGCTGGCCCCTTAGCAGTCTGGTGTGGCCTCTATCGGCCTCTTGGATTTTTTAGCCTTTTTATCTTTCTCTGTACTTTGGTTTTATAATCTTTTAATTATGTATTGCCGATTTTAGTTTGTTGTAAGCCGCCCAGAGTCCCCCGTTGTGGGGAGATGGGTGGGGACAAGTCAAATAAATAATAACAACAACAACAACATACATACTTGTTTTATATCCCACATCCCTGAAATCGGCTTACATACATATTAAGAATGCATGAAATAAAAAATCACAATGCCAACAGAATAAAATGCAACAGAACAGAGTTAAAAATACTAACATTAAATCATTTGAACCAGCAGGTACAAAATTAAAACAACCCCAAAGCTTTGCAAATAGGAAAGTCATCCCCTAAAGGATATAAAAAAGGAAGCCTCCTCCAAAAGAACATTCAACAGGCTCCACGTGTTGCATATTTTTTTTATTTTTTTATTTATTAAATTTGTATGCCGCCCATCTCCCCCAACAGGTGACTCTAGGTGGCTCGCAATTAAAACAAATCCACGAACAATTTAAAAAATAAATACACATTAATGAATTAAAATTGATTAATCAATTAAAAGGTCAAGCTATAAAGCAAACCCTATGCATAAAAACTAAAAACATTCAAGATGATGGGGGGGCAGAATCAATTACCCCACAAGCCACTTCCACTGGTGCGAGCCCTCATCTGGCCCCCAGGCCATCTGGCATAGCCAGGATTTCACACTCTTCCTGAAGGCCACGAGAGTGGGGGCACACCACACCTTGGGTGGTAGGTTGTTCCACAGAGCAGGGGCCATGGCAGAAAAGGCCCTCTTCCTAGATCCCACCAGTTGAAATTCCTTGACTGGTGCGGTCTGCAACATGCCCCTTCTGCTGGACCAAGTGAGGCGGGCTGATATAACAGGGGTGAGACGGCTCCTCAGATAACCTGGTCTTGTGCCATGAAGGGCTTTAAAGGTGATAACCAACACCTTGAATTGGACCTGGAAGCAAACCGGCAACCAATGCAGCTCGCGTAACAGTGGTGTTATATGGGCCCCCCAGGGGCATTCAGAATTGTCTGCGCCGCTGCATTCTGCACCAGCTGTACCTTCTGGATACTCTTCAAGGGTATATACATGCATATGCCTACCACCCTTCCAAATGCCTACTCAACTTCTCCAGAGATTTCTAACCTGGACAGTGCAGAACTTGTTTAAAATGTGAGCCAATCCTGAAGCTTGCCCACCCCTAAATAGTTCTGCTGAAGATCTGGATATTCCTGATGATATTCTTTATTTTGTATTTGAAACTTATGGTTCCCTATGTTCATGCCTTTGGCAATGCTCTGCTACCATAATCAAATACCAGGGACTTTCTTGAGGACTCCTTTCATTCTTCAACCAACCAAACCAAACCAATCTTGAATCCAGTCCCCAATTTTAATTCTTGTTGTGAAGTCTTTAAATATCCTTGATTTGGCCACCAAGTGCATTTTTTAGCCATGGAATCCAGTGTGGAAACTTCCTATCACGTAAATCTAAGAATCAAGTGGTTTGGCTCTCATACCCCTTACTTGTTATCTTTATCTTCTATCTGTCCTGCTCTAGTGTCTAGACTTTGATTCCAGATCTAGAATCTAGGAAAAGTTTTGTGTTTGTCAGTTTTCCCCAGTCTGGCTGCCCTCCAGATGTGCAGACTTCAGATGCTGGCTGGCTAAGGAATTTTGTGAATTGCTGTCCACGCATCTGGAAGGTGCTCCAGCTGAAAAAGACTGGAATAGGCTCTCCTTGCTAAGTTTTATTTCTTTAATCAGAATGTTTTGCACCAGGATTCCTAAACTATGCAATCTAAATGTAATTTGGGAAGATTAGCAGTTGCAGCCCTGCCCGGAGCAGGAAGATACCATAATGGTAACTCCTGGTCTACCTAGTTGGACTAGTGCAAAGCACAATGCAATCTACATAGGGCCACCTTTAAAGAACACTCAGCAACTGCAGCAACATAGCTGCTAACTGGCACTAGGCACCAAGAGCACATTACATCTGTGCTGTAGGTCCTGCACTGGTTGTCAATTTAAAGTGTAAATGGCCTTATTTCCTAATTGTTCATGGATACTTGGAAATTAAAGGGCCATTTATGGCCTTTTATTTCTGAACTTCGGCTGAATTTATTTCCCCTTCTAGATATATCTACTGTCCCATTTTCCTGAAGCACAACATTCAATCTACCCATGCATCTCACACCTGTGCAAAAGGTCCTTTTGTTCTTACATTCAATGTTACGTGTGTACAAAATCTGTGTGTGCATGTGTATATATTACACTGTAAATGACTGTCTCTTCCAATCAGATTCTGCCTATCTTGTATTTCATCCTGAAAGGAGGTACAGAACATCCCCAACTTATGCGAGATGAAGGGAACAGGGGCCCACTTGAGCTTCACATTATGAAGCTTACCCGCTGAGCTTTGTGGGCCCCCCAGTCTGCTAGACGTTTGTAAGACAGTTAAGATTACAGAATGCTGCCAAGCTCTTGGTCACTAATGCAAGTTATGGACTGCCTTTTTGACATTATCTATTTTTACGACATTGTGTTTTATTTATTGCATTTATATGAGTCTTTTCATTTGTTGGTGTTAGGGGATAGTTTTGATGTACTGTGGATAGGACGTATACACATTTTACCTCCTATAGGTGATGGTACCTCAAATATTCCATAAAAATATACATCCACCTGCCTTGTGGTTGTCCTTTACATATGAAAACAGTAGAGTCACGAAGAAAAAAGTCTGTTAGCTTAAACAGCTTCTTACCTTGTTTTTTCTATTGTCATTGTACTTGATCAGGTCTAAAATGAACATTAAAACCTCTTTAGGACACAGATTATGAACATCTCTCAGCAAGGCCATTGCCACTGGCATCGTCTGTGGGGAAAAAAACATGCAACCCTAATAATTAATTGTTTCAGTTCAAATTTTAATTAAATCATACTCAATTTCACCCTCCAACAGTAAGATTAATATCATACAAAATTCCCTAATAAAATGACTCCCAAGACACGCAGTCACAATTTTGAAGAAGTAGAGGCTCTCTATTCAATTGGATTTAAAAACCAATTTGCAGGATCAGATCAGAAGACTAACTACTTGGGTACACTATTTACAACAGTGTAAATAGCCAGGCAGATGGACTGCCATCTCCTAATAAACAAAACATTTCTGGAAACTGAAGTTTTGTATACATATTTTGGCTTATTTCTGGTATTTGTTCATTTCTATGGTGGCTATCACTAAATGAATTAACTCTACATGGTATGAAAATAGCCATATATCTCACCCATACATCCCAGATGATTAATACCAGGAAATGCTAAAGAACACTAACCAGGCAGTTAAGCAGTGGGGAGAATGTACCAAATTAATCAGGCACAAAAATGTTGGATATAAACCACAGGCAAGTTGTCCAAACATATCTAATAAAATTTATTTCTGCTTATCTTTGTGCAGACAATTTAACAAATCAATAGTTATCATTTTTAATTATCACTTTTCTGAAGCACATTTTGCTTTTCATTGCAAAGAAATGCCGTACCTTATGAAAATATCACACGCATCAAATAACAGCAACTATTTTTGTTTTTTCTCACACTATTCTAATCCAGCCTTGAACCAAGCTCTACTATGGAAAGCTGCTATGTTTAGAAAATCAACTAAGACGATAAATTACTTTTGTACCTTTTGCAGAAAGTAGCTCTGAAAGTTCATGAAGTTATTGGTTTTCACAATATTTGGGCAACTTTTACAACAGAACATTCGAGTGAAGAGAGACTTCATGGCTGGTGGTCCTGTCCATGTACTCACCATGAAATTTGCAATCTGTATAATTAGGAAGAAAAAAAGAAGCCACATTACTAACAGCGCTGCAGAGCTTGGTCTATTGCTACATCTCAGTGCCAATTTCTCTTTTCATCATATTTATTTCCAGCTTGTGCGGAAAAGGAAAAAAAAAAAAGAACATTTCTGTAAATGAATATTCCTAATTGTTTAAAAGGTAGAGCCTTTCAATCAGCATTTTTCATACCTTCCTACTTTCACATTTGCCCACTAAATAACTCCTATGTATCTGAGATGGAATCCCTGCAATGTGGGGGTGAGGAAGGGTGGGGGGGTTGTGCCGTAAGCTAAAGCATCGATGCATGCAAAAGCTTTTGCATTTATGTATACAATCAGTAAGGATGAAGTAGCCCAAAATTTATCCGATATGACATGGCTTGACACAGCAAAAAAATATCGAGCAACATTTGTCAGGCAGCTTCTCTGTCATTTCCAATATTGTCATTGAGTAACTCCTGGGGTTTGAACATGATTTGTAAACCAAATCTATAAATAAATATGCTACCTGAAGCACAGATAGTTTCTCACCACTATAACGTATTAAATACATTGTAACCTCAGTGGATACTTTAAATTCAGTCAATGAAAGAGTTTTTACCTATAGGTCATGTGTAACTAATTATTTTCCACAATCAATCTTGGTTTTAATTATTTTCCTCCCATCGATGTTTCAGAAATTCCCCTCCCCCTTAAAAAAGCCACACATTCAATCTTTAAAGAAGATTGAAAAGAAGCTAGTCATGGAAGAGGCATCAGCATTACTGATTTCCTCAACTTATCCTGCCAATAACCTCAATGAAGATTTCAACCATGCCTCCGCCACCCGGGGAGTACAAGATCACCCACGGAGAAAGACAATTCAGAATTCAGAATCTTGCCAAGTGTTGAGTTCCAGTTGGAAAACAGACATGGCAGTAAAGCAAAGTTAACAGCTGATCTATTTGCCCTGCATTCTGAGTTAAGACAACTATTTTACTGGCTAGTAAAGGACTGAAATCTACCCCATTTGTGAACACAGTACAGAAGGCAAAAGAACACTTTTCTTAAGTAAAACCTCCCCCCAAAAAAGGTAGCAAAGTAGTCCTCTTTTACCTAATGGCTAGACGGAGGTCACAGCCTGAGAGCTGTGTTCAAGTGCTTTCCTCCAGTCGGTCGGCCAGCAGAAAAGTGTGCCAAGGCAAACTTCACTGTCGATCCCTATTCTACCCTAATAGTACAACAGACAGTGGTGTTATCCTTAGTGTTTTAATGCAGGACAAGAGATGGGTGGATTCCCTTGGCTTTGCTACCTTTCCAACTGGTTATCCTTCACCAGTGGTAAAAATTACTACTGATTTGTCTCCTTAATGTATGGTGGAGCTTTAGGCTAATGCTTCTAAGAGAGCACTAAACCCATGTCCCTAAATAGGCATGGAGGAGGAGCGTGGGGCAGCATGAAAGCAATCAGTAAACAGTGCCATCCTTGGGTGACAATGCAAGGCTATGGCAGTGCTGGCAATGAGTGCTGTGGCTAGTAGCCAACAGAGCAAACAAGAATGGTACCCAGAGGTGTCTCCAGGGAGGGGAGTCAAAAAAGTGAAGATGGCAGCTGTGGGATTGTGGCTGCCATCTTGATTTGGTTTTGACCCTGTGGATATCCGTGATGGCCCTGCTCATCAAAGTAAAACAAAAACAAAAAACAAAAAGTACTGGCACATGAAAGAAAAATTCTGCAGTAAAATCAACCCTGACAGTGACCAATGGTTCCAAAAGTGTTAATACCAAAGGAACTTGCTAACAGAGGCCACATTAGGGGATGACATCCTATTTATGGAAATAGTATCCTATGCATTTGTTGTAAAGGGAGAGCTAGAGGTTCCAACCCTGTCTGGCAGTGAAGCTCATTCAGAAAATTTGGGCAAGTTTACACTCTTGTTCTTTTACTGTAGTATTGTGCAATCCATGTGACTTTCTCCAAGTGCCTCATCTTTCCTGTTTAGGCAAGTGGCTACCCTCACCCTTAGCCAGAGTTGTTTCAGAGATAGCAAGCAAATTGTTCACTACCCTTTCCAAGCATATTTGTTAGTCTGGGGTATTTCTGAGCTTTGTGTTACTTTCAGCCCACCCCACTTCATCCACCTGTTGTGAGGATGAAATGGGGAGTACCGCAAACCATTTAAATCAGCTGTTGCAGCTAAAAGCAGTGTGGGATAGTGAACATTTTCAAACAGCACCCATATAAATTCTTAAAATATTTTTATTTTCACTTTGAGCTATGCTGCTAAATACTATGAGATACTTTGCTCAAGCTTTAAAGTTCAACTTTATACCTCATACTATAAACTTTTTTCCTGCTAGCCAGAAATACTGATTCTAAATCACCAGATATCTAGTATTATTTTTTCTTCTTTTTAAAACAATTAACCTACATGGAAAAAAGACCAAATTATTCAGGTTGACATGAACATTTTACAATCACTCAGGGACAAAGGTATTTCTGATAAATTGGAGCGATGTGCATTCCAACCATCTGTCAAAATATCAAATGAACACCCATTTTCTTTAATCCTAAGGATTACTGAAATAGAAATGTGTTTGCCTGTGACCTTACTTTCAACAACTATCATGAAAATTACTATGACCCTTTTTTCAAGATAGGTTTATAAACACTTGCTAAATATTTCCATATACCTGGATGCATAGACAATTCTGAAGGTGAGGCAAAATTTTACTTTGTATTAAACTGCTAATAATTAAAATATATAAAAGTATGTAAACTCTGCACTGCAGCTTTGTAACAATAAAATACAAGTTTCTATTTCTCAGATAGTTGATCATCATAAATTGTTATCATTCAGAGAAATACTTCAGAGGTGCCCAAGAACTGCCATACCTCTTAATATGACAGGAATTTTCTTCCATTAGAAAACAGATGACCATCTTTGTTACTCATTCCTTTCATGCTATATAACCTTCTGAAATACCTACATGGTTAAAAAAGTTCTGCAATGGCACAGAGGGTAGGTTTAAGGAAAACACATTCAGAAACGTGCTAAGAATCCAATCAGCTGTTCAGGACTTTGGATTGAGGGTAACAATATTATGTATAATTTTAGTCTGTTTATAACTATGATGAAAGATATTAAGTCAAGGGACTCTAAAAGAACTTGTACACTACCCACAACTCTTGAAATTTCATACTATTCTTTATTTATAGAAAGGAAAGAAAAAAGAATAAATTTAACTTTTCCAACCTCAAAAGACCACAGCCATACGTTGCACATTTTTCTGGTCTTGACAATGAAATCAAACAATACAAGGCTAAAATAGATTCACTGATTATTATGTGCAAAATTCTGTGATCTGGCCAGATTCTGGACAGGCTCCATATAAAGAGATAAGATGAGCTACAGAATATCATAGTAACATGATGTTACCAAGATAAATAAAAATACAGGAGATCATGAAATGTGTGTGAACATGTTGCAAGCACCTTTTAAACTAACCATTTAAAATTTAATTTTTTTCCCAAACTTTAAAAATTAAGAACAGTTGAAATCTCACAAAAACTATGTATGAGAATATACAAATTTTCTCTAATTTCTCTCTCACAAGATTTGGACATTCCTTTTTTTATTTTGACAGTAAGCTGATGCCATCTAGTGGCATCTGAGTACAAAAGTACCCATGGACCCTACAGTAGAAAACCCTGATCTATGGTTTCAAAGTGATGAGAGATGGACAAAAACTCTGTTCCCAGTTTGCTACAGGTACATCACACCTCACCTTTAGCAGTTGCTCAGACTTACCGAACCTGCATTAACAGGTTCAGACTTACAGAACCTGCATTAACAGATTTGACAGAACTCCCTAGCCACTTCTCACCTTTGCAAGACAGAAGCAAGCCATTATCCTCACTCGGTAGAAACACTGCTCTTGTTCGAGAATATCAGTCAGTGCAAGCCGTGATGCTGGAGTGGGGAACTTCTGAAGAGCCAAAATGGATTCCTCCTGTGCAACCACATCTCTCTCATAGCGGAGTTGGTACTGCCACATGAAGTCAGCCTGTTCAAATTCTACCTTCCTTAAAACAGACATATCTGGATCTATTCTTATCCATAGTAAAGGGGAATCAGCACTGAAAGAAGATGATCAAAACTTAGGACAGGGCAGCAAACTAATTTAATAGCACTATTTCTTTTCTTCTTGCTAAAAGTGGCATCTCTGATATTTTCAGTATGAAAATTGGTAGCACATTCAGGATAGTGAACTCTGTGCTTAATAAATGTTTATCTGGAAGGCAATTTTGAGTACAAATAACACCGCAACCTATATGCCTGAAAATAATCTTAAGGAAACATAACAGAAAATTCGGTATTGCCTCATTCCAGTTCCTACCAATTCCCTTGGGGTCTTATCTCGCGTCAAATTTTACAATGTAAGCTCTCTGGAGGGTTACAAAGAAACCCCTCATCCTGCACAATATAAACAAAGTTATAACGACCTACACAAATTTGGAGGCTGTAATAATTCAAGTATACAGCGGTACCTCGGGTTACGAATTTAATCCGTTCCATGACTCTGGTCGCAACCCGATTTGTTCGCAACCCGAAGCAAATTTTCCCATAAGGTTCAATGTAATTACCGTTAATCCGTTCCGGCGTCTGTGGACCACGCGTCAAGGGTGGAAAAATGGCTGCGGACCACGTGGCACGGGCGGAAAAATGGCCACGGACCACATGGCACGGGCGGAAAATGGCCGCGGACCACGTGGCACGGGCGGAAAATGGCCGCGGACCACGTGGCACAGTGGAAAATGGCCGCGGATCCGGTTCGTACCCCGAGGCGGAGTTCGCAAACCGAGGTAAATTTTTGCGGCCGGAGCTGGTCGTAACCCGAAAAGTTCGTAAGCAGAGGCGTTCGTAACCCGAGGTACCACTGTATTATGATCTGGCAACTGAGAAACATCTCATGACTTACAAATCTTTCTTCCTCTTTCTCAGAAGAAAATTTCTTCTTTACATTCTTGTTTTCCAGTACCCATAGATTGCCATGACATCTGAACTAACAAGGTACAATTTGACTCTTACCTTTTAAATCATGATTTAAAAATCCACTTAAAATGCTGTTTCGTTCACTGTTAATTACAACTTGCTAATTCCAGCGTCATACAAAATATAGTTAATAAAAAGCAGTGCCAGATTATGCACAACACTAAACTGTGATTTTAAAAATATTACTTTGCAATTTCTCTCTCTCTGCAAAACAGTACTTTTAGAGTATTCATTTTATAAAGTAGGAAAGTTATAAATTTAATATATTTCACATGGCTGCTTCAACCTCTTTATACTCCAAGTAAGAAGGAATGGAAGAACAGGCCTGTTACCTGCCACTAATCTGTTATTATGGGAAGATGTTTAGTGAGAGACAATTATTTCATGCAGCCTAACAAAATTTATCGGAGTTCCTACATATTTCGAGCACTTCAATGTTTACTTATATAAGCTATTAAGCAAACTGTTATAAAGCAGTTCCTGGCCCTCCAAACTACAGAATATCCCCAAAGCCTCTGTTCTGTACTTTGAACACTCCCTCCAGTCCAGAGGTGAAAGAATGCAGAACCAGGGGAAGGAAAGGTCTCCTGCACAAATGATTAGTACTTCCTGTTTTATGATATTTGGACAAATATTGGGTTACATATTTGAAAATACTGTATGTGGAAGATTTAAAAAAATCCTGTGACTTTCATAAATTTACTTACTCCATGGCAGAAAGATCCATGTCCACCTCCTCTCCATTCATCAAAGGAATTTTTTTCTTCTTATTGCTGTATATAAAAACCAGCAAGAGATGCATACTGAAATCATATTTCTGTCTTTTTCTTTTGTTTAAAAAAAATTAAATCATGGTTACAAAAGCAGAACAGCTTATGATTAGGTTGTCAATCAAACATATTTTGATTGATAGCATCCTGACATATTTTTGCTGATTCTTATTTCTGTGGCAATTGTTTTTTCTTGAGCCTACCTCCTTGTATAGCTGCCATTTCTTGCAATTGCTTTAATTGGGCTGCAAATTGTTCATACTGTCTGGATACCCAGAATACTGTTTTTTTTTAACCTTTTTATCCCTGAAAGTGAGACACAAGTGTATACTAGTGACCACCACCTTCTTTCAACTAAGGTTTTTGCATTACATGGCAGAGTTGATTGTATCTATGATGGAGCAATGTCAGAAGACCCAGATCAAACGGGAGACATCAATGCTGTGTTAACCAATTCTGCAAAACAATGTTAGTATTTGGAAGAGTCAAGGTATGAGTCCCTCACATGCAGGCTAGGGTTTTCACGTTGCCATGTTGATAGTGGACAATGTAGCACTGCCATAATTCTGAGATTTTTGATATAACACATTTAATAATATCAACATAATTAAAAACAAGATATGGCAGTCACTTCAGATATACATTTCATAAGGACATTCCATTGGTGGTATAAACCCTACCGTCTGCTCTTTGAATGACAGGGTATGTCATGTTTAAGGCTGTTTTCTTCTATTTGAAGCGTGTGGTTGAAAGATCCATCCAGCTCTTGAACTGTCACTTTTAGCGGACCCTTGGAAAAGATGTATGGTTACCAAGTAAAGTATCAGCAGTCATAATGATCTATGACAGCCCGAATTGCATTTCCACTGATACCCTCTTAACCTTCACAGGGGAGGCCGAAGAAACTGACTTGACCACTGTCAGTGTGCTTTAAAGATAAGCAGCGGTTTCAACTTGAACATATTTACTGCACAAAATTGAATCCTGTATTTAATATATTTGCTCTCTGTCAGCTATTTCTTGCTGAAAAAACTTCAGTGTAATCCTACTGCCCTACTATTTTATATATTAAAAAGCAGGCTTTTAACTTGGATATTTTTGCCATTCAAAGCATAAATACAGAGGCTAGAAGTGAAATGAATTCAGCATTCACACCTTAACTTTATTTAAGTATTAACCAAGGTTTAGTTGAAGGTAACAGCATATAACAGAAAGGATTATATAAAACATGGATAAAATTCAACATAATATAAGCAGAATTCCACTCATGCAAAGAAACATTCAATTCCCTTTTGTCTCTTGTTCCCTATGAATTCCTCTCATCTGCTCTGGAGGACAGGTAGTTCTGGCTTATGTCCATTCATTCAGCAACTGTTCAAAGTTATGGTGATGCTGAAAAAATGGACATACGACCAATCCTCAAAGTTCTGGCCATCACAGCGAGCCACGGTCACATGATCGCTGTTTGTGATCTTCCCTGCCAGCTTCCCACAAGCAAAGTCAATGGGGAAGCCAGCAAGGTAGGTCACAAGTCACTTCAGTAAGTCACTCCTGCCGCTTTTTCTCCCACCTGCAGCACCCCCCCATGGGTCCTCCCAAGGCCTCCCCCACCATCTCCCATCACCCTGTGGCACCCCCCCCCACTCCTTGCCTGGGATTCCTCCTTCTTCCTGCTTAATGACCCACGTCATGGGATTACACTGGCAACTGGGACTGCTGGGATTGTTGTTGCTAAGCGATGCAGTCCCGTGACATACTTTACGACCGCTTCACTTAGTGATGACAATCCCAGTCTCAATTGCCATCATAACCCCAGGACTACTTGTATCCTTGACCCTGGAGCATATTTGGAGTGGTGCTATAGAGACTAAAGTGAAAATATTCCACAGGTGGACAGAAAGAAAGGATACAGCCTTAGAACTCAATGAATGAAAATAATACTCAATTTGCATTGAAGAGATATGAAAAAAGTGTTTAAAATGAGTGGGGGCCATTAATTCTGCAAATAGGGTTTAGGCTAATAAAACAGCCACTTAATTCAATGGTAGTAACTTAACCCAAAAGGAACTGTAATGCAATATTTAACAATTTTAACAGATTTCAGGAAAAGATTGAAAAAAGTAAACTTACCACATATTTCTGCGTCCCAGGAGAGGTATAGTCTTGCTTTATTTCTAACTCGAGTACATTTCGTTTTCTATTAAATGCAAAACTGCCATAAAATTTGACCACACTGCTTTGATCTCTGCCAAACTTAATAGGATAAAAACTGATACTTTATATTTCTCAAGCTTATAGACTTAACTGCAATGCACAAGTTTCATTTATTTAGAATTTGGAAAAACTGTGCCTTCTCTGATGAATATGTCAATAATCCCAAATTGTTAAAAGTCACTTTGCATGCAGACATCTTTGTATTTCAAACACTTATCTTGCTCTTGAAATTTGAATAAAAACAGTCCAAATGTAGATTAATAAAGGAAAGTTAGTTACATGTATAGGTACTCCTTGGTTAACAGCAGCAATTGGGACTAGAATGTACGTTGCTAAACGTTGCAAATCACAATCACGTGTCACTGAGCACTCAGATCACAATCACGGGACTGTGGGGACCCCACAGCAACAGCTGTAACGGCTGTATGAGGACTGTTCATAAGTACCACTCATTTAGCACCATTGTAAGTTTGAATAGTCGCTGAACGAGTGGTTGTTAAGTGAAGACCACCTATAGTTACATGTAACATTTTTTGACTGCAGATCTTCACATGTGGCGAGTCTTCCTCTCCACCTCTGCCCCACAGAATAAAATACTTCAAATCTGCCCTAGATAATTCTTAAATATTCTAGAATAGACTTTAAATGAAATCAGTTTCTTTTTAGGTTGCTGATGGAAGCATTCCATTAACAGAAAAGTTGCAGCTGGCTGCAAATCATAAAAAATCAAGCAATTAGTGGAAAAAACAAATTGGGGAACTGGCTCATTGTATCATTTTGCAAATTTCATTATATTTTGGAGAACTCCCAGGGTGTTTGGAAAATTAGGCTTGATTAAGAATAATGGGTTAATGAATGACAATCTTTGCTGACTGCAGATAATATACTTGTAAAACAAACTAAACTGAATTTGCTTCTATTTGTGAATCTCCTTCATGTGTTAGATTTTTAACTGTTTTTGAAACAACAGTTTAGGATAAGCAAAGCACACTTTTAAAAGAGAAGCATACACTTTCCTTATTGACGGAATTACCATTTTCAGAATTCTTTTATCCACCATATACGGCTTCAAGAAATGGCAAATCAAGGTACACTATACTTTTGGTATAGAAGAATATACTTCTATACATGATGAAGATGTGAACAGTGTATGAAATTCACTGTCCAGAATAATCTTCCATGATTAATGCCTTCCAGATGTTTTAGATTCCACCTCCTATCAACCCCAAATACAGATCACTTTTACACTCTCTCCTCATTTAGCAACTGCAATTCATCCCAGTGACTTTGTTGTTAAGCAAAACAGTTGTTAAGCAAACACGTGACTGACAGAGAAAGACACTGCGAAGATTGCTGGTTGCTGCTCTTTCTTTCAGATAAAGTTCTCCCATGCAGCTACACCAGTGTTCCTCTCACTCTAGTGTGCATTGTTGTCAGGTGCAGAAATTTGGTTGTAAACGCGCACATCGGTTGGAAAATGATTTTTTTACTACTATTTACTACTGTTTATTACTGTTGTTATCAATGGTAATTGGGACCGGGAACTCAGTCTCTAAAGACGCAATCATAAAGCACGTCACATGACCGCGCCGACTTATGACAGTAGTTCCAGTTGTCAGGCAAATCCCTTTGTTAGGGGTGATATCACAATTGTCATTTGTGATCTCCTATCAGCTTCCCTGTTGCCTTTGCTTGTTGGAAGCCAGCAGTGAAGGTCACAAATGGCAACCACACGACCACCTGCGATCATTATAATTGCGAGCTGGTTGCTAAGCACCCGAACAGCAATCACATGACCACAGGGGCACTGCAACGGCTGCAACTTCAAGGACCTGTCGTAAGTCTCCTCATCCAGCACCATCATAACTTTGAACGATTGCTGAATGGTTGTAAACTGAGGACTACCTGGATTTGTGAATGGTCGCTAACTGAAGTAGTTGCTAAACGAGGAGTGGCTGCACTGAGATTGGCAGAAATCTGCATCTTAATTATCAAGGACACTACATTAGTGAAAACTATCTGTGGAAGCAAATCTGTTCTATTTACTTTTGTGAACGTCATTCTATCCACAAGGTAATATCCCCAAACTAACAGATTAAACTGCCAAGTAGATTTGCGAGTTTCAAGATTTGCACCAAACATTCCTTGTCATTAACTCACAGAGTGATTTAAATTACTAGGATGCATTGTCACAACTGTTTTGGTGTTATGGTTATGTTTTTACAATTCAAACCTGAGAATCCATTTACCTGTGGTATTTTCATTAATCTGAAATGAAGATTTACAAGAATTCTTGGGTAGCATTCCTTGAATTCTATTAGAGTTCCTGTCTGTTTTTTGAAGGGCCGTATTCCTTCCCACTACTATAAAACATTTAAATATTAAACAAAACCACCACCAAAATGGGACTGCTCATTACAAAAGAAGGTAACAGTTTGAACAAAGTTGTCAAAGATTGTTTTTCATACCTTAACCCATTCGTTTAGTTGGCCCTAAACAGCTGCTTTTCATCTTCATGTAAGTAGCCCAAAGCACAATAGAAAAGGATACACCCATTGCTTAATTAAAGGTTGAATGTCTTTGCCAGACACATTGGAGATGGATTTCAAAAACCCAGATGTAGAAACCAGCATCTGACTCCACATATGAGATTGGAACTTCTGGGAAGAAGCTGTGCTCGCTAGACTCAACAATTTGTTGAAAACCTATGATGAAATTAAGCCAGATTCATAAATTGGTCAGATTCATAAATATAAAGTGATTCTTAAATTCTTGAGAAATGCAAACGACAATAACATAATTGTACACCTTTAAAAAAAGGAATGTTCAAGGAAGTTCTGAGGACTGCAAATCACACTTGACCTTTGAACACAGAACCAGACTAAAAACATTTGATTTGATTTAATTAAAAACAATTAGCAAGATCATTTCTCCTACACTTAATCACTTCTGCCTTCTGTCACTTAAAAAATAAACATCAGCAGTAAAAGTTGGAGGAATTTTGGTTTTGTTCCTTTGTATTGTACCTCTGATAAGAAACAAGATTAGTATTGCTTTTAAACATTTTACAGAGAACAAAGAGAAGCAGAGAACATCAGAAAGACCAAGTTTAAATATTTCATTAAAACAAAAGTTGATTTACTTTTTGAACTAAGCGTATCATGTGAATTCAGCTATTGTACTATTGTGTTAAACTATATTGTATGGCCTAGTGTTGTGAAAATACAGCCAATTATAGTTTATTGAACTCAGAGTTTAATAAGTCCTGGCTCAATATACAAATTAAATCAATTAAATCAAAACTTCAAACCACATCTATTGCATATAACCTCATTACTCCTACAACAATCTTGACATGAAGACATTTCTGAAAACTGATTAGTGCCAAAATACACTGTTTGCAAATCAAACATAAACAGTGTCTTGCTGGATCAGCCTAATGTCAATGTTCCAGCAGCAGCTAACTTTCTGACTATGAGAACACACAAGAGAGCCTTCCCTGGCTGTATTTCCCAATTTCTCATATTTAGATTAACACAGCCTATATTCCAGAATTCCTTTTAGTACATCACTGTTAATACACTCAGTATCCAATACAAAGTAAGAAAGAAACATGCTTCTAAAAGCCTTAAGTTTATTGTTAATTGTTTCCATGGGAAAACACTCAGAACTGATTCAGTTGCTTACATCAATGAGTGCAACAGTTTTGCGAGAAGAGATCTGATTCCATAGTATGTTATTGTAGACCAAAAGAGAAAATCTGGATGTGGGTACAAGACAACTCAAAATGCAAGGGACAGTTAAAGGGCCAGCCATGTAAAGAGGTGTTCATACTACTAAGACTCAGAGAATGATGTCAAGGCAACATGATGCAGTTGCTTTGCTAACAACCTATTTCATCTGTAAGAAATATAACAAATATTCAAACAAATGTCAATATAGCAAATATTGTTCAGGATTTCTCTTTAAGATTTCTCCTAACCAAACATTATAAAATAACAACATATTGTTTTCCCACAGTCTGTTCCTAAAGACAATTCTCATTCATTTGTCTGGATTACAGTTACAATGTTTAAGTTTAATGTAATTTTTTACCATTTAAATATGTATATGACTGCAGAAATCTTAGACAACATCATCTGTGGTTACAAGTTAACCATTTGTCTTAGCCAGCTTTGTTATCCGACTTCAAACCCTGGTTACAAGTCTTTAAACAAAGAATCTCAAAGTTTCTCAAGTTGAAGTTAACTTTTCATAATCTCTCAGCATTAATGAAGAGTATATGTTTATGTAGAATGGAAACAATTTCTTTATTCATGATCTATGTTTTATTTTATAAATTATATCTAAGGAACTGAAATCAATCATTTTTAACAAGTATTAAGTAAAAAAGAAACACTAATTAAAAAAAATCAAATATATTTCAATAGATGATCCAAATACTTACTTGTAACATAAATTCCATGCTTATTCTGTTTTCTATTAGTCTCATAACTAGGTGGGCTTTGCATTGAAACATGGTGTAATATTCCCAGGACAATGTGTGAGGATGTTTTATAGAAAAATGTAAATGTGATGCAGGGCTGGAAAATTAAAGCAAGATAATTTTTCATTCATGGTATATTTTATATGAAAAACGTACTGCAGCTGAGACTGCAATAGAAATAAAAAAGGCAGATGGGATTCTACTAATTCATGAATTACACAGTATTAACCATAAACATCTATAACATTAAAAACAGAATTCATGTTATTGCAAACTTTATTCATTTCTGAAGAACTTCTAAGGTAAGGGTGGGATGTAAAATTAAAACCAAAGTAATAAATGAAACATTCACCTCTGTTTCGAAAAAACAGTGATGTGCTTTTACCTGAATATTAGTAACATAGTGATTCTATGAATGGTTACAAAAAGAAGTACATTGGTGTTCCTCTTTATCATCATGCTAAGAAATAATGGCTATTCCACAATTCATCCCTGAGTATGTGAATTTTATAGAAGGTAACTTCTGGAAAAAGTATTCTACTCAAGAAGACAGGAATCGTTAAGATTATTGTTTAAAATCATTTTAGAGATACCAATCATATTGCTGACCTTTACAGCAGGATATAAACTAGAGAACTGCAAAATGCTTAACACAGCAAGCTAGTGGTAAACAAGCAGAACAAAAAACACCAAAGATATAATGTAGACCAAATGTATAAGTAGCCTTTAAGTATATTAAAGGACATCAACTATTTCCACACGGGTAACTGTGTTAGTATTTTTCAGCTAAAACATGAAGTGTCTTGTGGAACCATAAAGATTAACAAAGTTATTACAGAATAAGCTTTTATGGATCAAAAGCTATCTACATCTAAATTAAACTATAATCCAAGAAAACTTATACAAAAACTTTGTCTTAAGTATTACAAGACCTTTTTACTTACTATAAAACATGTGCAACTTTCCCCTTATGCTTTAACTAATAAAATAATATTAATATTTTATGAAATAAACCAAATGTTATTTTCATTTCTCCAGTGAACCTATTGGTTTTCACTGAAACATTTTTTGAACATATATTCAGTTAATACACATATTCATTTCACACACACACATATATATGTATATACATATATATATACACACACACACGTGTATATGTGTGTGTGTGTGTGTGTGTATACAAACACACAAACAGGGATAATATTTGCCAAATGTGTCCTTCACAGGACTATCAAACAGAAATAATTTAAACCTTAGGCCCAATTTCTCATTACTTTTCTAACAGGCATATATTAATTGCCCTGTAACTCTATCCGGATAATATTTGCCAAATGTGTCCTTCACAGGACTATCAAACAGAAATAATTTAAGCCTTAGGCCCAATTTCTCATTACTTTTCAAACAGGCATATATTAATTGCCCTGTAACTCTATCCATTGCTTACTAAACATACTTGTCTTTTTCCTTCCCTCCACCAAAGATTGGATGCAGTAAGACACCACCAGTCTTTAATTCATACGCCACTATTTTGTCTAGTTCCTGAAATGCAAAACATTATATTGTGAGCATGTACTTAATTAAAAAGAGCAGACTAGTTATAGATAAAACCTTAGCTAATGCCACAACATGCACATCAAGGCATATAAGAATGAAAAGCATATTCTTTCAGCCTAGTGATCTTTTTCTTACATATGTACTCACCCCAGCGAGGTTGGGAATTTGAATCACAAGCACATTCTTATTTCAAACCACATCCCACTGTTCCACTAACAGCTGTATTCTATAATGATTTGTAATCTGGTTTTCACATCCTGGGGTTTCTCAGAAGCCTATCAAGATGACTTAATTCAGAGGTCCACAATGGAATACAGTTGCCTAGAAATGGCTGCTTATCTAACCCTACTATTGATGGCAAAGATAATGGGATAAATTGCCAGAGAAAATTTTGGGGATGGATGAGGAAGGATTAATTTGGCTCACACTTTAATTAGAACTAACCGAGTTTGCCCTTCCCCAACAAATACATGAACCAGAACACAATCACATTCTAATTTCTCTGAATGTTACAATACAGTTTACTCATTAAATATATGTACACACATGCATTAAAAAGATAAAGTTCTTTTGAGCTGAGTTGACTTGGTGACATCATAGACATATCAACATAATTTATTGGCTACAGTAATAAAAAGGTTCAATACTGGGAATAAAAATGTACAATGTCTTCTTCTGGGAAGTTTCTTGACTTTCCAGCCTAGTTTACAGCCCTGGTAATCTCTTCAGGTCTCCTATTCAAGTACTGACTAGAACCAAAGTTCAAAAAAGGTCAGTCAGATACAACAACTACCAGGAAACCAAAATACATACCCTAATAGTAATTACTGTAGAAGAGCCAGTTTCATGTAGTGTTCTAGGCACCAGGCTAAATACTGTGATATTGTGAGTTCCAGTCCTGCCTTAGGCACGAAGCCAGCTGGGTGACTTTGGGGCAATCACTCACCCTCAGCCAAAGGAAGAAAACCACTTCCAAAAACATTGTCAAGAAAATGCAGTCACCAAGAGTCAAGACTGACTCAAAGTTCCCTCCACCCAAGAAAATGAATACAAACGTTCATACAAACATTTTACCAAAACATTCCTAAACTGTTAAGAAAATAGAAGAAAATTCTGCTTCAAATTGCAGGAAAAAAAATCTGCTTTAAACTGTAGAAAATGAAGATATACATAGCCCCATCATTGCTACCCCCCACCTCCCCACACTTCCTTGCTAGGTGTCTTGTTCCTAATATTCAGAGTGAATTGTTACTTGGAACTACAGTATTTTGGTTTCCCCAACCAGGGTGTTCACCAGATGTATGGGTCTCCAAACATCTGAAAATCTTCCAGATCAGGAATGGTTGAATTAGACAAAAACATTTTATTGGTAGAGAAGTACAGTATTCTCTAAAACATGAGCCCATTTCTGACTCAGACAGTAAACCAGTTTTGGTTATGCTACTACTGACAGCAGGAGGGAGCTCACATAACTGAACACTCCTCTTTAAATACAAATTCCCTCCACATCAAGTATTAAAAAATCAAAGAGAAGGCTAATATAGAATCGTTCTTCCTAACATTCTAAGCAGCTATCTTGTCACAATCAAAATCACACTAAGCACTTTTCAAGTTCTCAGAGACTTGTGGATTTTTCTGTACTGTGATTTATTAACACTTAACTAATACTTAGTTGGTCATGCTAAGTAGGCACCCCAACACAATAAAATGCTGTATCAAAATGTATACTTAGATTACATTAATATTTCAGAAAGCTGTTTATTTGATTCATGGACTACCCAGGCCTTTAATCCACATTGTTTTACAGAATAGTTCCAAAATGGCACATACATGTTATTTGGATCTTGGTTTATGTCCCTCTAATTTGTGGGGGACTTTGCTTTAAATATATGAAGAGCACCAACAGCTTTGTTGAACTTATCCTCTGAAGATTTAGAGATGTTTCCAAAAGTGCTATCCATCTGGATGTATTACCTCCTTAATCCAGTGACGATATTCATTAACACCAAATGTTTTCTTCATCCAAAGTCCATAAATATAGCCAGAGATTCCCTTTAATACCCATTCATCTGACCTGTAAGCAAAAAAGAGAAATATAACATCTCTCGATTCACAGAGTAGCCTAAAATCAGACAGCTCCTATCTGATACTTCCCTAGTAGAAATATTTTCACAGCTGATACAACATTGGATGTCTAAGTAACCAAAAGACAGATGATCTCTCAGTTGAGGTATATGTCCTCAAGCAGTACCTAGGAGAATCACAAAGCTACTGAAAAACTTGGCAACTGAAAATTGTTCTGTTTCTGAAGAGCAGCCAAAGTTGCAGATTTTATTTATTCGTTTTTGTAAGCTTGTCTACTTTCGAATCCTCTCAGACTCCTGGCAGTTTACAAGATGAATGCACATACATACATATAGTGCCTCTGAGCCAGTGTTGAAGTCTGGTGATTGCCTGGACTAGTCCCTGCAGTTTTCTTGAAAGGATCTTCAGAAGTGGTTTGCCATTACCTCCTTCCTAGGGTTGAGAGACAGTGACTGGCCCAAAGTCCCCCAGCTGGCTTCGTGCCTAAGGTGGGACTAGAACTCACAGTCTGCCGGTTTCTAGTCTGGTGCCCTAACCACTACACCAAACAGGCTCAAAGATGAATATACAACAATTAAAAACTATAGCCAAAATAACTAAAATGTCTACAATAAAAATAGAAGAAAAATAATAATAAACAAATTAAGATATCAAAGATACACACACAATCATCTAAGAGCAAAACCACAATACCCAGCCATCAGAGATGGCATCCTCTTTTTCTATAGCCTTGCTTTGAAAGAGCTCAGACTTCTACAACTTCCAAAAGGCAAGCAAAGATGGGACGAGTCTGATCTCCAGAAAGAAATTGTTCTTCAAAGGCAAATTGGGAAGAGCTACGAAAGGAACTCTCCAGACCAGGTATGTAGTTTGATGTAAGCAACTGGGATAAACACTGGAGAAAATAAATACGTGGATGTGTACAGGTAGTCCTCACTTAATGACCCTAATGGGGACCAGCAACCCTGCCACTAAGTGGAAAAGCATGTGATTGGGACTGTGCTTTCCAGCTGAAAAGAGACAAGGTTACTCAGTTTCACACCTTCAGCCTTTGTTTGCCTCTCAGCCACTCCCCCGCCCTTTGGAATGCTCGAGTGCCTGCTTACTGTCTTGTACACATCAAAAGCAATGCGATTGAGCCGGCAACCTAAGGCTGGGAGCCACGGGCACACTATGCAAACAGCTTACTCTCTTGAAATCCTTTCCTCTCCAATCTCTCTGCTCTGTGAGTAGGGGGAGGAAAAAAAGCAAGCAATTTCTGTAGGCAGTCTCTCCTTCGCCTGACCCTTCCCCCCCACATTGCTGAGAAGAGAGATTGGAGAGGAAGAGACTGCAAGAGAGTAAGCTGCTTATTCTTCTACGTATCAAAAGCAATGTGATCGCACTGGCAGCCTGGGGTTGGGAACCACAGATGTGCTACACAAACAGCTTACAGAACTGTCTTGAAATCCCTTTCTCTCCAATCTCTCTGCTCTGCAAGGGGCTGGGGAGAAAAAAAGCAAATGATTCCTGTAGGCAATCTCTTCTTTGCCTGACCCTTCCCTCCCCCTCACAAGCAGAGAGATTGGAAAAGAAGGGATTTCAAGAGAGTAAGCTGCATAGTGCACCTGCAGCTCCCAGCCCCAAGCTGCCAGTGCAATCACATTGCTTTCGATGTGTAGAAGAGCTTACAAACAGCTTACTCTCTTGAAATCCCTTCCTCTCCAATCTCGCTACTCTGCGGCGGGGGGGGAACCACAGGTCAGGCACAGGAGAACGCATACTGACTGTAATGGTGATCATGTGACTGAGGATGTTGCAAAGGTAGTAAATGGTTGTAAACTGGACATAAAGTTATTTCTTCCGCACCATTGTAACTTTGAACGATTGCTGAACAAGTGGTCGGTAAGCAAGGACTTCCTGTATATGAAGGGAATCTGCCTGGCATTGATGCATTTACAAAAAGGATAATAATATGGTAAATAACTCAATGAAAACACTAGCCTAGTGCACAATAATTAAATAGCCCTGCTCTGAATTATTAGGAAAGAGATTGAAAATAAAACTGCCAACATAAGAATGTTTTTATATACATTTTTATGGTGTGCCCACACTTGGAATCTGGTGTACTTTCAGTAATATAGGTAGTCCTCCCTTATCGACCACTCATTCAGTACCTTTTGAAGTTATGACCAGTCCTCGAAGTTCTGGCTGTTGCAGCGTCCCCGCAGTCACATGATCACATTTTGGGCACTTGGCAACCAGCGCGCACTTATGATGGTCACAACATCCTGCAGTTATGTGATTGCCATTTGCAATATTCACAGCTTGCTTTGGACAAGCAAAGTCAATGGGGAAGCCAGCAGGATATCATGGTCATGTGATGTGTTTAACAACCCATGGTAATTCACTGCAGGCAGAACTGATGAATTGATGTTGTAAGTCGGATGCTGTCACGTGACTTTTCACTATCACCACATTGCTTAGTGAGTTGCTAGTCCCAATTGTGGCTGGTAAGCGAGGACTACCTGTACTTTCAAATTATCCTTTCAGAAATGCTTTCAGTCTGTGCTAATGTTTTAACCAGCCATGTTTTGAGGTGCTTGTTGAATATTTGTTGGGGGCTTTATTAGTTCAAAATATGTTCCAGGATACGGCAATGAATATTTAAATAAATTCAGCAGAGCTGTCACTGATGGTTCTTACAATTAGTCATGAAGCCCAGGATGGTACTAGTAGTAACCTACATTAGCATTATGCTAATCCTTCACATACTCAAATGCAAAATTCTTTTTCCAAAGTATCCATTTACTCACCAAGACATTCTAGATATGAAGCAGCCAAAGAACTGCTGGGCTAGAGCTTCAGCCAAGCACCTCCTGGTTAGAGGAGTCTCATCTATTATCATGGCACTGTGCAAAAGGTTTGTGCTAATTTAAAAATATAACAAAGTAAATGTCAAATGGTGAAAATTAGAAAAGCAAGCACAGTTTTTTATACAAATATAAACAAACTATTTTTATTAGTAGCTTTATAAAGCAAGTTAAAAAAAACCTTAATAGATAATACATAATAAACATGTATTAGATTAACTAATTGTTTTAAGTAAAATATCACTATACTGCAATTAAGCCTTGACATTAAAAAAAATCACTCCTTTTAAATATTTATTCTTTTTCTTTAAAGACTGCCAAAATAGAGTACTAGACTACCAAAGGTAACCAACAGAAAGGAACCATACAATATTAAAACAATTAATGAACAGAATTAAAACTAAACCAAAACTAAAAGAAAAAGACCCCCCCAACATTTAAACACCCTACCAGAACATAACAAATTGCAGTATTAAACGTCTAACATGTTTATATGTTAAACACGCAGAAATTACTAGTTTACAAAATATTCCTTATAATACTATATTATCATATACAAGACATTTTGAAACATTATGTAATAATACCCCTGCATTATTGTAAACTATAATGAAATCTATCCAAAGAAGAACATATTGCTTCATTTTTTGATTAGTTGAAAATATTGCTTTTTCTAGAACAGATACATTTTTTTTTTTTTTTATCTGCGCTCAGTCGTTACCGACTCTGCAGTGACTGCTTGGACGAGTCCTTGCAGTTTTCAAGGCAAGGTGTTTTGGAAGTGGTTTGCCAGAGCCTACAGATTTCCAAAAGCCAACCCTTAATATCTGGAATGATATCGCTTTTTCAATCTCTCACTGTAATTCTTTTTGCCACTCCCCATCCATAATTCCTCAAAGACAGATTCCAGAGTTTGGGGATATACTTCAGCATCACATTAATATCTTTATCATTTAAGGATTTCCCCATGAATCTACTTATATATACTGAAATACTATTCCAAAAGAGTACCAACAGTACACAAGACCAAATCATATGAGTCAACGAACCTTCCATTTTTTATACCTCCCCTCAAACAAAATCTGATGTCCACCCTTTCAAAGACATTCTTTGGGGAGTCCAATAAACCTGAAATACAACTTTTGAATTAATCAAATTCAACAATCTTCAGTATTAAATCAGCTTAATAATTTGACAATAAAATAGAAACACAACTACCGTATTTTTCCATCAATAAGATGCCCCCATGTACAAGACGACCCCCACTTTTCCAACCCAAAATTAAGAAATCAATATTTTAAAGATAGTGCAGAACACATTTTTATTTAGTAATTAGGTAACATTGACCTGATACACTCGGTGGGAGGAGGTCCAAACCGTCTCTCTTCAGCTCTATTTCCATGCTCTTTTGCATAACTGATTATATTCAGTCACGAGTGAAACTGCCGATAGCTTGTCTCTGCAAACAGACTTCCTCCAATTGGTCTGTTCAGCATCAGCTGACGTCAGTTACATAAGGCTCAAGATTGGAGGAAGTCTGTTTGCAGAGACAGTATGGGCAGTTTCACTCGTGATTGGAGGCTTGTGATTGGAGGAAGCCTGTTTGCAGAGACAAGCTATTTCACTCATGATTGGAGGCTAGCAATAGGAGGAAGCCTGTTTGCAGAGACAAAGTATGGGCAGTTTTGCAACTGCGCGGTTCTCTCCTCGGCTTACTTCCTTGAATAAGACGCCCTTCAATTTTTAGCATAAGGATTTTAGAAAAAAGTATCGTCTTATAGTCGGAAAAATACGGTACTTAATATTGTCCTACCTAGTTTTGCTATTCTGATCCAAGGTCACCTATCAGTGTCTCCTACAGTAAATGTTATATATTGAAGTTTTATACCAAACGTTTCCTTCTTAATCTTTCATTGATAATACTGACATTTGTTTATTGGATTACAACTGTATTTACAGTGGTACCTCTACTTACGAACGCCCCTACTTACGAAATTTTCGAGATATGATCAGCTCTGGCCCCCAAAATTTACCTCTACTTACGAATTTGCCTCGACTTATGAGCCATTTTCCACCTGTTCCACGTGGTCCGCAGCCATTTTTCCGCCCGTGCCACGTGGTCCGCGGCCATTTTTCCGCCTGTGCCACATGGTCTGCAGCCATTTTTCCGCCCGTTCCACGTGGTCTGTGGCCATTTTCTGCCCATGCCACGTGGTCCACGGCCATTTCCCCGCCCATTCCACATGGTCCACGGCCATTTTCCGCCCGTTCCACGTGGTCCGCAGCCGTTTTCCCGCCCGTTCCACGTGGTCCGTGGCCATTTCCCGCCCGTTCCACGTGGCCCGCTGCCATTTCCCACCCGTTCCACGTGGCCCGCTGCCATTTTCCCGCCCGTTCCACGTGGTCCGCGGCCATTTTTTCCGCCCTGCCGCGTGGTCAGCGGCCGTTTTTCCGTCCCTGACGCGTGGTCTGCGGACACCGGAACGGATTAACGGTAATTACATTGAACCTTATGGGAAAATTTACTTCGACTTGCGACCAACTCGACTTGCGATCAGAGTCATGGAACGGATTAAGTTCGTAAGTAGAGGTACCACTGTATTTTGCAAAAGTAGAAGCTACTATGAATGCAAACAGTGGCCTATTTCTGAGCAGGCATGCATACAACTGCACGACTCCCGTTAATCATGGAACAGAGTAAACTCTATCAATGGTTTTTACCCTGTTGGCTCTTTATACTTCAGCTACATCAGTCCAGTATCTTAGAAATAAGAACTGATGTTCCTCTGAACTGAAGAACATAAAAACAGCTATTTCAATATTTCTCTTACAAAGACAGTAACTATCACCAAACTGCTTTGTTTCATCACACATGCACAAATACATTTCTGCTTTTTTGAACAGAAAATCAGGTATAAAGTCTGCTTCAAAAATTGTAAGAGCCTTTCAAAGTAGGGTTAACATTTACAAACTCTACTTTAGCCTTTTAATAGCATCCTTCACTCCTTGCTATGATTCATAATTTGTAGCTACAGAATTGAAATTTGAAGCCATCAACACAGACAACATCCTATGTTTTTAAACCTGGCTCCATAGACCTAGATAAGTCAATTTGAAAATAAGATTGACAATGACACTTAAATGGTTAGTGCTTTTGTTATTTGTTATTTTGTTATTTAAATTTTTACTCATCAGTACACTACAGTTTCACCATACAATGCTAATCAAGAATAAGCCATAATGGTCTAGTCCACATATAACACTAAACAGTGGGTTCATGCCACAATAGTAAAAAACCCCAAACTCTATAACTCAGCATAAAGTATGAACTGAACATGTTTGGTATCATCAATCCTAACCTAGAACAAATACAAAGCCATTCACTCCACAGATTAATTTTGGACACTGCTAAATCTGAAATCTAACCCTATCGATAGTCCTATCTATCTATCTATCTATCTATCTATCTATCTATCTATCTATCTATGAAGATACCTTTGCCCAATGGGTTTTTTTTAAAATTATACCCAATTAGACTGATCCAGACTCAAGAGAGACATAAAGAGAGACCCTGGACCAAGTGGTTTCTTTATCTCTCCCTATAAGGGTTGGGGAGATGTTTTATTTTGTAAAAACAAAGATATAAAAGTGATGTGTGAGTGCTTCCTATATTCCATTCTATTGCTATCTCTATACTATTACTATGATAATTACTATTACAACTACTATGCTATTACTATTCAATTACTATTCCTATGACAATATTTATACTATAGTCTATCAATTACTATTACTATTACCTATTAATCTATTACAATTACCTATATATTATCATCCATACTATTACTAGTATGCATCAACGCTTGTTTCTCAAGCCTGTTCTGTCTGAAGTCCCTTCTCTCTCTGAGATTTCTTCTTCTTTTTCTGTTAATGGCCAGCATGTAGAGCTCTTGCACCTTTTTCTTTATGTTGTGCTTTGTCTTGCTATAGTTCCTTTTCTGTCTTTTGGACCATCCACTCCTTCTGACGGAAAAATGCCTTGGCTGCTGTACTCTGTTGCTGGTGGCTGCAGAGCTCCAAAACACATCTCCTCCATTCTCCTCTCATCTCCCCCCCACACCTGTGTCAAGGTTGCAGCTTAACTGGCAACTCTGCTGTGCTGACACTGGGGAGAAGGCTCAGATGGGAGGGAAAGAAAGCAGCACAGGCGCCTGCAATTTTGTTTCAGCAGCCTGCTCTTCCGCACTAACCCAAAAATGATTTTGATTAAAACCTTTCTTTACTGTATATGCAGTGATGTATAGTTGATATCCAGGTATTTCTTACAAAAACTTATTTATTTACATATTGCTGCTGGGAATGACCCAACCCCCAGATCTCTTCTAGGATGGGCCCTGGAGCATTCTCTTTCTGCTAGACTGTGGGGGCAGGTAGAATCTATCTGAAGAAGGCAGTTCCAGAGGTAACAAGTGCCCAAACAGGACTTTATAGGTAATCAGCAGCACCTTGAACTGGACCCAGAAACCTACTGGCAACCAACACATCTCTTATAAAGCTGATGTTATTTTGCTGAACTGACTAATACTGACCAGCAAGCAAGCAGCTGCATTCTGTGTCAATTGCAGTTTCCAAGTCATCTTCAAGGACAGCTCCACTTAAAACAAACCATGGTCGTTTAATTTTTGTTTAGACAGAACAGTTACAATAAATACTAACCTAAAAATGCTCATAGAAGCATAAGCAGCTACTTCAACATAGGCTTCATCCACAAAAACTGTTTTGAAGCAGGAGTAAGGGTAACGACAGGTAAGTATCTCTTCATAGAATTCAAATACTTCATGGAGATATGACGTAGTATGTTTGAGCAGGGGGAGAAGTTGGGGTAAGCAGAAATGGGTGACCTAAATAATAAAAAAAACGTAACATGTAATTGAATAATTAGATTATAATAACAGCAACAACAGGAATAACTCTTAACTCAGATGTTACCAGCAATTTTTGGTATACACTACTGAATATAATATTAGAACACTTTAGAAATCCAGGAAAAGGACGTTAAAGAGAGCCTTCAAGAAATGGTCTCAAACGATGGAAAATAAGTTGTATGTAGTAAAAAGCAGCATTAAACTAAAACTGGGAAATGATATGGAATCAGATATATGAAAAATAATGAAATTTTACAAAGCAAAAACAGAAAAGCACAAAAGCTAGAACCTGATATCAATTTATTTTGCCTCTTTATCCAACTCTAGCCTTGAAAATTAAGGATAGACAACAATATGTATCCTAATAAGAAATATAATTATCTTAAAATTTGTATATGGTTAATATAACAAAAGTGGTATCTCAATCACATTACCAAAACTTCACACTAACACAAATCTAGTTCAATATTAAGAGTCATATAACATCATCCAAGAGCATTACCTCATGCATGTATGGGTCAACAAGAATTTCAAATGGTCCAATAGCCAAAGAGATGTTAGACGCAGCAGTAGGTATTGCCAACATATAATGGAAAGTCTTTTTTCTCATATCATGAGTATACACAGTTTCCACTAAATCACCGTTTGAGACTGCCACCATTGTGGCATCAACTGTATATTCCAGTTTCCACGTGCAGAGTTCTGAATACGAATCAACACAAGGAAACCAGAACCTAGAGAGAAAGTTAAGAAAACAGAAAAAATTACTCTTTCCACAATAAAGAGATGCCACAGTTACATTAGTAGATGGGGGAAATCATCAAAGTCCACTGCTAGGTAATAGCTTTATTTGGACCAACAAAAATCTTAAAAACTTGCACCCAGCAATGGATTTTGTATTTCTTTTCCTAATGTTAGGCTAATCTCCTAAAATACTGTGAAACATCATTTTGGCTCTTAAGTTTACCCAAAGTACATAACTGTATTAACAATCATTGTATAGGCAGCTATAAATCTCTGGTCCTAACTTAAATCCTGGCCCCTTACTACATTGTATCCATAAGCAAAAAATACAGTGGTACCTCGGGATACGAACTTAATCCGTTCCGTGACTCTGGGCATATCCCGGGTTGGTCGTAACCCGATGCAAATTTCCCCATAGGATTCAATGTAAATCCAGTTAATCCGTTCCACCCTCCAAATTTGGTTGCACCCCGAAGCAAATTTTCCCATAAGGTTCAATGTAATTACCGTTAATCCGTTCTGGCGTCCTTGGACCACGCGTCAGGGGCGGGAAAATGGCTGGGTGCCGCGCGGCGGGGCGGGAAAATGGCTGGGCGCCGCGCGGCGCAGCAGGAAAACGGCCGGACGCCGCGCAGCACGGCGGGAAAATGGCCGTGGACCACGTGTCAGGGGTGGAAAAATGGCTGCGGACCATGTGTCAGGGGCGGAAAAATGGCTGCGGACCACATGTCAGGGCGGAAAAATGACCGTACCCTGAGGCGGAGTTCGCACATCGAGGTAAATTTTTGCGGCCGGAACTGGTCGTAACCCGAAAAGTTCGTTAGTAGAGGCGTTCGTATCCCAAGGTACCACTGTACAAGAACTACTTGCCTCAAGAACTACTACAAATCTGCCTTTTTTTGACTGAGTTCCTGATAAGGCTTCAACTATGAATTGTACTGGCTTTCTTTATAGATCACAATAAATCTATTAAGAAGGTAAAATATATAACACTGTACAATGTTTTTTGATCAGAAGCAGTAAGAACTATCCATTTAGAAATATCTATGGATAAAAGCTTTTAAAAATCAGGATGCAGTCCTACAGTACTAAAACTTGGACCACCCTAGGATTTCTATTAAATTTCTATTTCATGATAACGTTTCAGGAATCTGTACTGCAAAGAACATTTGTAATATATTTTTGATTCAAGATATGCCACTGATCATAATAGCCTAGCAAGAAACACAGCACATTTTCAGTAAGTCATATTGAATGAATGTGCATACAATAATCTGAGGAAAATATCTTATTTGCACCTTAAACCAATGACTTGTCTGCCATCAAAATGAGAACCCCCCCCCACATATCTTTATTACTCCCTATACTGAAAGACATCTCCCATTCAGGTAAATAATATGCTAGTCCCACGTGTGTGATCTGTGGATTTCAACATTCTGAAAATTTATTTTTTTAAAAAAAATTATATATATAAATCATTATATATGTACATGATTTAAAAATTCTATCTTTTAATACAGAATTTCAATACTATATTTTTATTTTTATAAATTTTAATAAATTAAAAAAATTATTAAATTTTAATACTATATCGGTTTTATCTGAACTAGTAGACAAACAATAGATTTAAGGCAATATTGAACATTTACTGTAAGAAACAGAATTACTATATCACTGGTTTTGAATTTTTAAGCGCTTCTTAAAATGTAAGCACTTCAAATGTAATTTTTTGTATATCAGTATAAACAAACTAAGAACTCTCCACATTAGTATACAAGAATAGCAACCAACTCAACGGAGAGCCAACAAAAATGGAGGGAGTATACTGAAATACTATACAGTAGAGATGTCAACATCCAAGATACTTTAGAACAGTGTTTTTTAAACTTGGCAACTTTAAGATGTGTGGACTTCAACTCCAAGAATTTCCCAGCCAGGTACCACAACCAGCCTAAGAACTGAGAATGAAGATATCAAAGTGGTGGATAGCTTCTGCCTTTAGCAACAATTGTCAACAGCAAAGGAATAAATAAGCAAGAAATATGCCATGGACTAGGACTTGATAGAGCAGCCATGAAGGCCTTGGAAAAGTTATTTAAATGCTATGATACCACAAAGATCAGAAACATGCAAGTCATGGAATTCCTTGTAACACTCTATGGAAGTGAAAGTTGGACTTTGAAGAAGCAGGATAGGAAGAATATTGATGCTGTTGAACTTTGGTGTTGGAGAAGACTCCTGAGAATACCGTGGACAACCAATAAACCAATGGATCATCGAACAAATTAACCCAGAGTTCTCACTTGAGGCACAAATGACTAAGCTCAAATTATCCTACTTTGGACACATTAGGTGAAGCATTAGCTGTCTGGAGAAGGCTCTAATGCTGGGAAAGGTGGAAGGAAAGAGGAGAAGAGAATGACCAACAGCAAGGTGGATAGTTACAGTGACAATGAGTACACTGTTGGAAGACCTGAAAGTCCAGGTTAGGGACAGACTGTCATGGAGTAAATCTATCTATCTACGTGGTTCCTAAGAGTTGACCACAACCTGATGGCACATAATCGACTGGTATAGGAAAAAAGAAAATAAATTTATTTAGTTATGTACAAAAGAACTACACAATGCTATCTACCTTTGTTTTGAAAAATTGCAGTAGACAGTATATTGTAGGGGAGATGGGCGGGAGAGAAATCCAATAAATAAATAAATAAAAATAAATAAAAATAAAAATAAATAAAAATAAAAATGAAATGAAATGAAATAAAAATTCCCGATCAATATATTCATGGCTATTTTTTTTCTCATGACTTAGAAATCCTAAAATACTCTGAAATAACTGTGAAGAAAAACGGGCTAACTCTTTCAGCACTTTCCAACACATATGACAGAGACGAATGCACACACCAGTTACTAGGAAAACAAGGTTGCACAAATCTCACCTTGTAGAATTTTGATAACCACAAGAGAAAACATGAGCACCTCTTTCTGCCAAGCTGCCTTCCACATTAGGTACCACAAAATGAAGGCCTCCTTTCGGCTGATCCAAAGAAAAGTTGATGTGTACCTTTAGCACTTTTAGTTCTGTAGCAACACAAAACAAACATCTACTTTAAAATGTATATATTCATCCTTGCTTTCAAGAGAATTCTGCACTGCATTTATAATATTAATGCACTTGGAAAGAGAAAATTAGGAAGCTGAAAGTAGTGTAGGAATCCTAACAAAATCCTAAATCTCTATTTTAAAACGTGTTGCTTAAGAATATGAAACCAGAAACATTTCTCTTGATGCTGTCTTTCCTGTATACTAGCCTACAATGCTCGAAAGAAAATTGAGTGGCCCACCCATTCCACAGTTCCTCAAAACTCAAAAGTGATTATGGAATGGCGCTGATCCGCTCCCAATATGGAGTCAACAGGTGTCATGTATATCAACTGGATTTCAAAGATATAATAGCATCTTTATTTCACAAATCAGTGGGATCTTTATACTGTACCATCCACATGTTTCCAAAGCTCTGAGGGCACCTTAATACACAGCTCTCCATTTCCAGCATCTGGATCCACAGCACTGACCGCAGCAGCGTAAGCATTGGAAAAGTAGTTGAGATTTCGCCTGCAACATTAATGGATCTATTATTTCAAGTTTCGACACAAAGGTAATTCACATTCTGGAATCGGCTCCTCCCCAACGTAAGAAAACCAAAGAAACCCTCAAGCAATTACTGTATTTCTAAAACAACATGCTCTGCAATAGCTCTTCTACCCACCCGGAAAAGCCATTCGCTAACCACAGAACGTCTGAAGTAAGCGTTTTAAGAAAATCATCCACTAACCATGAGAAAATTATCCCATCGTATATATTCTCATAATATGGATTCAGCACGAGGAGCAAGGCCTGCCTCGTGCAAAACGATTTTAGGGGCTACGATGTAGGCTTCTGTAGGTTGCAAAACAGGCCTATATGTAACCCTTATATAAAGTTAGGTTGAACGTTCAGGGCAAAATAAAACCTTGGATCCAGACTGTGGAGACTGCCACTATCAATAGGACCAGAAAAACAAATCAGTATAATTGCCACTAAATTGCCAAAACAGCTTTTTTTGCTACTCCACATGGGGCAAAACAATTTTCCAAATGACTACAGACTGCCTATACAACTGACTTCTTCTGTTTTATATTGTGTATGTTGTACATGCAGAGTTTTTCGGCACATAAAATTCTGAATTACAAATCAATGGACGTTGAGAGTTAAGAATTAACTTCCCAGTAAGTCACCACAATGAATCCTGTTCATTATGGCTAACTTATCTAAATAAGTAAAGCTAACTGCCCAGAGTTGTCTGTAGTGAGATGGGTGGTAACAAATTTGAAATATTAATGAATGAATTAATGAATAAAATCCTGTTGCATTCTAACAATTGTGGTTTCACACTCAGTTGAGTTCTCTGGCTTTACACTATGTTACTAATATTCTTTTAAATTCTGCATTATTTTTGATATTTTTTGCTTTAGTTTTTTGTTGTTTCTTTTCATCTTGCCTTTTTTCCCTCAATAAAAAACGAACTGTCACTCTCAGCAGCCTCATACACTATGAGGGATATTGAGAACTGTAGTTCTGTAATATCTGGAGGGTAAAAGATTCCTCATCCTTAATTTGGTTATCATTATTAAACAAAACAGGATTTAGAAAAGCTTATTTTGGTTAGGCAGAAATTAATAACAATAAATGTACCAAAATTGGAGAATCCTATTTAAAATTCTCTATAATGTTTAATATTTCTACTATAACATGCCTTGAACCATATGCCCATAATCACTAAACAGTCCAATAAATGCTTTCTATACCTATGCCTGTAATTCTTTCAATTACCATTCCCTAACCATAACAGTAACAATTCTTAATTTGTTTCTTTGTCCTAACACTGTTTTATCTGTACATTTTTTAGCAAATAATGAATTGCAATAATGAACACCATTACCAAAAAGTAACACAGATCTTGAATTCAATTTTAATGAATTCAGTGAGGCTAATTTCAACTTACCTGAAGTACAATACAGGAACTTTCTGTCTGTAATTATCATTATAGAACTGCATTCCAAAACATTTCGTATTTAGAAGGAATCTGGGGTCCTGAAATCCAATCTATATTCTGCTATGAAAATCACTGATAATGACTACAAGTACATTTGCCAGCATGGCCTGTTACTCACTGTTTGGACTCATGGTGACAAACTTCCAGTGTTGGATCATTATATATAAAAGCTGCTTCCAGATCATTGACTCTTACTCTATATATCCTGCACTGCTTACTGTTCAGCTTAATTCTATTCAGGTTTGCAACTGTAGGAAATATTGTCAGCTCCACATAGCCCTACAATTAAAAAAAAATGTCAGAAATTCATATACTTCATATAATAAGTACACGTTTTAAGCTCATAAAGCTTATACTCAAAACAATTTGCTTTTTATAAAACAAAAATGTGCACAAATGATTCTGTATAAGGAACAGTTGGTTTGGGCTGATCTGAACCTGAACAAAACTTATGTGTTTTGGTGTGATATGCAATGCTGGGACATCTGCAGCTGAGGCGAAACTGGGGAGGGAGGATGAGAAGATACTTGGAAAATTGAGGCCAGGTAGAGAGGCAAGATGGTATTTCAGCCTTGCCCCCACTTGCTCTGAATGTTCACTCTGGCATCCCTCTGGATTTTGTTTCACAGCTAAAACTCAGAACAATCAAACTCTTCTGTTTCCTTTCCTTCGTGCCATAGCTGATCCAAACTGTTGGCAGAACTTCTAGTATGCAATGGTTTGTTTGAGGGTCAAAACATATTTTCTCTTTCACACAGACCCTCATTTATAGTATGGAAAAGAGTTCCCTTCTCTATCATCTGAATTAACTTCTGCTTTCCCGCTGATATTTCTAATATTACTTTCTAGAGTTGCACTCTCCTTCTCAGAAATGAAACAATAACATTTGAACTGCAATACACTTTTTGATCAGTGAAAAGAATTCCAATACAGAGATTCAGGCCCATATATTATTTCATAAATCTCATTCTTAAATGGAAAAGCATATACTACTTCTCTTTTCAATTAACTTGCAAAATTAGTTTAGCTCACAAAAATGCATTAGTGCAGAAATATTCAAACTATGATCTGGACTCTTGCTTTTAAAAAACAAAAATCAAACACAGAATACATAGTGCAAATAGACAGTGTCAAACGAAATCTTTTTCCTTCATATCTTCTCTCTGAGGAAGATGTTCTAAACAAGTTCAATTGGCTAAGCAGAGATCTGAAACTAGATCTTGTAGATCTAATCCACTACTATCAGCAGCTATTGGAGACTACAGTACATAAGAACTTCTTTATACCATATCAGACTACAACTTAGTTCATATATTGTGCTGAATCCTGTAATATTTTATTTATTTAAAAAGATTTGTATGGCTGCCCATCTTAGAACACAACTCTGGGCAACTCACAAACACAATAACACCACAAAAATGTTAACACTCATTGTATTACGACAAACCAATGGGGTTTGTAAACTACAGTTTATAGGTTAGCATGATTTCTGAACTCAGCCAACTGTGATTAACTCAAGAAAAATAATAATATCTGCATCATGTGTGAAGCCAGTATAGCCATCCATCCATCCATTAAGTCTCCATTACTAAGCTATACTCCTTTCTTCTTAAGATACTTACAACAACAGATTTTCTCTGGAAATTTATGTTGTTGATGCAAACCACTTGGTGGGTTGTGCTGGGGAAAAAATAAAATTCTAAATAAAGATTTTGATAAGTTTACAGAAATACATAACATTTGATAATAAAGACAAGTTCCTAGCTCATCTTCTTGGATGTGCTGTATATAACGTAATAGTTTTAAGAGGTTTGCAAGACCTTTCCTTGAAATTATTCAGTCCAAAAATGGCTAAGTCTAGACAAAAAGTATTTTCATTATGCATTATTTCACATTTAATGAAAAAGTTTAAGATATATACCATGTGTGACTATAAAACACATTCAGCACTAACAGTATAAACATACTGGGATTTCATTTTAATTCACTAAAAACAGTTCAGAAATGTATGTTTCTCAATATACGTTTTGAACTAGGTAGGTAAATTGTTTCACTGACACCAAGAGCTTTCCTTTCTCACCAAATCTGAGATAAGAATTATTATCAGAATTTCAGAGAAAGATCCACATTTCAATTGTCCAATTCACTGCAAGCATTCAAGTCATGCTTATTTGTCCCCAAATTCTCCACTGTTCCCATCTTTCTTGCCTGATCACAGAGCAACTATATGTAGCAATAAATAATTCAAGTACACTCCCACTACATTAACTATGCTGAAATCAATGCAATACCTGATACATATAAGAACCAGCATGAGAAACTTGTTAAATGTATTTATGCTAACCTTAAACAATCTTACATCAGCTGGAGTAATTCATAAAACTCATATTAAAAATCTAGTTCAGTTGTTTGTGGGAACATGCTGCTTATTACCTTTAGGCACAAAGCTATTTTTGATCAATAAAAAGCTATATTCCAGGTGTTTACATGTAGCAGAGGCCCCTCCCACAAAGATGATTTCTGTTTTATATGGAATTGATATCTATTCATTAAAATACATGTTCTACAATTTTCTAATTTTTTTTCCAGCTTTCAACATTTGAATGCTACTTCATGATAGCTTAAAAATGTAAACTATAGTTATAAGTATACTTATAATTTATAAGGTCTTGGGCTCTCAAACCCCTTGTCTCCTTTCTTCCTGTTCATGATGAAGAGAAGCACTAAATTTTGGTGAAAATCAAACACGTATCACCACCACCACCATTCTCTTTAGCAGTCTTTCCAAAGGTACTTCTAATTCTTCCTTTTTTGACGTTTCTTCTTATTAAAGCATTTTCAGCAGTAAATCTCAGAACAGCCAAAGGGACATCCAGAGGCAGCATTACCCATTTAAAAATGAAAAATGAGTGTAAAAAATGCATATGATCAACTTAAGGAGTTCTTTAAACTTTTTTTTTCTAAATCAGAAACCTTGTAACACTGATTTCTAAGATTTGGTTATTTACACTTCATATTCAAGACTACAATGTGATGTAATTATATGCTATAAAGCAAGAAATCATATCTTTTACAAAAAGCTTTCCCTTACTAGTTACAGAATGCCAGATTTATATTGCTGTACTTAAAAGATTACTCTTTTAAGTGGTAGCTCTTGGCATCCAAACCACACTGTTAGAACATTTTCTACAGCCATTTAGTTATGCAGAGGCTTCTCAGATTCCTCTTCGTAACAGGAAGTTGTACCCTGTCACCATGTACTTCTAGGCTGAATTATTGGTGATGTTCAAATCTGGAGAAAAGAACACTAACATTAATCTACAAGTAATCCTCATGGCTGAATGTATGTTTCAGCTACAGACCCTGTTGGGGCTAATTCCAGGTAATTTTACTGTATTTCTAGGCTTATTGTGTGGAGTCTTTCTCTTATAATCGTGATCTTTAGCAACCCTTTGGACCTATCACCAGGGGAGCATCTGACTTAAGTAAAGGGAATGTCCAGTTGCCAAGTCTTCTCACACGGTGTGTTTTTGAGGCTGCCCAGGGCAGGAGCACTTTGCTGAGGGGCTCAAAGCAAGTTGGGAGATTTCAGTTCACAGCAAGTTAGGATGGTGAAAAAAAGGGACAATGAAATGGGGCTCCAGCTTCCAGGAAAGGATAGTCGGCGGGGCTGTCCAGCAGACAAGGGAGCTTGCTCTCAGAGGAAGCGACGGCCCGTGATGAGAAGCTCTGAGAAAAGCGAGCGGGTATTCCGGGAGGCAACGGGCGACTTCCGAGAGCAGCGACTTTTAAGCCTCCTGACGAGAGTCGGAGGGACGTCTCCCCTCAGGCTCCCGGCCGGCGAGAGAGGTCTCTACGTACGCAACTCCAGGGAGATGAGCGTCGCTTTCCGGCTCGCCTTAGGCCGCTTCCACACGCCCGCTCGGGATCCCTGTTTCGCCAGACACGGGCGCCATTTTTCCTGACACTCTTGACCTCTCACCCCAAGGCAAAGGTCAAAGTCGCGTTCTATTAGACCCTCTCTAATTTTTTTTTTCCAGTTCCGGAGTAACGGTTGCTGAGATAAGCGAGAGGACGAGAAGAGGAAAGCGAACGGCACGAAGTCGATTTCGAGCGGCGCATGCGCAATAGTGAGTCCGGTGCTAAGGGAGGGGAGCACGCATGCGCCTCACTAGAGAGCCCATTGGTCCGTGGGAAGGCTACCGTGGGTCGTGATTGGCCGGGGAAGAGTACTCGCGCTCGGCGTCGGAGTGGAGTCATTTCGCGCGCGTTTCTAACGGTAGGGAATGTCGCCTGTCTCATTTTAGGCGTCTGTCGTAAAGCGTTGAAGTTACTTCTGAAGGCTTAACGTAGCGCCTTTGAGTTCAATTAAATTAGAAACCAGTATTTTAGGTAGAGTTTTTAGTGAGGTAAATACTGTAAGAGATCACGGATGTACCATTTGTTCTCAGCCCTTTCCCTGCGTTGGACATCAACTCCCACAACAATGGGGGCATGAAGGGTGTTGAAGTTCAGCATGGCTGTGAAGCTCCAAATCGAGGGAAGGCAAAGGGACACTATAGAAAAAAGATTCAGGAACTGGGCTTGCACTGGGCAAAGCCATCGTTGGCTCAACTGTGGTTACTGAATAACTCATAGCAGGTATACACACTAAACCCTACCAGAGTTTGCAAACATCAGTGGCTGAGAGAAACCGAAAACCCACATGGCACAATAAGTTGTGTGAACCTACTTTTCTTAATAAATTCACATTTCAAGATTGCATGTGGATTTTATGGGTTCCAGAATCTCCCTGCAGTCCCAAAATCTAAAGGGGTCAATGGCGTTGTTCACTTGCTTTAATTTTTTATATTTAGAACCCTTAGTTTGTGCTGTTAGGCAAGGTAGCCATGGTTTTTGCATAATTCATTATAATGGGTATTCTGCGCTGATATTTCATTGTTTATTTCCAAACCTCATACTTCAATCCAGCTCTGATGTACTTGTATGATGTGCCGTATGGGCAAATTGCAAAATACGGGTCTAAGTCAAACTGATGGCAATAGGCAAAGACATATTTATACATTAAGTAATTGACCTTTTTGTCTATATACTGAACTTATTGAAGTAACCCATGTGATATTTCTCAGATAATATGAATAAGATATACAGAGAGAATTCCTTGGGTACCGATAGATGGGATTCATTAAGCCTTACCTTTGAAGTAGGAAAACACTGCCAAATGAATATTATGCATGGAATTCCTATATACATATCTGGAAAATATTTCCAAAGTCAATACATTGTTCCATAAATTTCTATGGGGTTCTTCAATTCTGAATTTATCTTTGAAAAAGATGCAATTGTCAGTGAAACATAGATCTCTAATTATACCATTATGCTTTGTTGGGACAGAACCCATCCACAGTTTCTTCTCCAGACTAAAATGCTTATTGTTACAGTGCTTTTCAAATAAATAATTTGTGCTTATTCCTATTATTCCATGGCTTTAGCTGAACAAACTAGTGGACATGCATATACATTTATATATGGAGCTTTTTAGAGTTTCTTAACTGTCTCATTTGCTCCCTCCCTCATTCACACAGATGTTACTTATCACTGTTTTGGTATGCTCATCCCATTAGACACCTTCCCAACTGCTGTGCTGCCTCATCATGGTCACTGTGTGTGTGTGTGTGTGTGTGTGTGTGTTCCTGAGAGAGAAGAGGGAAGAAACCCAGAAGTATAATCCCAGCAGGGTCACCCAAGTGGTGAAGGTCATCCCAGTTTGTTTATTTATATTTATATTTCAAATTTGTCATTGCCCATCTCACTGTGGAGTGACTCTGGACGGTTTACAGTAAAAATAGAATAAGCATTAATTAAAATAGATATAAATTAATTAATTAAAATATGCTAAAAACAAACTTCCTTTATAATACTTCCAAGAAGCTGATGTTAGGGTTGCGGTTGCAGCACGTAGGCACCTATATTGGGCAGCAGCAATATAGAAGATGCTAGAGGCAGATGATTACCTTAGTGACAAGAGCAAAGACATTTATTTCATACTGCAGTGGTAAACCACTCCTACATTTAACCAGGAAAAACACATTGGTAGACAGTAAGGAGTCAGACAAGGCTGTATACTCTCCCCTTATTTATTCAATCTATATGCTTAATATATATTGAACTGGAACTCACGAAAAGACTGATTTAGTTCTTCAAAGGAAGATCAGGTTTAAACGTTAGTAGTATAAAGGAAAAGATAAAAGAAGCCCACCCTCTATCTTAAACTTGTGTTCTTACAAGATAACCCATTATTTTACAATGCATGCTTTAATATATAATTTTTTAACAATTTTAATACAGATTTGTTTAATTTAAACAAAATACAGAAAGGATTTGAATGAAATGTCCATATGTTGCTTTTTAAATTTTTGTAGAAATATCAGTTTCATCAGTAAAGAAGAATTCTCAAGAGATCTTAATATTATTAGACGCCTCACAGAAAATCGTGAGGCTTAAACTATATGGCAAAACATTTTGATAAATCCCCAAATCTACAAATCAAATTTGATCTACCAGTTGATAGTCTTTAAGAGTATTTTCAGCCCCTGCTTAGCTGAAATAATTCTTATGAAACAGGTCTTCTTGAATTATAAACTTTGAGTCCATTCTGCATTGACGAACGAGCATATTTTGTTAGTAGTGTGCCAATTGTTTGCTTCTCTGAGCATAAATCCCTGTAAAATAGAAAGCTTTTTTTTAAAATGTAATTTCCAAAACCATTTAACAATTTCAATATTCTAAGCAAATTACAGAATCATCAATGACATACTGTGTTGCAGTACATAGTGTCAACCAGCAGTAGCATACCATCTTGGTTGAAGAAGAATAGTGGAAATAATGAACAATGATTGTGAGAAAGGATGCAAAAGGAAATGGGGGAGCTATTGGTAACAGAAAGTTACTTGCAACAGGCAAAAAATACTTCAGTTCTAATTGTGAATTGAAGCAAAAATTAGGTATGTTTGAGATGCTGGCAAATCCAGCATCCATAAAGTATAGCAAGTGGACTTTTGGACTGCTATAGGACTGCATTTACTTACCACTTACTCTGCATTTAATTACTACTTACTCTATATAAGGAGCTATATCAGCTTCTGTCCATTTGTCCCGAATAGAGAACAAGCTTTTAAACCTTTCATTATCCCCTTCTGGTAAATCTTCAACATTCAGCAAGAAAATAATCTCTGGTTTAGAGGATCTATCCACAAGAGCCAACCCCTTGAATAAACAAGATCAAAATTGGAATATGTCCGGAAAACTTTTGTTATTGAGTAGATTAAAAATATTAACTTAATAAATAATTTTTTTTAAAAAAAAAACCATGTTACTAGGTTTCAGTCTTATTCTTTCTTTCAACGAGAGAACTTCTTAAACTTTTAGTCGTACATCAACCTCATAAGGTATTTTAGGCTAAACGATGCAAATGACTCAAGAACATCCAGTCAGTTTTAGAGTTAAACAGGGGATTGGAACTTTCATCCCCAGAAATCCTAATCTGACCCTCCCCATCGCAGACTTCAGTTTCATGCTCCACATTGAGCACATTTATGAAAGTGGCATTTTGCAGATCATATTACCTTTAACTGATCCTGTTTAGTTGTCATTCCTTCAGGGACACTCTGCCGCCACACTTCTTGGAATTCCGAGAGGTTGAATTTAACCGCATTTTGTAAGAGCATTTGTGCAATTGCTCTACATACCTTCTCTTCATTCATTTCAAAGTAAGTCTCACCTGGTAAGGAGCATTAAAAATCAGAAATAATTAATGAAGACATTACATGCACTTGACTGCATATCTTTAAAAAATTCCCATTGACATCAAAACAACATTAAATTCTGCAGTTTAACCAGAATTAATTCAGTAGTTTAAGTTTGAATCTGGCATTCTCAGCTATTCATTCATATCAAGATACAAGTACTTCTGTTTATTTACCAATTTTTATCCTGCCTTTCTGCTCTAGGGAGTACTCAAGCCACGCATGTCATCTTCGTTATTAAAAATATGCATTTATGAAGGTAACTTACCTTCATCCATATATTTTTCCCCATAACTTTCCAGGATGTGTTCTATCATTTCCCTGAAATAGAAATGTGCCTAATTTCACTATAAAATATAATAAAACCTGTACTCTACAGAATTGGGCTTAAAACTAGCCACCTAGGGTTATCGCATTACTCATCAATACGTTTTCCTTAAATTTATGATAAATATTTAAGTGCACAAATATACCATTTAGGGGCTGTTTATAAGACAAAAAGCATGCTGAAGACAGATGTACTCCCTTGCACCAAAGGTAACCTGACAACTGTTTTCCCCCATTCCACTAGAGCATCTTTCCCCAACCTGGTACCTACTACATGTCCTGGGATTGAAACTCCCAGAATTCTGAGCCAAAAGACCAATGATTCACCACATCTGGGGGCCCAGCTGGGGAAGGCTATTTAGTAAAGGCCAAACTAGATCTGATACTACATACAGGTAGTCCTCACTTACCAACTGGCTTGGTTAGTGACCATTCAGTTACAACAGTTGGCAAAACAAAAAACCAGCTTTGCAACCAATTCTTGCATTTACAGCTGTCGCAGAGTCCCACGGTCACGTGATCCCCATTCAGGTGCTTTGCAACCGGCTTCCAACAAGCAAAATTAATGGAGAATGCAGACGTGAAATCATAAATCATGGCCACATGATTTTTGGCTTAGTGACCATGGCACTTAGTGATTGAGTTGCTGGTCCCAATTGTGGTCAGTAAGCAAGGACTGCCTGTGCATCATTTGAAACCATGCTGGGAATTTTTTTTAAAAAAATTAAACAGCAGGGAAGGAGGGAATTTTTATCAGGACTATAGCCCAAGGGAGGGAACTGTACTGTTTTCCTCCCCATTCAGAATCCTAATGTGTCCTACTGTAGCTATTTGTGCATGTGTATATGGGAAAGTGTTCATCAAAACAGTGTGTATGTTCCAATGAAAGTTACATCTATCTACTGTGAAAAAAGATTGATATGATTTCTAATTCACTGAACATGGTGTAGTTTTTTGGCTGTGACTTAGCACATTGTGTAATCCAGCTATTATGGTGTATAAAACATGGTTTCTGGTTTAGTGCATTTTATGAACTCATAATGCACTAGTTCAGTAAATAAACCATGATTAAGGAAACCAAGACTTGGCATGATGTGAGAATCCAGTCGTATCTTGTTCAGCTTTAAATCTGAAATTACTAATTTTGTAAACAACATTGTACTAATTGAAACAGGAACTTTTCACAAAGAAACAAAGGGGTGAGCCTTATTATTTTAGAATAAAGTGTTACCTTACATATTTATATAGACATAAATAAAGTAACTTACTTGGGTTCTAGAGGTCTGAGCTCTTGAACACATATACTTAAAGGAACTTTGCCGAATGACCAGGACTCTGTATATATTAGTTGGGTCACATGATTCAACAGTTTCATCTCATAATCAAAGTCTAGAATCCTCCAGTATCCTGCCAAGCAGAGAATGGCATTAGCATATAATCTACAAAATCCACTATAAAATCCATACACTGCAGAGCTCATCTGCATTGTTGATCTTTCCCTACTCTTTTATCTGCACATCTGCATGACGATCAAGATGACAGCTTACAGTAGTTATTTTCTCCCTCAGTACTCAATTGAAGAAGAGCCAGTTTGGTGTAGTGGTTGAGGCACCAGGCTAGAAACCAGGAGACTTCTAGTCCCACCTTAGGCACAAAGCCAACTGGGTGACCTTGGGCCAGTCGCGCGCTCTCAGCTCTAGGAAGAAGACAAGGGCGAGCCACTTCTGAAAATCTTGCCAGGAAAACTGCAGGGACTGTCCAGGCAGTTGCCAAGAGTCAAAATTGATTCAAAGGCATGCACATGCGGCGTATCCACACACACACAAACCGCTCAATGGAAGAGTATAATCCAAGTATCTACACAGTTGTGGTCTAGGTTCTGGTTGTGTAGCTACACAACTGTATGTCAGGCAGAGCACAAGACCTGTCTGAAGTGTTGAAAGTGAACTGGAGAGCAATAAGGAAATGCTGTGCTATTTTATCTGGTAATTTAAAAAAAAAAAAAAGACAGTTGTGATTACCTCTCTAGTCTCCTAAAATGAGATGTGGCAAGAGACTGAATTAACTGTCAAACATCTGAAAAATTCTCACAATCCTTGCAAAGTTTTAACACACTCCTTATTCTGTACTACACTGACTCGAAGATACACATATATTCTGTCTTATAGTAAAATACAGTAGAAGTAAGCAATTTTCAGTTTAAATAAGGAATTCCAAGAGACATATAAAACAGGATCTAGCCGCATTCTGTAGCTAAAACTACCTTGAACTTGGCATGCTTTCAGAACCTTCAGCTGATGCATTATTTCTTCCTCACTTGCTTGGACCAGATTCAAGAAGTCCTCTGTTGTATACTACAGAAAGTAAACAAAACACACAGAAGCATTGAGCTAACAATTACTTCCTTAAGGTTGAATGTCATTGTATGAGTGCCTTGCTACTTCTCTATAAACAAATGTTTAAAACTGCATTTTATATCTTGAACTAATTCTGAATATTTTATCTTATTTTCCCAGCTTTTCATCAATAGCTAGTGTAAAGCTGGAGGTTGAATGAGACTTTCCTAAGTCCTGTTTACTTCTCCCACCTAAGTTTATTTCAAGGGAAGTATTTGCAATTTTCTTTGGTTAAGGATTGAGTCAGGATTTCTGTCACATGCTGAGAACTACACTGGGAGGATATTTCAGGACATTTAAGAGGTGAAACAAGGCCTATGCTACCCACTTTGCTGCTTAAACACCCCCAAAATATAAAAAAGAGATCAGAAGGTTTAATCCCATCCACTTTTGAAGCCACAAAAGGGATGGAGAACTACACTTTTTGTACCCTTTGTTTTGTAAGGGAAGGAGGGAAATTATGCACTTGGGGAAACCGCTAAAGAAAACAATTACTCCATTGATAATGAGTGTCTTGGCCCACAGAGACTGGGATCCCAGAGACTTCGTTTGTGAGTGGGAGGCTATATTCGACCAACACACCGAGCTAAAAAGTTTAGGTAATTAATACATGTACACATGGCTATCATGACACAGCCTTTCCCTTTGCTCACTCTTTACAAGGGGCCAGATGGGGAAATCACACAAACCTACATTCCTGGATATTTAATATGGGTTGCTACTTTCTAATCACCGTTCACAGTTCAGAATAAAAATTGCTTAATTTTTATTCTTGCACAAAGTTAATGTCGCTTTATGAAAAGCTCTATCTTGTTTTGGCTCAGAAGAACTTTTCCGTCCATCCGTGTCTTATTTATTACCTTTGGGTTAGTCGCAATTCTCTCTCTCTCACTGTCTGGACCTTCATAAGGATTTTCCATTAGAAGTTTCTTCAGTTTCTTCAATTTGGGCCGACATCTTCTTAGTTCCCAAAAATTATTGGAGAAGCCTGCAATCTACAGCAAGAACCGTAATTGGATTTGCCCGACTAATCTGCAAAGTTGGCACTTGCAGATATAATTTATTTTTACTCCACCCTCTTTCTTAGAGAAAGAATTGCTATAAACACAGAACTACAGAGCCAGACTAAAAAAAGGCTGTTCCATCTGGTTCAGTCATTTGCCCATCAACCTGTCAAATATCACATTCCTGCTTAGATTAATTTTAAGTCATGGATAACATATGTCCTCCCAGAGGTTACTGAATTCCAAGTTCTATCAGCTCTGATATGCCCCCAAATCCAAGATCCCACCCATAGGTATGTGGTCCTATTTTAAATAATTATCCTACCCACTATGCCCCTAAATACTCCCCAAAATAATTATTGTATCTCTTGGCCACAAGATGCTCTGACTTAATTCATTGGATAAACTAGGGTTCTCTCACATTCACAAACTTGAACTCCTTGGAAAAGGATTTAAATGTGACTTATTCTTTTAAAGGGAGGGAGATGACTTTTCAAAGATCTTAATTTGCTCTGGCGAATCTTCAGACACACAGTACCTCAGCGTGGAGGATATTAGAGGAAGACTTGTCTGCACCAAGCTGCTCTGGAGTTTCACAGCAAGGAATAAAAAGCAACGTATTGGAAGTATCTGCTATTTTCATGTCATATGTCTTGTCTTTACTGCATATCACAGCATGTTCATCTTTCTCTCCACGGATCACCAGGCTGCAGGATAAAACAACTGCACATAAGCCAGGTGTGCACATTATGCAAAACTACAATGTAGTTTATTTTTCACTTAACACAGTGTCTGTACTCATCCATTGTGACTTAGCATTACATTTAATCTATAGTATAAAAATTCCAGACTTAGCAGGATATGTGAACCAATCTATAGGTTTAACAGAGCAACTGTTGTGAAGTAGCACTAGCTCTATAACAAACCTTTAAAATACTATGATGCAGAATTTAACGTCTTTTAGAATTCACCTCGTATCAGCATATTGCAATTATAAGCTGTAATTTAAAGTAGTTTGCTTTAAAAATAAAAATAAGGAAACAAAAAATTCCAACTCTGTTCTTCTATTTGATCATACAGCCATTGGATGGACATGCAAATACAGCTATTTTGAATGGGAGAGGATGGGGCGCATACTTGCTATAAAAAAGTTTGCCCAAGAAGAAACATGTTCTCCTGCCTCTGCCCAGCTTATAAAAAGTGTAAGTGAATTTTGCTAGAAAGTGGCAGAACAGCACTTATTTGCTCAGGAATAGCATAATTCTTGTGAAGTTTATTTGGGAGATCAATAATATATTTTAAATTTTCACTGCCAAAACCCATACAATAAACTTAGCAGGATTGCTTTTATACTGATTTCATCTCCTCACTTATTGGTTCTGTTCCTGCTACAGTAGTATCATAGATAGGGGGAAGCTATTATTATATTGTCTCTCATTTACCAAAAGCAACAATCCACTATGAACAATTTAAACATTTACAGTAATGTGTGAGCAGATATTATATAAGTTGTTTCCATTTAAAGAGGGCATCAACAAAAATACTCATATTTAATTATAACATGGCACTTTCTCATAAACTATTCTTTGTTCCTATTTACATGTACAAATTATCTTTTTCTTTCACACACACCCTTTTTGTCCTGTCCCTCAGGCAACTGCCCCCAATTTTTTAAACTTGCTGGCTCTAAGGACCAACTGACTTGCAATTTGCAATGAACTAGCTGCCCAGAGTTATTGAGAGTTGTGCGGCATACAAGTTTAATAAATTATTAATTTACTGAACTAATAAACCGTCGCTTCAATCGGTCTGTATCTGCCATAGCTATCCCACACTCTAGCAGATTGTAATAGGCCGCACAGGTATTTCTTCATGTTAAAAATGCTGTAGCTGTGATTGAATGATGGAAGTTGCAGTCCAGCAACACCTACAGATGGGACCTAAGATGGAGCAAGACTTAAAGCAAGTTTTGGCCTGCATCTCTGCACAGCCCCAATCAGCATGGAAGGCAGGGGCTGTAACCTCAAAGATCTGGACAGAAAAACATGCTAATCTCTGAATAAAGACAAGTACTGTTAAAGAGAGCCAGCACAGTGTGGTGGTGAAAGTGCTAGGCTAGAAACCAGGACATTGTGAGTTATGGTGGTTTGTTAGGCATGGAAGCCAGCTGGATGATTTGGGGCCAGTCTCAGCCCAACCCACCTCACAGGGTTGTTGTTGCAGGGAAAAGACGAGGAAGGAGCAATAGGTATGCGAACCACATTGAGTTGACCAAAGATAAAGGTGGGGTTTAAAAATACATAATAAATAAAGATGGGAGGCTGATATGTCTGAAAACCCACAGCCCAGCTTCTCCCAATATTCCAGGTATGTTGAGAACCATAATTCTCAGCCAAAAAAAAAAATAGAAACGGGCTGAATTCTAGTCTAACACAGTGTTTCTCAAACTTGGCAACTTTAAGATGTGTGGACTTCAACTCCCAGAATTCCCCAAATTTGAGCAATACTGGTCTGACACATCTGGAGCACGCAGAGGTGGGCAAAGCAATTTCCTTTCTCAATTAGACCAGCTGACCCTCCCAGGCGCCAGGGGTCGCTGTAGAGCCGCCAGACGAGCTACCAAGCCTGCTGCACGCTCTGCCGCCAGAGGGCACTGCCGAGCACGCGCGTACCTTTGCCCCGCCTCCAACTCGCTGCACAGCTCCGGCTCCAGCTGCAGAAGACAGTAATCCCCGGCATCGACCTGCGGACTGAAGCTGAGGCACTGCACCGTCGGAAGCAGCTCCGCAGGGTTTAGCTTAGCGACCTGCAGCGTGGCGTCGACCTCTTCGCGGCTTCGCATCCTTGGCGGCTTTCCCTACTCAGAGCCAACGGGCGTCTCCAGGAGCAACAGCGAAGAGGACGGAGAAAGAGCGTCCTCTTCCAAAAGCGCGCCAAAACCGCCCGTCACAAGATCAGAGGGGCGGGGCCTGTGCGCCATACCCGCCCAATCCGAGAGGGAGGGGGCGGGGCTAAAAGCTTGGGATAGGGCGGCGTGGATGGAAATTAACTGCCTGAGTGACGTACTTATATAAAGGCTGGTTGTGTGGTTTACGCCTACGACCTATCGAAGAAAACAGAGCGGAAGGGAAAATTTGTGAAGATGTAATGTTTCTTAATAAAAATGTTAGATTTTTATTATTTTTGAGGAAGAAAAATGAGAAAAGCGGCAAAAAAGAAAATACACGAAGTTCTACAATACAATACACAAAGGTTTTACAAGCATCAAATAGGACCAAATTTGTTAGATAAGAATTTTTAATATTTCATTAGTTTTACATAACTGAATATCTTACACCACCTTAAAAGCTGCAGGTCATTGTTAAAATTCAGTTAATGTATAAATATCAAGGGATTCATCATGTTAAAGAATCAATTTCTGCCCTAACAGCTTAAGATCTTTTTTTTTTTTTTAACAAATAGAGTTATTTAAAAATATCAGTCCATCCTAGTGAATAATACAGGTTTCATGCTGTCAGCATCCAAGTCCTGGAAGGAAAAGAAAAAAAACCCAACCTCATTTGGTTATTTAAATCTTCAAATAAAGTCTCGGATTCATTTTGAATGCAATAATATTAAAAAGACTATTTGTGTAACATGTAAAAACTACAAGGCTTCCCAATCATTCAGATAGTTTCCCCAAGAATGCACAAACATGAAGGAACAAAGATTTATTGATCAGTATTGCAGCAACCACTGCCTCAATCAACTGGGAAAAATTGGGATTAAAATTATTTAATCCTAACAAATGTACTCCATATAGTCTTCCTTGCAGATAACATTCCTTTTAGCAGAATTTCTTCCCACATTTTACAAAGGATCCCTTCCTTTGTAAAAGGATTCCTAATCCTTCCAGATGTTTTTAAGGCCATGGTAGGAAAACTGATTGAACGGATGAATAATTTCCAACCATCTTAGCCAATGAGCGGGAGATGCTGGGAGTTGTAGTTCAGCTGGATAGCGGAACGGCCATGGATTCCCAGTCCTGGTTTGGGGATGCAGCTCCTTGACTTTTCAGCCAGCCCATTATAATGCATTTATTTTACATTCCACCATCTAATTTGATATAATGCCACATGGGGGCAGACTGATATAACAGATGAACATAGTGTTGGGTCAGAAAACACTACAGTGAAAATCTGGGTACAGTATTTGAGCTGCAGAAATCAGAATGATCACTTAGAGCAGCGTTGTCCAAACTTGGCCACTTTAAGATGAGTGGACTTCAACTCCCAGAATTCCCCAGCCAGCCATGCTGGCTGGGGAATTCTGGGAGTTGAAGTCCACTCATCTTAAAGTGGCCAAGTTTGGACAACACTGACTTAGAGAAAAGCAAAGAGAGAGTTTCCTGTATCTCTTTCCTGCCACCTAATAGTGTCCTGGAATTTTGCTGGCTAAATCTGATAGCCCCAATGAAACTGTAACATAATTGAAGTTGGAGATACCAGCTGCATTGCTGTGGCTTCCTGTTCTCCAGCTACCGGCTGTTTTTGCACCGTTGAAGAAATTTCAGGACTTTTAATAACAGGCGCATTCTTCAAAGTACGACATATGGGCAGCGCTTGGCATGAAGGGGTTACCTACTGTTTACTCAAACAAATCTCTCTGCTTTGCACAACATGCTGAGCAACAATCTGACCAACTACATTTTAGTCTGGCATGTTATGGAAAGCGGAACACGAGATTAGTTTATAGCTCAGGGTATTGTAGAAATCCCCAAAACTGAATCAAGTAAGCTATGATTAATTAACTATGAATAATGAGTCACACAAGGTCTAAACCCAGTCTTATAACCAGAGGGTAATTAGATAGACATGTATATGGTTAGAGTTGTATATATGACAATCCCATTTTTTTAAAAGAACAAATTGGTATTTATTCTCAAGTAAATAAGTACTATATGGAAACTCTTTGATTTGTGAGGTTGTGATCTTACTACCATTGTTTAAAATGCAAAAATTGTATGTACTAATCTTAAAAAAAAACCCTGGGATCGTTTCATTTTGCTTCTATTTGAACTTATTAAATTATCCCAGGCAATTAAGCCTTGTCTAAAAGTGTTGGCAGCTTTTAGAAATGACTAAATAAGGCACACTTCCTGTTAGAGAAGAATGGAACAAGGGACTGGAACACCCCCTTAATTTGTTCTGCTTTCCTTGACTTCAGGAAACAAATATTTTTAACAATTAAAAAATAATAATGTTTTTTTCCTGGAGCCTTCAGTGCCTTTTCAAGCAAAGGAAACTACTTCCAACAGCAAAGTGACAATTCTCCCTCTTGACCCATAAAATGTCCTGCTCCATCACGGCCTCTTTCAGGCCTGAGGTTATGATATCTTGTTCTAGAGGGCAAAATGTGCAGATGTGTGTATATTTTTAAATTCTATCCCTCCTTTGGGGTGGCTAATTGATGTAGCTCATGGGAATATCAAGGCTGTTGGCATGACCCAAGGAGCAGAACGCAGCATTAACCAGAAAATACGTACTAGTCATGGTCTGCCAGTCCCCTTTCTTGGCTGATATTTATCTTGTAAATTAAAAAAAGTATGACCGGCCCGTTGGGGTTAGAGTCACCCTGTGTGGGATGGGTTTTAAGATTCGATAAATAAAATGCTGAAAGCTAAAAGAGAGTCCCTTTGCTTTATATCTGGAGGCCAGAAGGAGAAATTAACTACTGGGGGAGTTAATTCCCCATTTGAGTTTGAGTGACATGTTTGTATATGGTAAAAATTAGGTAACCTGAAACATAACAGGTCAATGGTATGTGGTTACGGCATTCATCTCAACCACAGCCTTGAATTTTGTTTCAGGGTAGGACTGCACACTTAGCCAAACCACAATTCAGCTCAGCTCCTTCTGCAGACCTGCTCACGACTGCTAAGAGGCACGTCCTGCAGCAGTGAAAGGAGAACTTGATCATTTCGTAGAAAACATTACACATGGGTTCTCACAGCATCTCCCCCTGGGCCTGGTATGGACCATGGATAAAACACCCGGTGATCCAGCACCAGCAACCCTTTAAACCAACCATACTGTAGCCTCAGCTTGCTATGTCAACTGCTACCCTGACAGCCTTCCAGCTGCTTTTGTGAGGGCTTTATTTCCTGTCTTTATTTTTTTCAGTTTCCAGGATTTTTTTTTTTTTACTCTACAGCTTGAACAGAAGGAGTTCAGTAGTACTTTTTCAGAGCTCGCAGTTCACAAAAGCTTACGCCTTTTAATAAAATGCGTCAGCCAGAAAAGACGCTACCAAATTCCTTCTGATTTTTTGCTACAATAGACTAAGATAGCTCTCCTTCAACAGTGGCTTGAACAGGGTTAACACTTATCTTAGTTTAGGCTGCTCTAACTCTCTGTTTGTATACCTAGAAGCCAGAAGAGAGGATGCATCTCAAAATATCACACACAAAATAATACACACTGCTAGATGCAGACAAAATAAGGAACCCAGGGAAGGAACCTAACTGTGATCTCAACCTTGGCAGCTTTATGATGTGTGGACTTCAACCCCCAGAATTCCTCAGCCAGTATGTATGTTAACAGATCAACATTCAACATATATCATCATTAATACTGGATATGCTAAAGCAGAGATGCACCATTTGAAATCCCAGCCCCTGAAAGTCTGGCTGTGGCTTGCAAGAACGTCCAAAAGTTGTTGCCAAATTGTAATGTTTAATGGAGAACTATTACATATACAAATGCTCAGTGAACATATTAACACTTATTTTTAATTTCATGGAAATTAAATGTGCACAGTTTAGGGTTTATCCTGGATCCACTGAATACCTTTTACGATGCAGCCCCTGGCAGCTCTCAGCCTAGAAAAAACCGTACACTCCTATATTAAGCTATGGTTTGCCTACTTGTGGTTTATCACAAAAACTAGAATCGGCTGCATTCACACAATTTGAATGTTGTCTGACCAGGAAAACATCCCACCCAGGAAGAAATTGTAAGATTTGGTAGATGGTGTTTGGTTTCAAAGGGACAAAGGGGGATCTTGTTTGACAGGTGGCTTGAATGATTTTTACAACAAAGGAGGACATGATGCACCAGCTGCCTCCCTACCTGGACTGGGTTAGACAGATCTCAGCAATCCATGCCCTAATAACCTCACGACTGGATTCCTACTACAGAGCACTTTACAGGGGGCTATCATTAAGGTCATCCAGAAGCTGCAACTGGACAGAACACAGCCATCTGACTACTTGGGGAGAGGGCTAAACAAGACGACATGACACCAGTACTGTAGAATTGCACTACTGCCAGCTCTCAGTTTGTAATGGCACATGGGAAAGGCCTTGGGAGATAGGAGGAAGAGCTGCAGACTAGACAACAGTCAGATAAGAGGCAGCTGAGCCCACTGAAAGAATGGGAGTGTGGCAAACATCTCAGAAGGGACCCTCCCTAGTTTCTTGGACTGTAAAGGCAAGGGGGAAGAGATGTACTTTCAGACTTGTACGATTCTGTTAATGTAATCTTACAATAAAGTTAGAGCTAGTACTTCTGGGTGGGCTTCTCGTATGGACTATCTCGCAAGGCCGACAGAGTTCAAGGTTTTATCTTCCATTTATGGAGCAAGTGGAACTGCTCAGGGTCCAAGTTTTTATGAGACTCACTTCTCCAATGTCATGTAAGCTACAGGCTAACATCGGATAGAGACGCCCTGTTCTTGGTCCTGTAGGTGGATCTGTCTTGCAGTGGGATGATTAAAAGCAAAGCTTTTTCAATGACTGATTGCAACATTCCAGCTCAGGAGCTCTCTTCTGTGAGAGACACAATCTTGCTTCAAGTGACAAGTGAGATTTTTGTTCATTCACACATTTGCACAATAGCAGTCTGTCACGGGACATAGACTGTTCTTTGTTTTAATGAACCTTATTTCATTTCTGTATTTCTGTAGTCTTTTAAGGAAAACAGCAAGACAACAATCTTCACTGTTTCATTCAAGATCATTTTCATTGTTCTTTTGTATAATGCTCTGGGCTCCTTCAGAAGGAAAAGCAATAGAAAAAGAAAAAATATAGATTTGTCTACTTGTTTACTGACTGAATGTCAGTACTCACATTTGTACCCCATTCTGCTTCAAAGATTCCAGGCTAGTGGCATCAAACTGACAATAACATTCGAAACCATAGTAAAAACAGTAACAGCTCAAAAATAACATTACTTAAATATTGTTAAAAACCAGTTCCAGGCATTATTCCTACTCTCCAAATGCTCTTGAAGGATCAGTCTTAGTCTTACAAAATAATAGGGCCTTATGAATCTCCAAGGGAGCTGGTTCAAAAGGCCTCTTTCCACATCCTTCCTCCCCCTCCCCTTAATCTGCCAAGGAGGAGACCCCAGAACATCCCAAGTGGTTGTCAGCCTTTCAAGGTAATCCAGACAAGAAACACAGACCATGAATATAATACTACCTTTATTATAAGGTTACAATAACAGAATCTTGCAAGCCTGGAAAGTATTTCTCCCTTCTGTAATGGTATGTGGGAATGATTTTGGGAGGCTGGGCAAAGAGACTCTGCCAAAGGAATAATCAGATAAGAGACAGCATAGCCCACAGCTGGATAGTGGGCAGGGCAAGAGGCTCAGAAGAGACTCTCTCCCATTTCTCCGTCTGTAAAGGAGACGGGGGGGGGGGGAGAATGTATTTTCAGACTTGCAAGATTCTGTCAATGTAGCTTTACAATAAATAGAATTAGCTCATCTGATTGTGTTTCCTGTCTGGTCAGCCCCGCAAGGCCAGCATCAATCTTGCAAGTCTGAAAGTACAATTCTCCTCTTGTCTCCTTTACAGCCTGAGAAACTAAGGAGGGTCTCTTCTGAGCCTCGGCAGCATCTCTTTGCCCAGCCTCCCAAGGTCATTCCCACATACCATTACAGAGGCCCTGCAGGTAATCTGGATTTAAGCCACATAAGCCTTTCTAATTAATAACCAGCACCTTGAATTATACCTAGAAAGACTGGTAGCCAAAATAAAGTATCAGTGTTACTCTATTAAAGCATTTCTCACCCACTGACATATGGGCTGCTGCATTTTGCACCTGTTGAAATTTCTGAATAGTCTTCAAGGGCAGCCCCAAGTAAACTGCATGTCAGTAGTCCAGTTTCAAAATAGTGGCATGAGTACTATTGCTAAGGCCTCCTGCTCCAGGCACTGCCTCACCTGGCACACCTGGCCACAGGCTCTACCTGCTGGTTTAGTAGGAGCCAGGACTCCAGGACCCATATTATGCACCTGTCCCTACTGGAATAGTGCAGACCCTTATTCAGCATTAACAAAGGAGCAGATATTGTCACTGGTGGTCTCTGAATGAACAGTATCTCTGTCTTCCAAGGTTTTAGCTTTAGTTTGTTTTCCCACAGCCTCCAGGCAACCAGATGAGGCTTTCAAGATTGATGTCAGCCCTCCGAGGTAGGCCAGGTCAAGAAATAGGCAATGCAGGAACCATTGGAACTCTCCTTTATTGTTATAGGGCAGTGTTGTCTAAACTTGGCCACTTTAAGATGAGTGGACTTCAACTCCCAGAATTCCCCAGCCAGCATGGCTGGCTGGGGAATTCTGGGAGTTGAAGTCCACTCATCTTAAAGTGGCCAAGTTTGGACAACACTGCTATAGGGTATAATAACAGAATCTTGAAAGCTTGACAGAGTTTCTCTCTCCCTCCCTCTTATACCCAAGAGAATCAAAGCAGGGCAATCCTGAGTTTCTTTCTCACCCTCTTTTAAGACTAAGCTGCTGTTTATGTCATCACTCTTGCATTGCTTCTTGAGATTATCTGAAAATGAGAGTTTTCTACATTCGCAGGCTCAGTGAGTTCTGGTGAGCGTTTGGCAGCAAGTGATGAAGCACTGTCTTTTTAATAAAAATGGTTTATTTTATTTTACGCAGGTTTTTGATTGTTTATGTCAGCACTGTTTTAGTCCTTGTGGGTTTTAGGCTTCCTGTAAACTGCTTTGAAGTGGGCGGTGTATGAATTGCTGTATAAATGAAGAAGTTTCAGTGAGGTTAATTGGATTTTGAACTGACAAGGGTAAGCTTGGGCTACAACAGCAGTTCCCTTCAGACAGGCAGAGCTCATAGAGCATTTATTACTTGCAGCAGAATTCTGGTGAAGTATATCTTACTAGTAGAATAAAGTTTAGAATACCGTAAAGTGTCAAAACTCACAGAGCATATGACATTTAAAGAATGACAATAAACCTAAAAAAAAAAAAAATTTTAGCTGGTTTCTTTCCATGCAATTAAGACATCATTTTGTAGCTCAGTTTAAAGAGCAATGTCATGAATTATACCAACATATATAGATGTTTATAAATATACCAATACTGTATATAAGTGGCCATTTCTGTTTTGATTGTTGTAACTTGATAATGAAATGTATTCTTTTTCATTGCCCGTGTATTATACAGAGTACATTTTAAAAATCTGCTAACTTCTGAAGGGCAATTTAATGCTTTCAGTGATGTTCTTTGGCATTACAAGGAAGAAGAAAAAACATGAACATAGTGAAGCCATTAGAAAAAGAACAATATTATCTATCATTCATTCATTCATTCATTCATTCATTCATTCCTCACATTATGGATAGATGGTAAGAATGTAGTAGTAGTTAATGTGCAAAATGAGATAACACTTCACCCAGGATGTTTCAATTGCTGAAAAGCTTACTTTAAGAAATTTATTTATTTATTTATTTATTTATTTATTTATTTATTTATATTCATTCATTCATTCATTCATTCATTCATTCATTCATTCCTCAAATTTGTCACCACCTATCTCATGAAACGACTCTGGACGGTTTACAACAAGATAAAAATTCATTAAAATACAACATAAAAACAATCCTAAAAATAAATAAATTCCAAGAAGAAAGAAAATTGGCAAGTAATTCCAGGGAGCATCATCAGGGGGCTAACCACCCCCAGGGGCAGGTAAAGCCCATATCACCCTAGGCACACTGACAGAGCCAGGTCTTTAAATCTTTTCGGGAACCCGGGAGGGTAGGGCCCACCGCACCTCTGGGGGGAGAATGTTCCAAAGGATGGGGGCAACGGCAGAGAAAGCTCTCCTCCTGGGCCCTGCCAGCCAACATTCCCTTGCTGACGGGGTCTGGAACATGCCCTCTGTCTGACTGGGTGGAACAGGCTGACATAACGGGGATGAGACACTAAATCAATATAGTGTAAATTGACATCCCGCTGTGATTTGAAAACTATAAAGCACTTTACTCTTTTAAAAAGCAATTAAGAATCTCTGGGCTAAACCCTTTCCCCATCTCTCCTCTTTTTTTTTTGTTTTGTTTTGGGAATTTGTAACAGATTTGTCAAACATAACAATTTTGAACTGGAAATCTTGGGCAAAGAAAACCAGGTGATTAACTTCACTAAATACAGAACCTGCAAACAAGTGTGCCATATGATCATGGGTGTTAATCAAACTTTCTGAACCGTTAAAAAAAAAACACGAATGCTTTTGATTAAGTCTGCTTTTAAGGGGTGCCCAATTAGGTAGCAGCACACAGATAACCTTTGCTGATCTCAGAAACCTAACCAGGGTCAGATCTGATGGTACTTGGATGGGAGACCACTAGGAAATTCCCAGACTGTAGACTAAACTGGAAAGTCAAAGTGGGCTTGGCTTCTGGAGTTTTTTTCAACGCTTAATAGCAGGTCCAGCTTGAGTTTTGTGACGAGAGGGGATGGAGGCTTAGAATGATGCTGATGGCCACATTCCACATCACTGTCCCATCGCCTCTTCCCTATGGATGCACTGGGGATATTTTTAATGTTTTCTTTTTTTCCTCCCACCCATTTTCAAGCTTGATTTTTCTTTCGCTGGCTTCCATACCAACATGTTCTGTTCGGCTCTGACAGACAGAAAGAAGGGCAGAGCTCTGAACCTCCTTCCCTGTTTACTTTCCTTTGCACTGGAAATATTAAAAAGCATCCATGACAGGGGCAACAGCAAAGCAGAGTCATGTATGTACATATGTACTGTATGAGAGATGGGCAGCCATATAAATAAATACCGTTTGTGGCCCATAGACGTGTTCATATACAGTAGTTACCAGAAGTCAGCTTGAGTTGAAGGAGACTTTTATCCAAGCGATGAAATCTTTCCATGCCAGAAAATCACTTATTTATTAGATTTCTATTTTGCCTTTTGTACAGCAGCTCCGGGCAGGTTATAGAGAATGATCCTTTCTCCTCTTTTTGCCCCCAGCAACAACCCTGTGAGGTAGGTTGGGGGTGAGAGAAAGTGATGGTCCAAAGTTACCCATTGGCTGAACGTAGACTAGACCCTGGACCGTCCCATTCCTAGTCCAATACCTTAACCCAGTGTTTCTCAACCTTGACAGCTTCAAGCTGTGCGGACTTCAACTCCCAGAATTCCCCAGCCAGCATGCTGGCTGGGGAATTCTGGGAGTTGAAGTCCGCACAGCTTGAAGTTGCCAAGGCTGAGAAACACTGCCTTAACCACCCCAGGTTGTCATGTCAAATAGAGACCCAGGTTCAAGTCCACCCCCAGACAGAAAAACTCACTGGGTGCCCAGTCCCACCTGTCTCACTGGGCTGCTGAGAATAAGAAACGGAGCTGGGAGCTCTACCTACGAGCTTGTAAAAGAAAGATGGAAAATACTTCTAACCAAAGCACGGCGCAACTGTGACTCAGAAGCAAACGGGTCAGAGCTTTGCCTCATCCCTTAATATTTCTTTCCCTGCAGTAACTGGACCACGTTGGGCACACAAGCAAGCAAACTGGGGAACCAGCCCCTGCGCAAAGGAAATGTTTAATTTTTATTCCCACCCCTCCAGCAGAGCACAGGAGAATGAACAGCAGTGGTGCCAACAAGCCAAGATGGGGCGGGGGGGGGGGGACGCGAGGCTCCAGAAGGTGCGGTGCCAGAGGTTTGAGACCCCCCCCCCTGACCGGGGATATCTGTGACTTAAAAAGAGGAACCGCTGCTGTGGCTTTTCATTGACAACTTGATTTTTCAGCTTCCCGTGACTCCAACCCTCCTTCTGTTTTGGAGGAAGAAGAGCAGGCAAAAGCTGAATTTCAGCGGAGGGAGGCCGCGCTCCAGAAGCGCTTCCTTCCACCTATCTGTGCGCTCTGCGTTTTTAGGGGTTGCTAACCAGGGAACAATTGTTTCCCTCCCGCCCTCCGCCCCATGCTTCCCAGCGCCCCTCCCCGCCCGACCTTGAGGCGAATTGGCTCCCGTGCCGCCACCGCCGCTGAGCGCATGCCTTCAGCCCCAGCGAAGCCCCTCGCCGCCGGGCCGGACGGAGGGGGACGCTGCTGGCAAGGCTGCGCTTTGCTGCAACCACGTGTCATTCGCAGCCTGCCTGTCACACAACAACAAGGAAGCCTTCGGGGGAATCTGCTCCCCGGGATCTCCGGGCGGAACGCGACTGTCCCGAGCCAGGTGAGTAAAAAGCAGGGGCGACGTTCCATCTTAGGACTCTCCCGTCCCCACCCAGAGGAGACGGTGCCCCGGTGGCGTTGCCGAACGCCAGGGCTCTTGGGTGGCCCGTTGAGGGTGGTGTGGCGGCTTGTTTTTGTTTTCCTCTCGAGCGGGCGATGGCCAAGAAGCGGGGGCAGAGGCGTGCCTTGGCGCGGCCACGGCGGTGCGAGCCCAGGGCGTCCGGAGCTGCGCGCCTTGGGGCGCTGGGGGCCGCCGCACTGGCTCCTCCGTGCAGGGCTGCGGTGCGCGCCGCCGGGAAGGCAGCGGGTCCGAGAGAAGCGCTTCTCGGGTCAGTCAAAGGAAAGGCTGAATACGCCGCGGAGAGGCTGCTGATGGCGGAGAGCGCGAGGGCCGACCGGGTAGAATTTGGGATGAAAAGGGCCAGAATAGGGTCTGGGGAGGAGGCAGCCGGAGACGAAGTTGGCAGGGGGGCAGAGCGGAGACGCAGGTATGCGCCCGGGGAGTTCCTAGAAGGGAGCGACGTGCAGGCCTTGCCTTAAGTCTGGGGTTCTGCTCCTGACTGCAGAGCCGCGCTTGGCTCCGTGTGACACACTTACCCCCTAAAGAGGAGCCCTGTGAGACCATGGAGGCTGAGTCTCAAGTCGGAGCCCAGCTGGGAGAGGCCCAGCGGGGAGCTGAAAGGGAGGAAATGGGGGCATCTCCCAGCCTTGGGATGCTGAAAAATGCCTCCAGAATAGGGTCACCCTTCATCCCCCACTTTGTTTTGTGTTTCTGGCCAGGCTGGTTGCAGCAATGGAAGAAAATAGCTTGGGCAACCTGCAACAAAGGGCAGCTGAGCTGGAGTGCATGGCAGAGGTCCTTCTGACAGGGGAACAGCTAAGGTAGGGGTGTTGCTTTTCACAGACCCTTTGCGTGGCAGGGCAGCAAGGGAAACTGGGATCTACCCCAGAGTTTGTTTTATGGATGGTGGCCTGTAATTATCCGCTTTTCCTTTAAAGGCTGAAGGTTGCATGGGGAGGGTCTCCCCTTATTTTATCAGCCTCAACAATAACCCTGAAAGGTAGATTGGACTGAGAAACTGACTGGCACAAAGGCCCCAGGTGAATGCTGTGATTCAGCAGGGGTACGAACCTGGACCTCCTCACTTCAGGGCTCATCTCAGCCACTGTGTTACAACAGAATGTAGTTCATGCTTAGTCCAGCTCCAAAATGACGTCTGATATTTTCAAGAGCTGTGTCATATCCCAAGAAGAAAAGACTGCTCTGAATGAACAAATAGTCCAGGATAACCTTCCAGATCTGGTGCTCCCATCATCCTCTACCAGACTGGCCTTGCTGGATGGAGGCGTTGGGAGTGATAGTCCTGCTCATCTGGAAGACTGGTCTGGATTAAGGCAGTTTTCGGAGAGAAGAGGTTGATCAATCTTCAGAGCCTGTCTCTATTTTAAGTTTTGTTTTCATTTCCCCAGCCGGCAGAAAACAAAGATGAATTCAGAAGAGTGAGTTTAGGGTTATCCTTCAATCCATTCAAACTGTACAAAAGGAGGAGGGTGTTTTTAGCTGTCTTGCTGTTATGGGGTGACCAGAGTCTAAGTATGAAATGACATCCAAAAAAAACAACAACCCTCAATTAAAAGCACATTTTGTTTGACATCTTTTCACATCTTTGTCTGCCAAACTGCACCGTCTACCAAACAACGCTTCCTTTTCCAGGTACACAGTCTTGGTTCTGCTACACATGGCAAAATCTACAATCCCCATACTCAGGCATGTAGCTATAATAGCCTGTTCTGTTTAATGTACATTGCCTTTCAAATAACTTGGGTTTTCAAGGACTGGATGCAGGGATTGGAGTGAAAACTAAAATGGGTAGATCATGGTCCTGAAGCTCCAACTTCTTTGGCCCAAGGTCACATTTCCCTCCTGGTGTTTGTAATTTTCTGTTTTCCATGCCCCTTTTCACGGAGTAGGCTAGCATTTTAATGATGACTGGTGATCCTGAGAGTTGGATTGTTTGGCTCCTCTGGAGAGCAACAGCTTGCTGAATGTTGATGTATACCTTTACTGGCACAAATTAGAGAGCCAGCCACCAATTTAAAAGAGATTAGATAATTCCACAGAGTTTAAGGCTTTCAAAGCATTGGGCATAAAGGGAAATAGAACTTCAGAAACAGTATGCTTATGACTACCATTTGTTGAGGAACAACAGCAGAATAAGAACATTGCTTTTATACCTCATCATCATGTAGGGGATGGCATGTCATGTAGGTTAGGGTCAAAAAGGTCAAGATGGCGGCCATGGTGTGATTGAAACTCCGCCCTGTTTTTTATGTGCATGACCACACACTTTGAACTCCCTGGATCATAAGGATGGCTGCCAAAAGAAGTAGGATGTTCTTTTAGATAGTTTCTTTGGTTGGATCCAATCGGGATGCTCTTATTTTTTTTAAAAAAAAGCTTTCTGGGATCAGGTGAGATTAAAATTTGGGAAGGTGTTCCACCAGTCGTTGGTGCAGAAGAGTATTTGTTGCAAAGTGACATTGCATCCCTGCAGAATTCACAAAGCCTTCGTTATAGCCAGCAACAAACTTAGAGAGGCCAAGTAAGAGGAGCTGAGATATAAACATTTTATGATAAGCAAAACATGCGAGTCTGATAGGCTAATGATCTCCTGTTGTCATATCAAATAGAGAAGATTGATTTTTGTTTTGTTTTGTTTCTGGCTGCACGCTATCCTGTGGTGTCCACTGGCTGTAGGATGTGTGGCACAAGTACTTACAAGCTGAAAAATTCAGGCATTGCGATACCCTGATATTTCTTCGTTTGCTCATTTACGGGCGGTGAGATACTCTCCTGCTCCCAAACTCCAGGTGGTGTACAAATAATAATTTTAAAAATAGACTCTACCCAATCATTCCAAAAGATAAAAAGCAACTTCCTATAAAAATAGCAGCCTGGTCAGCATAAAATCTCATATAGACAGTACCCAAATCAAATATCGCTCAAGAATCAACTTCCAAATACCTGTTGAAAACTACATTCCTTATTGCAAAATACCAGCATAAAAGGTGCTCAGGTGTAGTCTGAAAGCAAGACATGCCGCAGGATGAGGGTCATCACGGAGAAAGATAACCTTTCGACCGTGTCCCCTTGACTTCTTGTAGGACGGGACCATAAGCATGCTTCACTACATACTCACCTGGAGCCAGACCACCTCTACCTGGAGGAGGCAGTCCTTGAAGTATCTGTACTCATTAATTGGTTGCATTTACCTGAGCAAATTTTAAGGAAAGGTGCGAGGAGTAGCTACTCTGCTGTAACTTCACCCACCTTCTCTAACTAGCCAACATGGGAGTTCTTGGGAAGTGTAATCCAGTATACCTGGAAAGCCCTTGATGGGGAAAGGTTAGTCTACAGCTGTTTTTACAAATTTGGCAACTTTAAGATGAGTGGACTTCAACTCCCAGAATTCCCCAGCCAGCATGCTGGCTGGGGAATTCTGGGAGTTGAAGTCCACTCATCTTAAAGCTGCCGAGTTTGAAACACATTGGTCTGCGTCTTCAGTGAAGGAATAAGAAAGAATCAGTTACATCTTCTGTGTGCAGGCGAATAACTGGGGAGTGAAATTTCTGCTCACTGTCGAGTATGTCTTATCTGCAATGGATATCAGTGCTGTTCTGGGCCATGCCTGGTTTTTACTTTGCAAGTCTGGATTGTGGGTGATGTTTACAGAGATCTGTGGATCATTAGTTCCCTACTAGAGGATTCTGCCTTTCTGAAGCAGGGTGGATTAATGGTCCTTTGATCTTATCTGTCTGTGTACTTTCGAGCTCTCCTTATTTCATTTTGGTCAACAAAGAGGCATGTGGTTTTCCCAGGTCTACCTCAAGCTATTCTGCACGTTATCTGATGGCTAAGGCATGCGTTCCATTTCTCCTTGCCTCTCTCAAAGATTAGAGGCGCATTAATTTGGTCGCTTAATGGAGGCTCCAACCAAGTGTTGGCATGGCGGATTGCTACGATGGCTGGTGCATGTTGGAGTTGCGGAAGTAGCAACTGAGCAGGTGACATAAACTGAGCTGCAAGGAGGCAGGGGCAGAATTTTCCATCATGTGCCAATGCTGGGGAAACTACCTTGAAGGGGCAAGTAATGTTGAGATCACAAGTACAGAGCAGAGGGTTTTATGAGTAGTTTTAACCATACAACAGTGCCAAAGCACTGGTGTGTGACACCACATTTCCCCACTCCAGCAGCAGATCATTGCACAGATAAGGCCACCGAGGCAAACGCTGGCACGATCAGGAGTGGAGGAGGAGACCCAGTAGCTTAAAACAACAACACGCCTTAGAACTCACATTTTTGCTCTGGAATAGTCTTCTCTCTTTCTTGAGAACAGCTATGCATGAGGCATGGATGACAGGAGGCAGGACAGGCAGGAGCAGGGGAGAGAGACACGTGCAGCCAAGACACAAAGAACAGAAGCTTGCTACGCACAGGCACCCTGTGGCAAAGGGTGGGAGGAGTGTTTTGAGAAGGGAGAGAGAATGAACCTGTCTGGCAGGCTGGAGGCAGGTGAGAGGGGAGGGAACCCTGAACAGGGGGGGCATTGCTGTCCATGGCTGTGTGAGACACCAAGAAGACAGCATTCAAAAGGTGGAAGCTGTGTGTTTGGGTTTCTCAAGCTTGTTCAGGCTCAGGGCTGAATATTCCGATTGGCTTTCCACATAGAGGAAGATAGAGATAACCCTGAAGAAGGGTTGGATGAACCTGGTCCTGAAAAAGTGGGAAGCATGGGAAAGAAACTCAAAAGAATCTTGTCTTGATTCTGTTTGATATAAGATGGGGGAGAGAGAAAATCTGACAGGCTTTCAAGATGCTGTTATTACACCTTTCGACAATAAAGGAGCATTCCTGGAATCGTTACAGCAGTGTTTCTTAACCTTGGCATCTTTAAGATATGTGGACTTCAACTCCCAGAATTCCTGGCTGGGGAATTCTGGGAGTTGAAGTCCACATATCTTACAGTTGCCAAGGTTGAGAAACACTGCCTTACAGTGTCTGTTTCCTGACCTACTGTACTTTGAAGGGATGACACTTACTGAGCATTAAGAAAAGCTTTGCCAATTTTCTCAGTTATCATATAGTTCAGTTATATAATAACTGAATTGCCTCTTGGCTATTGACGCATGACTGGAAGCCCTTTTGGAAATGTTGTAACACTCCCTCCGGATGAAAAACCAGACAAACGCAGGAGCCACAGAAATTGTTATTTAAGGGTATACCTTGAGCATTTCAAGCTCAGAACTGCTGCTTCAGGTATTCTAAGCTGGAAACAAAACTCCTAAGTTTTAAGAGTTTTGTTTGAGTTGCAGTCTAACATTTCGTCCTTTGAAATAGCATCATTTTGGGTGTCAAGGTCATAGCAAACCATCTTAGCATCCTGACTTTGAAATAGCCTGTATTGAGTGTTTTTAGCTCAGAACAAAGCATGATTTCAGAATCAAGAGATGGTTCTGAAATCAGAATAAAGCACTGAGCTGTTTCAGATTTTCCTCTGATAGACATAGCCAGTTCAGGTTGTTCTAACAGAACGTTTCAAGTACCGCTGTTTGGTCATAGGTCAAAACAAGACAAGTTTCTCCTTACGTGGTTACCCCTAAGGTTTTGGGTCTGTGTGGAAGATAGCAAATGCCCAGATCGCTTGGAAATGAGAAGAAAAGCCTGGGGAAAAAAAAGAGCAAAAAGAGCTGGAAAGGTCACCAAGAGTAGATGATTCAGCATGCTTGCTTTGTTCAGAGCAATCTATGAGAGTTTGCAGAAGTGGAAAGATTATCATTAGATTAAAATGTTTGTTATATGGGCACCTGAGTACTATGTGCCAGACAAATGTGTTTTCCAAGATGGGTATTTCTAAATTTTGGTAACATTGTTAGTTGTGTGGTGACCTAAAAGGACATCTAGAGTTTTACCCTGATGTACCAAATCTTGGCTGTTAAGGCCATATAGCTTTGAGTGAAGAAGGCACACTCATAAAGCAGTTCCCAGTTTCTCAGGCTGTGTTTTGCCCATCTTGACCTTTCTTAACAAAAAAAAAAAAAAAGCGATCCCATAACATTCTATGCCCAAATATATTATGGTTTAACATGATGACCTGGCTGACACAAAAAGTAAGACAGTGGCTGGTTTCCTACCACACTAAACCACAAGTTAGGTTAGTAAAATCCTCAATTTAAGTTTGACTCCTGGTAACATCATGAATGTGTCTATGTGATTTTCTTCACAGTGGTTTGTCATTCCTTTCTTCCGTTTTTTTTTTTCCTGGTGATCTCCCATCCAAATATTAACCAGATCTGACCCTACTTAGCTTTTTAAGATTATCGGAGGTTGGCTGAGTGCTGCAACAAATTACCCACCTCCAGTTTAGTTTATATGTTGTATAAACCTAATCAGAATGATAGATCTCTCAGTGTTAAATCCATCTTTGAATACTGTGTCTGAGGTTTTCTTTCTTTTTAATTAACAGCAGCCTTGGGGAGGGAGAATCTGATCAAGCGTGTGGCAGAAGCTATCTATGTAGCAGGGTGGAGATTATAAAATCCCAGTGCAGGATGCATTACACCCATCTGCTTGCAAGGTTTCAGTTAATTTAAGAAAAGAGAAGTATCATTCATGGGATTCAGAAATTGCCAGCCCTTCAAGGTAGACCAGACTAGGAAACCAGAGTAATGCACCGAGTATTTTATTATAAGGTTATAGTAACAGAATCTTGCAAGTTTGAATGTGCTTCCCTTCCCTCCCTGTATGTTCATGAGAACTAAGGAGGGTCTTGCCTGCGACACTCTCAGGTTATAATTCTGACCTAGATGCAGATTTCTTTTCCCAGACCGTTGTCTTGGTCGCGGCTCTTCCTCCTGTTCCTCAAAGTTATTCCTTCTGCCCATTACAGAAATGGATTTAGCACCATGTTTACTTGAATTATGTACTGTAAGAACTGAACTGGGGATAGAATTTTTTAAACTGTTTGTAAAAGGCAAGATTTTTTTTTTTTTTGGAGCATCTCTCTCAGTCTTTCCTGCTTGAGTTTTCTTCTTTCAAGGTGGCTTTGTTCAGTAACGTGGTTCACTGTAGATAAACCTTTGAGGCAGTAACAAGGACTTTGCAGAACCAGTCATCTTGGAGTTTTGCTCATTCTTTGCTGGATTCTTGCTTAAGTTGTTTGACAGTCGTAAGCTTATAAAGACAAAAGGAGGAGTTGCACATGAAGAGGAAGATGGAGAGACACTGCATTTTTTTTGTAAATATGCGTGCTTGGTAATAGGTAGTTGCTTATATTAGACAAAACCTGCTAATCATCCTAATTCAGTGTTTCTCAACCTTAGCAACTCTAAGATCTGTGGACTTCAACTCCCAGAATTCCCCAGCCAGCTTGGCTGGCTGGGGAATTCTGGGAGTTGAAGTCCACAGATCTTAGAGTTGCTAAGGTTGAGAAACACTGTCCTAATTTATACTCTGAGTGCACAGGGTCCAGGTCACAAGTTCAGAATTCTTCAAATTCTATAATTTCCCATCAGACATCCAGCTTCCTACAGCAGCTGCTAGAGGTGAGAGCTCCAGTGGAGCCAACACTGCACAGCTGGGATTGCCTACCTCCATGTTGGTGTCCTGCAATTCTTTGGGGTAAAAATACATATATCCCAGGGCATCATAGAAAATTGAATAGTAGTTGCTAGCCAAGTCCGGAATAGAGTTCTATGAAATGGCCCCTCAAAGAGAAAGCTCGACATAAGGCAGTTTTGCTCTGCATCCTCTCCAACCTGAAGAAACAGTCTTTAGGAAGTTTCTAAATTAATTTCCATGTGGAGGAAGGAAAGGGTGATGTGTTCTTACTTATTTGTCACTTTCAGCATATTGTTCTCTTATGTCACAAACCTAGAAGGACTTCCTCAAAGGTTATCGGTTCCACTGATCTCACAAACCCGCAGCTATCGCTTCCTGAAAGTAAATTCAATTATTTTCAATTTGATTAATGTCCAGAGATGTAAGATTGCTTGTTAAGCTGTGCTGTTCAGAAATGAAGTTGCCTCATTTCCTTCTCTGTTTTTGTTAAATGCAGCTTAATTGAGGGCTTAAGCCAAGGCAGAAGCTGCTAGCAAAAATGTCATGATTCTTTAAATATTTTGTGAAGAAGTATCGCATTTTATGTTTCTATACATTCCCACTCTTTCTGACATTCGGAACTAGTTCGCGCATCATGCTAAACAGTGCTTTGTTGAATCATAATGGAGTAAACCATAATTGGCTGGCTTCCTGGGTTATGTCTAAGACATAAGCTACAGTTTACAAACCACAATGAATGCACAGTATTTATGCAGCCTACAAGCCACAACAAATATATGTATGCAGCATAGAAATCTTCTTATGGTGTAATTTGATATGTGAACCTTCTCATTATCTGTCCAATGTGTAACCTATAAAAGTATTTCTCTAAGAAAATGCACCTAATTCCCAAGTTACCAGCACTTGGGCTTTCTAAGTTAAATGAATTAGTAAGTTAAATCAATAGAGTGTATAGGTTTTTTTAAGACAACCATTCTGGGAATTGCTTTGCACCTGTGGTATTAAATACATCCTATTCCAAGTCAATATTGTTAGGGATGCACAAGCAATTAAATTTTTGTGAATGTTGAAAAAAAATGCTGTTTGGTGTTGAATTGGGACCAGGGAGACCAGTTTTAATTTTACCCTCAGCTTTGAAAGCTCTCTGAATGACTTTAGTACAGGCATTCATAGCCTAACCTACCTCACAGGGTTCATGTAAGGAGAGATGGGAACTGCTTGAGGAAAGGCAGGTCAAATGAATAATTAATAAATTGATTTTATTTTATTTATTAAAGATTTTAAAGCACTCAATAGTGGAAGCTGTCTGGGCAGTTTACAGTAAAACACACTTAAAAATACAATTTGACTGAAAACCTATACGATAAAATGCAAAATAAAAACACCATATAAACTAGGGAGCATTCAAAAGTTAAAACAACAGGAATTAAAATATAATTAAAAGCTGATTTAAAAGCCTAGGAAAATAGAAAGGTCTTCACCTGAGACTGAAATGATTTTAGTGTGGGGGCCAGTTGAGCCTCTCTGGGGGAGGTTTTCCATAAATGGACCACCTCAGAAGAAGCTCTTCCCCTTGCAGAGGTCCACCTCATCTCTGATGAAGTGACTTAGAAGAGAACTTCATTACAAGCTTTTAAAGTGCAGACAGGTACATATGGGAGAATGTCTTTCATGTAACCTGGTCCTAAGACTTTATGATTTCAAAGGTCAAGAGCAGCACTTTGAATTGTGTCCAAAAAAGAGTGTGAATGGTAAAGAACTGGCATAATAAATTCCGTAACAACCAGTCCCAGTGAGCAGTCTAGCTGCTCAGTTTGGAATTAATTGAAGTTTCCAGACCATTTTCAAAGGCAGTCCCATGTACATGTTACAATAATCCAACCAGAAGTTATCAGAACATTCATACAGTGACTGTTGCAAAGCTGTCTCTGTCCAGATAAAGTTGCAGTTGGTAAATAAGCCAAAGCTGACAAAAGGAACTCTGTACCACTGAGGCCACTTGGGCTCCTAGTGACTGTGATTAATCTAGAACCACAGATGTGAACCTGTTCCTTTAGGATGAGTGAGGATCCCTCTAGGACAGGCAAGGCATCACTTAGTTGGACAGATGCACCACCCATAAACAATCTGTCTTGTCTGGGTTAAGTCTTAATTTATTGATCCTCATCTGGTCCATTACCCTGCCCTAGCACTGGTTCAGAATGTCAACCCCCTCAACTGTGACGGATGGAAAGGAGAGGTAGAGATGGCACCTCAGCCCATATCCCTGGTTGACCTCTCTCAGCAGTTTCCTGAAGATGTTAAAGAGCATAGGGTTTAAAATGGAGCCCTTGGGGACTCTATAACTCAGCTGCCATGAGGCAGAAGAGTAATCCCCCAGCATCACCTCTGGAAAGTAGGAGTGGACTTACCGTAGTAAAGTGGCCCCACATCCCAGTTTTAACAACCTGTCCTGGTGGACACCATGGTCCCTGGTAGTGAAAGCTGGTGAGAGGTCCAGAAGGACCAATTGGATCACAGTTGTACTATCTTTTTCTCAGCACAGGTCATCCCACAAGCCAACCAAGGCAATTTCTGTCCCATGACCAGGCTGGAAACTACTGTAGATTCAAATGGATCTAGAAAATCACTTTCAGTTTCATTCATTTTAATAAAGAAATGGAAGGGAACAAACATGGGTAGAAGTGCTTTTGAGCAAAAATAATTTCCTGAACCTGAATATACAATCGCACGCTAATACACTCATGTTTTTTAAAAGTTCATAGGAGAGCTGGTTGGCAAGATGTAATGAGACAGGTGAACAGAGAGATATCTGGGTGAAAGTTTATTGGAACAAGTGCTGCGTATTTAAAATGCAGAACATACATGTGGTATTTTGGGCTCAGGTTTCATAACTGAAAAAGCATAGGCTTCATGTAAGAATTGCCTTGTTGGTTCCAGCCAAGTGTGGGGGTGGATATTTGTGACCCAACCAACTTTTGGCCTGTTTCATACCAGTCTAATGGGGGAATCCCACAGAAAGCAAAGAAGATTAGGAAGAGAAATGGTAGGGGGAAAAAAGAAACAGGAGGAAAGAAGGAGCAGAGTTACATTGGGGGGAGGGGGCAAAAGACTGGATTGATGGAAGGAGGGGAATCCTCTGACAGCTATCCGTTGAGACCTCTCTGAAGAGTTATAGGTCCTTCTGTAGACAAGAGCCTCTCTCCTGGTGGACTCTAAAAGACGAGGCCTTTCTTCTTCCCCCTTTTCTAATTGGTGATCCTTAGTGGAACCCAGCATTTACTGTAGGAACAGAAAGAATGGCCAGCAAAATGCTGTGTGGCTCTGGGTCTCTTCCACCTCCTCTTTTGCAGCTGGCAAGTGTTCTCTAGTGCAGAACGTGATGGGAGAAGATTGTGGGTATCACAGAAGAGGAGAAGAGTCAAGGTGTCCAGGAGAGGAGTCAAAGCCAGTGTCATGGATACAAGGAATAAAATTGGGGTGCTCAAGCTATTCCACTGATGTTCTCAAGAATTAAGGAGGGCAAGTTCTTCATCCACACTGGGTTTCTAGTGGCTGACAGCTAGGTCTGAGACATCCCCACTTTGGAGTTGGACATAATGGACATAATTCAGCTCTGTGATTCTGTGAGTCTGTTCTTGAACTCTGCCATTTTGCTATCAGTGATGTATTGCTTCTAAAAATGGAGAATTAACTCTGCTGCTGAAGCTATGATGTACTGAGACAAACTCAAAAGTTAATTGTTTTGATTAATTCTCCTCTGCCCAGCCATTTCTGCTGAGCAGCAATGTGTGCAAATTATGTTCCTTTTAAAAATTAACTTTACATGTTTATTTTAGTGGATAATATAAATATACTGTCAGATGTGCTTTTTTTTAAAAAAATGAGAAGACCAGTGGGGCTATTAAAGCTACATGAATGCTAAGGAGAAAGGATTGAGCTAGCCTACTAAGCTATCATGAGATTTCCAGTCAAACATGCATGGAATTGCACCGTAAGGCTCTAATGTTTTTGTTATGGAAACGTTGAACTTTTTGCTGTAAGACTGTTTTTGTTATGGAAAAGAGGAACGTGCATAGAAAGAAGAAGAGGAATGCTAAACTGCCAAAGACCCAACTCTTGGAAAAACTGATCAACACAGATTTTTAAATTGTAGAAACAATGTTGATATCCCATTTCTAAAGGTATATTTTCAGTTAACCCTCACCTCCTCCACGCCCCAGAAATCCTTCTGAACAAAAGTTGCCACCTGTTGATGCCCCTGACTACGCTAGCAAAGGATGGGAGAATTGATGGCCAGCCTGTACAGAAGACACCAGGCTGGGCTGGTTGTTGTTGTTGTTTTTTTTTTTAGTAAAGATGCTATTCTAGATTTCATAGGCACCATTTAGACTTTGTTACCTGAAGGAGCAATATATTTGGAGGGGACTGGCTGTGCTCTTTTGTCAGCAAACTCCATCTGTAGTCAAAAGAGTTAAAGTCCTCAAAGAGCTAATAGGCAAGATGGGCAGTTCATAGCTGCCTTTTAAAATGTTCAGCTGTACAAATTCCTTTGACCTTCCCAATCATAATAAAAAAAGGAATGTGCAAATAATTAAGTTTCTTGATTGAAGATGGCAAATCATTTGCTAGAAAAGGTGGCTGTTAGAAGCTCCTCCTTTCTTGCAAAGAACACATTATTCTGCCAGAGTTAGTAGCAAGTCATGTGGCCTTGGTGATGTTGAAAACCAGGTTCCATGCAACCATTATAACACCCATTTTCAAACGGGCTAGCCTTTATTTGCAAAAGATGACATTGTGGTCTGAAATGTGCATTTTGGGGTTTACTAGCAGATGTTTGGAGTTTGTTTCCCACTGATGTAGGTCTTTTAAAAAGATCCATGTTGTGTGCAATTAAATGTGTAACTTTATAAGCATCGGTTGCATTTCAATTAAACTGCCCTTTACCAGACACCCTTCTTATAGATCTGTCTCTCTCTATGTCTCTCTCTATGTCTCTCTCTCTCTCACACACACACACACACTTCCAACTTCTGAACATTGATATCTACAATAATACTTTTATAAATGACTTCTTTTTTTTTTTTTTTACTGAACCCAGTTTGGTTTATACTTTCTGTGGGGGTGGATGTCCTATTATTTCTTCCCATTTTGAAGACAACTTCCCTAGGGCTGAGATGCAAATAGAAAAGAGTGCAAGATGCTGGAAACTCTTACCCATTAACTTCAGGGAGTTGCTATAAAACAGCTAATTACAAGCAAGGAAACTCGTGTTCTCAAGACAATTTCTTCAAGAAGTGTTAAAAAGGTCCTTCATCAGGCTACCAAATCTATTTACTCCACAAATGTGTTGGGCTGCATATGACATCACCCACCTACAAACTTCATGGAGGAGAATGGGCAAACATTAACTTATCGGATCTAGAGTGTTGTTTTAGTAGAACCTTGAGGCCTGCCAGCTGGAAGCAGATACAAAATTCTAGGTTCCCCAAGAAGGGGAACTTTGAATTTTGGAACATACTGAACCCCAATAGAATTTATTTTCAGTGGTTTTATTAGAAGTTTGTACACAAATCTTTTCTCTTGCAAGTTTGTACACAAAGTTTTTCTCTTTACTCAGCAGAAAAGGGAAGGGAGGATAACTGTGGTTGCTTTGCTTAAACTACTGTGCTGTGAGAGCTTTATTGGTCCATTGCAAATCACTGAAAATTTTAAGCTCATCTGCCTTTTGTCAGTCACTATCCTGTGCCATGTATTTTCAATGACTTAATATTTACAATGACTTACATGGAATAGAAGATTAATATTAAAAAAGAACTATTCTGTAGTGCAGTGTTTCTCAACCTCGGCAACTTTAAAATGTGTGGACTTCAACTCCCAGAACTGCCTAGCCAACATGCTGAAGTTCACATATCTTAAAGTTGCCAAGGTTGAGAAAGGCTGCTGTAGTGGCATAGCAGAGCCCATAGGACAGAAGGCTGGGAATCTCACCCTGCTTCTCCTAGAAGTCCTCTAGGTCTTCATACCCTCGCCCCAACTCCTCCCTTGGCGTAACAGCTTGGTAGTTCCCAGTATCACCACCTGTCTTCACCTGGCATTCTCCCACTAAACTCATCTTGTGAGAGGAAGAGGGGGCTCTCACCACCTGGTTTAGATTAGATGTCCAGGGTGGCAGGATCCTGTTACTGCAAGAAATTATCAGAGCAAAAATGCAGAAAATATCAGCAGGCAAGTGTTAGTAACAACTGAGCGTGAGAAATGGAAGACAAGAATTTTGTTACAGAGCAGAGAATACAGGAAAAGAGGCCACTGGATTTGAACTAAGAAATGTAAGTTCTGTGTCAGCCTTAAACAGCCCAATGACTATCAACTGTCTGTAATGGTTTCATTCTTGAAACACAATAAAGATTTAGTTCTTATCCATGTCCTTCAAACCTCTGGGAAATGCCTAGTTCACATCTGCCTTGGAAAGCTTTACACCAGAGAGCTTCCAAATTCAGCAGGCATAGGGTATTCTTTTGATATCAGTTACTCTCTAATGAGGTGGGCCTGTCAGGTTATTAAGTCCAGAGCTTAAAATTACCTACGTACACCACTAGTAGTTACAATATTGTTGAAACTGTAAAAATACTCTCCAATTTATTTCATGACCACACTTTCTGTTCCAGCTTGGAAAATAATAAATCAATAGTGCTTTGCTTAGATCAAACCAAAGTCCACGAGCTTTCCATCCCTGGCCAGCTACTCCTTGTTACCCATAACCTTTGATAACATTATTTTGCAATATAAACCCTGAGCAATAATCTCAAGGTGTTTTTTAAAAATAATGTTTACAAATTAATAACCACTATTATTAATGGTTAACATTCCATGCTTAACCGTTGTCTCCTGCCCCCTTGAACATTACAACTTATTCATCATTTTTACCAGGCCCCAGGGTCTGTGTGCAAAGCTTTAGGTAAAGTTTCTAAAATCAAAGTAATTCTGTTGCAACAAAGAGGAAATAAAATTAAATTTCTTCTAAACAGATTGAATGGCTTTTTGAATACATTTGCTTTTGACACACAGTAACGAACATAAGTAACTGCCTTATGCACCAAGTCACATTGTGCATCAACCCAGCTAACTATTGTCTGTCTTGAAGGAGAACAGCTCTCCATACTTCCAGATGGGCATCTTTCCAGCCTTACCTGACAACAGTGGAGGAAGACTGAGGTTAGCCTTACTAGGTAGACCAGACAGGAAACATGACCAGATGGGCTAATTCTACTTTAATGTAAAGCTACATTAACAGAATCTTGCAAGTCTGAAAGTACAGTTCTCCCACTGTCTCCTTTACAGCCCATGAACTTAGGGAGGGTCCCTTCTTGCCCCATCCACTATCCAGCTGCAGACTATGCTGTCTCTTATCTGACAGTCCCCTTGGCAGCATCTCTTGGCCCTGTCTCCCAAGGTCTTTCCCACATACCATTACAACTTCCCAGGCATGCATGCAGATCCCAGAGAGTGATAAAAATGACGAATAAGTTGAAATTGTTAATAGGGCAAGAGCAGTGATTAAAATACATAACCATAGAATATACATCTGAACTATATTTCACTTTTAATTACCTTTAATTGAAAATCTTGCTGCCCCTCTCTTTGGAACAATAGTCTACCCGAAATCAACACCAATTATATAGCAGCAATTCTGTTGGCATTCTGCTAAGATCTAGCTGTTTGTGAAAATCTTGGGAACATGATGGGTTCCCACCCTGCAGAAGATATTGTTACAGAGAAGGGTTTTCCTTGTAATGATGAATAGGAAGTTGTTGTTGGCCGTCTGGTTTATAGTTTATGTTGTTTTTATTGTATTTTGGGAATTATGTGTGAACCACTTGGACCATTTAGGGTATGAGAGACATACAAGTGGCAGTAAATCAATAAAAATAAATTGAAAAATCAAATATAGCTTTTATCATTTCCCCACTCACAGCTATCTGAAGCATGTCTCAGTGTGGCATTCGATATCAATAGACCCTCTGTTGTTCAGTGTCAGCCACAGAGCTTTGGTTCTTCCCCAAATTTCAGGGCATCATTCAGTTTCTTTAGATTTTAAAATACGTTTTAGAATGCTGGTTGAACAGCTAGAGAAATCACATTGTGTTCCTGTACATTTTTTTTAAAGAACGTCTGTTTTTCATACCTTGAAATAGTGATGGCATGGTTTGTATGACGCTTATATAATCTGTATAAAGACCAGCTTTAATTCTGTGTGGCAAGATTATGGTATGCAAAAAGTTGGAAAAGTAATGAAAGACCTACAGTGGAAGATTGGATTCTAAAATTAACTGAACTTGCAGCAATGGTGAAACATTGAAATCTTATGAAATAACCATTGATCAGAAGGCAACATATCTCAAAATATTTCCTTCCTTCCATCCCAGTTTACTTTTCATTAGGGCTGGAGTTGCACCTTTATTATTTTTACTTTCTAAGAAGGCCCATCAGGCCTATGAACATTCTTGAAAATGAATAAGAGTTGGGCCCTTTACTTTGTAATATGCCCACTTGATTTTTCTGCAATAAAGAAGCATTTAAAAAATAAAGTCAATGGTGTGGAGAGCCTGGCCAATATCAAGAGAGATCTCTGCTAGCACATTGGTGCCCATGAGCACCTCTAGCTGTTGCAACTTACTTAAGCTGGCTTAATAGTGATGTAACATGCTAGAGCCACTTATGATTTTCCCATGGACCCCTATGTTTACTTTTTCCTTATGTAAAATGTAGACTCCATTGACTTAGCATCTAATCCTTGAACACTGTTGATCTCCACAAGGGAAAATTTAGGGCACTTAGAGACCTGTCAGTTTTCTCTTAAAATAATTTTCCTTGCATATCCTTCTGTCATAAATATGAGTCAGAAACATCCTGGAAAGGTAAAGTTCTCAAATTTCTGTCAAGCAGTACTTTCTGCTTAGATTTACTACTGTACTAAAGTGTCTGAATCTGTTCCTGTTGATTATTTCCATTCCTGTGTCTGAAATACTAACTCATCTTTGTAAACACTTTGCGTTCACAACCTTCACTTTTCACTCTGGATATAGTTATTAAAATCCTTTGGTGGCAGGATATTGGAAATAATGTCGTAATTCCAGGCTTGTTAGCACTTACATGAGAGAATTATTCTTGGCTGTAGCTGACGAGCAAACCTATTTTAATAAACATATTGGAACATGTTTATGCATTTCACATTATGGTGCTGGAAAAGTACTTTTATGAACTCCTCATGTTTTCATTGCCTGTTAGGCCAAGAACCAATTCACCATCTGCTAGGCTTACAAAGGGCCTGACAGTTCTTGATCATAGCTATGCTACTGAGTTAATTGTTGTCATCTCTCCCAAACAGCTCTAGATCTGGGATTCTAGGAAGTGAACAAGAGATTTTTAGCAAAGAGTTCTCAGCTTCTAATTAAACTAAATTTCCTGGGATCCAATTTGGGATGCATTAAAAATTAATCTGCAAAATTTTTGTTTTCTATACTCATAAATCAAAGTCTTATTTAAAAAAAATAGCAAAGAAAACGTGTTTCGGATTTCCCCGTGGAATCACACAACTCCTTTCCCTGGTCTCAAGGGAATTCAGTTTGGCAGGCTTTGATGCAATGGATAAAATCTGTTTTTACAACTTTATGCTTCTGCATGTATGGAAAATATACATATGGAAAATCTTATTCAGTAATGGCCATTCTGCTTTAACACCACTTCTGTTAGTCCATTAAAGCAATGGTTTACTGACTGTGTTCTTTCAAAAGGAACACGGGAATGTCTGCTTTACAAAGAAAGATGCTAAGGCTGCAGCCCTAACATGGCACTTATAGGCAGCAAAATCGTCTGAATGCTTCTCTTGCTACCCCAGGTTACCTGCCAAAGTTTTTTTAAAAAATGAAACTTCTAATTAAAAAAAAAAACATGAATGGAATGCTGGCATACTGCAAAGCTTTCCTCTTTCCAAAAGCATTGTGTGTGTGTTGTGTGTGTGTGTTATGTCTATGTCTGCCTTTGAGTCAGTGTTGACTCCTGGCAATTGCCTGGACAAGTCCCTATGGTTTTCTTGGCAAGATTTTGGAAGTGGCTTGCCATTGTCTCCTTCCTAGGGCTGAGAGAGAGTGACTGGCCCAAGGTCACCCAGCTGGCTTCATACCAACTTAGTCTCCTGGTTTCTAGCCTGATGCCTTAACCACTATACTAGATTGGCTCTAAAAAAGCATTAGTACACTTAAAAAATCTAAAAAGGTAGATGGCTATTGCCCAGTGCTTTCTTTGCAGATTTTATTTATTTGTTAGATTTATATCCTACCTTCAGGGCAATATACATATCATTCCCTCTTTTTATTTCCCTCCAAACAACAACTTTGTGAGGTGGATTGGGCTAAGAGAAAGTAGCTGGCTCAAAGTCACCCAGCCAGCTTTCGTGTTCAGGGGAAGACTAGAACTCACTATCTCCCAGTTTTTAGTCTAGCACCTTAACCATTACACCAAAACAGCTCTGATTCCCTCAGAGAAGAAAGTAAAGGTAAGCTTTATCTTCATGGTGGGGATATTGTAGGGCTAGAATGTGTAGTGTGGCACAACTTACTGTTTTGCTTTGTGGGAAATACATATTTTAAGACTTGTCATGGCCATTACAGTAGCCATTTTGTGAATAGGTTCACCCTGCTTCATCTTGATGTCCTTCATATGTTGAATGATATTAACTTCAGTAGCAGAAAGTTCTTTTCTGGCCATTTGTATCCCCTGAAGAATGAACATATGATGGGGAAAAAGTGAGAAATTGACATATTTGACAGTCTCTGCTTGCAAGTCCAAGAATACAAGGAAATAGTCATCCTTTTCAGCTTGCAGGGTAAAGATAAATTCCATAGAAAGTTGATTTTTCAGTGTGATATCATTTGTTTCACAGGCTCAGGCTGCATGAAGAAAAAATTATTAAAGACCGAAGACATCACCTGAAGACTTACCCAAATTGTTTTGTTGCCAAAGAATTGATTGACTGGCTGATTGATCACAAGGAGGCCTCTGACAGGGAGACAGCAATTAAACTTGTGCAGAAGTTACTGGATCGTAGTATTATCCACCATGGTGAGTGAAAAGAATCAGCGTTCCCAAGCTCTTATCCAGAAATGCTAGTTAGGGCTCCTGAAAGAGCTGAGGATACGCTGGGGAGGTGAGTTCCATGGTTTGGAAATCTAACATGAAACCACAAAACCTAATTAAAAACTTCTAGAGTGTTTCATCCTGATTTCCTGTGTTTTATGTTTCAGTTTGTGATGAGCATAAGGAATTCAAGGATCTCAAACTTTTCTACCGCTTTAGGAAAGATGATGGAACATTCCCACTTGACAACGAAGTGAAGGCTTTCATGAGAGGACAGAGAATATATGAAAAGTATGTTGCATACGCAGTAGGTTAAAAGGGACAGCTAGTCTTTCCCATCGTTCTCCTTTGTTTCTGATGTTTCATTATGGGTGTTGTGACATATATAGGCAAAAGAGCATGGGCCCTTTTGAGCAGGCAAGCATTGGGACCAATGCTTGCAGAAACACAGCCAATATAAAGGAAATAAAAAATCAGTACAAATGCCTGTGGGTTGCTCAGCAGCCAGGGAATGCAGGCTGACTGTGTGTGTGTGAAATCGATGTGACTGCTAGTGGGAATGGAATATAGTGGAGCAGTAGATAATGTTCTGAATGGTGACCTTTGTTGACAAGAGGTGAGAAGGAGATATTAGCAGTTTCAAGAGAATCTGAAGGTTGGCTGAATTTTTTTTTTCTTAATCCCAACAATAAAGAGACCAGAAGAAACCAAAATAGAGATGTCAGAACTGAGCCTACTTTGTTGTCATGACATGCTTAGTACCTTTTAGGTGATGAACTGGAAAACTGAGCCAGGGAAGGAACCTGGAATGGCATAGTGCACGCTGAAGCACAACAGATTGTGTATTTCTGTTATATTTGTAACTGCTGATGGATTATTGAATGCTAATTCAAGAGAAGCACTGTCCTGCAAGTATGATATGCTGTGCAAAAGTGACGAATACCCTCCCAGTTTCCCAGCATCCCCCATTTTTCCCCACACTCTTGCTTGTCCTGAATTGTGTTTCCTGCACAATTTCCTTTCCATCTGCCCATCCCTCTGCTGTCTGCCTTCTTCCTCCTTCCTCGCTGGCTCTCTTCCAGCCTCTGCACTGCTTCTTCCTGCTTCTGCTCCAGCCTCCCATGCTGCCTCCCCAAGCTACGTTGCTTCCTCCAACTCTCATTCAAACCTTCCCAGCCTGTCATCTCCATCTTCTGCTCCCCAGTCCTGCAGCCCTTCTTTTCTTTCTCCTTCTCAAACTAATAGAAATAGCAGGGATTTGCTTTTCTGGTTTCTTTCCTCTATTTAAAAAAAAGGTGGGGGGAGGAAAAAGATAACCTGCTGTTATTGTTAGTTGAGGGAGGGAGTTAGATAAATTAAATATATAAATAAAGACTCCTTGGACTCCTGATGAGGCCACCACCAGGTCCAGCCTATCCTATAGCTTATAGATTTCTGTCCAAGTACTAACTTGGTCTGGCCTTGCTTAGCTTTTTGAGATCAGCCAGGGCCAACTAGGTGCTGTCACCTGTTCAAGCAGAAGAAGCTAGGCCAGCATTTCTCAACCTTGGCAGATGTGTGGACTTGAGTTGAAGTCCACACATCTTCAAGCTGCCAAGGCTGAGAAACATTGAGCTAGGCTCTGTACAAAAAGTCTCATTGCCATAGCTCCCCCTACTGATGAAACAAAAATCTTCAGGGTTCCTCTCCCCCCCCACCCCATCAAGCGTGAGTGCTCCTTAAATAGGCCATAGTACTTAAATAGGCTACTAGTGAAGAAAAACATGCATTCTTGGGAAGGGAGACATTTTGCAATGACCTTCTTCCAAATAATAAAAGAAATGTTAAAATAAAAGCATTAAAATAAGAGTAAATATAAAATCTAAAAAAAATCTTGACTAATCTTGAAAAAAATTAAAAATTTAAGATTCCATTCAAGTCTTAAAAGTTAAGACTTGGCTGGAAGATTACTAGCAAATCCAAGGGCTCTATGCTAGATCAAAAAATCAAATTAAACAAAAATCTTGGAAGAAGGCAGTGGTAAACCAGTTCCATATTGTTGCCAACAAAGCCTAAGTCACTCTGCATTGTAGAAATCACAGAGATGACCTTGGAGAAGGCATGTGGCAGTTTACACAACATGCTGGAAGGCCAAGAAAGGAGAATGTTAGAAAGAAACTGAAAGTGACTCTTCCTTGACTTTTTTTGGTATGAGAGAGAGAGAGGGAGGGAGGGAGGGAAGGAGGGAGGGAGGGAAAACTCTGTCAGACTTTCAAGATTCTCTTAATACAGCCTACATCAATAAAGCAGAGTTGCAGTTTTTCTTATGGAGTGTTTGTTGACCTAGCCTAACTTGAAGGGATGATGGTGATTGAGTCAATTCAAGGGAAGGGTTGAGCCAACCCTATCTTAAGAAAGGTTGCACCTATAACCCCTTGCAGAAGCTCCAATCAATAAATCAGTTGTCCTATCTGCCAGCTGATGTTGTAATAGCCCTTCAAGATCTTGCTCATTTCTTTATTACAGGCTTATAAACTTGCTTCATACCAAGCAGTATGCAAAATAAGAATAACAAAATGAAGTGCAACAGAAGTCCAGTGGATAAAACCAAATTACACAACAGCGTTATATTTGGCTTCAACTCCAATCAAGCTGCTCAATTTCAAAAGGTCCTGTGGAAAAGCCAGTTTATGGAAGGCTATGGGAGTAGGAGCCCCTCCCAGCTGCTCCCATTGTACTTCTTGACAGCAAAGGACCTTCAGCTCACCTGTATTGGACAGGCAGAATTGACCTGGGATAGATGGTTTCATAATACCAGGCCAAAGCCATATAGGACTCTGCACCTTGAATTGCCTTCAGAAGTGAACCAGTAGTCAGTACAGCTCCCATAGCTGGATTGCCCAATAAGCATAAAGGTAGCTGCATTTTGTACCAGTTGAAATTTCTAGGTGGGCTTCCAAGGGAGTTCCATATAGAGTGAATTACAGTAATCCAAGTGAGAGATGAAAAGGATTGACCATTGACCATCCTCAGTGCATCCTCTTCAACTAGCACAATAGCTGAACCAGGCAAAGGCCTTCCTGGCCACAGTTTCTACCTGCTCTTCCAGCAGGAACTAAGTCCAGGAAGACCCCCAGATTTTCGGCCTGCTCTTTCAGGGAGAATACAACCCCATCAAGAGCCAAAATTGTGCCACCTCAGAAGCGATAGGCCTCTGTATTAAGTCACTTGATTTTGCTTGGGTTGAGTTTGAGCCTGTTTCTCCCTATCTGGGCCCTGACACTGTCTAGGCACCAAATCAGGACTTCTACAACATCTCCCATTCCACCCAGGATGGAAATATATTAATTCATCAGTATATTAATGATACCTCAGTCCATATTGATATATGGCCTTCCCCAGCAACATTATGTAGATGTTGGGGATGGGGGAGGAAATCGAGCCCTGGGATGCCCCATATTGGAGCAGTCACAGGCTTGGCCTTTCCCTCCCACAGACACCAGTTGGACTCATCATTCAGGAAGGAGTGGAACCGCCATAACATTATCTCACCCACTCTAAACCCTCAGAGGCAGTCCAGAAGGATACTGTGACCAACAGTGCTGAAAGCTGTCAAGAGGTCCAGAAGGATGAGGGGGTTTCTATACCCTACCCAGGCTTGAATCCTGACTACCATAGGTTCAGAGAATCCATTTCTTCCAGAGTCCTTTGTAATTCTCACCTCACCTTTTCTCAGGACCTTCCCTGAAAAAGGAAGGTTGGATATAGGATGAGAGTTGTCCATACTATTGGATCCAAGGCAGGCCTCTTGATGAGGGAGCAGACCAGTACCTCTTTCAAAAGTGCTTGAACCTCCATCTCCCCCAAGGAGGAGTTGACTACAGCCCAGATCCAACTCTTTGTTCCTCCCCAGTTGCATCTCAGAGAATGAAGGTGTCCCCTTGGATTGGTAGACAAGAAGATAGGGGCAATCCTATCTAGCAGCTAAGTTGCTTCTGTCATCCAGAGGTTAAGCAGATACCCTACAAAACTGCCCTCCAGAACACTGGGAAATGCCCCAGGCATACACTGGAAACTCTCTGGATCTATCAGGTACCTAGGACAGGCCATCTTAAATTGGCCCATCATTCCTACAGAGGCTGGTAGCTCCAGTTTCTATGGTCATGAGGAAGCAATCTGTCCATCTTTAAAATCTAAGTGGATTCAGACTTGCTTGCTAGAATACTGTTCTCCCATGTGAATCCATCTGTCCTTAAGATCAGGTGTTGTTTCCCACTGGTATGTGCTATTGCCGTCAGAGTCATGGTTAGTGTAAGCATGCAAGAATGCTTTCTCACTGGCAAGACCTTATATATAGAACTTCTCCCCAAAGAAATTAAGACATATTTTCCTTCAGTTGTTTTCTACTGCCAAGTATAAGCATTTCTCCTTTAACACTCAGACTGCTTACAAAGCAATCCTGGCACATTAATTTAGAAAGCTCTAATCTCAAAAATCTCTGCTAGTGACACCAGGCCTGGGCAAAAGTCAAGATAGGAAGGAACAAGAAAAGAAGTCTTTTTTTGAAAGCAGTGGGAGGGAATCAATTTAGACTAATACTAAGGGTGATCTCAACTTTCAGATGGATTGCAAAATAGCAGGGTGAGGAGGTACAGATCTAACATTTCTTCCAAACTTCCCATGTTGTATTCCTCAAGGCATTCGGTAGAGTTCCAGCAGAGAGGGCACAACAGCTGAAATATCAGCAGGAGCCGGGAATAGCAATCCAATGTCACGTGTCCTTATCTGAGATCGGAGCCCCCTCCCTGATTTCAGAGGGGGAATCCCAGTATAATGCAACAGTTTATGGGATGGACGTGACAACTGCAACACAGAGGAGGAGGTGTTTTGTGTTGATTTTTTTTTTCATTCTTCTTAGCTTATCAGTGTGTTTGATTATTTTACAGTTTATATATATTTTAAATCATTTTGAGATGCTGCTTTTTATGGTACAGAAAAAACAGGGTTCAGTAACATCTTTAATGTCTTAAAGAATTAATATATACGTTACTCATTTAATTACATTATTTTCATCCTGTCCCAGCTCTTCGGGGTTTTTTCCCAACAGAAATGTTATGTTAAAACTAGCAAAGGTTATAGAAGATAAATCCACAGCATATCATTAAGATTCAGAACAGAAGGTTGCATGGGAAATATTGAATGTCCTGCTAGATTGTTTGGGTCAAATAACAATGGATGTAAATCATACTCTCTATACACAATAAGGTGCATGTAATTTTTGCTCAAGCACTGCAGCTTGCTCAGAACATGGGTGTTGACATTTACTAGCAGTTGACATTTACTAGATGTGGATAGTACAAAAGGTGAACCATTGTGTAATTGGGCAAATTAAATAGGATCCTTTGGGACAATGCTCCCAACCTGAATAAACATAGGTGGCTATTTATGGAACATCTTACAGAAAATAGGTTGCATTTTGATTGTCCACTGTAGGTGATGGTATTATCATGTCAAAATTAAAGTCAAAATTAAGAAAAAGAGAGATGGAAGCTGTAGAGATTATACTTAGTGACAGATGGGGGCTTTTTAAAAATATCTTCAAATAATTGCTTATGAATTGAAGTGGTGTAGCTGTTTTTCTTTGTGGACAAGAATATGTGGGAGGTGCCATTAAAGATTAGGTACCAGGTGTCCTTGGAAGCTAGTTCTTAGTTACTGGTGAACAACATCCTTTTGTGATGCCTAAACAGGGTTTCTCTTGCTTTTCTTTCCTTGTCTAATTATGTTAGCCCTGCAAGGTAGTCCAGACAATAACAACAAGGAGTACTAGCTCTATCTTTATTGTAAAGTTACATTAACAGAATCTTGCAAGACTATTTCTCTCCTCCTTTCCTCTTACTCTCTGGGAAACTAGGGAGGGTCCCTTCTGAAATGCTTCCCATGCCTCCCCGCTTCTGTGGGCTGAGATATCGTTTACATGCCAGTTGTCTAGTCTGCAGCTCTTCCTCCTATCTCCCAAGGTCATTCTCACATACCATTTACATCTTACCTCTCAATCCAGTTTTGTTTCTTTCTCCTTGATGTTGCTGCTGGAAGGAGGGAAGGAAATGTCCATATGTGTGTGAGCTGATAAATATCTATGTGAGAAAGAGAGAATCGTTGGAATATTTTATAAATACTTTACTTTTCAAGCAAATAATTTTAATGAGTAATTTGTATATTATTCTTATCATAAGAGCATTTTTTTTGAAGAGCATTTTCTGGCAACTATATACCCACGTACATACGTATATGTACACACATATACAAATGTGTCATTGACATACATATACTGGGGAGAAGGATCTCTAAGAGTGGATTCAGGTGGAGTTCTGGTCTTCTTTTGAGTGGGGGATGGATCCCCTTAAATTCAAGGTTGTCTTCCTTGCAAGTAAATAATGGCCTTATGTATCAGGGTTTGTATCAATAAATCTCTCTCTAGGAACTCACACCGATTCTAAGGAGTTAGCAGTGAAGAGTCAAGGACAAGGCTCAGATGGATAAGTTGCTTTTATGGCAGATGCAAAGAAGTCCCAATAACAAGGATCCACTACTGAAGAATGAAGCAATCAAGTCCTCTGTTTAAAAAAGCCGAAGCACTATTGCTACTAGTTTCTCAGCCTTGGGTGTGGAGGGCATCAATACCATGGTCTGATATTAATCTCCTCCAGTCCTAGACTCTCTGCTTTTGGCCTCGTCATCTTCAGCCCTCTCATTAGGCCTTAGAAAACATAACTTGAAGGCAGGGTTTATGTATGTTTATGTGTGTATATACATCTATATAGGTAGGTATATCAGTAGATAGATTTATATGTATTTATTTATCAAAACATCTATGCCACATACTTTTGTGGTTCTAGGCAACTGACAACACATGAGTTAAACTATCAGTAAAATCCTAACATCTGTTCATAAAAGCAATAAATAATAAACCTTTTAAAGACTATACATAACCTGTAGCTGGCATTAAATGTTCAAGTGCTGTCTGAAAGAGGACTGTTTTCATCATCTTTTGAAAGGTCATCTGGATAAAGGTACACCTAATCTTGGAAGGCAAGCTGTTCCGGAAAGGGTGTTGTACTGAAGTTATTCTCTGGGACCCAGCTCTCTAAGACACTCAGAGGTTCCTCTCCCTATTAGAACATGTAAGATAGGCAGATTCTATATGAAGAACGGAGCAAATGCCCATATTATAAAGGGCTTTATAGTTGATCACCAGCACCTTGAATTGGGCCTGGAAGCCCACTAGCAACCAGTGTAGCTCCCAGGAGCACATAGTATTCTGCTAAATCAGCTAATGCTGTTCATCAAGCAGGATTCATAGATGCATGGACAATTATGATTTCTGCAATAAAAGCACATACATTTTATTCAGGTAGACATAAATCCCACTCTAGGATAGGCTGCATATGGATATCTAAACCTTTTTCAGATTTTTTGCAACAAGTTGAAATTGTACCAATACTTAGATCATGCTCCAGTGATTATTATGCTCAAATTCCATTTACTTATAATTGGCATTTTAATCCTATACTGTAATGCTACGCTGCTCTGTCATTCCATCGTGGAGTAGCTGAATCCACAAATTTCCTCGGACATCCATAATATCTCAGAATGATTCAGAGAGCCTCCCTTTTTACAGGGTCAAATGCCTTTGTCAGGTCAATGAAGATGGAGTAAAGAGGCTTGTTCTGCTCGATGTACTTCTGGATTTGCCTCATGGCAAATATCATGTCTGCTGTACTCCATTCAGGCCGAAAGCCACACCACCTCTGGGAGGTTCCTTTCCAAGACAGTGACAAGAATGCAGGCATCTTGCCCGCAAAGGCAAGTGAGATATCCTTGTAGTTTCTGCAGTCTGACTTGTTTCCCTTATTTTTGTAGAAAGCTACAATGAGGACATCACGGAAGTCATCAGGCACCTCCTCTGTGGACCAAATGTCTTCCAAGATGTCTTGGAACACCTGTAAGACGTTTGGGTCTAGAGCTCTGTAGATCTCAGTAGGAATGCCATCCTGTCCTGTTGCTTTATTCAAGTTCATCTGCAAACTCACTTTCTTGATCTCATCAGTAGAGGGAGGCAGGTCTAGGGCATCCAAGATTGGCAGCTGAGGAATCTGCTGTAAGACATCATGATAAACTGTGGACAGCCTATTGAATAGGTTGTAAAAGTGTTCAGCCCGATGGTTTTTCTGTCCTTCCTGGTCTTTGATCAGGCTCAACCGATCAGATGACAGCAGATGATTTGGAAGGACCATAAACTATGATGCTGAAGAACTCTCTGGTGGCATGCATGTCTGCATAGTATTCCACCTGCTCAGCCTTTCTTTGCCACCATTCATCCTGCATTTCTCACAGTTCCGCCTGTACTTTGGACTGCAGGTGCTTAAACTTGTCTTTCTTTGAAACAGATGATGGATCATTCTGCCAATCTGCATAGGCCTTGTTCTTGGCCTGGAGAGCTGCTGAAATGGTGGTGTGGTTTTCATCAAACCAGTCTTGATGCACCCAGGTTTTCAGTCTGAGTACAGTTGTTGCTGTATGTGTGATGACATCTTTAAACTGCATATACTTTTCAGAACAGGTTCCTACAACTGGTAAATTGGCAGAGAGTTTTTCATTAAGTACATTTTGGAGGTGTTGGACTTGGCCTGGGTCTTTCAGTCTGCCAATGTTGAATGACTTTCTGATAGTCCTTGGTTGCTTATGATGTAAAGGAGCTACGTGCAGGTTGAGGACCGACCGAATCAGCCTGTAATCTGTCCAGCACTCAGCACTTCACATGGCTTGGGTGATGGTGATGTCTTTAAGGTCATGCTGACATTCTATGACATAGTCAAGTAAGCGCCAGTGTTTGGACCTGGGATGCATCCAGGTAGTTTTGTACTAGTTTGCAAATCTGAACAACATGTTAGTGATGTGCAGGTTGTGCTTAGCACATTTGCTGAGAAGCAGCAGGCCACTGCTATTTAATTTTCCCACCCCATGTCTCCCAAGGACTCTGTCCATTTGTCACTGTCTGTCCCCATCCTAGCGTTGAAGTCTCCCAGAATGACAAGTTTGTCGCTGGTGGGTGTTGTTTGAATAATCTAGCCCAGGTCCTCATAGAAACCTTCCTTGTCTTCATCTGGGTTCATGAGAGTTGGTGCGTAGGCACTGACAGTGATAATATACTGTGACTTGTTGAGAGGAAAATAGGACTTCATAATGTGTTCATTTATTCCAGTGGGTACAGTAGAGATGTTCTTCAACAGAGCAGTTTTGACTGCAAAACCTACTCTTTGAGTCCTGTTGTCAGTCTGTGGTTTCCCTTCCCAAAAGAACATATATCCACTCGCTGCTTCTTGTACTGAACGTTCATCTGCCAGCCTGGTCTCACTGAGTGCAGCAGTGTCAATGCTATAACAGCAAAGTTCAGCTGCTATGAGTCCTGTTCGTCTTTCAGGTCTTGACACCTTGTCTCTATCCAACAAGGTACAGACATTCCAGCCTCCAAAAATGAGTTTTCTTTGATATGTTTTTCTTGATGCTCAACCACTAAGGAAATGATCTTCCACCCGTGGTTAGCTAGTCTGATGTTGTGGGGTAGGCAATGTTTAGGTTATCTTTTCTAACTCCCTCCCTCATGCGAGGGGGCAGTGCTATTCTAGAAGGATTGCCCAGTCACCCTGGATGCTGCTGGACATCTCTGCTACCCCGGATACTGAGATGAACAACCACTGGTCCAAGGGCCACCCATGTGCAGGTTTGTGACGACAACTGTGAGTGGTCATCTCCACCTGTTGCTTTGCCACTCCCCCATCGCCACAGAGCTCAATGAATTAGGTTTTGGACTGAGAAGATTTGCAGATGAGTTGTAGATGAAGATGAATTGCACAACAGAAATCTGCGTGTGATGGAGTTTTAAGTGGAACAGCCATTGTACAGGGGCAGTCCCACTCTCTCAGCATAAGAAACCTTAATCCAGTGGCATAGAGAACTGTTACGGCTGCAGTGAATAACCAGGACATCTAAGTGTCTTGTCATGCTCTTAGGACTCCACAATACCTGCTGGGCCTGCCTTGTTGACTATTGGACCATTGATCAGTCTCCTTCACTCAGTCTCCCAGGGCCAGACTTCACATGCTGGGATAGATAAATCTCCTATCTCACCAAAAGTTGAAGATCCATTGGCTACCCTTACCTGGTTTAGCCTGTCTGCTGAGATGGTTTACTGGGGTATGGCCGCTGCGCATGTTACAGCTACTTGGAGCCACAGGTGAGAGCTAAGCACCAGGTGGGGACCAAAGGTGAATGAGCAGCCCTAGAAAGGGCACGGCAGGCCCCTCCACCAGAGGTGCGACCCCTCTCTAGACACCCCATACACCCCCTACACCACTTATACACAGCTATAACATATATAGATACACACCTATACACACCTACAGCATATATAGATGAAATGAAATTTTTGAGAGAATACAATCTTTATAGACTAAAAGATGTTTACAGTAATAGGGAACTTCTCAATAAAGATCAGATAGAGCAATGAATAGGTGATAAATTACCATGGCTCTTCTGGTATCAACTCAAATCTCTTTTGGGCAATAGAAATATTAGAGCTTCAGCAACATGGCCTTATACCAATTTTGAGAATTTAATACTTCACTACTTAGAACAACCAAAAGGAACATTCTCAAAAATTTATAGGTTATTCTTGCAATTAGAAATGGGAGATCCACCATATGGCTTAAAGGAAGCATAGGATTCTGCTCTCAGTAATCCCATACAGGAGATAAATTGGCAGAAATTATGGAAACTGGGTGGATTCACCTCAGCTTCAATGCAAGAACTGCAGTGAAAGATTATACATTGCTGGGACTTGACTCCCATTAGATTGGCTAATATGTATCAAAATTATTCTTCCAAATGTTGGAGAGGTTGTCAAAAAAAGAAGGGGGGGGTCATTTTTTCTTTTGTGGTGGTCATGTGGCATAAAATTTTTGGGGAGATAAGTACCATCACTAAACAAAGAGTTGAATGCTCCCCAGAATTAGGCTTACTGCATTTATTTACAAGACCAAATCTCAAGCTTAAAAATAAAGAACTTATTAACTATTTAGTTTTAGCACCCAAAATAATAATTGTACAACATTGGAAAACTCTAGATAACAAAACATTTGAGATGTGGATTAAGAAGGTCTCTTCAATTGCCACATTAGAAAAAATCACAGATAAAGTTAAAAATAATGAGCCATCAAAGGCAGGAACCATAATTTTATCAAATTTGGATAGATGTTATGATTTACCTCAACAGTAATAGACTATAATATGGTATACTTTACATATATGGTAAATTTGTACATGTGCAGTACCCCTTTCTTTCTTTACATTGTAGTAGTTCTTTTTTTGTATTTTCTGCATCTTTTTTTTAATATGCATCTTGGATTTATGTTAATGTAGTTAGCTGATATCATTTGTTAATCATAGTTCAATAAAAACAATTTAAAAAGATCAAGCAGGCTGCCGCGTACTGTGCCAGTTGTAGCTTCCAAATCATCTTCAACAGCAGCCCCACATAAAGCAAATTGCAGTAGTTCAACTGAAAGATGACAAAGGCATGAGTGTCTTCAGCACTTTCTGGTCCAGGAAAGGGTACAATTGGCACCCCCCTCCCCCCAAAACAGGCTAAAGGCTCTCCTGTCATGGCTTCCACCTGTTTTTCCAACAGAAACCATGAGTCCAGGAGAACCCCAAGCTTGACTTCTGGCTTGACTTCTCCTTCCCCAACAGCACTGATCGATGCTGCCCATTCAGAAGTGAGCAGAACCACTGCAACTCTTTCAAATGGTTCAGGAGATACCATGAGTGGTGGTATTTAACACCACTGAGAGATCTAGCAGGACAAAGGGGTGCAGAGGTTTCCCTGAGAGAGTTAAAATGGAACTTGTATTGTTAATGATCGAACACATTGTGAATCATTTTTCTAATACTTCAAAAATCTGCAAAACCTGGTTGATCAGAAATGCCAATAGAACAGAAGAAATAAGAGAAAGTAGTGGTTGTTCTGAGATTACTTGATTGTCTTTGGAATCCTATCCAGAGTTCCGGAATGGCCCCGTGATAGACATATGTTTCTCCTCTGTTTCTTTTCAGTTGTAGTTTTCTTTTGTTTTTATGCCTTCTTGCTGATTTTGTTTACAGTAGCCAATACAACAATTTGTTCTTAGTGTTCGTAATGCAAGGGATATAGAAAACAAGGAGGCCTGCTATGTTTTTGGTACCCCATTGAAAGAAGAAATTGTTTAACAAATAAGGGGGAATTGGAAAGCTTAATGGCAGCAGTTTGAGTCAGATATTCCAAGTTGGAATTCTTCCTAAAGGAGATGAGGAAGATGCTCTTTGCCCCAGTGATGGAATACTGTTCCTACCTCCTTGAAAAAAACAGGACTTTATATAGTCCACCCCAGCCACAGCAATTTCTAATGTAACTTGATGAAAGGGAGAGCTGGTTATTCCCTGTTTGGTTTTAAAACAAGCCAAATTCTGCAGCCAAAAATCATGATTTCTGAACTCAAAATAAATACATGGATACTATGATAATGCTTTTTTAAGTCATCGGAATTAATAATAAGCTTACTTGATCCAGAACTCATTAGCCAATGATTTTGCAAGATAGGTCTCTCCCAAGTATCCCAATTCTACATCAGTTTAATCTTTCTCTCCTTAGCAAATTTTCCATGGGAGGATGAAAAATAGAAAGTGTGTCCTGAAATCATGGAAGAATTATAGCTGGACCAAGTTGATGATTTCTGGACTTCCATAACATTCTGTGGAATGAAGTGGATTCAAGCCAACATCTCAATTCAAAACATCCTTTTTCAAACCACTTAATCTTCAGACTCAAGATTGGCTTTTCCAGTTTCCAACCATTTGTCAAGAATTGAGGAAAAATTCTTTCCTAGCCGTGCTAGTTTGGCTTCTGTTTAAGTGGGATTGAATCTGGCAAAGCTGATGTTTTTGTACTCACCATTTGGCAAAATACGATTTGATTATTCTTATGGCTACACGGTACATAGCATTGGCCCCTAGGCCTTTAAAACAGGCACTGTCACATGCTGTTCCTCCAATGTGACATCTGCCATCATCTGCCAGGAAAGCCCCTCTGGATTCTACATAGGAGAAACAGAACATACTTTGTGCTGAAGAATTACAGGTACTGCGGTGGACACAAGTTTGACAGTCAGGACTCTAACAAGGACAAAGTAATATCAGAATATTTCATCCTTCTAGGATACTCCATAGCAGGCTTCAAAGTGACTGTTTTAGAAAAGTGAGCCTTTAACAGTACCATCAAGCAAGAAATTGTTGAACATCAGAAGGGTTCAGGCAATCATGGAAGGTCTTGACAAACACAGTGGACTTTAATACATTATAATAGTTAACTGATAAGGTATTTGTAATCTGTCTCATTCATAACCTGCATCTTCATGAGCAACCTGTCTTCCCCCCCTTTCCTCCACCCCAATTTACTTCAGTCTAGCCACTCTATGTACCTGATGAAGTGAGCTGTAGCTTCTGCCTTTTGATAAAATTTGTTGGAAAAGGTCCTACCAGATTCCTGATTTTCTGAGAAAGAAGATCCACCTTATGGAATAAACTTAAATCTATACATCTCCTTCTTTGACAAGTAAAGTTTCCTGAAGGGAAGAACAAATAAACCTCTGAAGGAATATATGAAATTCCTGAAAATATGCTTTGGGTATATCTAGCAGAATACCACATATAATATTAATTTTCCCTGGCAGGACATTCACTTTTAATCTTTCCAGCCCAATAGAATGTTGGAAAGAATTTATGGAAAGGGGCTCAGGACTCAGGTCCATCTGTCAGCAGGCTAACTCTCCGAAAACAGAACAGAGTGAGACCACATTTGGTGAGGGGGGAGAAGCAAAAGAAAGCTTGGGTTCAAAAGTGGGTTGGATCTCTATGGAGGCTGCAGAGGGGGAAAAAATCCCAGAATGCCTGGGAAAGGCAGTCAGGATGCCGCTGACTGCTCTGGTCAAAGCCCAGCTGGACACAAGACCCACAGTGGAACATAGACAGCCCCCTCTGTGCTTCCCAGTGCACAAGTATACACAAGCACACCTCATATGCAACACATGGGGAAAACAGACACAAGACGCACACACACACACACACACACACACACACACACACAGAGGTAGATGCAATTTCATTACACAGATGCTTCCCATGGCCACTGTTGCTAAAGGGGTTGGAAAGAAATTTAGAAGCCATGCTCTGCAGCCTTTCCCAAGCTTGTAAATGTGTTAATTTTACTCCAAATGTTCCATTTAAGTGAGGCCCATCTATTAAAATCTGTCTTTGTTTCTAATAGCTACAGTATTTGGTTTCCAGTGTCACTGCAGTTGCTATTATTACTTACCTTCTATATCTGATTCGAGCCAGTTTGGTGTAGTGGTGAAGGCATCAGGCTAGAAACCAGGGGACCATGAGTTCTAGTTCTGCCTTCAGCATGAAGCCAGCTGGGTGACCTTGGGGCAGTCACTGTCTCTCAGCCCTCGGAAGGAGGTAATGGCAAACCACTTCTGAAATCCAGCCAAGAAAACTGCAGGGACTTGTCCAGGCAGTTGCCAGGAGTCAACACTGACTCAAAGGCGCACACACAGAGAGAGATCTGATTCAGCATTTATAGAATTCCATTACTGCTTTCTTCTTCAGTTCTGAAGAAATGAAATTTATTAGTTTTGATCCCATCAGAAGGCTCTAAGTTACATGGAGTGTTTGTCTTTCAGAAAAAGCAAAACATTTCAGCTGTTTGTATTTCTCTCTCTGCTTAGGCAATAGGACTAATGATGTCCCATTTTAATAAATGTTGCTAATTAATTGGGTATCAGATCAGACAACCTACACCCAAAAACCATGATCTCAACAGTCTCTGTAGCAAATTGTTGTTTGTCTGGTTTATTTAATTTAAAAAGCATATAAAATAAGAACAAATTACAGGAAACCAGAAGGAAGGAACTGAGCTTTTTCTCCAACAACCACAGAATCAATTAATTTCTCCATACCAAAATACCTCCTTGGACCAGGAAGCAAATTTATAGTGATGCCAATGGATGAGAAGGCTTAGTGAATCACCTATTGGAAATTGCTCCTATTTGGCACCTTTTCTTCCTCTCACAATTCCAGTTCCACAACACCATCAAAATTACAGGCGTATCCTACTAGTAATTTTAATTTTAATTTTAATTAGGAGACTGATTTGCCTGCTGGGCTTCTATTGAACAACAGGTCCTCTGGTTGCATTGTATTTGGTAGTTCCTGGTACCATGGCACACCCCAATAGCAACAGATGGCGGTGGTGGTGATGGTAATGATGATGACAATTGCCCTTGTGTTGATATCCTTGAATTTATTCCTCTGTGAATAAAAGATAGGTGTGGACAAGGTTGATTTTGACAAGTGTGTGTGCGTGAATGTATTTCCCCTGGAAATATCACTCTAGCTCAGTGTTCCTCAACCTTAGCAACTTTATGATGTGTGGACTTCAACTCCCAGAATTCCCCAGCCAGCAAGAGCCATAATATTTTGGCTCTTCCAAGGATTAAGGAGTTAGTAACTGTACTCATATGCAGATATGAAGTTGTAGAAAGCTTTTTTTTTTATATGAGGCATGTGATTAAAAGGATCACTTAACTAATGCAAGGTACTAATTAGCTCTTATCAGACAAGAGGTTTCCAGTGATTGATGAATTCTTCTAGCAATGTGGCATAAGATTAATTCCTCCTATGATCCCAAGAAGAGGGATGATTGAGGATAGTTATGATAAGAGTTCTGCTTGCCCTTCACTAATTGAGAAGGAGAATGAGGGTCACTGTGAAGTTCATGTGGACCAGCAGTAGACTGCCTTTGGCCCTCAAATCCAAGAGACCCTTCTGATAAAAATTCCGTGGCATGGTTCCTGCCATTTTGAACTGGAAAATGCATAAAACTGCAATGTAAATCCTGCAGTAGTATTTTTTTTTAAAGAAAACAATTCCCCACATTTTTTCCAATCCCCCCCCCCCCACACACATACAATGTCCAATTCCAAGAAAAAAGCAGAAAATCCCGACTCCTCAAAAAAATACTAAACTTAACTCCCAGGTGTTTTGAATACACCTGGCCAAAAGAAATCTTCCTCAGCTTGATAATCTTCCATTCCTAGAATTCGTAGGAATAGCAATGTTACACTTCTATGTTGCCTCCTCCTCTGAATATGGTTGGGCTTTCATGTAAAAAAGTTGTGTATAAAATACCACATACTCACCATTTGAAACTCAATCAATCAAACCCCAAAACCTTCATTTTGCTCAACGTATCCTCAGTCAACAGATTCAAAGAAAAATCCTGTTGAGATAGTCTTCTTTTTGCCAAGGAATCCTCCCCAGTGCATCATACAGACCAAATAAGAAAAAAATGCAAGAAGAAATTACATTTATTTTTATTGGAAAAAATTATGGGATTTGATCCTAAAAACAACAATTTCTGAGCTTCAGTTTCTAGAAACATCTAAGCCCGTTTTTGATATAATATCTCCTGGACTAGATATAAGCCAATATCCTGCTGTTTCCACTCAAAGGGGCATGAAGCTAGCAACATTATATTGCAAGCACTGATATGAGTACCTTTTCAGTTTTACATTTTCTTATTGAGAACATTTGGTTCTTGTCTGGCATGAAAGTGTAATCAAAATCCTGGAGGTTCCTTTTTCTTAATGCAAGATACTGCCTCTTATATACATATAAGCAGATAAAGGGTGGATGCTGTATTCAAGTATGTGATCGTTACTATGTGCAGCTAAAACTTGTTACTACTCAGGAGGTTTATCGTTTTATTCTAGTTTCATCCCAGAAGAAGGCAATGTCAAAGCCCTTCTGTATTTTTACCAAGAAACCAACACGAATCTGTGTCTGTACTTGGATTCCTGTGTGATCTGCTTATATTAATAATACATGGAGATTTAGTTCAATACAGTACTGAAATCTATCTTCTGGCATTCCATGTCAAAGAACAATTAACACAAATTTCTCACTTAGTGTCTGCAGAACCAGAGTTTCTAATTCTTATGCAACAGCTGTTTTGCAAACCATTTTGATGATCTCTGGCATGGGCAGGATGGGGGTTGTGCATCCTTCCTTGCCCTACTTGACCTCTTGGTGGCTTTCGATATCTCCCACCATGGTATCCTACTGGATCAACTCAGAGGATTGGGGGTGGGTGGCTCAGTGTTGTGCTGGTTTGCCTCCTTTCTTCAGGGTTGATTCCGGTCGGTGGTGATTGGGGAGGAGAGGTCTCACCCTCATCCCCTACTATGTGGAGTGCCACAGGATTTGGTGTTCTCCCCTCTCCTATTCAACATCTACATGAGGCTGTTGGGTGAGCTGATCCGTCACCAAGGGGTGGGGTATCATTAGTACACTGATGATACCCAACTATACATCTCTGCCTGTGGTGAATTAAGCAATGCCATGAACATCTTATCCTGGTGCCTGGAGGGTGTAAGGGTCTGGATGGGGAATAACAGGCTTCAGCTGAACCATGGCAAGACTGAGTGGCTGTGGGTTTTGGGGCCTACTGGTTTTAGGACTATGCCTTCCTTGGTGGATGGAATTGCACTTCCTCAGACAGACCCAGTGCACAATCTGAGGGTTCTCCTAGACTCACAACTCCTGCTTGAAGAGCAGGTGGCAGTTGTGGCTAAGAGGGCCTTTGCACAGCTTTGGGTTGTGTGCCAGTTGCACCCGTTCCTGGATCTGGAAGCTCTGCTCACAGTCATCATACCCTAGTCACCTTCAGTTTGGACTATTATAATGCGCTTTACATGGGGCTGCCCTAGAAGAGTATCCAGAAGCTTCAGCTGGTATAAAATACTGTGGCGTGGGCAGTTATGTGTACTCCTAAGACAGCATATGTTACACCTCTGCTCCGCAAGCTGCATTGGTTGCCACTTTGCTTCTGGGTCCAATTCAAGGTGCTGGTTTTAACCTTTAAAGCCCTTCATGGCATGGGACTGGGCTATCTGAGGGACTGCCTCTCCCAGATTATATCAGCCTGCCCCATTAGATCCAGCAGAGATAGCATGCTGCGGGGACTTACATCTGGTAGATCCCAGGCAGCAGGCCTTCTCTGCTGTGGTGCCTGTCTTATGGAACATTCTCCCCCCCCAAAAAAATTAGGTTAGCTCCATCCCTCTTGATGTTCTGGAAGTTCCTCACCAGGCCTGGGAGTCCCAGGGAACCAGAGATATGTCCTGATGACTCCACTATTGAGGTGGATATATTCATTCTCTCTCTGCCAGGGGTTTCTGTATTTTTAATTAACTTCTATTTTTTAATGTTGACTTTTTATACTTTTTTAAAAGTTTGTTTTTATGTATATATTGTTTTTTATTTGATTGTTGTACGCTGCCCAGAGTCATGAAGAGATGGGCAGCTATATAAATCTGATAAATAAATAAATAATTTTTAGATTTGGTTTGGCTTTGGATTTTAGGCTATGGGCTTTTGGCATCTGGTTTGATTAATCGCTTTTGGAGAAGAAGGACATAAAAACAAAGGTTATCTCCACAAAGTTACCTGTACCAAGTGAATGATCTGGGATGAAATTCTTCCATTTTTAAAAAAATTAAGTGGAAATTAAGTCTGTCAAATAATTTTGATGATTTGATGACTTTACTTCCTCCTTAGTATAGTTGTTGATGGAAATGTTGGCTGAAACATTATTGTATCCTGACCTGGCATAGTTATAAGAACAATTGTTCCATTTCTGGCAGTTTGTTCATTATGCAAGTGCATTAGGCGCTTCTGTTAACTATACAGTACTACAAAAGGAATGTGAAAAATGGATAAGTGGGAGGATTATGATGGTACCAAGGCTAATAACTTCCATTAAAGGTGAAGAAGAAATTAAAGAGGAACAGCATGGGTACTGAGACCCCATCTAAACTCCACATTACATTCAAGCTTCAACTAATTAAAAAATCTGTATCGACTGTCCTCAACTTGATATTTTCCAGATGTATTTGGATTGCAAGTTCCAGGCCTTCCAGCCAGAATGGCTAAATTCTAATACTGACTGGAATTTTTAGGAGCTGCAATTTCCATACATTTGGAAGATACCAGTTTGGGGAGTGCTAATGGATTGGTTGAACTATAACCTGGCCCACAGGCTACCAACTGATTTCCTATGAAAAACAGAGGCATAATTGTAGTTTTATTTATGGTATTAATGTATCTCAACATTTCTCCTTTAGCCTTCTGAGTTTGATTTGCATAAGAGAGTTGAGCAGATGACATTTGCTTCAATCATGCGTAAAATCAGCTTGATAAGCTGTGGGCTAAATATGGGATCATCTGCTTTATTAATGATCTTAGATCAAAGCAATTGCTTGGGTCATTCATGAATGAATGAATAAATGAATGAATGAATGAATTGGAAACTTGAGAATGTATTTGTGCAACATTATGTACTTATGTGTGCATTGACCCCTTCCCTTTGCACTCCCCACTTTCATTACAGGCTTATGAATACTGAAAATGTTATTTTACAAGCCAGAGAAGAAGAAGGAGCAAAATATGAACGTACTTTCATGGCATCTCAACTGATTGACTGGTTGATCCAGGAAGGAGAGGCCGCCACAAGAGCTGAGGCTGAACAACTTGGCCGTAGACTGCTGGAGCATGGAATTATACAACACGGTGAGAAATGTATTCTCAGTTACATAATTCTACCAAGATGTCAAAGGTCTCCATAAAGGGAGTAGAGAAATGGTAGGAGAGGCATCCTGCTTAAACCAAGGATGGGGAACCATTTTTAAGCTCAAAATGGCATTCTGACTAAAAATGGGAGCATCCATTTTTCTGTGTTTGGATGTCATTCTGATTAATGTCCTTAGGGTACTTTATCCAGCCAACTGTAGCTTGCCAGATGTGAATCGCAAATGGTCAGGTGTGATTCATCACTCTCCCTTTTTTGCAGTTCCAACTGGACTACGTTGGGATAGAATTCCCATGGACTGCTACAGTATACAGCTAACAATTTGTTTGCATTCATCTGGAATGGTCACCACTTGTGCAGGCTTCATATCAATCAATAAACCATTTTGATCACAGTCTTGTCTGTGGTCGCCATTCCTTTTAGCTGAGAGGCCTATATCTTTTCTTCTTTTCTGCCATTCTCAGGGAGGTTTTGGTGATGTTCATAGTAATCGTTTCTACCTTGGCCAAAGCTGTCATTCCTAGTTCAGTACAGACTTTCAAGTAGTCCAACAAAAATGCTGTCTAAAACTATGGCCAATTCAAACCAATGGAGCAGTGTTTTTGCCATCCCTGTCTTAAGTATAATTCATTCTTAAGGCTCCTGTCTCTGTTTCACTTGCTGGCAGACCAGGAGCATATCAGTTCTGCTAATGACAAGAGGCAGTTTGGGAAGTAAGAACCGTTATGTTTCCAGAGCCAAGAGAAGAGCTATGGATATTGTCCCTACAGCAAATTAATACTTGGAAATGTGGAGTCATAACTGAGATTTTGCTTTGGCAGATATGTGCCCTAGGTCCATGTGGATTCCTATAGCTTTGCAAAGAATTATGGGAAGCCCAATGTGCTTAAAGGACATTGCTTTGAGAAAGACAGTGTTTATTTATTTATTACTTACTCAGAACTTGATATGGAAATGCAGTGATTTCTGCCAGCTTGTCTCCTTGTTGCACAAGACTGTGATTTATAGGATGCCAGCTGCAAAGTAGACAGTATAATAGGAATGTGAATTTCCTTGGCCTTGGAATAACAAGAATAGGGAGGGGTGATAAAAGGGAAAAGGTGGCCCAAGCTTAAAATGGATATGATGAACTTTTCTTTTTCAGAGCACCACAGTTGGAATAGCGAACAATAATCAGCTTAGTTCCCATCCTACATGTTTCATGCAGGCAAGCTCCTTTTAAATAAGACCAAATAAAATGGTTCATGGGTGACTTAAAAAAAAAAAAAACTGCTGCTCCAAGGATTGTCAAGAAGAGAAATTAGGTTTTTAAAACATCCCATCATTAGCCTGTCACTATAGGAATACAGCAAGATTACAAACTGAGTTGGAATCATAGGTCCATTAGGAGGTCAGCATGATCAGCATAGCAAAGGACAGTGGCCCTCCAGAACTTCAGATAACAGTTTTTTCCAACACCACCTAGACACTGAACTTGGGGGATTTTTTTTTTTTTTTTACATGCAAGGCATGTTTTCTACCATTTTTATAATCATTATTCAAGTTCCTTCAGAAACTTCCAGGGTGGGTGTTCCTTCTTCTAGTTGAACCATTGCTAAAAACCTCCCATCATATCTCGAAATCAGAATGTGCAGTCCCAAAAATCCACAAATCAAAGGTCAAATAACTTCTGGACTGGGAGGGAACATCAGCAGGGCCTTTATATGTGAAGGCATTTGTTCGTTCATTTGATGAACTGCTGCTACAGCAGTCTACATGGACGTGTGGTGGACATCATTAAAACATTAAAGAGTATGAAAAAGCCAGCACACTGCAACAGGACTGCAATCCCAAACGGCCAATCCATTGGCTGGTGTGGGTCTTCCGGGCTGTGTGGCCGTGGTCTTGAAATTTTGTTTCCTAACGTTTCGCCAGCACCTGTGACCAGCATCTTCAGAGTGCAGGAGCACAGACAGGAGCAGTTCTCTCTGTGCCCAGGGTGATGTGACCCTTTTGTGGGTATTTATAGAGATCTGAGGGGGGGGGGAAGGGGGGGATTGGGTGTGTGTGGGTGGGGTTGGGTTACTGAGTGGCTGCTTGTTTTGGTGTCAGCATCTGTGTGTATCTTCCTGGGGATTAGGCAGGGTTTTTTCTTCTATTGAATTGTTGGCCAATCCATTGTCTTCCAAAATCTCCAGAGGAGTTCAGTTTTTAGCAGCTTCTGGAAAGCCATCAGGATGATTGTTAACCTAGCTACAGGGGGCAAGCTGTTCCTTAAGATAGAGGCCATAACTAAGAACGCTCTGTAAACGCCTGAACTTTTATTCTCTAGGAAATGAGGGACCCCTAACAGATTTTAAAAGGGAACATCCACTGGATAGGTCAATTCCACGTGGAGGAAGCAGTTCTGAAGGCACTGTACTTAGAAGCCAAACCCAAGAGGGCTTTATAACTTTGAATTGCATGTAGAAACCTACTGTAACCATTGCAGGTTTACAGCAGAGGTGTTCTATAACTATATTGATTCGCATTTCCCAGAAATGTGTTGTGCTTTGATATGGAGAACAATATATTAAAATGGAGGATACCAAATAGCAGTGGTTCATTCATAAGGGGCCAAGAAATCACTGGATGATAATGGGAATTCCTTCCAAATTAAAATACAGTGGAACCTCGGTTTACGAACTTAATTCGTTCCGTGACTCTGGTCGCACCCCGAATTGGTGGCAACCCGAAGGAAATTTCCCCATAAGGTTCAATGTAATTACCGTTAATCCGTTCTGGCATGGAGGACAGGGAGCCGGCTATTGCTTGGAGGGAGAGTCCCCCTCCCTACGACCACGTGTCAGGGGCAGAAAATGGCCGCGGACCACGTGTCAGGGGCGTAAAAATGGCCACGGAACACGTGTCAGGGGCAGAAAAATGGCCGCGGACCACGTGTCAGGGGCGGGAAAATGGCCACGGAGCATGTGTCGGGCGGAAAAATGGCCGCGGACCACGTGTCAGGGGTGGAAAATGGCCGCGGACCACGTGTCAGGGGCGGAAAAATGGCCACGGATCGTGTCACGGGAGGGAAAATGGCCGCATATCCTGTTTGTACCCCGAGGCAGAGTTCGCAAACCAAGATAAATTTTTGCGGCCGGAGGTGGTCATAACCCGAAAAGTTCGTTAACAGAGGTGTTCATAACCCGAGGTACCACTGTAGTTCTTTTCAGTAGGTCCTCTTTGTTGATATTCCTGCTGACCTGAACTTACATGATGTATGACATGAACAAGCTTCAACCCTCTCCTCAATCTGGAAAACTATGAAGTGTTGTCCGTGAAGTTGCCTGTTCTTAGATGAGTCGTAATTGCTGATAATCACAAATTTTGATTAGCTACCAACAAAGGCCCTCGATCATGCAACTCTGCAGTCTATACCCCCAGAGATTGGAAGTATGATGAAGGAAAGGATAATGAATGATAAGGTTAGATTCCCAAGTCTAAGATATCCTTATAAAAGTCCAATTTTCTAGTTTAATGTCCACAAAAAGTTAGAATGATTAAGGTATACAAACTGGCTAACACTTAATGCATTGGAGGTAGGCAACCATTTGGTGACAGAACAAGTTTGGAGTTTGGAAAGTGTGCAGGTAAACATACACAATATGGCTGCCACAGAAACTTGCCTATTTGCAAACATGGACGCCCACAAAACACCCACTTGCTACAAGTATGCTAGCTTTTTCCTACTCCCCAGCTGGTGTTGCTCCAAAAAATGTGATCCTTTGTGAGTAATGTTTTGCTTTGCCACCTACCAGCTTCCTATGACTATCTATCTATCTATCTATCTATCTATCTATCTATCTATCTATCTATCTATCTATCTATCTATCTATCTATCTATCTATCTATCTTTTTTAAAGTGGGACAGGGAACCTGGTGGATAACAAGGGAGGTATCTGGGGGCACATGGGGGCCCACAGGCACTTTTTTACTTTGGACATAAAGTCCTCCAGAATTCCCAGCCAGAGTAATGACTGGGATTCTGGGAATTATAATCCCAATACATTTGGCAGCTACCACACTGGTGATAATTGGCCTAGGGATTAAGTTGTTTATAGTATTTTGCCACTACGAGATTTGGCTTAAAGGAAAGTCTGGGGGAGGAGGGGAAAGCTGTAGATTTCACTGTAGTTTCATTAGAATTAAAAACAGTATTGGTTATATTTACTGACCTGGAACGATTATGGGTTTAGTTGAAGCCAACGAGCAAACCATCCATATTTGCCACATCTGTATGCTTAACATAGCTAGAAAGTTAGAAAGCTATCCCCCCCTTCCCTACCCCATAAGCATCCTGGTCCTCAATTGCAGGCTTAATTGGAAACAACCACTTCCTGTCTTAACTGTTGATTGCATTCTTCTCTGAGTCTACTCCATTTGGAAGAACATAGCATGCAACCTTTGGCATGTTTTCTCTCCTCTCCACAGGCTAAACCCATCTCTAGAGGTTGTATGTCAGTCCACTTTCAATTAACGCTAATTGACATTTCTTCTGAAGCCTGGCAAAACCAAATAAGACTTTTGTCTCAGTATAGAATAAAATACCTTTGTGCCTCATTGGTATTTTTATAGAGCGCTGTCACAGTGTGTGTAATAATAGAGACATTTACTGCTGAATAAACATGAAAAATAATAAAATGAATGTTCCTTGCTTAGATAACCTGAATGACATATGTACATTTATAGCAATGGTATCCCAGCTTTGAATAAGTTCTTATTTTAAAAATGGCTGAACAACAGTGCATACTTAGCATTTGGGTAACAGTTTTAAAAGATCAAAGTGCTTCCTGTGTACGTTCTTATCATTTTACTGGGACTTCGAAGATAGCCACTAAGATTACAGCATTCCATATTCAAAGGCAAAAGATGCTCTACAGGATGAAGTCATTCAAGTAAAGCACCTGTCCGCAACTCCTTAAAGCAGCTGTGTCCTTCCCCAGGATCATACAACCACTCACCACAGCTGTCCTGCAATCCAGAAAATATATATTTGGTTTAAGGAGTTGCGGACAGGTGCCGTGTGCATGTTCCATATGCTCTGAAGCACCTCCTTAAAATCAAATCCAAAGCACTGCATAGTCTACTAATCGAGTATACTCTGCTTGCTGAAGAGAGCTTCATGGGGCAAGACAAGCCAGCTTGGTGCCTTCCAAAGGTTTTGCATTACAATTCCCATCAGACCCATCTAACATGAATAGTTGCAGTGTTTGTTGTCCAAAACATCTGGAAGGCATCAGGCTGCATATGCCTGTACAAGATGCTGGTTCTGGCTAGAGAGTTCAGTCTATATAAGGATAGCATTAATCATAAGAGAGCTAGGCTAGGAATCTTATTATTTTATTTTCTTAAGTGGAAAGTTATTGACTCACGGAGAGTCAATTCTATCTCCATTCTATCTCTGCCCCCTTTGAATCAAGTGATTCTGCTTTCATTGAGTAAATGTTGATTTATATTCTATCAGTTCTAAAGGCAAACTGTTATTTAGCTTCAAGGCCTTTTGGCAAAGTTCAAGTGTGTATTTAGCTCCAAAGTGGTTAAAGCAAACAAAAGCTAGAACTTTTTCCAGATTATGAGAGGTCTTGGCACATATCAGAAGCCTACTGGTGCACCTATGAACTGTGTACCAATTTTCCTTTCCAGTTGCATCTGTTTAAGGTATATCAGCTGCAATTATGGAGTTTTCTCCAATTTTAGAGACAAAACCAGCAGAACAGAGTTACAAAAGTCTTGGTGCTTTTGTGTAGTTTGTGGAGCTTGACTTTTGTTATTTCCCTTTCCTTGATTTCCTGTTGTTTGTGGTTGGAATCATGGAGGAATCAGCCAGGCCTATCTGAACAGCCCTATCTTAAACCTAAATATACCTCAACTGGGGTTCTACTTAGTAGACCCTTGACTTTTCCAGGTGAGGATGGAAAAGGCCCTTGTCTGAAATCCTTGAGTGCATGCTTTTAAAACCTTGGATTTTTAAATTTCAGCATTCTTACAGAAGAACCATGAACCAAACATTGGTTTTTGGTTCTTGGTTTCAACCTTTAAAGCCCTTTAAAGTCCTGTATGGCATGGGGTCAGGTTACCTGAGGGACCACCTCTTCCCTATTACATCTACCCATCCCATCAGGTCTGGCAGGAGAGGCATGCCGCAGGTCCCGTCCATGAAAGAGTTCCATCTGACAGGACCTAGGAGGCAAGCCTTTTCTGCCATGGCACCTGCCCTCTGGAACATCATCTCTCCCAGGATGAATTAGCCCCAACCCTTATGGCAGTGTTGTCCAAACTTGGCCACTTTAAGATGAGTGGACTTCAACTCCCAGAATTCTGGGAGTTGAAGTCCACTCATCTTAAAGTGGCCAAGTTTGGACAACACTGCCTTATGGCCTTCCGTAAGGCTCTCAAAATGTGTTTTTTTCAGCAAGCTAGGGGAGTCTGCATGCTGGCTATACAGTATGCAAACATCTTCCCTCTCGTCTTTTTTTACCCATGTTTATTGTTTTAAGGAGTTTGGAAAATGTTTTAATTCTTGGTTTTATTGTATACCGCCCAGAGTCACTTCGCATGAGATGGGCGGCCATATAAAAATGACAGAATAAATAAATAAACATCCGAAAGATGAGAAATAGCTGCATAACTGGATTAGGTAGGACAACCTAATGATGAGGACTGAAAAGGAAGATTTCTAGTACCTGGTTCTGGACAAAGGGCTGGAGATCAGTATCAGAATATCTGTCCTGCTCCAAGTTCGGCCTCCAGCATGTCCCATTAGAAAAGAATCCTGCCCAGGGCCACTCACTTTAAAAGAAGATTGGATAACTTCATGGATGATCAAGCTATCAGTAGCTACCTGCCTCTGGAATCACAAGAAGCATGCCTTGAATAGTAGCTACTAGCTACTAGTAGTATTTCTTGAATGTAGCTGCTTTGAATGCCTTGAATGCATAGGGAACAATGATGGACAAAGGTTATTATCCACCTGTCTGTGCTTGTCAACCTCTGGAATGCATTTAGTTGACCACCCTGCGGCCCACAGATGGTGATAGACCAGATGGGTCATTGGTCTAATCCAGTCTTCTTATGACTGCCTTGTTATAAGGGATGTGCCTAAGAGTTTCCTTGGTTTGATGTTAGAGTATCATGAAGTTGGCTAAAGTGTTGGCTATCTAAAGACCTGCTGAATGTGATGGATGTGGGAGTAATATGAGGGGAATGATACTGTCCTCCATCCTGCAGTGATGGTCAGAGAAGTCAGGAGGAAGTAACTCAGGTTTGCATTGTTCTTTATGGAACCCCTTGAGAGCCACCCAGATGTTCAGGCTAATTACACTTCCATGCACAGAGTATTTGGATGGCTGAGCCAGCCAGGGGCAGAAGTCACATTCTGTTCTCACTATTAGGCTGCTCGTAAGAACAGCTTTTTACTCATCAGACTGCATGACAGCCATTTGTTCATATGTGCAGAAGTGAAAGAGAACTGATGGTGTTCTTAGTCCTTATCTACATAAAGCCATTCTTGGAAATGCTAAAGCTGATGACATGTTAGAAGAGGGAAAAGTCATATTGGGAACTGGCTTTGATAGAGAAATAGAATTAGATAAACACCAAGAGCAGAAAATTTGGATTTTTTTTTTTAACATTGGTGTAAATATTCTGAGTTGATGCCACTATTAAAGAACATTTGTAGAAGCCAGCTAAGGTATGAAGATGTGCATATGTGTGTTATGTATGCATGTATTTCAAAATAATGGGGAAAACACTCTAACTTATCTGATATTTTTGTTCTGCAGTATTTCTACCTATGGGGAGGAAAATTGGAAACAATATTCCCCTGCTGCTAGGTTGAGCAGGGCAGTATTTGCACATTGAAGATAAGAGGAGGGATCAAATATACATTTTTATGCAGTCAACAGGCTAGCCATCTGAACTAAATATCAGCAGAAGTGCATTGTTCTTCCAGGATTTTATCGGGGGGGGGGGCGGGGCGGGGAAATAATGCTTCTAAATCTGGCCTTCCAATGCACTTATAGAAGATTCCAGATGAACCAAACGGCCAACATATGAGAAGATACAGACTGAACAACTTTTATTAGGGTGATTTTCTGGACTCTACTTTGAATAAAATGTTGGGAGCGCCTCCAAAAGTGAGTGAAGGAAAATAAATGTGACTTCATTCAGATATCTGGCCTGTGAGATAGGCCAAGTTTGAGAATAACGTAGCTGTAACTATTTGTTATGTTTGGAAGCAGAGGAATGAGAAGGAAGGTAGTTGTGCTTCTAGAAAAGAAAAACTATCTTCTCTGAAACTAAGAGGGAAGAAGCTGTTTGATAGCAAGAAAGGCAGCTGATTGCCTGCAGTGAATAGCAGATGGCAAGGATTTCAACAGGACAGCAGCTTAAGGGAACCTCAAGTTCAAGTCCCCATGTCTTCATGGATACTTCCAGGTAGTTCTCAGAACCGGTTGGTCATCTTCTGCAGGATTTTCAGATAGTCTCCTAATCAGTCCCACTTTGCTTTTTTTGAGATCAGCCAAAGTCAATAAAGTGCAGCCCTGAAGGATCAAATGCTCCTCCCTGCTCACAAGCAAAAATAGCCAGAACCACAATTGGGTGGTATTTCAGATACCATCCAGTTTAGCCACCTGGGTTATTCGTACAAAACCCAGGAATAGCCGCAGTTCCTAGTTTGAGGTCTGCCTGATTGCAAACCTTGGATTTGCTGCCGCATTACCTGTAATGTTACCTGTATCTGGCCCCCAAGAGTTGAAAGTGTAGGAATCTGAGCATTGACATGGTGTACCCACCACCCACCAATGGAACTGGATCGGATCTGCTGTGGCTCAGAAAATGTAGCTCCATAGCAGCAAAAACCATACCAGATTTCCAAAGCTGCATTTGCTGAGGCTACCTACAGGAAACAATGAAAAAGCAAGCCATGCATATAAGAGGAAAAGGAGTTGTGGAATTTTAAATAGCTGTGATTCTTTTTGCTGCCATCCTTGGGTGAACGGTTAATCGGTTAATCGTATAAATGCATTTTCTGTCAAGGGACATGGGGAGAGAGAAACATTTGACTACTATAACTGGTTTGCTGATGGAAAGTGACTTTAGGTCCATCCAGCTCCGTACCACCATCTCTGGCAGATGCTATCCAGCGAAAGATAGGACTTTCCCATAATTTATTTCCCGATTATTTTAACTGGTGATGCTAGGGACCCAGGCTATTTAGCATGGAAAACAGCCACTCCTTCTGGCAAAGCTGACTCTCTCTCTCTCCCCCTTCTGCCTTTCCAGTGATTATCACATCTTTTCAAAACAATGAGATCAATTGCTCTTGATCTTGGGAGGTTCATTTGCATCCATGGCTGTGATTAGAATTACAAAGGCTGGAGAGGAATTGCTATGTAATGCAGCATCCTCTTTCACTAGAATTTAAAAAACAAAACTATTCAGCTTCCTTGTATGCCTTGTGGAAGGACTTGGGAAGCACCACTAAGGTGATGAGCCAACATATATGGCAGCAAAATAAAATAACTCTTAGGTGTAGTGATGCTGGCTCTTCAAAAGTTCTGTATTAATGCTAGCTACATGCAGAAGCACATTGCAAGGAAATACAGCAGAACGCAACCTTGTATTTAGATATTCGGGCAGCTAGAAATTCAGGCATAGAGCTATTACTATATTCCTTGTATGAACATATGGCACTTAGCAGTTCCTAGTACACACACAGTGTCCTGTAGATATATTTCAATTTCTCTGTAGCTATTTCTCAGGGCATAATTGGTACTAGGGTTTGTTGTTAATATCAGAGAATATTATACAGTTGTTTCTGTATTAGGAAAAATATTTGTTATTGGCTTCAAGCATCTGGAAACTGCAGTTGGTACGAAATGGGCAGCCCTGGCAATGATGGGCATATCCTGAAATACTTGGGTGACTCCACTGCTTTGGGAGGTGCATTGATTACTGGGTGGCTTCTGGGCACAGTACAAGGTGCTGGTTGTTACCCTAAAGGGCTCTGGATTTGATTATCTGAGGGACCACCTTCTTTCCTCATCCAATAGATCAAATAGGGTTAACTTCAGATGCTGTCCCCCATGGGATTGGCCTTGGAAACAGGCAATCTCAGTGCCCCCTTTCTTTAGAACTCCTCCCCAGGTATAAAGGAATTTAGAACTGACCTTAGGTTTAGGGAAAAAATGAACAAGCCGTTAAGGGAAGAAGGAATGAACATGCCATTAAGGAGGACTTGCAGAAAAAATTACCTAGTCCTAAGAAAGAAGATCTGACATAGTGAGAATCAGCCTCATTCTTCTTAGGCTTCAGGAAGGCTTTGAAGACCTCCCTGTGTCCTCTTGCACAGGAAGAGGGTGTTCTTTGACTAGAAGGTGGGGTTGCTGGTACATGGCATTTGTACTTGTTAATGCTTATTTTTTTATTTTTATGCTTCTATGTAAATGGGGTTACTTGGGGTATATTATAAGTTTACATTGTTAGCCATCTAGAGCCTGTGGGAATGGGGGACATGCAAGCAGAGAGAATGAATGAATGAATGAATGAATGAATGAATGAATGAATGAATGAATGAATGAATCTGTCTGTCTGTCTGTCTGTCTGTCTGTCTACAAATGAGTATTTTCTGGCCTAGTGCACTTTCCCAAAAGTTTTCACATCAGGTTGACTATGAACCAGAAAAGTAATTCCACCATTAAATGTGAAGAATAAAAAAAACACAACTAGATGAGAAAATGCAAGTACAAAAGATGAAAATCTAACCTGATTTCCCAGACATGGCACACATCTATTCTAGTTCTGGTCATGAAGACCTACAGTACATCCAAGGTATGAACTGGCATTTGCAGGCAGCCAAAGTTGGGCGCACCCTGTAGAATGGGGACTCAAAACAGAGCAGTTGAGCATTTAAGCATGAGCACAACCTATTTGTCACATTTCCAGATATGATTGGGAAGTCTTAATTTTTTAATTTCTTGGTGACTTTTACTGTTTCAACTAGAACAAGGAGATTTTTGCTGGGTTTTAAACTGAAAGTATATTTGGTAGGGTGAAACGTCATTATATAATGAAAAGAAAATCAGCTGTGGGGGAACATAGTCTCTTGCTTCAACCAGCCTATAGAAATGGAGAGCATCTAACAGTTGTGAGAGATGTAAGCAAGTGCTGGGAAGTTACTGTACAGTAATACCTCGGTTCACGAACGCTTCTGTTCACGAACAATTCGGTTCGCGAACAGCAGCATTCGCAAAATTTTGCTTCCGTTTGCGAACTCTGCATTGGATGACGAACACGACCCACGGCCATCTTCCCTGCTCTGACACGTGGTCGTGGCTTCCTCTAGGTGAGATTGCCTGTACTTTGTTTCATATTTTTGTGGTTAAAAAAAAAATACATATGGTTCAGATCGGCTTAACCTTATCTGTGTCCAGTTCAGCACTAAAGAGCATGGCAAATATTAAGCTGTATCACTGATTTCCCAAAAGAACCATACACTTACAATTCCTGCTAGAATTACTTTTGTTAACTTGGGTGAACAGTGTCATCTTGTCATCCCAAAGCATACTGATTCCCTCCTAGTTTTGCCACTCCTCTAAAATGAAGGCTTTCCTTGTCTTCCTTGCTGCCTCTAGTGTCCAACAAACACCATTTTATGGATAGTAACCTGCTCTATCAGTTCCGAATGAACTTCCGCCGCAGGAGGAGGCTGATGGAACTGCTTGCCGAGAAGTCCCGCTTGATGCCCGAAAGTCACGATAGTCCCTTTTGTCTACGAAAGCAAAATCATGACCATAAAAAACATGCCACTTTCCTCTCAGGTAAGCGTTTGATTAGAGCTGAAGATTACCGCTCTGTCCCTGACTCTCAGGTTATATGGAACTATGCATAGGAACTGTTGCAATAATCAGATTGTACAGCGTGTTTTACCAGCTTGTTTCTGGATACAGCTCAGAAGGTGTGTAATTATTTTTGAAGTGCTCCATGGTTAGGATACCATATATGAAAGCTGGAAGGACCAATGTCAGAAACAGAGAACCAGGGACCAAGCAGGTCTATCACAGTAACAGTGCCCAGGTGTCCACCACTGAGAAATGACCACCTTGCGGTCCATCATGATACACCAGTGGGAAAAAGACATGTAAGGTTTGAACCTGGGCACATGTATTTATGGCTTCAGGCTCATAGCTGGCAGTTGTGCTATAATTACTATACCTCTTTTCTAGTATCTATAATAATAATAAGTTATCAAAGAGCTACATTCTTGAATCTCTGCCTACTGAACTTCATGTTTGAGGTCTGGGTGAAGACTCACACCCCTTCCTTCCATATTTTCTACTTGTTTTCTAAGTTCTGAAGTACCAAGAGAAGTGAATAAGTGTAGCTCAGGGTTGAGCTGTGGAGTCCTTGGGGTTCTTTGAGCTTGTCTGTTTTCTTGCAAACGTTTCATTACCTAGCTAGGTAACATCTTCAGTGCACTGAAGTATGGGCACCGGGTAACGAAACATTTGCAAGAAAACAAACAAGCTCAGAGGACCCCAAGGACTCCAAACTTCTGAAGTAGAGATAAGAATCTGCCTTACAGTAACTCAAGAGTGTTGATCCAGCCAGCCTAGAACTATAGCTGGAAACAGTTACTCTGGGTTCTTAACAAGTTTCCTTTTAAAAATACTGCTAATTCTGATCCTGCTTGGAGAAGGCATTTCTTTGCTTCCTGTCCTCTTCTTTTTCTATACATAGGCAGCATGCAGCTGTTGACTGATTCCCCTCAAGAAAAGGCAGTTCTTTTACAAAACCAGATTCCCCACTCTTGCAATAATGCCTAATTTTGCACCTGAGTCCTCCACCTTGTTAGGAGAGAGGCTCACTTGTTAAGCAAATACTTTTTCCAAAATTGCATTTATGACCAGTTTCCCCTGAAGAGGTACGCTTTCCTTCTAACACCTTAGGAAATGGAATGGTTCCAGGAAATTCCTGTCTATTCACATGAAGTTTATTGCTATTAATTACATCAGGGTGTTGGCCTTTTAATGCTTGACAAAGGGATGTGGTAGGGAATATGACCTGCAGGCAAAAGTTCTCATCCATGTCATTTCTCTGTTAAAACATCTGGTGGTATGACAGATCCCCGTCTGAGTTTTGGGGGGATTACTGCTAGTAGACGAAACCAGATGTGGGCAAAGGCCTTTCTTCTTTTGTAATGGTATGTGGGAAAGACCTTGGGAGATGGGGCAAAGAGACTCTGCCAAAGGAACAGTTAGATAAGAGACAGCATAGCCCACAGCTGGATAGTGGGCTGGGCAAGAGGCTCAGAAGGGACCCTCCCTAAGTTCTTGGGCTGTAAAGGAGAAGGAGGGAGAATTGTACTTTCATACTTGCAAGATTCTGTTAATGTAACTTTACAATAAAGTAGAATTAGCTTATCCAGTCTTGTTTCCTGTCTGGTCTACCTGGTAAGGGTGACATATTTTCTCTTAGGGTCACAGTCTTTTGGGAGCCACCTGATAGGTGGGGCAAAACGTAGGAAAGTGGAGCAGGGGCACACTCATTCTGTCTCTCATATCCCCTTCTTTCTCACTCCATTTTTTCTTTCTCCCAAGTAGTGGATTGTAGGAAAAAGAGAGAGTGCTCTCACCAACTGTCTTAGGACAGCTACCTCTCACACAGTCAGTGAGAAACCAGATAACCCTTGCAAAATCAAAGGATAATTAGACCAGAATGCACAGAAGAGGGGGGCAAAAGGTTGTTATGTGCGGCAGGAAGAAAAAAGAAATACAAGAGAGTTGGAACATTGTTTCTATGTATAGGCCTAGTTCTTGAACCACCAAAGTTGTTGAATTTTTTGGGGTTATGGCTTCCTAACTTTCTTCCATAAATATCACTAGTCATAAGTTCTTGGATTTCTTATGAGGTTGCCAAAGTGGTTTGAGTCCTGCTTGCTACCTGAAGCCTGTCACACTTGAACTGATCCTGCAGAGACCTTTTGAAAAGAGACTGAGGCCATAAGCAGCTGTAGGAACGCAGAGTGCTTACCTCTGGAGAAGACCTGGTTCCATGATAAATGGTCTGTCCTGGTATAAGATAACTTCTTGGGTTCTTTATTACGCAAATTTAAATCTGTGCCCATTGTAAACCTGAAAAGCAAAATGTAATGTGAATAAGCATCTGGCCAATGCAGATCACCTATTGTAAATGTTGTGTAGACCTTGTGAGTAGTCTTTTCCCACTGATTCTTGATTCATCCCACCTCCCAGCATCTGGGTTTCAGGTGACATAGTATGCAGCTGAAGTGGATCCATTGATGCTTCACAGCAAGCATGTAGATGTTTCTGGCAGACAACCAGATAAATAAACCCAATGTTAGGCACTGTCAGTGCAATTTATTTCCTTTTGGGGTGGCGAGGGGTTTTAGTTTCAGGACCAGCAATAACCCAAGGCACTGTTTGAATGACATCCTATGTATTTTTCTGTTGGCCAGCTGGAGAGACAGCCCTAAAATTCTCTGTTTTCTGTATCCCACATTAGTAGCAATGAAGCTCATTTCCCCATTACTGCATTTTCATAGCATCACCCAGCCATCACTGAAGTGATATTAAGCCTTTCCTCATTACTGTTAACTTGGCACAACGATGGCAGAATAAGTCACTAGCATGGAAATAACCAAAGACAGCCACATGGCCAAACAGAATGGTTTGAAGTGATTTGTATCTTTTGCGGTGTAGTAGAACACTTGCCCAATAAGCGGGGAAATGATACAAGCAGTCCTCACTTAACAATAGTAATTGGGACTGGCAACTCCGTCATTAAGTGATACCGTTGTAAAGCACGACATCACGTGACCACGTTGACTTACAACGGCAGTTCTGGTAGTTCCAGTTGCCGTTCTTAGGCATGGACATAGTATATCCCATGGTCACATGACCGCCATTTGTGACCTCCGGCTGGCTTCCCCATTGACTTTGCCTGTCAGAAGCTGGCAGTGAAGGTCACGAATGATGATCACCTGACCATGGGACGCTGCGACCATGGTAATTGCGAGCTGGTTGCCAAGTGCCCTAATTGCGATCATGTGACTGCAGGGATGCTGCAATGGCTGCAACTATGTCCTAAGTCCCCCTCATTCAGCACCGTCATAACTTCAAATGGTTGCTAAACAAGTGGTCATTCCCGTAATATAGTTCTGATGTGACAGAAGAATGTAAGGAAAACAGTACGAGACGCGAGCCTGGTTCTTGTCTTCTCCATAAACCTCCCTCACTCTTTGGTTTGGACAGTGAGCCCCAGCAAGGAGATCAAGATTGTCTCTGCTGTGAGAAGAAGTAGCATGAGCAGCTGTGGCAGCAGCGGGTACTTCAGCAGCAGCCCGACCCTCGGCAGCAGCCCACCTGTCCTCTGCAACCCCAAATCTGGTAGGATGCTGAGCATGTTTGCAACGGTGATTGTTTAGGGGCCAGATTTCTGCATTGTTGCATTTAATGTGCACATTTTCTCTCTTTGTTTAAATGCAAATAGCAGCTACTCGGCTGGGGGATGTGATGGTGGTTGATTATGGTTTATTTATTGGAGAGCAAATTTAACCCTTTTTGTTCCCCATGATGAAAATGGCTCAACATGGCGGTTTACCTTGGGCAGAAATTAATAACTGTCTTGGAGGAGCAGTTACCATCCCAGGCAGAATTAATGGTTATATATGGCTTAAGGTCACATTTGGCTTTTTGAGATAACAGTGGTTATTCTGATACAAGGGGACATCCTTATATCCTCAGTACAAATCTGTGCTTTATGAAGACATTTGGTTGCATCATTTTTACATAAAAGAGAATATATATAGCTCAGGGTTGAACTGTGGAGTCCTTGGTGCTCTCTGAGCTTGGTGGTTTGATTGCAGACATTTCATTACCCAACTAGGTAACATCATCAGTGCACTGATGATGTTACCTAGTTGGGTAATGAAACATCTACAAGCACACAACCAAGCTCAGAGAGCACCAAGGACTCCACAATTTTTACATAGCTTTATGTTCCGTATCTCCCTCCTACCCCCACCCTCATCCCTTCAAATCTTACATCTTGGCAGAAGGCAACAGTAATCCATTTCTGTATTGTTGCAAATGACGCATAGAAACCAGGCATTGATTTTGACTTGACAGAATGTTGTCTTTGTTTAGGGCTATGCAGAGATTTGGATTTGAAGGGTTTGGAAGACATCTAGGTGTGTACATAACACCTGTCAGGATCCCTTTAAACCAGAATTTCTCAAACTTGGTAACTTTAAGATGTGTGGACTTCAACTCCCAGCATTCCCCAGCCAGCTTCATATCTGATATGAAGCAGATATGAAGGAAATTGTTTGGCCCTGGGTTAAGGTTCTGAACAGGAGATACATAGGCACTCGAATCACATTTTGCCCTCCGAATCCCGATCTCTCCACAGTCCTAACCTTTTTACATGCTTGTGGTGAAATTTATTGAATAAAATGTATATAAAGAAAGCAAAAGTCACCACCTGTCTGCCTTTGTGGAGCAAATAATCAAACAAATCACCACCTGTCTAGACAGCTGTAGACTATGCTGTACAAATGGCAGCCCCATGTAAAATTTCTTTTGGAGACTTGTACCATTTCCATTCAAAGGTGTGGAACTGAATGTCCGCAGGCTCCCTGCGATTAAATAAACAAACATGCCAGCACATTCAAAGCTAGCATGCCAGGCTAAAGAGAACCCTGATAAACTATGTTCAGATAAGCTGGGGTGTTTAAATGATAAAAGATTCCGGTATTTCACAACTCTGCACGTTGTTGGAAGTGGTCTCTCCCAGCATCCGATACATTGCATAGAGTGCTGGTTTTGGTATGATTTTTCTTCTTGGAAGAACCTTGCCTGGAAGCATCCTCGAGCTGGGTTCCCAAACCGCAGCTGGCTGTGTTGACATAGGTGCTGAGCCAAAAACCAGACCAACCACATTATTTATTCAAATGGCCTCTGGGCTACTGGATGTTTCTTAGGTTGAAGCAACAGAGACAACCACTTGTCTTACTGTCCCTTCAACACTTGTAACCTACAGTGTTTGTGAACACTGACTAAGCAGTGATGCATTTGATTTTACAAGCAATTCTTCATGGCTCCCATACAGTCATCCTTCATCTAACATTCACTCACTGCGTTGAATTCACAGCACTGATGGTATGTGAATAGACAGGGATGTGCACTGGTCAGAACTGGGAGATGTTTCTGGATCAATGACTCCTAGCAGCACCAGTCCGAAGGCATTGTGAGTTTTTCCATTTATCTCTCCGTAGTGGATTTTTGGTTTACACAAAAAGGCAAAAGAATTGGTGAAAAAGCATGGGAAGATTACAAATGCCTGGACTGCTTGTAAAATGCTATCTTCTAGGCAAAATAAAAAGCTTTCTTGGAGAAGCAGTCTGCTAAAAGTCACCACATCCTGAATCACTGATACTAGAGCCAGTTGTTTGTAGAATTCCCTGGATGCAGAATCATCTCAGAATCAGATTAAACTCCATGTTTTCTGCCTGGTTTGATTCTCAATTGTAGATCAGTCCGTAAGTCTTCTCTGTTGCTCAGTTGAAATCGCAATCCGCAGCTCAGGCACAAGCCGAACGGAACAGCCTTTGATTTATTTGAGCTGTGAATGAAACAGGGCAGCGCATGAAAGTGGAACAACAAAGTGATGATGCTATGACTGGGAGGAACTACAACATTCTTTCAGCTGTCACATCAATTCTTATCTGACAAGCCCTTCGTTAACCAGATGAAAGCTACCACCAGCCTGTTTTTGTTCTAAGCAATTTCCTGTGTTTCCAGAAAGATGAAAGATAACTCATTTCTGGACTTAAAAAAAAAAAAAAAAAAGGATAAAAAAGATGCTTATTCCAAGGGAAATTTGACTATGAAGAAATAATTTGGGGTTCTCTTTTCTCACGTCAGTCTGGCTCTGCATTAATAACTTCAGCAGACAGTTTCTGTAGCGCCATAATAGCTCTTTTCAGGCTGTGTGACAGAGGGTGCTTTAATTGTCTCGTGAGCCCACAAGCATGACTGATTTTTGTGATTCTAGACATATTTCCTCCTAATTTCCTCTCCTCTTTGGATATTACACTTACCAGCAATCAAAGTATAAATCCTGGGTTGCTGGGAATATTAATAATTCCCCAGCTTCCTCCCTTAACTTCTACTCAGCTTCTGCACATCTGTTTCAGTTGCAATGAATATCAGCATGTTCTTATCCATGTAGACCAGTGTTTCTCAACCTTGGCAGCTTTAAGATGTGTGGACTTCAACTCTCAGAATTCCCCAGCCAGCTGGCTGGGGAATTCTGAGAGTTGAAGTCCACACATCTTAAAGCTGCCAAGGTTGAGAAACACTGATGTAGGCTTAAAAGGCAGTCCCATTTACTTCAGCAGAGTTCGTAGGACTGATGCCTGATTTCTATGGACAAGGCAATAAAAAAGCATTGTGGGATCTATTGAGCAGTGCTTGTGATGTCATTCAGATTAAGAGCATAATTCCCTCTCTTCTTCCCTGTAGCTATACAGGGTTGTTTATTTCTCTGGATTTAAATGCTCGGAAACTGGGCATTTCCTGGGCGCGCGGACAAATGTCAAAATGCACATGTAGACTTTATGGAAAGGAGGAGTGCAAATCAGCAACCAACTTACTATTTTCTTTACGTATTCTGAAGCAAGAGGGTACTCCCTGCTGCAGCCTTTTCCCCTTATACGTTCATGGCATAAGCACATCCGGGTCATATCTAAAATTCGCTTTGTTGACAACGAACAGTTGATCTCCTTGACAATTGTGAAAAATGGCCCAATGATTTCCCTCTTAGGTGCAGAGGGAAGGTACAGAGTAATTGCTCTATTCTCAAAAAAGTCATCTTTGGGAGAAGAAAAAAGCAGAAGTAGTAAGTAGAAATAGTGATATAATCCTTGTAAAAAACAGCTGAATGAGGCCAGACAGTTCCAGTCTAAATTCCTAATTTGGAAGCAGCTTCAACCTATGAAGAATAACCAGAACCAAGGCTTATTTTGGTGTCCTTCCTGTTTTTTTTTTTTTTTTGCAGTATTAAAGAGAACAGTGACTCCTGAGGAACTCTTGAGGCCTGGGGCTCCCTATGCCAGGAAAACATTCACTGTAAGTTTTTGATTCACATCTTTATTTTCTGTTGCTCATCACATTTTGATCATTTATGCCCACAAAGGTTTATGCTGTGCTGCGACGGTTGCTTAGAGTTTTAGGTATTAAATTTCAGGTGCTGAACCTGACAGTGGCATAATTTGAGGTCCTTGGAAGCTTATTTTCATGCAGTGGTGTAGAAATAATACAACTGTTTTGAAGTCAGTTCCTGAACTTATAAATATGATTGATAAGATCAGAGCAATGTATTTATGTGCCCAGCTGGGGATGGGGTTAGGGCTGATCTCAGAAAGCTAAGCAGGGTTGGACTGGGTTGGTACTTGGATGGGAGACCAGCAGAATATGTCAAGGAAGAAGGCTAGGAAAAGACAATGGCAAACTGCTTCTGTATCACTGCCAATGAAAACTCCATGAATACGTGCATGCAATCACCAAGAAATGAGGTGGACAGATAGATACAGATACAGTAGATACAGATACAGATGTACAGATAGACACACACACACGTGCATATATACACACACATATCCATACACATATGCGTACAAGCACACATGCTTAGAAACATTTTGAACATGGAACGCTTTGCAGTTTACAAGACACACTTATATACATTATCTGAGCAAAGATAGCATATAAACTAGCATATGGTCTATAGTATAAATGCTTCATATTGGCTGTGGTTTTGGTCTCTAAGGAGGAAAGTTGCCCTACAATTAAGCTGTGCTTTCTTGACTCTTCTTGGAATGCAGATTTAAAATACAGTAGAGAAGAGTTAATAAGTGCTCCTTCACAAACTTTCCACCTTGCATTGTTGTTGTTTTGCTGGGCAAAGAACAAGAAGAAATTACTTCTCATTGTCAACAGAAGTTGGGTCTGTTGGTAAATGTCTTGGATAATTCCCAGCGGGTACACTGAGAATTGTGTGGGTGATTTTTTTTTTTTTAAGGTAGATGAATTTAGCATTTGGAGAAAGGGGGGCTAAAAAATGAGCTATGCTAATCCTGTCATTAGGATGTCTAAAGTCTGTGGTAATGTCTCCTTAAAACAAAAGTTGGAACGTCTTCCTGTTCACCGAACCAACACGTGCACATGCAAAGGAATGTAAGAATTAGTTTCAGTATGACCTGCTTTACCAAGAAGTTTAACCTTTTTTAGACAGGAATTAAGTGAGGCTCTTGACTTTGCCCACTGTATCATTACTGAATATCAAATGCTATTGCTTTGCTTAAAAAAAAAAAAGAGAGAGAGACTGCAGTAAGAGACAGATTATTAACAGGATTCCTTGTGGCCATCTTTTCCTTTTCTTTTAAGATTGTAGGTGATGCTGTTGGTTGGGGATTTGTGGTGCGTGGGAGTAAACCCTGCCACGTGCAAGCTGTGGATCCCAGTGGGCCAGCAGCGGCATCAGGGATGAAGGTAACGAGTTAATGCAGTTAAACATGCTAATGGGGAGGGGGACCTGGGGGGACAGGCGTTTGGGCCACTTCAGCTGGGATAAAACCCTGCCCAGAACTTCCATATAGCTCTTGTGAAAACAGTCCTATGTGACAGGCGCCCAGATCATGATCGACACATCTGCAATGTGGAGACTGCATGCTGTGTCCTGGCAGAAGTTAGTTAGGCTGTTGTTCTTACAATCTCAGTTGGGGGTATGCAAGGGGCCCTCTGAGACTTTGAGGTTGTGCTGAGAGCTGCTTCTATACCAGCAATCACTAGAGCTGGAATGGAAACTAAACTTGGCTTTATTTCATTCACATTCAACTACCATCTAAATTGAATTCATTCAATGGAGCTAATATGTTCACAGAATCTTAGCAGGGGGCTCAGAGCTTAATTAAGCATGGCAGGACCTGGTTATAACCTGGATGGGAGGCCACTAGGGAATCCCTCGGGTGTAGTCGACAGTGAGACGTTGAAAAACATTCCAGAAGGAAGGCAGTGGCAAATTACTTTTGTCCTGTTGTGCAGAAATGCTATGTTTGTGTCTGTGTCATCCCAAGGAGATTGAGGGCATCTCTATCTTTTTTTTAGTATGTTCACTTCACATGTATTTAATAAATTTATCTTTCTGAGACACTGAAAATTGCAGTTTAGAAGGTCTCTTGGGACAACATATGGGGAGTGGGGCAAATGCCCTCTTCAGAGTCTGCATCCCTCTCTGACCTAGGTAACAGCCAGGTGTGCCTCTTCCTCCCCTGAATCTCCCTTAGAGTGATACAATAAGGAGCATTCCCACTCCGTGCAGTAACAAACCCCAGCAGTGAAGACATTATTTCCCTCCTCTAATCAAATGCTCCTGCCAGAATAGCATGGAACCTCCCACCAAAAGACAAGACGCAGAAAACTTGGCGAGAATGAAAAGGGCAAGAATCTGGCCCACATTTTGCTTTCTCCAAGAGTCCTTGGTGCCAGGGCCAGCTCGCCTGCTCTGTCTTGAGATGCACCCAGAGGCATCTGGAGGATTGCTGCCTGCTGCCTTTGTTTAGAAAAGTTGCCATCTTCATTCTCCCCACACGCTCGCGCCTTGCACTCCTGTTGCTCACATCCCGCAGAACAAAGGCCTAGGGCCAGAGTTTGGGCTACAACTCAGCAGGCAGATTTGAAGAATGATTGTTCTGTAAAGCTGGAAAGAACACACATGAGAACGCCAGGGCTGTGCTTTGCATTTTGCAAGGCGGCAGGGAGACCGATCCAAAAATCACTCAATCTGGAAAGAGGCCTGAACCTCAGGTTACCAGAACTGGGCTGCAAAATTCTGGACAGCTTCTAGATGGCCACAGAGAGTTAAAATTATCTTGACTTTTTTGCTGCTGTTTACTGGCCTTCAGATCTTCGCAGCCCAGATCTCATAGGTAGATATGTTGGGAAAAATATGCAGGCATTCAACCAACCGTTCATTTCTAGGAAAAATGAAGAGGAGACTCAGATATCTCTGAAAGTCCCTCTTCTTAATATCCTGTTAATGGGAGCTCTCTGGAGTTATGTTTATGCTGAGTGAAAGTCTGTGTATGCCAAAGCTTCCTCTGCTTAGTTTGGTTTGGTTTATTGTTAGGGTCAGAAGACCAGCATGCAGAATATTGAGAAAGGTGCAAACAAACAGAATAAAAGAAAAGTTAAAAGGAGAGTCAAGCCTTTACTGAAAGCTGGGCAGCACCATATAGCTTACCAACCTGTCACAGGTGATGTGGGGGGTGAGCATGCCTTGAAACTCTGCTCTGCTGCTAGAGAGGCCCAATTGTTCATCTGATACGAAACAAACTTTGCCCTTCCTGCCTGAAAAACACTGTAAAAAGGCGTAATCAATGTCTTTACCCCATGGAGAAAATTGGATAGCATGGTTCACTGTCACCACCTCATCACTCCACAAGGACAAACGGCTTTCCCAAATGGTGTTGTCTGATACTTGTCCATCATCAGCTCTGGGAGAAGGGGATTATATTCAACTAGGGTAAAAGCCTTCAGATGGTTCAGTACTAGGAGGCAGAAATTATTCTTAACCATTCCTGCAGGCAAGCGACTGGATATTGAAACCCTTGTCAATCCGAATCTGATACGTTAAATGTTTGTTGGGTATTTTCAAATGCAGAAGAGTAATCATGGATCAGGAGTTTATCCTCCAGGGTTCTCTTCCCGGTTGCTTCTGTATGTTTTATTGATTTATTTTATTTATCAGATTTATATCGTGCCACAATCACAGATTCTTGGAGGCTCGCCTCACAGTATGTTCTAATGTCAAATACTCCACTGTGAATCTTTGGAACTGAAAACAGTCAGTGGAGTTCTCATGACCACAAGCATGAAAATTACCATGTGTGTTAATCTAGTTTGGAAACATGGGTGGAGACCTTCATGGTCCGCTGGGTTGCATGTTTCAGTCAAAGGCTATAATCTATATTCTATAATCTAATGCTGGGAAGGGTAACCAATTGCTGGCTGGAGGCTAAGTTTGTCATTTTTGGACAGCAAAGGTGCCCAGTGAATGGATGATGGTGTCAAGTGGATGAAGCCATGTCATTCCAAGGGGCAGGGGCAGGATTTTCCACCGTTTTTAGGATGAGAGAGGTTTTCTGGATGGGGATTTTGTTTTGAAGTCAGGGAAAAGCCTGTTTTAACTTTTGTCTGTTTCCTATCTCAAATTTTCAGAATTTTGGTTTGAGGTAGAGGTAGAAGCTGCTAAATGGAGTTTGGGACCATGTGATGTCCTCAGGTCTCTGGTGGTCCAACCTTGGCTAGTGCATGTTGCAGTAAGGAATTCAGCAGTGGGTTTGGGAAGGCCTCCCTGTGGGCAGAGCGTGGTGATGAGAAACAGATGTTAGAGGTGCCGCGATAGCTTCTCTCGAGCCTCCCTGCCATTCTTCTGTCCTGGAAGACGGAACTGTGCCTATTGCACGATCCGGTCCCAGCCCCTTAAAGAACACGTGCCTTTCTAGGAGCCTTAAATCAATAAATAATGCACCGCCCAGAATCCACTGGAGTTGGGAGGCCAATACATTTAAATAAATAAATAAATAATAAAAACAATAAAAAACCAAGGGACACATTGTGGGATTAAAATAAAAATCTGACACATCGTAATAGGCATCAGAACGTAAAATTGCTCTGTTCAAATCTGCTAGCGTACACACACACATATATACACATACTGTGAAATGTTGATTTTCCAGATTTACAAAATTCCGCTGAAACTTGTGCACTGCTGTGATGACATCGTTATTTGAATGATGCAAATAGCATTGTTTGCATCCAGTTATGTCATTTGTGTAATGACATCATCATGCAAATGACTGTATTTAAATGACACAAATGATGTCGGGTGTCAGCACAATGGTGAACTTCAGGGGACTTTCAGGAAGAACAGACTCCCTTCCCCACATTGCTTCTCCACACCTTTCTCTCCTTGCAAACCATCCTTGCTTCTACCATCTCCATCCATCACTTTCAGGCATCGCCTTTGGTTCTTAAACCTTCTCATCTTTTTCTTTTGGAGGGCATCATCAATTTCATCCCACCCTGACTTTCTCAGTCTTTATTTATTCATTTATTGGAGCTAGAGGCTGCCCAACTCCCAGCGACTCTGGGCAACTTATATCTCCAAAATTAGGAAACAGTAAAATGAAAGAAGAAAGACATGTACATCCAGAACAAATTAACAAAGGCTTGACAGCCATCGTAACCTTAGGCCTGGGAGCAGGGACAGGTTTTCAAAGACCTGCAGAACAGCTGCAGGGTGGGAGCCATACAGTCTTTGGGGGGAAGCTATTCTGGAGGACAGGCATCGTGACAGAAAAGGCATGCCTCCTAGGTCCCGATAGATGATATTGTTTAATTCAATGTTTCTCAACCTTGGCAACTTGAAGATATGTGGACTTCAACTCCCAGCATGCTGTCTGGGGAATTCTGGGAGTTGAAGTCCACCCATCCTCAAGCAGCCAAGGTTGAAAAACACTGATTGAAGGGACCTGGAGCATGCTTACTCTGCCCAATCTTACTGGGCAGACAGAAATTGTTGGGAATAGGTGATCCCTCAGACAACCAGGCCACGTCATCCCTTTCCTTCTCCTCTCAACTCATTCACTTTCTTCTTTCATTTATTTGTTTTGCAAGTCATCATTGGTCATTCTCTCTGTGTGATCAAACCATCTCACTATAACTTCTTTGTACTAGGTTTTTACTTTTCTTTCAGTCCATGTGCATTCAACACCCATTCATTTATTATTATTATTATTATTCCTAGCTGTTCCTGATTTACCACACACAAACATTTTCCCATCACTTCCAGAAAACATTCTGGACAAAAGCATGCTTTTATACAAGGGTTATTTTAGCTTCTTATGGAATAGATCCTGTACTACCTACTACCTTCCCAGCAGTGTTAATGTTTTTCTTAATTATAATTAAATACATGCCAACTTTCTAAACAAATTGTTTTTAGAATTCATGACCCCCAATCTGATTCTGTTAACCAACACTAGCTAATTATTTCAGGGTTGCTTCTTATCAGTAATTTAGTTCAAGTGTTACCTCATAATAACAATAATTTTGAAATGTAGTATCAAAAGAGAATCGCAGAAGTGAGTAACAATAAAATGTCAAATTTATGCAGATGATAATCCATTAAAGTTGTTCGTTGTGTTTAGGGTTCCTATTTCCCAAGACCAAGGAAGGATTATATTCTTTGTTAACTTGAAAAGAAATGATACATGTTAATCCTAAATATGGAATAGTTCCAAATGGCACAACTATTAGCCTGTTGCTTTAAACATTGGAAAAGGTAATAAAGATATTGACTGCACTGAAATAACTTTCAACTTTCAGTCTAATTGACCTGAATAGTATAGTGGTTACCAGGGGCATCTGTGAGAAGAGGGTAAAAAAAGTCAAGATGGCAGCTGTGAGCATGTGATCAAAGCCACACCCCTTTTTATGTGGGCTCTAAAGAGGGGTGGGGCTTCACTCGAATGTCCAGGGTCCACATCTTGACTTTTTGTACTCCCCCCTCTGCAGATGCCCCTGGGGTTAAGTGGCTGGACCAAGTTGCAGCCCACCCTCAGCCATGGAAATTGGCTGGTTGATGTTGGGCTAGTCACTCTCTTTCAGCCCAGTCTGGCTTGCAAGTGGTTATGGGAATAAATGAAGGAGATCCTTGTGCAAGCCTCTGTGAATTCCTGGAGGAAGATGGAAATCTAACAAAACAATAAATTCTGCAAACAGTGAAATAACCAGCTGACAGTTCGTTCTTTGTCTAAGTCATAACATATCAAGGACTGGCCTTGTTGGGTGGCAGGAAATCTGAAAAGATCCTCTGTTAGTTTGCTACCAGATTTGCAGGAACATGAAATCAATTTGATGGGAAGCGGCAACTTTCTTTTGAGCACCCAAGAACTTAACAGAGTTTGGCTTTGTATCCCAGGTCTGAAACCAAAGTGGAGTCAATATTGACCCAGAGATAAAGATTTGCAAACACCTGCCGCTCTTTCCAAAAAGCCATTGTAGTCATTGCTCATAGAGACCCAGTAAGGCCTGCTGGATCCAGCTGGAAGCTAAAAGCACTAACTCAGGATTTTGTTTTGTTTTCATTTCGACGAGCTGCCAAATGCGATAAGGACATTAGCCACTCAGTGAAAACATTAGTGCTGGCTTCAGGTGAGAAGAATGGTTTCTCTGACTAAGGACACCTCTTTCCAAAAGTGGAGATGGTTTTACTTGATATTTTTCATCAAAATAATAGTTCTGTTCGGGTGTTCAGAGAGGAAGAATACTCAGCAGGGGTTTTGCAAACCATTTGAAACGGTGCTTTACAAAGTACATTAGCACAAACAGCAGCTCCCTGTGTAGTGTTAAAGCAGCTGCTTCCTTGGCAAAACCTTTGCGTGGCTGCTTCAAAAGCTGCCCCTGGTTTTTACTTGTGCCTGCTCACACAACACTTTCACTGAGATTGCGGAGGAAGCAAAATGGTGGTGTACATACTTGCATGCAGAGATCTGGGGATAACTTTCAAAGTAACTATGTTACTCTTGTAAAGGACGCAGCTGCTTTAAAACTTCGACAAGAGATGGCTGAGCACCAGGGAATGCACCTCTTGTGAACATCATACACAGGCTTGGAACTTACCCCACAAATATCCCTATAAATATCCCTTGTGCCCTGACCATGGTCCACTGATGTAACCCACCTCAAAATATCCATGTCAGCAGGGTAGACTTCATGCATATAGTGAGAGGCCAGCATGTGTAGATCTCATGTGTGCATGATTTTTCTCTGCTGATATCTGATTTATACATGAGGAGGGTTTAGGTTTGGCTTCTTGGAACCTGCTTCACATCTTGCACAGCCATAGTTGGCTGAGCAAAATAAATTGGCTGGGTTCATACAACACACTAACCTAGAAAACATGGTGTGCCAACCACAGGAGTTAGATTCATGCAACATGCTAAGTTGCAGGTTTGTTAGTATGGCTTTGTTTGAAGTATACTGTGTGGACTCAGCTAGAAAAGGGGGAAAGTGGGTTGGGTTACTGAACCAGTCAACAAGACCTTTCCCAGGCTGCTTTTCCCAAATGGGTTTTCCAGGCGTAGATTTGCAACCATTGAGATACAAAGAACCAAGGAAGGCAGAGAAACAAAAGCAGATGGGGGAATGATTAAGCCATTTTTCCCCAAATTGGTGCCTTTCGGATGTATTGGGACTACAAAAGCCATGCTGCTGGGGATTATAATGTGCAAAGCAGAGGATGGACATGTCTTTGCAACCAAGGGCTACAGGATCATAATGTACAGGGTTGTGACAGGGGCATCTGCAAAGGATCATACAAAGAAACAGTGGGATCTTTGATTGCATCATTGTGGCCACCAACTTGACTTTCTTGACCACACTCTGTGGACCTCCCCTGGGGACTGCAGATGGTTCACAGGCTGCAGCTGCCATACCTGTCTCAAACCAATTGGTCTCACTATGGGGGGAGATGAATATTTCAAACAAGGAGTCTGACAGCCTGTTTTGCAGAAGGTGCTTGATGGGCACCTAAGATGAAACCTATCCAGGATGGAAAGGCCTGGGAGCTGAGGGCTGAGCCCCAGCAGCTGGGCCCATTCAGATAGCGCTGAGGTTGCTTCAGCCTTGGCTGCCAGCAGAGCAACAAGGTTTTGCTTGTGTGTTCATTTGGCTCGCAAATTCCAGTCTGGGCAGGAGCCCAATTGCTGCTGCAGTGCGTGCACCCTCTGCCAGACCGCACAGCTGTGACCTCTTCCCCCTTCAGAGCATTTGCTGGCAACTTAAAATAGCCTTTAAAGTTCAGCAGCTCTTGGTGGGAATTTGGATGCTGAAATTCTGTCTGCCTTAGAGATTAATCATTTTTGGAACCCCCTTTTTTCCTTCCGCCTGGAGGATGAATAGTGCCAACAAACATCTCAGCCTGCTTTGTAGGTGTCCCATCTCAGGAGCCTTCAGGGCACAAAGTAGCCTCTGTGCCTCAGGTTGGAACTAGACCAATCCTGATTCACTTAAGCCGGCCTTCTTCCACACGACAATGTCCAAAGGTTTGGGGTTCAGGCAGTTGTGTCTGTAGGCACTCTTTATGATGAAAGCAACATTGCAACATCATATTGCAAGCTCTACACTCCACATTTTTTATGGCATGCTGCTGCAACTGAAGCTCCAGCCCTTCCCTATATGCGGGTGATGTCACAATTCATGTACAAAAGGGGGGGACTTGCATTGCATTGGTGCAACCTGTTTTGGCCATTTGCCACTGCCATCCCCCACCCCCTTCCTGCCAATGTCACTCAGTTGATGCCTCATTGAGGACAGAGCAAGTTTGGAGAGTGGAAGAGCAGAAAGAGAATGCACATGGGAGAGCAAAAGGAAAGAAGGAAGGAGGAAAAAGGAGACGGATCTCTCTGAATTATTTTTTTAACTTGTGGGTGGTGCTGAGTTTGTTCATCTTCCCCTTCCTTGAGTCAGTAAATCCACTGTCTAACTCTTGGTCTGGTTCTAGGTGGAGAGATGGAATCCACAAGCAGCTGATCCTGATGAGAGATGTAGAGGGAATGAGACAGTTCAGATTTGCTATCATCATATGTAGCTACTGGAAGTGGAAACGCCTTGAGGAATGGGAGCTAGGCAGAGTCAGACGTGGTTAATGCTTGGTCAACAGACCCCCAGAATCCATTGACTATAGGCTAAAACAGTGTTTCTCAACCTCAGCAACTTCAAGATGTGTGGACTTCAACTCCCAGAATTCCCCAGCCAGCATGCTGGCTGGGGAATTCTGGGAGCTGAAGTCCACACATCTTGAAGTTGTTGAGGTTGAGGAACACTGGGCTAAGAAAGAGGGGCAACCCATTTCTGTATCCCTGGTAAGGAAACCATGAAGTCACCAGGGATCAAATTTGACTCAAAGGAGATTTGACTCCCTCCATGTGTGAAGTTTTACAAAACTTTTATACAGCGACTGGGTGTCCTCATAACTTTGTTTTTGTGGTTGTCAACTTGTTAAAGAGTCCCTGTTTGCTTTAGCAACACGAAGAGCACTGCCCCATCGGCAGAAGAATCCTACAGAAGAATAAACAGTGTTGTTTTTCTCACTTCTGCAAATTGAATCCTAGCTTCTAGTAAACACTTCCTAGAAAGTTCCTACAGTAATGTGACACCCCGCAGGCTTTGAGCTCCTGCGGGTTGAAAGCGATTAATGTTTATTCTCTGGAGCTGTAATCTTCTGTTTATGCCAGAGCTGGATTGTTGCTCTCACACACACCGCCCACTCCTCAGCCAATGAGATGTTCACACAAATGTGGTGTGTGCAGAAAGACTCTTCCTGGGGATGGTGTTAAATAAAAGATGTTCTCATGAAAGGCACAGCACTCAGTTCCCGCTTAAGATACTTTTACTCCAATAATGCTGAAGTACTGGGGAATCTCACTGTAACTAACTAGGTTAGAGCCTTGCCTATTTAAAAATTCAGCCGACAGATGACACAAAGTGGAAGTGAAAATGATGGATGTTAAGTGGTGGAATTAGCACCTTAGCTAACTGTAGTCACCTTCTTTGAGCCTGGATGAATTGGGGGCTGGCTTCTTTAAAAACCCCTGGCTCTTTTGTCATGGCACCGGGGGTGACATGTTTGCTCAGTCGTAGAATTGAGGGATTGCGATGGTTGTGGAAAATGTACACAACAAAGACAGGAGGATAGATTTGGAAAAGAGAGATAAGCTTGCTACATGCCAAGAGGACAGAAATCCTGTGATTTTAGAAATATTGCAGGTCCTCAAATGTTGGCAGATGGACTTGGCGCTGCAGAAAGCGTTGTTCCTTGCTTTCAAATGTTGAGGCTCCATCCTGTGTTGTTCCTAGCCACCCTACACATTTATCAAAACGAGCTGCAGAAAATCATTTACGTACTGAACTGCGTGACTGAAAGACGTCAGAAAATTGCCATGCCCTCCCTCCCATCAGCAGTTTCTGTGGTATTTTAAGACACTGCTAGGAGGAAGGCTAGACTGCGATGTGTCCACATGAAGGTTTTATTTCCCTTTAAATAGGGGACTCCAATTCTGCCCCAGCGCAGGTGAAGAAAGTCTGGGGCAAACAGATTCATGAGGGAAGAAGCAGGAAAAGGTGTATTCATTAAACTTTGGAAAGGAGATGCAGCCTACCAGATTGCATGCTTAATAGTTATAAGGTATTCCAAGGAAGAGTCTCAAAAATAGGCAATTTTTAAGTCTGAAGGTTTTAAAAGCCAGATCTAATCAGGAGACTTGAGAATAGCTGGGGCAGTGGGAATTCATCTTTGCTGCATAGACTATCCAGTCAACAGTAACTTTTAGGAAGTTAATTAAAGTTCCACAAACATTGGAATCATGTCAGATTTTATTCTTGCAGTACAAGAAAACTTGGAGTGCCTTCCTTGTTACGTTCCTGGTAGCTTTTGTTTGGCTTGCTCATCTGGGTTAAGACTTGCTCCCAATATTCTGCAAAATTAAGAAGCTCTCTTGGGATTCTTCCAACTAGATTGTGCAACTTTGCCTTCTCCTTGCCAAGAGCTGTCACATTCCTCACCTTTCCTCCATTGTTCTCCTGCCATTGTAAACTGTCTTTCCAGTTTAGCAGACTGCACTTGTAAAATTCAAAAAGATCTTTATTAAAATCTTTATTATCCAGAGATGCATTCAAATATTAATGGATAACTCTAAATGGGCTGGGAGCTGTAATATTAAAACAGATGCTTTGCTGGCATGATATGTCTTTGGGCTGCAGAAAGTTTATGATGGTTTTGTACTCAGTTTGCTTTCAGGCTCAGAGCAAACTGTTGTGCCTTTCTCCAGCATCATGACTAAGTGCCTTTGCCTGTTTCTCCTCCTCCTAGGTTTGTCAGTTTGTGGTTTCGGTGAATGGGCTCAATGTTCTCCATGCAGATTACAGGACTGTGAGCAATCTCATCTTAACTGGTCCTCGGACCATCGTCATGGAAGTGATGGAAGAAATCGAGCCTTGAGATATATTCCTGATCTGCTGCTCCACCATTGTGGATTTAGCTACTGTGCAAATAGAAGCAAAGTTATACAAGGGGATAAAAACATACTTTTTCTCAGAGATCAGTTTTGCTTCCTAAGTACTTTCCTCCCCTCCTTTAATGATAGAGTCTTCAATGGATGTAGTCTAAGACCATGGGTGCACATTGGTGAGTCTAAACTACAGAAGCACAAATCAGCTTGTGCTACACAAAGGAATGGTTACAGATCCAAGTCATGGCAAGCTTAGACGGTCAGTTTCATGGATGGGCAAGGTCTGATGCAGCTGTGAAATCTCACATTAGGAATCACGTCTGTGCCAAGCTCCTCAATGTCATCTTGTTTTTCTTTTAATTCACATTTTAATTTGGGATTGTACAGATTTAGCCCAGGTCTTTCAATGTAATGTCTCCAGGTACATTATGACCACAACTTCCAGAATTCCTCAGCAGAACCAACAGGTGAATTTGTGGAGAATTCAAGAAGTTTGGGTCCAGTTTGTTTGGAACATGCTCCATTGGGGCAGGTTGACTTAGAGCATGCCCATCCATTTTAAGGATCTGGTAGCAATTTCAGTTCAAATATATGGCTAGAAGTAAACTTTTATTTTGAAAGAAAAATGGTTACAGACTTGGTTCCAAGGAAGGCCCATTCCTACTTCCTGAACAAATTATGCAACAGAAAGCAAGTGTACATTTTAAACATGCTGTTTTTGCATAATTAAGTCTGTTTTGTAGCCAAGGATCTTGAAAAGCTAAACCAGTCAGACCTGTTTAGTTCTTTAATAGAAGACCACTAGCAAACCCTGGGTCTGTGTGTTAGACCGGGAAGTTGAGAAACTATCCAAAAGAAAATGATGGTAAATTACTTCCATATTGTTGCCAACAAAATGATATGGCTGTATCCATGTAGTCTATCACAGTCAAGCTCAGCTCAAGGGAACCGTTATCCTTTTATCTATGAAGATGGAGAAGAAACTTTATCAAGTACAGAAGCCCTGCCATCATCTTGATGAAAATCTCACTGAAGAATATAGTAGAGCAGACAGAATTCACTCCCTGATGCACACCACACAGTCCAGTCTTGCACAAGACATATGAACCTTAGTATGATGTGCTACCTACTTCTGGACCACCTGGGGCCATCAGCTTACGTTATAATTTAGCTGACATGCACTTTGTTACAATTTAGATATGCTTTTATAAATAAGGTGGGTAAATATCGATGCCACAATTTTAGGACATCCAAGATTCCGAGGTTTTTTTTTGAATACATCTATAATATTGCAAAAAGCAAGTCAATCAACTCTTGTTTCGACAGTTATAGAAACCTGACAAAATCCCTTGTGCTACAGCAAATAAAGTGGAATCTTATAAGCCATGCAGATAAATGTACATTTATCACAGTGGCTTAGCATTCTTAATCTTCCTGTTAGTTGTGCCCCTGCAAGGATTAAAAGGCCCACTGATGTTCTTTTGGGTCCTGATCAACTTGCCATCAGAGGTTGTGATCCACACATTTCATCCATCCCCAACAAGATCTCCAATGACCAACCTAAACTTGAAATTAATTGTGTGAATGCACTTATCGAACACAAGTTGTCTTACACATAATAACCACAGGGAAGGGTGGATATCAGGATCATGGCAAGCAGAGAGAAAGAATTTAATTCTTCTTCTATGATACTCACTAAATGTCTTTGGAGCTGCTAGTTATATTTTAGAAGAAGCTTCCATTGATGCCTGCGGGAACTTTCCTGATACTGAATGTAACAATGTTGGAAAGATTATTTTTATTGGGATCTGTGGTGAGAAGCAAAAGGCCTCTCAGCTCTAATTTAGCTGCAGTTAACATAGACTCTCCTATTTACTGGGGAAGGAAGAGTTTGGGCAAAATGGTGAAGGAAAACTGGCCTTTCATATTTCAGCTGAGTCACATGTGAGCTGCATTCACACAACACAATCAGGTCTGGTAAAGATTTGGATGATTCACATAAATCATTGTTTAATTAGTATTAACCTTAATTAGTTTGTTATGACTTTGTGACTGTGTGAATCCAGCCTTTTTTAGTTATTTTATGGTTCAGTTTATTGTGGAGATCTTGAAAAATGGTTAATTCAGAACCCAGGTAAACACAGCCTGGTTCTGATAACTAATCTTGCATTAAGTCATTAAAGGTCACTAAGGTCATTTGAAGATGTTCAACCACTCGTGGTATAGTCCTTCCACAAAATGGTTCCGTCTCCACTGTGAGATAATTTGGAACACTAATCATTGAAATGTTCCCTGTTCTTGTAAGGCTGTAATATCCATGCCAGCTACCTTTTTATAGGAAAGGAGACTTCATAGTGATCCAGCCAGAGGAAATACTCTGGCAACACCAAGTTTAAACAGTTTCTCAAGACCTGAGGCTGTAAAATGCCTCTTTGCCAACCCTGAGACCCCAATGATTCTTGATTTTCAGTGGTCGTTCTCATCAATAAATGGATATGCTGTCTGGAAATTATAGCCCCACCAGATCTGCAGGCCCCTGGCTGGAAAAGGCTGTGAGAGATGAAATTGGTTAGATGAGCATTTATTTGCTTCAGTTCTAACTAATTGGCTGTATTTATGTCACATACTTAACCAGGCCACATAAAGTCTTAGTGGGCACTTTTGCACAACATGCTAAACTTGGTTAAGTTTGTCTCTGTGTTGGCTTCACATATTATGCAAACTCAGCCTGTTTGGTTAGATTATGGTTCAGTGTTTTCTGCAAACTCAGAAAATGGGTTAATTAAGTAGCCAGGTTAGGTGTGTTACATGAACACAGCTGTTTAGTAAGAACCTTGGGAAGACCAGCGGAAGCCTCTTATAAGGTGTTCCAGTAATGAGCTTTATTCATAGACATACATTGCCCTCTAAAGCTGGATGGCTGCTAGCAAGCTGCTAATGTGTATAATTCCAAGGACAAGGATTAGACTTGAACCCCTGAGCTTGATGTTCCCTGGGTAGCATCCTAATCTCATTCATCCTAATCTGAGGCTTTCTAAATTGACTTCTACACTGGACTAAAATCTGCATGATCATGGAAAATCATTGTTTCTTACTTGCAATGCTGTGTCTGGTTCTGGGCACAGCAATCTAAAAAGGACATTGATAAGCTAGTGCAAGTTCAAGGGAGGCTATTCAGTCCTACTACAGAATGATTAAAGGAGTTGGGTATGTTTAGGTTGTAGAAGAAGTGAGATAGACAGACAGACAGACATATGTCTGCTGGACAGAGCAAGGAGCAGCAAGACATGAAATATGTGTCATGAAGTTCTGGTGCAAACTCTGCTCCTTATACAATATAAGGGCCATGTACCAAAGGACAGAGCTTGCATGGCAATGTCACTATGTATGTTTCATCAGTTTGGTGTCATCGTGTTTCAGAACGATGCCTATGTAAGAGATATAAGATAACAGACTTCAAATATGACATAGAAGGTGTAGACATTCTCTCTCGCCTCAGAGGGCAGTGGATTAAATCTATAAGGAAGTTGACTTCCTAAACATCTAAACATCAGGAGGAACTTTCTGACTATATGAGCTGCTACCCAGTGGAACAGGTGGCTGCATGAAGTAGTAAGTTCACCTTTGTGGGAGGTCTGCAAACTTGTCAGCTTTACCAGGTAGACCAGACAAGAAACAAGACCAGATAAGTTAATTCTACTTTATTGTAGAGCTACATTAACAGAATCTTGCAAATCTAAAGTACAATTCTCCCGCCATCTCCTTTACAGCCCGAGAATTTAGGAAGGGTCCCTTCTGACCCTCTTGCCCCACACATTATCCAGCTGCAGGCTATGCTGTCTCTTATCTGATCATTCCCTAGGTAGCATCTCTTGACCCCATCCCCCATGGTCATTCCCACACACCATTAAATCGCCGAAGCTGGATGGCTATCTGCCAGAGATGCTGTAGTGGATCCTGCACTGAGCAAAGGTTGGACTAGATGGCTTTTAAGTTCCCTTGCAACTCTATGATTCTGTGCTGTGCAGCCAGCCTGACCTGGTATCCTGCAGGAGTGTGGAACTGTCATTATCCTTAGCCAATGTGGTCAGTGATAATCCAACACATCCAAATGGGACCAGATTTGAGTATGTTGCTGTTACCCATCCCAGAGAGTTATAATGTTGGACCAGGATTGGGGAAACTCAGGTTTGAGTCTTGTTGAGCCAAGGAGCCAACAAGGTGACTATGGCCTGTGCACTCTGGTTGTGTTTGCACAACCTGTTGAACCAGGTGATTTGAAGTCCTCCTGGATGCATTTGCACAACATCCTAAGCCCAGTTTGATTTAATCTTGGTTATGGTTTATATGCCTTTGTGTGTTCATCAAACTCAGTTTGATTAGCTTATGAATCTGTTTAGTATAAGAGCACAGAAAAGTGGTTAATTTGGTAAGCAGGTTAAATGTTTGTGTGAACACAGTCCAGCTCTCTTGCAGCTCTCTCAGGATTGTTGTAAGGATGAAAGGTTGGGCGTTTCTGAAATGCACCTTGTTGAGAAAAAGCGGGACATAAATGCTGTGATGAAAAGAAATATGAATACAAAATGGATCAACTACCACCATGATCTGGAAGACGGGATGCATATATTATTTTAAAAAGGATATAAAACCTTGCAATTGTCTCAACCTGCTGCCTGGGATTCTTTATGTGGTAAGATCACATACTGTGTGTTGATTTAAATGCCATTTGGACTGAAGTTTTCAAGGAAGCCTTTAGCATACATTTTTTTTTCTGCCTTGATACTAAAATCAGTGGAAGCCTTTGAAAAGACTGAGTTTAAAGCTGTAGTATTCAATGACAGGCAGACATTCATGAACTCAAAAAGACTTTTGTACAGCTTGAGCAAAAAGAATGGATCTGCAGAAGCTTTATTTGGCAGGATTTTTGGAGCACTTAAAATAGAGAACGCTACAAGCATAATTGCCTTCAAATGTGCCTCTTGACATTGTGGAATAGATAGTTGCTTTTAAAGGAGCAGAGCATTCACTTTTTGAACTATCTAGTCATTTCTTTTCAGAAATGGTTGTGAAAAAGTTCGAATGAAAGTCTAGTGGAGAGCTGATGTTGTAAAATTAAGCTAGAGTTGAGTCCTTTCCCCACAAGATTCAAGTTAAAAAAGAAATGGTTTCATGTGATCTTCATATTCATCCCATTGTTATCACTGCAGATCCATGTGATCAGCTGCACCACTTAGAGAAAAGAAGTGTAAAGCTCCTCTCAGATCACTTTTAGCTTGGATAATCTATTGTCTCTTTTTAAGCTGGTGTTCAGATTCATGAGCTATGTAGCTGTTAGATTGAACAATTAAAATATCAGGTTTTAGACCATGTTTCTGGCAAAGATGAAGGAGAAGTTCATTTAGTTTGCATTTGAATATGAACCTACTTAAGTCTCTAGTTGGAAATTAGTAAAGAACTGAAACTTGGCTAACTTTCTAAATGGGCACTTTTCCAACATTTACAGTGCAATTCAACAATTTTAAAAAATGATGATTAAGGGAAGTCTATACAAAGTGCATATTTATGACAGTAAAGCTCAAGGATGCATTGTGTGGGAGGAAATTACTTGCAACAACTGTCCACATTAGCAAAATTGCACGGTTTGGAAGAAATGTGCACCCAAATGCACCCAAGTCTTGCTACTATCTTTTTGGAAATCTCAAACCGTCATATTTGACAAACTGAACTTGACCGGAAGCACTGGAGGAAAACTGAAATGGTCAGATTTATCTGTCCATGGTTTCAAGATGAATCTTGTGGGGAAGAGAGGGGAGGGCAATTTGACAGTGGGCAGAAATTTTTAAAAACTATATAAAATTTGAGTAAGATGTTTGTAAGTTACGGGGGAAATGTGGTTAGTTTTGAATGTGAACAGATATTTGCATTACTGCAATTACTTCTCAATCCAACTTTGACAAATGTGCCATAAATTTTATTTGAATGTATATCTATTTATATACTTTCCACAAAAGTGTATAAGCTGTATACAACAAGTATTCTGGACTGGGACTCGGACTGTATATGAACTGATCACATTTTTAAAATAAACTTTTTTTAAAACTGCAAAGTGTTTGAAGGCCTATGCAAATGCACATGATATGGCATTCTCCACTGTTGTTCACAACTGGAGGTTTATTGTACAGTCAAGGTATGCACCCAAAGTGTTGATAAAGATTCAAAGATTTATATCCCCACATATGAGGAGTACTAACTTCTCAGTTACACTGTTTATATGGTGAAGCCACCAGGATTTGGAAGAACATCTGATGCTAAAAATCAACCCTAACTGCACTTCTACCGACTCACAGCTAAAAAAGATGGAAACTTTTTCTCTACCACTAAAGTTGGTAACAAACCTGCTGTGCTTTCGGTTGCATGAACAGTTTTCTTGGTGACCTGAGAAAGCAGCCTTCCTTATATTGCATAAGACGTAGGCAGCCCTGAAATATCACAGCAATAAAATACATGTATTTTAATGGTTGCAACACTTTCCTGGCACAGTTTGGTTCCAATGTTTTAGCACAGCTGAAGCCAAGAAACTTCTACAGAGTCAGCTGCTGAAGACCCGTGTGAGATGACACCTTTTCAGCATATCCAGGCCAGCGTGATCCATGCTGCATTCAGTTAATGGATAATGCATATCTCAGCGTATTTCCCTCCTAATTCCCCTTAACTTATTCTCCAGCATTAGCACTGACAGTTTTCTTTGTTTTAAAGATAACCTAGTATTATCCCTGCTCCAGTTTGCTTTAGTGCCCTCTCATCCCACTGCTGGCTTAACATCCTCTTCTCAAGTTCCCTCTCCCCAACTGCAGAGTAAAAAATGGGTCAGGAGGCAACGTAGCATATTCAGGAGACCTCTGAAGGATCAGATAGAAAAATATCTGTATCCCCTTATAAGAGACGCTGAAAATTACTCTCCTGCCTATTCTTTTCTGCTCTGTATATACAGGTTTTCTGGATCCATTTTTGCCAGCTATTATAAACAGTAATATTATCAACAACATTACAACCACATTGTTGAGTACATTCCTCTATTGCTGAACAACTGTAGGTTAGTCTCAGAATAAAGCTTAAGACTTTAAAACACCCAACTATAATAAAACATAATATAAAATCTAAAAGAACATTTAAAAGCCACAGAGTAAAATCTACAGTATATCCAGGGACAGAAAACTTAAAAAGTAGCAATGTTATTTTATAAATTGAAGGAAGAAGAATCCTGGGAGATTCTTATCCTATACAGGGCCATCCACATTACTATTAATGGAAATAATTTGGAATTGCTGTCAGTTTTAGAGCATCTAGATCAGTGTTGTCCAAACGTGGCCACTTTAAGATGAGTGGACTTCAACTCCCAGAATTCCCCAGCCAGCCATGGGGAATTCTGGGAGTTGAAGTCCACTCATCTTAAAGTGGCCACGTTTGGACAACACTGATCTAGATGATACTATTCATGGATAATTGTTAGGCAGCATTTTTTCTCTTTCTTTTTTCTTTTGTTTTGTTCCATTATTTATTATGAAACAATTATGCAGTTTCACTATTATAGTATTAATTACATAGTTACAGCGACAACCGCAGGACATTCAATTCCCCTATGTGTAGACGTAGAGCTTCAGCTACATATGAGTTATATTACCTCAATGTGACAAGCACCACACTCAGGGAACATAGGATAGGGTTTCAACACATTCTCCGGATGTGATTTTCCCTCAGATCGACTTTTTCTCCTGCCTGGTCTTTGGGGAAATTGTGGTTTCTATGTCCTGCCAAGTATAACATGTTTCAAAGCTGAAGTTGTGTGGGATTTTACTTGTGGAACATTGTTGAAGGAAGCAGGGAAAATCAAGCTGCCCAGTTTTTAATGGGCATCGTGAAATTGACGAGGAATCTGAAATTGATTAGATAGGATTTCCTGAGACATTGAGAAACTCCCCAGAGAATCAGACCTTGGGAGTTGATAAACCAACAAGCCAAACAAACCACAGCAATGTGTGCATGGTGGAGCAAAGTCAAGACAGTTATGTGATTATGAGGGAATGAGTATAACAATTTGGGCTTCCAGTTCCGGACTGCAAAAATCATGACCACAAGATGATAATACAGAACATTCCAGCTCTTTGTTGCTCTCTAATGGTCATCTGAATTTTTGCAGCCCAAAGTGGTTGTATCTAGTGGTGTCATCGGTGTGGGCAAAAATATGACCCCTTAGCTTTACCGTGATTAAGACAAGTAAATCAAGCTTTTGCTTAAATGGGAGCTTTCTAAAATGTTCCTGCCTCCTGCTTATACATGAAACGGTTAAACCCTTTTTGGGATTCAGGATCTGGGTTTGCTGGCAAAATACACATTTTAACAAGAGCTTCCATGCACTCCAGCATTACATGTTTGCAAAGCCACTGCAGCTTGTTTGCTTGTCTTACACACCATCTAATAAACAATGGGATGTTTGTTTAGTTTGATTTAAAAAAAAAATAGCCCTCCAGGATGAACTCAAGATTCCATACAACTATTGCAGCGACACAACTTCTTCTTCTTAGCCTGCCATTTTATTAGAAGATAAAGAGAAAACAGATACTCTCATTAACTCTCCAGAATGTGGGCTTGGAGCCAAAACTGGCAGGCTTGCGTGGGTGGGGGAAAAGTGATCTTCTACTCTGGTTAACCACCCTTGTCTCTGCTGTGCAGACTTTCAACAAAACATATAAGCAGGCCACCAGTTCCAGGAGAACGGCTTGCTTTATCCCAAGTCTGTGGACCTTGCCTTCAACATTTCATACCTTTAGATAAGAGCAACCCAACTACTCATAGAAACAGTCACAGCTTTCCTTCCCCCATTATGCATCGCTGTAAGCGCCTTCAACACGTTCTGTTGCCTAATGCAAAAGACTAAATGCACCCCCCCCACCCCCCCGGGTCTAGTTTCAGAAACCAGACAATTTCACTTCCAACACTACACCTGAAGGCTATAGCAAAACAACCTGGGGAGCAGGGGTGGGGGTGGTGAGCATCAACAGGCTATGAGTCTCACTCTGTCTGGCAATATTTCATTGCTGTGAAAGATGATTTTGTTTGCAGTCGCTTATCCTACTCTGGTATGCTAGTAAGTGAAATGTCTTAGCCTTAGGGGTGTGTCTGGAGTGTGTGTGTGTGTTTTAAAGATAAATGGAATGTTCAATCTCATAAAATATGTACTTCCATCAAAGTAGGCAGGCTGTTTGGCAGCACCTTCAAGAAGAATCAACTTTATTAGGGCATAAGCTCACTTCATCAGATGCATACTGTAGAACTGTTCTTATAGGATGTTAAATACAGGGAATTAAAAAGGTGAAAGGATGGTAGGGCAGAAAACAAGAGTGTAAAGCCCTTGGGTTTACACAAGGGCTTATCACGAATGTGACCTTAGCAAACGTAATGGGCTAAAACCTGTTCTTCCCCCTGTTCAAGCCATCAGGGATGGATTGGAAATTTTTAACGTGCTATAATTTGGTTATCTCCTGTATTATGTGGGCAATTTTTTTCTGTTCTACCGCTGCCACCTTTTTTTATTTTTTATTTTATTATTGAAGAATAAGAAACAAACACAGAGAAATGCATTAGTGGAATGCATGCATGGAATGCGCATAAAAATGGGAGGAGTTTTGATCCCACCATTGCTGCTGTCATCTTGACTTTTTTTTTACCATACCCTGCAGACACCCCTGCTGGGATGAGCAACCTCCAGCCCATAGGCCTATTTGGATCCCCTGGGCTGGACTATCCAGCCTGCACAGTCTCAAGCCTGGCTAAGTCTCATCCTGTTATCCTAAGAACATAAGAGAAGCCCTGCTGGCTTAGGCAAGGTCACTCGGCAAGAATTTTGTTTCTTGCAGTGGCCAACCACATGTCTCCCACTGCAACACATACTTGGAAGCCAGCTGCTCCCAACCTGGAGCTAATATTGAGACTAGTTCCTCCATGAGTGGACGACCAACCACCAATAACTTATAAACAATTTTCTTATTATAGGACTGATGATGATCGTGGTTATGTGCCATCAAGTCATGGTCGACTCTTAGCATCCACACAGATAGATTTTCTCCATGATGATCTCTCCCTAACCTGGTCCTTCCATTCTTCCAACGGTGCACTCATTGCCTCTGCAACTGAGTCTTAGATAAGAAAGCAAGCAAGGTAACAAACTCAACAGGAAGCCCATTAAGTACATTTTTGGGGAAGGTCTCCATATCGACACATGAAGCTGCTATCTACTAAGTACTAGTGATCAGCCTACCTTGCCCACTGATGGCCTTCTCAGAAAGGCCTGAGCAACTTCACTCACGATGGAGACAAGCTTAAGTCATCCTTAGTTGTACTGGCATTAAAGAAGATTTCCCCCCTTTCTTTTAACACCATCCCAGGGCAGCCTCAAGGAGTATAAAATCTGTTCGACTTCCTTGGGATGGAAATCAGGTGAGTGCAGGTTTTTGAAACCGAGACAACAGAGACAGGATAAGGGTTGGCAAGGGTGGTGGTGGTAGCAAATTTCATGCCAGTATAAATTTCTGCCAACTGAAGGATGGATGTTCAGCACTTCAACTCAGCAGTGGGGAAAGGCCCTTCTATTGGCTGTGGTGCCCCCAGAATTTTAAACCTTTCTTCCAGATCCTTTTAGAAATGATTTTTGCATGCAAAATAGGTGTATTACCACTCAGCTACAATTACTTCCTGAAAGATCAGAACTGGTTAAAACAACAAGGACAGCTGAAACCAACAGAAGAAAACAGAGAGTAGCAGAACACACAGCTCACTAATTTCTCAAGGTGGCTGGCAATTTATTTAATTTCCGATCTTAGACCAGTGACGATTGGTTCTAATAACAGGCCAGGGAGTGTGTGCTACAGTAGCTCTTGACCTGAACATTATCCACAGGAGAGTCCTCCTTCAATACTTAAGAGAGATATCATCTAAAATAAATATAGCAGAAGAGCTCTGGTGGCCTCAATCTATTTCTGGCAGAAGATCAGTTCTGAAACTTGATAACCCCAGCTGCTTTCATCTTAGTCAAGATGCTTCCTCAGGGCTTCTGGGTGAGTTGCCAGCGAATATGGAAAACAAGAAAAGCCTTTGCAAGTCAAGTGTTCATGCATCTTTATCTGCGTATCCAATGGAATCGTGCTTATCCTTAATTGCATGTTCTCCTAAATCAGTGTTTCTCAACCTTGGCAACTTTAAGATATGTGGACTTCCATTCCCAGAATTCCCCAGCCAGCATGGCTGGCTTGGGAATTCTGGGAGTGGAAGTCCACATATCTTAAAGATGCTAAGGTTGAGAAACACTGTCCTAAATCAATGGATGACATATTCCCCAAGCTTTTTTTTTTTAACAGGATGTCCCAAGATTTCTCACCTTTTCTAATTTTCATTACTATATTCACTGAAAAATGTCTCTGAATCTTGATATATACCCCAGATACAAAAGGAATAAATCAGTATAAACTAGCAATATAAATATGGTAGATTTTGTTTGGTTTTTTGAGACAATTGCTAAAATGTAATCATATCATGGTCTAAATGTTATTGCTTTCTTTGAAATATATTTATGCTGATTTCCTACATTCAAGGCAGCTAGATGAAGCCAATACATTAAGATTAAGATTCTGGCTTAGGCCAAGCCAAAAAATTCTTGCTTTTCATGACAGATTTTATATCATGTCCAGAGATTGCTTTATTCCATATTAAATATTTTTCTCTTATAAGGCTAAAAATATCTTTCACTCTGGAAGACATGATTTATGAATGCTTCTAACATGATATACAAGCTGCAAGGAGGCATTGTTGGTTCAAACGGTAGAGGAAGGTTTTTCATTTGCTTTACATATGGAAGGAAGAAGATGGAGAGAAATTGGTTTGCCCATTAAGCTATATGGTTGGTTGCTTTTCATGTATTTTATTTTTTTTATTAAACACTTCATTAAATTTCAACAAAAAATAAAATATAAGGAAACAAAAAAAGAATAGAAGGAATAAAAGATCAGAGAAAGAACGAAATTTAAAGTGCAGAAAGGAAAAAATAAGAAAAAAGCAAAGCAAGAAGGAAGGAAGGAAGGAAGGAAGGAAGGAAAGGAAGAAAGGAAGAAAGGAAGAAAGGAAGAAAGGAAGTCACTTCTGACTTTCTTTAGCGTAGGTACAAATATATGATACATTCACCTCTTACTCTACAATTTAAACTAATACACAGTATTTCTATAATCATAAACAGTATCAATCATCAAATCCCAAAATTAAAGTTTCATTTGCTTTCCATGTATTTTATTATGCAATGGTATGTTTTGTGAATCCAGGCAGTGAAGTTTTGAAATTATGAACTATATCTTAGTTGCAGACATGACCAAACTCTGGGACCAAACTTAATGTTTGGGCCAGTCAAGGGCGACCAGGAGAATGGAACCTCAGCACATGTGTGAGCAGGGCAGAATTTGGAGAAATGTTTTCCAGTTTTTCTTTTGGTAACTGCAGCCAGCCTTTGAGGCTTACAGTGAAGTTGAACAGCAACATAGCCCACCAAAGCTCATCCTTTTTAATAACATTTGCTAGTCTGCATAGGTGCCACCCCATTCCCTGATTTTAGGAATGTCGTTCCAAACGAGTAAATGTAAATAGGAAATCCCAACTTTTTATCAATGAATATTAATGAGTAAAGGGGGGATAAGGCTACCCCCTTGTCACAGATGTCTATATAAATCCCACTTGGCATAGAGGGCTACATACATTTACTAAATAAATACATAAATAAATAAATGTCTTTACAGGTATTGTCCTGAGTTGTAGCAGTGACAGTAATTAAAGTTTAAGGGGCATCTTAATAAATTACTGCAGAAGCCCACGAACAGGGCAAAAACATTCCAGATGTGGGCGGCCAAAAGCCAGAAGATCACTAACTGATAGCAAGAAGAATAGAAAATTCTACATTTGGCTTGCCATCTAGCAGTTTTCTAGCGTTTTGCAGCCCAGATCTGGTAGTTCCTGTAATCCTACATCCTAGTAATTCCTACTGAGTTCAGTAAAGCCTTTGTCAAGAGTTATAAATGGTGCGTCCGCAGGGCGTGGTCAAAAAAGTCAAAATGGTGGCTATGACAGTGCAGCACACACAAAAAACAGAGCTTCGATCACACCATCACAGCCACCATCTTGACTTTTTGACCACACCCTGCGGAAACCTCTGGATATTGAATTGAAGCACTAACAAACCAAATGTTTATAAGAAGAAAAAACGATAGGTAACAATATTTCCTTCCCAAGAATCAGCTTTAGTTGAGGGCTAAATACAGTACTGCATCTCATATATATTGCACCTTTACATTATTAAAACATAAAACTGTATTATTTAGTCCTGGCAACCATCCAGATTAGATTTCTGTTCAAGTTTGTGAATGATTCTGTATTGCCTGATTTCATCAGGGCAACATTCTAATGTTTTACCTCTGAATTCACTGCCTGTTCAATACCTTTTTAAGGAAAAGAATACTGTATATGTATTTGTTCCTTAACTAAAAAATCTTGTTGCCTTTTCTTCACATGTGTCTTCAACAAGGTAGTTATAGCACATCTTATACAACGTCGCCCTCTGTTGTTTTAAAGTGCCTCTGAAGTCTTTTTTACATTACTGTGAATTAAATGGTGTATTTTAGACCACATTTGATTTGTTATGTTCTCTAGCCTAACATTTTCCTTAGGCTTTTAAAATCACATTAAACAACTATTCTCTAACATTTTGGACACTGCTATTTATAAACCTTACTTCTGGTTTTCAATAATGGCTTTGGCAAGAAAGATGCCCTTGGATATGCCAAAATGCCACAGGGCAACCAATTATATGAACATATTTGATGCTCAAGGGCAACCTGATGACATTCATCCGATATGTAAGGCAGAGGAGGGCAAAGACGCCCTAGATCTGAACTGGATTCCCGGTAACCACATGGGGGCATCTATGTAGCTTAGCTGGCAACAAGTGGCTTGCTACAGACTTCCTCTGGAATATTTTTTTCAATTTACCAATCTAGTCTGTGGGCTTGGAATGTCCTGGGGGTCCCCATTCATGTACTAACCAAGTTGGATCTTGATCAAATTTATTCAATGTCAGCCCAGGTCAGCTGCTGTGATACTTCTATACCCAAGAAGAGGCCAAAGATTTTTCCTCTGCTGCCCCAGAGAGTAGATCTAGGTGGTGATCCTATATCCAAATATGTAGAGACATGTAGGGTTTTGTCAGCCCTACAAGCTAGATCACACTAAGAAACCAACACCATATAGGTCAGGACTACTTTTATTGTAACAGCTATAGTAACAGAATCTTGCAAGTCTGAATGTGCTTTCCCCTAACCTCACTTTATCTTCTTGTGAACTAGGGAGGAGCCTGTCTGAGATGTTTTCTCAAGTTACGTTCTTGGCCCATGTTCAAACCCCTCTTATCTGACCATTGCCTTGGTAGCGGCTCTTCCTCCTGTCCTTCAAGGCCATTCCCTATAGCCTCTACAGGTTTAATAGATTGGCAAATTTAGCTGACAAATTAAAGGAGGGAGATTATTGCTGAACATTTGTAGGAATCGTCTTAGGGTCATAAACCAGAAACTGTACCATCTGTGGAGAAGTCCTACTTCTGCATGTTTTAGCTTCAAAGACATCATCAGTTTTTTGTGAGAGTGGAACCTATTGATTTGAGTGCATCAGGGTCTTTGTCTACACATATTTCACCATCATTGCTATTCTAATAAAGAATACTTTTCTTTGACATATGTATAGGGCCGTACTGAGTGGTTTTGTGATGGAATGGACTTATGAAGGTGAGGCTCAGGGAGATAAATGTGTTTTTAGCCCCCAACAGGAGCGTGGGAAGTTCAAGAAGATGAGGCTGGCACCTCCCTAAGGAATTCACAGTGTTGTGGCTGGCTGGCTTGGGAACTGGGGTTCAGTCTGGTGAGATTTCTTTCCTGAGGTTGAAGCTAATAAACGCAACAGAACTATATTTGCATTGTCTTTTGGAGTTCTTTGGGCTGAATCTGACAGGTTTCCCATTAAAAAATTGGGCATTTCAGGTACAGTAGAAATACCTTTATGTTCTTGCAGTGCCAAATCTTTCTTGAGTTTCTCAAGTTTTCTTTTCCAGCAAAATAGGATTGTTTTTCTACCTTATCCTCAAAATGTTTGAGAACTTCTTTTGAATTTCTCTGAATGGGGTTGCTGAACTCACTTGATTAGGAGATCTAGAGGCTACTGTGGTGTTACAAATCTTTCAGCCCTCTCAGAGGCCTTCCTGGCTTCCCATTTTCCCAACCTGGAAAAGTCTCCATGGAATGAGTATTCCTGTGATGTCTTTGGGATTTTCTTGAAACACAGGCAGGTGGGGGTGGGGGTCTGCAAGTCACTGGAAAGATGAGAGTCCAAGACATTCCCAAACATCTATTCCCTAAAGAACTGCCAGGACCCTACATTCCACCCATAAGAATGACACCACATTTTAATTTTTCTTTGAAAGAAATTTCAAAAGCAATTTCTCTTTCATCAAAAGAACTGGTAGGAAAAATGCAGGAGCAATGTTCTGCCCTGGGCTAATTTGTCCACTCACTGTTGCTACATTTTTGACTCAAGAGTGTATGGCTTGACAATTCCAACTTCAAAGGTTGGAGTTCACCACATGGTGGCACTCATGTCACATTTCCAAAAAAATACAGCCTCTATAGAAGTTCATGCCAGTCTTGTGCCTCACTGGGGACAACGGGAACAATAGTTCAACATTTTGGAAAGCACAAAGGGTGGGGATGCTGGTATAGCAGTAGCTATACTTTCTTCTTCATATTTTGATTCTTCATGAACCCACTTTAGAAAGACTTCCAAAAGTCCTAATAACTTCATTATTGGTAACAACCAAGCATGAACCTGATTCTTCTCTCCCTCCTTCCCCAAAGGTTTTGAAGGCTTCAGGGAATACGTGGCCAGACTTGTTCTTTCCTTTCACCTCCTCCCCCAAACTCTTCTTTGCTTTAACTGTGGCTTACAACAATTTCAAGTATTCTAAATCAGGGTTGGCTGGAGAATTCTGGGAGTTGAAGTCCACACATCTTCAAGTCGCCAAGGTTGAGGAACTCTGTTCTAAATGATTATTCTTTCTGAAGTTGAACTAAAGTGAATACATGGTCCAAAGCGCTGATCTGTTTCTGCATAGGCAAAAGGGTTGGCTCAGAAAACAGACATATTGTAACTGCACATTAACTGTTCCAGAACATATGATGGAATATACATGTGTATGGATAGGGAAGGGAAGGGAAGGGAAGGGAAGGGAAGGGAAGGGAAGGGAAGGGAAGGGAAGGGAAGGGAAGGGAAGGGAAGGGAAGATAATCTGGCAGAAAAAGTTGAAAATCATCAACAGAAATCTGTTAACCAATCTGAACTTCAGTTTAAATATTGATTACTTCATTGCAGTAATCAATATTTCCTTTTCCTAACTGATCCTGAGGGAACAGTTTCCCTGAACAAGAAGTCACAAGAATTGGAAACACAGCCTAATGTTCAAAAACATCTCTGCATCTTGTACTCCAGAAAGGGCACAACGCCTAGACTGCTCTAGGTGTAAGAAGGTGAGGATGATTTCCACCAAATGTTCCCTGGAAATATTCCATGCATTTGACACCAATAAAAACAGCCATTTCATTCCATACAATCACCCTATATCTGCATTATTGAAAAGCAATATTACGAATAATCACACATTATAAGAACACAAGAAAATACCAGGGGTTGATGGTTATTTTTGTTTTTCCTGGGGAATGATTGTGTAAATGATTTTAGTTATTTCTCAGTGCTGTTGTTATATTGCTGCATTGAAGTTTTTAATCTTATTCCTGTTATGGAGTCCTGGAAGCTGATCAGACATAGCTGAAGCAATAATGTAAGCCTAGTAAATTGAATGAATGAATGAATGAATGAATGAATGAATGAATGAATGAATGAATGAATGAATGTTCTGCTGGATCTGGCTAAGACTCATCTAGTCCAGCATTCTGGGTTACACAGAGGCCAACCAGATGCATTCAGGAAGCTCACCAAAAGGAACAGGTGAACGATCCCCCTCTTGTATTGTAATTCCCCAGCAGCTGATATTTAAGGTGTGCTTCCTGTGATTCAGGAGGTAATAGACAGACATCAAACCAATAACAGTTGATTACCTGATGCATCAATTCTTATTTATTTTACAGTACTCATAACCCACCCCTGTCCCAAAGTATCCTGGGTGGTGTACAACATCAAACAAAAACCCCATGAAGATTCTCCATGTGTCTTCTAAAAAGAAGACCACCAGCACATCTGAGGACAGGAGATTCTGTGCACTTTATAAAGAGAATCTTCCTTTTATCAGTCCCCAAAGACCCTCTATTTGCTTCAGTAAATTACTCCAAGTTCTAACCTTATGAAAAAGGGAGAAAACCATTTCTTTATCTCAGTATTTCACACCACATGTACCTTTATTATGTCTCTCCTTACCTGTTTTGCTCCAAGCTTGAAAAGTTCAAAATTGTGGTACTCTTTCCTGACAGAGGAGCAGTGGTAGCCCCACATCATTTTAACTTTTTGGTACCTTTCTAGCTCTACAATATTTTGGGGTGCTTGAGGAACAGAAGTATACAATGCAACACAACAGAAGTTTCATCATAGATTTATATATATTATGCAATATATATAAAAATATATAATTTTTTATATATATAAAAATATGCATGGAATCAATGCATGGAACATGAGTCTTTTTAGAGCAGCCACATACTAAATTGATAGTTTTATTCAAGAATCTACCAAGCTCTGCTTCCACATCAGTTCCTGCCAGGTCAGATCCCATTAATGTATAGGTGAAATCCCATTAGTGTATATGTGAAATTTAGAGCCAATATGTGTCTCTTTGTATATAATGGCAAGGAGAGGAGGAAGGAATAAGCACAATTTATGGTGAGGGGTTGGGGGAGATATGATGGAGGACATTAAAGGGGAAGGGAGACCAACAACCTGCTTCAATCCCCATTTCTGGCTTGAAGGCCCTATTGCAGATTGGAGATTCTTGACAATCCTGGCCTTGAGCTACTGATGGTGAATACCAGGTCCACGTGCATCAAGATTTTATTCATGATTTAACGGTGGATAAGTGAGAGGATATGGCATGCATTGAGTGAGGGAAGTGATATGCCACCCTTGGAGATCTGTCCTTATGGGTTTCAGGTTCTTCAGAACCCTTGACCCTTGAGTCGGCACTGGGGATAGCAATTATTGTGAGGTGTTTGGTGCCTGTGGCTTTTTGTTTTAGGAATGGTGGGAGTTGTTGGGCAAAACAACAAGTTGGAGTTCCTGCTTGTGTACCAGCTGCCCTGTTGCCTGGTGGGGTGTCTTTGTGAGCTCCAGGACCTTGTCAACAGGCTGGTTTTGGAATTTGTCCCATGCCCCTCCAAGCTCCTTTGGGCTGCCAGGGGAAGTGTGAGGTGCTGAGTCTGGGAAGTGGTCAGTACTTCTCTGAGGGAGGGGATGTGGCTGCTACCTTGAAGCAGGCAATAATACACCCCTTCTCAAGAAGCCCCCTCTGGATCCAGCAATTTTCAAAACCATCACTTGGTTTCCAACCTTCCCTCTTTAGGGAAAGTTGTTCAGAAGTTGGTGGGGAACCAGCTATACAGTGTCCTTGAAGAAGTCAATTATCTGGACCACTTTCAGTTTGGATTCAGGCCTGGGCATTGCACCAGAGGTACAGCAGTTGATGACCTTCACTGAGACCTGGATGAAAGGAATGCCCGCCTCTTGGTCCTATGAGATTTCTCAGCAGCACTTGGTACCATTGATCATGGCATTCTCTTGGACTGCCTCATAGGAATTGGAGGTACTGTGCTTCACTGGTTCCACTCCTCCCTGAGTGAATAGTTCCAGTCAGTAGCAATGGGGAAGGAGAAATCATTTGTGGAACCCTTAAGGCTCCATCTTATCTCTGCTACTGATTAACATCTATAGAAAATAAGTGGGGAAGTCATGTTTTGCTTTGGGGTGAGATATCACAATGCTAATGATGCACAGGTCTACATATCTTTCTCAGGCTGAGCCAGAGATGCTGTGGAACTATTGCCCCAGTGCTTAGAAACTGTCAAGTCTGGATGAGACAAACTAGACAGAAGTTGAATCTCATCAAGATGGAGTTACTATTTATGCAAATGGGTACCTTCCCAACTTTAGTGATAACTCTGGTCAGTCTACCTGGAGCAGGAAGCCCTGGCAACAGCAAATCATGCACTTATCATCATTTGTTTGGATTACTGCAATACATTCAACATGGGGCTACCTTTGAAGACTACTTGGAAATTGCAATTGGTTCAAAATAAAGTGGCCTGCATGTTGGCAAACAGGATTGGTATGTTCTAACTCCCATAGCAGTGGCTGTGGTGCTTGTCATCAGGTTTCCAGTGATGTGATGTTTTAATCCAGGGTTCTTCAACCTCAGCAACTTTAAGATGGGTGGACTTCAACTCCCAGAATTCCCCAGCCAGCATGGCTGGTTGGGGAATTCTGGGAGTTGAAATCCATCCGTCTTAAAGTTGCTGAGGTTGAAAAACCATGTTTTAATCTATATAGTCCTACATGGTTTGATACTTAGAGATTCAACCCATAAGACCATCTTCTCTACATAGAAGCAATTCACTTGATGCATACATTCCAATAAAAGAAAAACTTAGCTGTCCCCTCTTTTTGTGAGGTGAAGAAAGGGTTTACAAATGATGACTTGCAATCTTGGCTCCTACTGTTTGAGATAGCACCCCTCTTCAGCTCAGGTTATCACCCTCTTATTGGCCTTCCAAAAGTTGCTAAAGATGGAATTGTTCCAGAGGGTGTTTGGAGACTGAACAGTGATCTCCACCTGCACTTACGATTTGTACTTTTTATTATTCTTGTGTTTTATATTTTATATTTCTTGTTATGATGTGTACTTTGTATACTTTTTATAGACACAACCTGCTGGGAATCCAAGAAGATTGTGGGGTTATATAAGTATAAAAATGAATGAATGTAAATATATTTGCACTTACTTACCCTGATCTGTATTTGCCATTTTGAAACTGTTTCTGTACTTTTTTTTAAAAAAAATTATCCTAAATAGTTTCGTTCCATCAGTACATTTAACCACCCTGAATCTGGGTTTATTTATTGAAAAAACTAAAAAGTATTATCATATACTGATTGCTGGGGGACCTTTGTATAGGTTAGCAGAGTGAAAACTGGAGAACATGGAGCTTGTAGGCATGTTGGGTGGATATCATACTAATAAATAAAATAAAAAGTAAGGTTAGAAGGGTGACAAATTGATCTGCATTAGGAAAAATTGTTAATACGTGCCGGTATTTAAGAATTTACTTCTACGTTAGGGCAACAGGTATAAATATTACAGAATAAGCAAAACCAAAGTACTGTGCTTTCTAATCATGGTTTTCATCTCAAAGTAAATTACAGCTGTTGGGGAAAATGGGGAGAAATACAGTACAGAATTTCTCCCTTCTGCAGTAGCTATCATTTCAAACTGAATTTATGGCAAATGAATATTAATTATTCATCTGTGTCTAAATTAGTGTTTCTCCACCTTGGCAACTTTAAGATGGGTGGACCTCAACTCCCAGAATTCTGGGAGTTGAAGTCCACCGTCTTAAAGTTGCTGAGGTTGAGGAACCCTGGATTAAAACATTACATCACTGGAAACCTGATGATGACTCCAATTCTGGGAGTTGAAGTCCACACATCTTAAAGTTGCCAAGGTGGAGAAACACTGGTCTAAATAGTGTTTTCCCCTTTCCTCCTCAAAACCCAGTTTCTGAAGTCTTTCCCTCTTTTTATCTTTAGCCAAGAGGTACACAGTTGGGATTTCCTATTCGGCAGGACAAGGCCTCACCCCTTCCTTAAAGTCTTGCTCCTCAGAGAAAAATAAGAGGAGATGGAAGTTGCTTTTGGCAAGAACTGGTTCACTTCTAGTGATGGTATTTGATAGACCAGGTCCCCAATCTGTCACTGCTCAGGTACTTTTGGTGCTCTGTTGCACAATGTGATGAGGAAGGGAGAAGAAGCTTAAATCTCCCATCCTTGTCATCTTCTCCACAACATTCACCTCCATAGCTGGAAAACAGCTGTGCATCAGGAAAAAAAAAAAAAGACTGCTGTTAAGGTATTTTGCAACTTTTTGAAAAAGTGGAGTAGTGTAAAAGAAATATCTATGTATTATTGCCATATTTAATAGATGATGGGGTTCACTAGGGCTTTTCCCACTAAAGTCATAGCTGAGCCAGCACGTTCCAGATGCATTTTGGGCCAAACCAGATGAGCCATAAAATATATTGTTGAAGAAAAGCACTGATTTCTCTTTTTGTTCTAATCATAGTTTTAATTAAAATTAGTCCCCCACTTCCCATCTTTTTTATTGGGATTACAGTGCAGGAGGACAACAGTTTAACCCTTCCTCCTCTGTTAGTCCACACATGCGTAAACGCATCAAGCTGCTATTAAGCCCTATTAGCATTAATGTCTAAATAAAATAAATGAAATTCCAATGCGCACATCTTCAGATAATGCTGAAAACTGATTCAGAGCTGCAGTATCTGATTCTTGTTTTCAGCAACAAAAGCAATCTGATGGCCAAACCAGATCCAGGAGGAGATTTATCTAAAAAATAAAACACAATGAAAATAAAACAACTTTAAAAGGAATAGGCAAGCAGGAAATTACAAAAGCAAAAAGAGGACAATTTTTGAAACTTTTCACCACACAATTCTCCCAATAAAATTTGCACCCGTCACTTTGTGGCAAATCCTCTTCTTCAATCCCACAACAGGGTCCCCCAAAGCAACTGGTAGTGACTCTATAGTGAGAGACTTGAACAGATGGATTTCAATATTTCTTTTCTTAAAAAAAAGCAAAATTTTTCCATATAGTTCCATACAATGAGACACCTGGTAAAAACAATGTTCACACCATTATAATTCCACCAGACCCAGTAGGAATCTGGGTTCAGCTGCTGCCTAATTCTTGATTTGTTAGCTAGAGATGTAGAGATGGCATATTTTGCTGCACTGGGCAAAGCAACTAGCTTTCACATTCTCTGTATTCTATAAAACAGATTGGGTAGTGCTCAAGAGAAAAGCAGCAACAATAAGGACCTGCCTAACAACATCCCGTCAGAATACCAAGATGATCCCTCTCCAATGAACTCCAAATACATGCTGAAACCTAACAGCCTTTCAAGCAGGTAATAAACAATTCAGCTAGCTGACTATACTGATTTTTGGAATTCCCTTTATGTGATTACTGTACTGCTCTCCTGTTTTTCTCCTTTCCAAGTAAACTCCAGTTTATATCTACAGATCTAACTTCATTGGTTTAAGAAAGGAATTTCTCATTAAACTTCCTTATGTGCATACTGCAGGGTCATTTATGGAGTTACCCCTTGTGTTCTAGGACTGGCACAAAGTTTGTTTCATTTTATATTTTTGGGCTTTAGGAAGGACAATCCCAAACATTTTCATTCCTAGTTTTCTAGAGCCGGGCTGAAGGAAGAAATCTTTACTGGAAAGGAACTGCCTAGCTAGACAGATGAAAGGGTGTCAGAAGGTTCAGCCTGACTGGAGGGAGCCTAATATAATTATCTTTTAATGGGGAACCCCTGAAAAAATCAGCCAGCCAGGTAGATTTTAAATTACTCCCTCCTCCTCCCCAGTTTGTAGCACCCCTCTCATACTTCTCCTTTTTCTCTAAGGAAATCAGAATGGGGAAAAGGAAAATTCACTCCAAAGCCGTTGTCTCAGCCCAGTCTCTTCTGCATGTACAATCAACAAAGTTGTGAGACCAGACAAGATGTTGCCTGAGGGCTGGGTTTCTTATGGAACTCATTTTTAAGGCAAATGTCTTAGGAGGAAGTGAACCAGTAGCAGATCTTCTGAACCTATAACATGCTGCAACTTGGGAATCTGAGAACAGAAAGCATATGGCTCATCTTTTGGCATTTTTTCCCCCAAACTTAAACTTTGTTAAGAGCATTCTTCTTTTTTCCCCTCCGTCCTGTTGAATTTGCAGAGTTTAAACTATAACCCAGTGTTTTTCAACCTTGTCAACTTTAAGATGTGTGGACTTCAACTTCTAGAATTCCCCAGCCAGCATGCTTGACTTGATGTGACAGCAAAAGGGTGGGGAAGAGCCACTCTTGTTTGCATCATCCAGGAGAACCATCATCTACGCCAGTTAATGACTGAGCCCACACAGCACCCACAAGGCTCACCCAAACCCATGGTTAGCATAACCATGGTTTACTCAAGTTAATGTTCTGGTGGGCATGGTTTATGGATCCCAAAACTCACCCCACAGGTTGGGTTTGCACAACATGGAGCATCCATTGTGGCTGTGATTCAAGGAGTGGTGTGAATACCCATAAGAAATATTTATAAATGTATATCAATGTTTTAAATACATACATACAACCTAACTCTTGTGGTTTCCCAGTGGGGAAAATAAGGTTTATAGTGGTCAATCCTGGACATATCTATTCTCAGAAGGTCAAGGGGATATTTCCAGCGTGAACAGCTTAAAACCCCCCCAATAAACTTCTTCCCCCCTTTTGAAGCTACCAGCGAGACAGCTGTCACGGGGCCAAATGAAGGCCACTCCCATTCTCGCTCCTCTCTACTCCCAAGATGGGTTTGGCACTTGATTTCTCAAACTTGGAAAAAGTGTTTTACATTCCGCCGAATCCTCCCAAATCTCATTTTTTTCACCTTGCGGCCACCTGGCAACCCCGAGGTTCCCCTTTCTGAAATTAGGAGGTGAGCAGAAGAGGGTGGGTCGAGCAAGGACCGGGGGGGGGGGGGGGAGGGGAGGGAAATGCATGTTCCTCTTTGCTTATGTGTCTGGATTTCTCTCTCCCCCGCTTTCCCTCCCTCCTTCTTCTCCTTTTTTTGCTTCCCACCTTCTAGTCTTCAGTTGGGTGTCTCCTTTCTCTTCCACTGCTGCTCCTTCAGCGCCGAGGAGGGACGAGCATCTGCAGAGGAGCGGGAAAAAAAAAGTTTGGGGAAAAGTCCCGCTTGAGAGCGCAGCTCCTTCGCTCCTGCTTCCCCGACGCTGCGCGCGCGCGCCTTTCCGCGCAGGTTCTGTTCCTCCAGGCAAGTCCACCTATTGCCCAGGGAACGTCTTAAAAACGACACCCCCGGCTCCAAAGGTTTGTTTAATTCTCTCTCTCATCCTCCCCCCCCCCCCACAAAAAGCCCATCCTTTTCTTCTTTTTGCGCAATGCATATGTGTGTGTCGGTGTGTGAAAATAGCGGCGGAGATTGAGTTTTTTTTTTTTTAAATGAACCGAGCATTAAACCAAAGCGGGCTGGCAGGAAAACGCGCTTCGTAAGCATTGGCCGATCTGTGACTTCAAGGGCTCGCGAGTTTCACCTCTGAACAAAGGAAGACCTGGGAGGTTTAATGATGGGGTAGAAATAAGTTTCGGAGAGAGATGAAGACGTAATAAGAAAGAGGTGCCTTGCGTGTCTGGTGGCTGAGGTGTTTAGCTTTTTTTTTAAACGCGTTTATCTTTCTTCGCATTTATTGGGGAGACACGCGTAGTATGTGACGCGCGCGCGATGGTCTTTGCTTGGAGAGGTTGCCCGCCTGGCTGCGCGAGCGGATCCTGTTCTATCTTCTCCCCCCCCCCCCCGCCCCATCAGTGAAGTAATCACAAAGGAGAGTGTCACTGAGCATGTCCAGAGAGCCAGTTGTCTGTCACTGAGATTTGCAGGTTTCAATTTAAGCTTGAGCCCTCCCCGCAAATCTCTCTCTGTGCGCGTTCTTCTCAGCAGGAACCACAAAGTCAAGAGTTCTTGTGAACTCCCCCTCCGCTAGCAATCGGGCTAAGCTTTGGGCTTTCCAGCAAGTCTAAAGAAATGGGTGGCTTTCTTGAAGGGACAGGAGCTCTCAGATCAGGTCCCACAGCCCGGCCGTGTTCATGTGACACCCGGAACCACCCCTTAGCCAATCATGTTTCAGCCATGGGTGTTGTGCGAACCTGGTTGGTGAGATTACTTTGGCTCAGTTTGTTGCACAAATCTGGCCAAGGAAGCCAAGTGAGTAAACTAGGGTTGAGAGTGTCCTTTGAGCAGGGCCTGAATGTAAATCTGCTTTCTCCAAGGATTAAGTGGACTAGTAATTCTGAGAGCTCAATTCCAGCACATCTGGTTAGTCCCAGGGAGGGAGAGCTGGTGCAGAATTACACTGAAATACCATCATGTGTGACCAGTGCACAAGCTGGCAGTATTTTAGTGTAATTCTGCACCAGCATTCCCTCTCTATGTGAAGGACCAATATACGTGACCGATGCCCGAGTTAGTGGTTAAGGCATCAGGCGAGAAGCCGGGAGGCCGGGAGTTCTAGTCCCGCCTAGGCACAAAGCCAGCTGGGTCACCTTGGGCCAGTCGCTTTCTCTCTCTCAGCCCTAGGAAGGAGGCCATGGCAAACTGCTTCTGAAAAACCTTGCCAAGAAAACTGCAGGGACTTGTCTAGGCAGTTTCAGAATCGGACACGATTGAGCAGATTAAAAAAAAAACCCTACCATACATGACTAGTGCACAAGCTACTTTGATATTACATGTGGAAGGACTTTATGCCAAGTCATAATGTGGTTTGCCTGGTTTTGGCTCAGCAGTTTGTGGACTCAGCCCTGGAGATTCATATCCATCTTGCCTTTTCTGAACGTCCCATGCAGAACTGCTGCTCATGATTTAGGACTTCGCATATTCATAGAAATAGCTGAAAAGAACCATTTAAACAACTTCCCATGCAGGAATCCATATTAAAGAATTCATAACAGATTCATGCTCTGCTTGAATACCTCCAGGGAAGGGGGTCCACTATCTCCCTTGGGAATTGGTTCCACTGTTGAACTGCCATTGGTCAGGCAGTTTTCCTGGCATTTATCAGAGTCTGCTTTCCTGTGATTTCAGACATTATTCTGTGTTAGGTGCAGGCAGCCTCTGCATTTGCTTCAGTAAAGATTATGGAAATTGTGGCTTAGCATATGCGCTCATGATCACCAAAAGGGGCTACATGGTTCATTTAAACTTCCTTCAAAAGATGGATACAGTGCTAACGAGAGGGGAAAAGGAGTAGAGAATGTAAGGATTGATTGATTGATTGATTGATTGATTGCCATCAAGTCAGTGTCTACCCTTAATTAACACATAGATAGATTTTTCTCCAGGAGGATCTGTCTCCAACCTGGTCCTTCAGCTCTTCCAATGGTCCACCCATCGCCATTGTAACTGGGTCCATCCACCTTGCTGCTGGTCATCCTATTCTCTTTCCTTCCACCTTTCTCAGCATTATGACTTCTGAAAGGAGCTGAGTCTTTGCATGTGTTCAAAGTAGGATAATTTGAGCCTGGTCATTTGTGCCTTGGGCAAATGGCTTGTTTGATGATCCCTTGGTTTGTTTTCTTGGCTATCCATGGTTTTCTCAGGAGTCTTCTCCAACGCCAAATTTCAGAAGGGTCAGTACTGTACTCTTTCTATCCTGCTTCTTTAAAATTCGACTTTTGCTCCCATGGAGTATCCCAAGGAAAACCATTGCCTGCACAATTCTGATCTTTGGAGATCTAGACTTGCAAGCAGAAGTTGAGCAGCATCTGTCAAAAAACAAAACAAAGAAAGCACCCAACTCCTTTAAGGGAAACAAGAAGACAGTAAGAATGGATTTAAATATATTTGAATCAGAAAACCAGTCAGGAAAGTGGTTGGGGTGTCTGCAGGTGGAGTCACAAAAGTCAAGATGGTGCCCATGACCTTGCAGTCAAAAGCTCTTCTTATGTGTGTTGCATGTGATTACATTATTCCAGCTGCCACCGTGACACTCCTGGGTTGGGTCATTAAATGACAAAGAGTGAAAGGGATGCCGAAGGAAGATACAAAGTGAATCCTTTACATCTGTCTTCACTACAGAAGACATAGGACAGATACCTGAGCGTCTACTGGCTTTCTCAGGGAGTGAATCAGAACAACAAAAACAAGGTAATGAGATATTCTAGAACATCTTCAGGAACTGCACAGTTACAAATTACCAGCTCTTGAGGACATCTATCCACCCAAGAGTTCTTAAAAAACGTGAACGTGAAATCAGTGACCTATGAGCAAAAATATGTAACTTCCCTCTCAGCTCAGGCTTAATGCCAGAGAACTGGAAGGTAGCCAATATTTTTAAAAAGGGAGAACAAGGACATTATAGGCCAGAGAATTTAATGTCTATTTCAGGGATATTTGTATAAGTGTAATCAAAAAGAAAAAAAAGCCCATGGAAGAATAAGATTTAAAGATATATTCTTTAAATATTCTTTAAAGATATATCCTGCCTTAGCAACCACCTGCCAGAAATTTTTCAGAAGTATACAGGCCTGTGGATGAAGGTGACCTTGTTGATGTTCTACACCTGGATTTTCAAAAAGCCTTTGAAAAATTCCTTATCCAAGGCCTGAGTAAATTTACCATTATGGGATAAGAGGAGGCATCTTTTTATGGATTGCTGAAAAGCAGAAACAAAAAATAAAACTATCAGTGGCCAATGTTCTCAATGGAGGAAAGTAAGAAGTGGAGTCCCTCATGGGTCTGGATTGGGGTTGACGCTTTTTCATTTGTTCATAAGTGATCTTGAATTGGAGGTAAACAGGGAACTGGCCAAGTTTGCATATGCTACCAATATATTCAGGATAGCAAAAATAATAAAAAAAAATGATTGTAAATTCCTCTAGGTGTTTCTTAACCTTGGCAACTTTAAAATAGGTGGACTTCAACTTCCAGAATTCCTCAGCCGGCATGCATTCTGGGAGTTGAAGTCCACCTAACTTAAAGTTGCCAAGGTTGAGAAACACTGCTCTAGAATAAACTCTTTGAACTGGGGGAATGGTGAACCAAATGGCAAATGTGATTCCATTTAAGTAAGTGTAAAGTGACTCACTCTGTTTACATCTCCATCAATGGGATATGCATGAACTGTTATTAACCTGGAAAAAGATCTGGAGGTCACCTCTCCACAAAGGTGTTGATTCACAGTGGCAGCTGTGAAAAAAGCAATTCCATGCTAGGGATCATTAGGAAAATGACTGAACATAAAACTGTCAATACTGTAAACCCTTCATACAAATCTGATATGTCAGCATCAGGAATGCTGTATAGAGTGCTGGCCAACACATTTGAAAAAGGACATAATAGAATTGTAAACAGTATAGAGGAGGACAATCAAAGTGATCAGGGATGAAAACCAGGAATTGTTAGACTTGAAGAAGGCTTTACCTTGGGGGTTGGATTGGATTGTGAAAGCATCATATAACTGTAAAATCAACATGCCCATCTGGTTTCAAAATTATATGGAGTTGCTGATCCAAGTCTGATCATTGACAGAAATGTGACACTGTCACATCTCTCTGTGAAACCTACAGATGTACAAAACTTCATAAATAATTCCAGACCCAGAAAGCTACTTCTAGGTAGCCTCTGTCTAGGTGGAAGCTTACAAATTCTGAGCAGAGTTGGTGATGGGGGAGAGAAGGAAAAAGTCAGGGACACCAATGGCAATCTACCTGCTCCCCAATCTTCCCAGTGCCTTCCTTTCTCTGCCCTTCCTTAGTCACCCATGTCATGCTGATGTTCTCTGCTTCAAGAGCAGTGTACCCAAGTAGGCTGACCTGCCCCCAATTTCCCCAAGGGAAGTTAGGGGAAGGATGGTGCTGGGAAGATCAGCACAGGCCGTACTGGAGAAGAGGGGATAAAAAGGTGGCGTGCCCCTGTTATCCTGTAAGATCCATCCAGATTTTATTGATTTATTATTTCAATTTTGAGACCACCCAACTCCATAGCAACTCCTGGCAGCTAATGGATTAATATTATCCATATTAATAATCTAATCCAATTAATATAGTCTGTCTGTCTGTCTGTCTGTCTCTCTCTCTCTCCAACGGGGCTCCCATCCTAGTCCAGGTCTTAGGAGAATAGATTTTGTTTTCACTCAAACCCAGAACTACTAAACTGTTTGTTTAGTTGCAGTTCGTCCAAGTTGCAGCTGGTCTATAATGATCCAAGAGACAGGGGGGTTGTTTGTGGTCTGACACAAAACACATTACCTGTTTCGTGCACAATCCTAGTGGAACCCATCTTGTTTTGTTATGCTGGGTGTGGGGTCTATTCTCAAAATGGGAATGATTTCCCTGCCACTTCGTGCTGCCTTGTTTTGCAGTTTTTAATTTCTTTGCTGTTGGTTTTAAATTAATTTTTAATTGCATGTTGTTATGTTTCATAATTTATCTGTTAACTGCCCGAGGCTGGCTTTTCTGTGATGGATGTTGTGATGCAAATATTTGAATAAATAACAATTTCCCTTAAAGTTTCCCATGAAGTCTGGAAATTCTCAGTGTTGCAGACCTACTACATATGGATGGTCTGAGAAAAAGGAGGATTGATTCAGTTCTTAATTCCAGATGTTTAAGGACTAGTTTTGCTTACTTAGGCTGTAATCCTCTATCCCTTAACAGACTACAGTATATCTCACTTTGCACATTCTCTCTGTACTTTGATTGTGCCTAAATAATAAGTCACAGTTGGCTATGCTCATACATATTCCATAAGCCATGATTTACAAATCACAAGGATTGGATTTACATAGCACATTAAGTCAAATCCAAACAACTACATTAGGGTTTAGCTTAATGTGGAGATAGCTCCAGAAAAATAAAATCTAAAGCCCTGCTCATGTTGAGTTTGACTCTTGGTGATTACAAGGACATATCCATGCAGTTTTTTCTTGCTAACAATATCAAAATAGTTTGCCACTTTCCAGGGTGATTTTAATATCTTGCCTACCTCTTGAGAATTGCCTGGTTGTCTCCCATCCAAATGCTAAACAGTTCTGATTCTACTTAGCTTTTTCAATAACATCCTTGGTTGAATAAAGGCTGCTACCTGCTCTGACAAGAACATGTAGCCTTATAAGTGCTGTTTACTGAAACTGTTCTACTCTAGACAGCTTCTTATTCTGTATGTCATTCCAGCATTGATGCCCCATTCATGATAATAGTGGAGACTGCTCACTTTACAGCCATTTAGATCCTGAAATCCTCCAATGCTAAGCCAGGCTGGGATAAAACCTGAAGGATTCAAGGAATCCTGGAAGACTTTAAGACTGTGGAGTTCTTGATGTCCTCTGAGCTTGGTTCTTTGCTTGCAGACGTTTCATTACCCAACTAGGTAACATCATCAGGGCTAGTGAGTGTGGGGTTTTCTCCCTGTTGATATACGGTAGCTTGCTCTCCAGTGTCGGTGGAGATGTGGTTTTCTCCTTGGGGATGTGGTTTTCTCCTTGGTGGTTCCTTGATTAGACTACTGTATTGTTTTGGAAACCCCATACTCACTTGTCCTGATGATGTTACCTAGCTGGGTAATGAAATGTCTGCAAGCCAACAACCAACCTCAGAGCACACCAAGAACTCCACAGTTCAACCCTGAGCTACAGATATTCACTTCTATTGGACTCTAACACTGGATGGGCTTCAAAATGTAACAGGCAGTGTGGTCTAGTGGTTAAGGTGCAAGGAGACCTGCGTTCTAGTCCATGCACAACCAGGAAAGCTCACTGGGTGACTTTGGGCCCGTAACTCTCCCTCAGGCCAACCTACCTCAGAGGGTAGTTGCAAGAAAAAATAGGAGGAAGTGCTTATATACTCTGCTTTCAGCTCCTGAGTGAAAGGTGGGCTATAAATCCAATAATTGCAGTTCACTATTAATAAGAACCAAGTGATATATTAGTAACCAATCCAAACTTATTAAGGCTAAGCAAAAAATACATATACAACTTTGTGTGTAAATTCACAGCCACTGCTCTCCAGAATAAACTGCCTATTTTGAACTGACCATCTCAATTTTGTAGCTGTGTTGCAGCCTGTGGAATTCACATTAACTTGAAATGACCCTGGTGATCAAGACACGTAATTCTTTCCTTGGGTCAGTTCTCCAGCTCAGCCCCAGTGATAAAATGTTTGAATTCTGACTTAGCTTCAAAATTGTATTAGTGAATGCTTCAGTGGTAAAACTATTCATGTTCTGGCAGGAAGTTGCTAGACCAGTGTTTCTCAACCTTAGTGACTTGGAGATGTGTGGACTTCAACTCTCAGAATTCCCCAGCTGGAAGTTGAAGTCCACTCATCTTAAATTGCTGAGGTTGAGAAACACTGCTCTATTAAGTTCAGAAGTTACAAGGCTTTGTAGTTCTTCTCAAGCTTGTGTTTATTTAGTTGTTGTTGTTGTTATTTACACATCATCTACTGGATCGTTCTACCTAGATTTGGTAAGTTGGTACTTTTGACTATTGGATCCTTCCCAAGGATCTAGGATAGCTAAAGGTATCATTACTGTTGTCATTCTGTACCCAACTGGTTTTCAGAAGTAGACCTAGAAAAATAAGATAATGTTACATTTAAAAAAGTAGTTAAACTGCATAAAATAATGCAATGCAAACAGCAGCAGAGAACAAAATAGCATAATACTTTGGAAGCTGATCTTTTGCTTACAATTTAGTATTGAATATATCCAAGGCCTGTACTAGGGTACAGCTCCCTTGCGAAGAATTTTTTAAAACAAATATTCCTAGTTTGTTAAAAAATATTATAGTTTGCAACATAATCCCTAGGATTCCAGGATGAGGGTTTTAGCCTTGGTAAGAATCTTGCTTTCTAGGCCTGAAGTTCTGATCCTTTGCTCACAATCTTTTTATGCATTTCCAGGTTTGTTGATGTTGTATGTAAGCAGTGGGAGGAATGAAGACCCTGAACTGGTTTGTCTTTGGATTCATAGCTGTGTCTCTCCAACTGAGTGATCGCGTGTGGGGTCAAGGTAAATATGGAAACCATCTTGTGAGGTCTGTCTGATGTGCAGAAGTGGATTCCCAATTTTTTAGAAACAATTTGCTGTCTCCCTTGAAAGTTTATTCAGAACCATCTTTCCGATGGTTAATCTGAGATAGGTCTCAGGTCACAAGATTTTGTGTAGACCACCTAGGAGGTCATGTGGATCTTCCTGGCATGGAATAGACTTGGATTATCTATACAGCGACCGTATGTCCGTTATTATAAAGGACAGTCCTTTATTTCAGAAAGCTGTCCTTTAGATTTATTTATTTTACAAAAAATGTCAACGTTTGTGCTTTATTATGGTCATTTAATTTTTACCGTACAAATGGTACCACTTAATGCACGGTTTTTCACATTCATATGAAAAATATGGAAATTGAATTGTCTTTTTAAAATAAATTTATATATACTGTTTGATTTTAGATAATTTTATTAGAATATGTGCTTTTGTAAAGTTTTTTTAGTTTTGCTCTTGAATTTTCCTTTGTAAAGCAAAGTTATAAACATAAACAATATTTTTTTTTATCCGTATGAACCTCTTTCAGATATGCCTCTTTTTCAGGTTTGGCCTTTATTTTTTCCAAGAAAATATGGTCATCGTAATTAAATACTACTTTCTCTCTCTACTGTGTCATGCATTACCATACATGTTATTTTTCCAATTTCATTAAAGAGGGCAGAATGTTTGCAACTTTTGCTGTTTTAACCAATCAGCTCAGTATTCAGGGACATCTGCATGGCGGTGGTGGTCAAAAAAATCAAAATGGCACCGTGACCATGCAATCCAGGTTCTATCCCTTTTAACACACATAAAAAGGAGTGTCGCTTCAGTCACATGGTCATGGCTGCCATGTTGACTTTTTTGACCCCTACTTACGAACACTCCTGCCAGTATTCTTGCAGTGCCTGTTTTCTATCCTCTGCATTCAATAATTGATTTTTCTTTTTCTTTGGGTGGGATCTATAACAGATAGTAGCATGTTTTGAACAGCTTGATTCTATGGTAAGATGTGGGAGGTTTCATGGAGCTCCATTCAAAGAAAGACTGCATATATGTGGTGTACCAGCTGTTGAAGATATCCTGTTTGATTGCAAACTATATTCTGCCAAAAGGGCTGTTTACTTAGATCCTTACGTAAATACTAAGGAATGTTAGGAGACCCAAGTTAAAGTATTATACTTTTTGCTCTCCTATTACTAGGAAAACTGCCATTTTCATATCAAAGACCAGTCTGAAGAGGATAGACTTAAACAGGTTGGGGTTGACTGCAAGGGTGACGATTTATTATGAATATGCCCTACTGTTTTTCTGCATTGCTTTTATAGCTTTTTGATAGGGTCAGATGAGTGATCAATAACATTGATTATATATGTAACAGCTAGTTTAACTTTTCAAATCATGTAATGCTGAATGTGTTTCCTCTGGTTGTGTGTACATTTTAAAGAAATGAAACAGGGCTCCGTTTCAGATAAAATGCTGAACTAGGATTTAGCATGATACATATCAATCTGAGTCATGCTTGTACATTTGCTTTTCCCTTTCTAGTCCTGTGTGGCTGGAAGACTTGTTTGGGAGAAGGACCTAACTAGGACTACTTAAATTTATACTGACTTTTTATACTGTCCTCCTGACTCACCCAACGCATTAAGCTGTAAAGTCATTGGGGTTTTTATTATGTTGGGTCAGCCTAGTCTTCATCAGTTGCAGGGGTGTCTGCAGAGTGTGATCAACAAAGTTAAGATGGTGGCCACAATGGTGTGATTGAAGCTTTTATTTTTTCATGTGTGTGTCACCCCTAAAAATTAATGTCTTTTAAAGAGACCTTAAATTGTAGGGAGACACCTCCACTAATCTCCAACCACAATTACAGACCTATAGCAGAAAGAAGACATTTATATTTATTTTAATGTAGAGGAGTATGGAGGCAGCCATGAAGAAGAAATGCAAGCACTTTTAAGTAAATATCAGCTTACTTCCTTGGGAAGGAAGAGGGAGTGAGAAAGAAACTCAAGATAACCATGCCTTGATCTTGTTTGGTATAAGAGATAGCAGAGGAACACTCTGACTGGCTTTCAAGATTCTGTTATTATACCATACAACAATGAAGTAGAGTTTTGGTGGTCCTTGAGATCCCTGACTCCTGAATTGGCCTACTTGAAGAAATGAGATTTAAAAATAGATATCCTGCATCTGCAAACCAGTTAAATTATCTTTGTTTATGTGTTTTAAAAGGTTTTATATCCTGCCCTCGTTTATGGTATAAAGTAGCTTTATCTAATCGAGTACCTTCCCAATATGTTGGGTTCTAACTTGGTCACACTTACTGAGCCCCCAGTTTGGGGAAGACTGGAATACCTACTTTTTCTCTTAGGTGTATACTTATGTAATGTTTACTATAAAAGTATATAACAGAATAGAATGTATATAGTTGCTTCGTAGAAAGCCAGTTTGGTGCAGTGGTTAAAGCATCAGGCTAGAAACCAGGAGACTGTGAGTTCTTGTTTTGCCTTAGGCATGAAGCCACCTGGGTGACCTTGGGCCAGTCACTTTCTCTCAGCCCTAGGAAGGAGGCAATGGCAAACCACTTTTGAAATCTTGCCAAGAAAACTGCAGGACTAGTCCAGGCAATTGCCAGAAGTCAACACTGACTTGAAGGCACCAACCCCCCCCCCTTTTTTTGCTTTTGTAGGAAAAAACGTTTTCCTACATTGTTTTCTTCAGCTTAGTTTAGGTATGCAGAGTGCCTCAGTATGTTGACATAAAATTAAGCCCATTTCAAATCAGTGGACTTATTTCCAGAACAATATCTGTAGAAGTGAAGCTTCCTTAGCAGATATGTATCTGTTCAAAGCTTTTTGCGTTCTGATAGCAGATGGAAAAGATTACTTTAAAAATCTTCATGATATGAGTAGCAAGAATGAGATTTTGCATTTATTCCATATTTTAAACAAGTTAAAGTAAATTGTTCTTTTAAAGCAAAACTGGACCCAATTTGTAAATATTATGAGTGTTGTGATTCAAGCATTGAATTTTTCAGACCATCTTCCTTGTGGTTTGAAAAGTTCTTCCATATGTTTCTAGAGAATCTGTGCCAGTACTGAAAATTAGTCAATTTTGAGATGATCTGTGTATGCCAAAGCCTTGAATTTGTTTTTAGCCTCATTTTAGATTAATGCTCTAATGTTACTTCTGGCCATTAATCAGCATCTTTAAGAAGCCACAGTGTTACATGTGTTATGATGTCGTTGTATAAATGTTTGATCATTAGATCAGTCAAGCTAATTTGATTGATTTTTAGATTGATTCTTCTTTTTTTCTTTTTGAAAGAAATGGGAAGCGATAAAGGTGTCCCATAGAACTAAAGACTCCCTTCCAGTTAATGACTCAGAAGTCATCTGAATCAACATCTTGTTGAGTTTGTCCAAAAGTTAGATTTTAAAAAAAGATCCTTTACTTGCATGTACTTTCTTGTGCAAGAACACAACCTTTTCATAACTACCTTCAAGTACATCCTTTAAAGAACAATTTTGGCTCATATGTAATTGTTATTGGCCTGGAAATTTTTGGTGTTGCTTTTCTTTGACCTCTCTGTTTTTAATCAAACCAGAGAATTTTCAGTAAAGATCTTCTACTCCTGTAATCTTCTACCCCTGTAAAGTCTTTCTCTGCAGTTTGTCTAGGCTATTGTGTTGTAAGCTGTGTGTTCAGGACTGCGTTAGCAAATGTGTCTTCTTTTTCTGTCTCGCTCATATGAGAAATTGTTTAAGGATTCTGGAAAGGTACTTTCTGTGGTGTTGGCTACTTACCAGTAAAGTTACAGCTCTGTTCTTTGCTGGCCATATCTGTAGAAGATCCAGACTGAATCTTCAGTATCTGCAGTTATAAAGATGTGAGGTAACTTCAGACAATCTTTAGGTGGTAGAAGAGAGATACAGAACATGCTGACTCTTTGTTGTCATCTAGATTTTGCAGCGCATATCTGGTAGCTATAAGATAAAAGGATTTAAAAGGTCCTGAGATCCTGCTAAGGTGTTGCCAATCATAGCAGAAAACTGCAATAGGATAGAGAAGCTAATGCTCTGTATCTGCTCTGTGTCAGCCGAGGCAATCACAAATTATCCTTTCCCAGAAAGAGGACATTATCTATGTCCAACCAATTCCTACATCCACTCAATTTGTGAAAATGAAATAACTTCAACCCTGCACATGCAAAGTTTCATAATTCAGCTCCAGCAAGTTTTTCTACCTCTTCAATTCCAGCACTGTTTTTCCTTGTAATATCAGCTGAGAAATATTATAACTTTTACAGTCTATGCCATGTCACGACTTCCTTCCTTATAGGAGAAGGAAAAACTTGATCTCTCTATTAACTTGTTCTTGGCTTAAAGATTTCTTTAAATCAGTGTTGCCAAACTTTTGCCATGCAGATATGTTGGGATAAATGACCATAATATTCAGTCAAGACAGCAGTGGCCTTGTTAAATAGGAATTGTGAGAGTTGTAATCTCTCTGTTTTAGAAGCCATCAGGTTTGGGAACACTAATTTAAAATAGGCCCCCACCTATAAAATCATAGCCTCTTCTTAAAACCCTCCAGAGACAATGAACCTCTAGCCTCCATACGTGTGGTCCCATTAATGCAGAGTAGAGGAGGATAAGAACTTCACATGTCTTCTTCTGATGCAGGCTGGCACTGTACACTATTAGCTCTTCTAACAGCTGATTCACACTGCTGGCTCATATTCAGCTTGTTGTCAATGACCTCACCCAAAACCTTTTCCAACATAGTGCTTCCAAGCCATTAATCTCCCATCTTGTATGTTTGCCCAATAGTTTTCCTCCCTGACTGTAATACTGTACATTTCTCTATGCTGAAGGATGTCTTGTTCTTCTCAGCCTCATCTTCCTACCTATCTCAATTACATTGCTATCTCGTTCTGCTTCCTGGGTGTTAACCAGACCTCATGTCATCGGCAAATTTGATAAGCAACCCATCGATCTCAAGGAGCAAGAAAATTAAAGAGTAAATAATAAATGTATCTTTGTAAATTTGCTATTTATGGTTACATATATAGTTTATTCCAGTTTATCTTTCTTCTACGAGTCTTGAAGATCAGATTTACAATTTCAGACACCCTAATCCTACAAAATACCAAGAACCAACACTTCTAATTTTCAATAGCATTTTTTACACATCACTTTAATTTCATAAGCATACCCGTATAATGTCATAGTTTCAAAGAACTGTGGTGAGTCTTTTGTGAATATATGTGTGTGCATGAATTTTCCTGGCAATCTATGATTGTCTGTCTGCTGGGCATTAAAGGAGGTTTGTAAGCCTGAACCAGATAAAAATACAAACTTGGATATAATCGGAGAGAATTAAATCTCATTGGTATGAACTGTGGGAATTCATTTTGACAAATACTTCTAAAGTCATACTGTTGAATGTTACTGCAATAGCTACAGATCTCCCTCCCAAATCAGATTCAAATCTTTGAGGATAGCTGTCTAGAGGTCATGTTTGTTACAAGCCAGGCCATCTGAGTTGTAAGACCAGATATCATCAATCTGCTTTCCTTGAATTCATACAATTTTAATATAGATAAATAATTCTGCTGTTATTCATATATATGTATGGATAAACATAATACTTATATATTTTGGCTCTTTTCATTTTGAGAATGTTTACTGGCTTTTGTTGCTTATAAAGAATTAAGACTGAGTTGTTTCCCACTCTGCCCAGCTGATTCAAGCATGCAAAAATACTGTGTGGTGCAACCTTCTTGCATTTAAATAGAAGTAAAACAAATTTCCCTGCATGCTAAAAGTTAGGAGGTAAAGAAGGATTTCAGTCTTGATATTTCTCTAATGTGCTAGTTATTCACAAGCACAGATACTCTTTTAAAAGAGAAAATCTTTCAAGCATAGAACTTATAAATATATGACATTTATAAAATCCAGTAACTATTTTTTCATGTTCTAATTCAGAAGGTTGAAGGGTAAAATAGGGTGCAGACATTGAATAGCACTTTCAGTTTTTCATGATAACGCTGTGAATAGCTGACCTGCTGGATCACGAGATAGGATTCTTTCCAGCTGTATCACTCACACCACAGTTAGGGAATTTTGTTTGAATAAACCTTCTTAGACAAAATAGTATATCTAGGTAGAAGCAATTCAAATGTTATTTTCTCTACCTGCATTTTGAAGTGGTAGAATCCAGAAATGGTATATTGTGTAGTCGTGTGAGTTATGTAGTTTGACCGTTACTGATATCCAATCTAATGATCTGTTTTTCTGTAAGTATCTGTTCTCTGCCACTCCTTTTAATAAACTTGCATCGCTTGTCTGTGCTCGCCTGAATATACATAAATTACTGTTATGTATATTAAATTCCTTTCATGATCATGTATATTCCACGGAACAGTCACTCATTTCCCTAAATCTGCGAAAAAGTCAATTTTAGAATAAGGCTGAAGTCTATTGGAGATTAAACTACTAGCTTGACATTAAATCTATTAGCTTGATATTAAAATTATGGCATTTATGTGAGGGTCCTTTGCTGGGGGAGAAGATGAAATAGGCCGACTCAATCTCAATATTAAAGGCACAGCTAGATGGCCATATGAATGTCTCAGCCAGATCTTGAGTTGGTAAAAAAATATGCCAGCATACGCTGCAGGTCTTCATTGCCAGTTCCTGTTCTGCAAGGGGTTATAGTGTTAATGTTGGACACATTAAGGGAAGCAGTTGATGGATTATCTGCCTTTGTTTCCTCTCCCACCTGCTGGCAGACTATCAGCTGCTGGCAGGATAAAGAACCACTAGTTGTTCTTCATAGGGTATGGTGGGGTGGAGTTGGAGAAGTGTAGGCAGGGGCCTCAGACAAAGCATTTAGACCCCTTTTAAATTGGCCACATGATAGGTCACTGATACAGAGATACTCCATGTCTATCACCTGTTATCTTGACTATTTCTGAACGTCAGTTTAGTCCTTTTTGAACTATGTTCAGAAATAGCCTGATTGATAGGTCACAAGTCCAAAGGAGGAATTGATTTGTCAGTTGAGTTATTTCTGAACATGATTATAGTTCTCTTTGGAAAGATATCTGTAATCTAGGGATGAGATGAAGACAACATCATGAGGATGTGTCTTATATAAACAGATATTGGGCACCTTCATGCTGCAGTTAGAGGGATATGTGCATAAGCCCACAGCTAGTGGGTCATGCCTATAAATTCTATGAAGTTGCTGGAATGTTCTAGCATAGACAAGGGAATGCCAGATTGTGGCATTATGTGAAGCTTTTGCAATTCATAAACTGTTTAAGTGCATCGCTCATTAACTATGCTTTCTCCTACAATATGGAGAACCCATATTATGCTCTTCCAAGCAGCACAGACTCAGTTCTGCTGGCAGATCCTTCCTTAAGTTGCATGACTAGAATGGAAGGAGACCGGAAAAATCTTGAGGTCCCTTGCCGAGTTTGGTTTGAAGGGGGCAGGGAATGGAAAAACACTTGGAGGCTTTGTGAGTTTAAGAAGGGGACAGTGATGAATGGAAAAAAAAGACAGCTCGTATGGAATCCACTGTATACAGTAGGCTTCTTTTGCTTCTTATCTGAGCCTAAGGCATACCAATACAATTTGTAACATGCCATTGCCTCAAACTAAGTTCAGATCCCGGTCTGATTGTTTTGGTGCTGGACAGGTAATGGAAATAGATTTTTACAAAATAACCTGGGCTATTGCCTTTGAAATGACGAGTTATAAACGATACAGTTTGGATAAAGTCTTCTGCAGATGTGCTGATCTTTGGCAAATTGTAGAAAGGTGTATTGTGTTTATTGTGAACTTCTCAAAATACTTTGTATGTACTCATACTCAGCATTATATGTGCAGGCGTACACGTGGTCAGGGAATGCTGAACAGTAGAGGTACATGGGTCTATACTTTTGAGGATCCATTAGCAGGAAACCATGATCGTTGGACAGATTTATGATTCTTTTGTTGATAATATTTATCTTCTGCTTTTCAAAGCAAGAGATCCACCATCTCAGATCTGGTACTCTCCAGATGTGTAGGATTAAAATTTCCACCTCTCCCAGTCAGCATAGCATGACTATGGTTGCTGAAAATGATCAAACTATAATCCAACCTATCTGGAGGGCAAAGAAGATTAGCTTAGTTCTGTCCTAAGTGACATTTGACTTTTAGGCTAGGGAATATCTAACAATCTTAATTGCTTGTAACTGCAGATATTCAAGCCAAAGAGCTCCTTTCATATTATTAATTTAATACATTCACAGCAACATCACTCTCTTTTGAAAATTGTGATATTTCCTGCAAGCCCCCTGAAACATGCAATATACATACTTCATGCCCATAGGCATGTCTGGAAATATGATCATAAATCATCTCTACCTTCCTCCTCACAAGAAACCTAAAAAATTAGAATAGCCTATTAAGGTTACTCCTGCCCACATATCTAACAAAGACATTCTATGAGAAAAAAAGCATGTGGGTTATCTTGCTTTTAACCTCTAACTTCCCTGTTCCTTTGTGGCTCCTTGTTAATTTGTTGTGTAGAGTTTGTTTTGGGGAAGCAATCGTGCATTTTGGCAGAGGTGTATATATCATTTTACAAACTAGGAGTTCATATCATGTGATTCTTCTGATAACCAGCATCCTTTGCTTTGTCTGAAAAGTGTATTATGTCATGAATTTGAATGCCTGTATGTTGTGCATTTTTTAATGAAATGTGATAAACCGTATTAATATTACAGTGCTTTTTTTTCTTTTAATTTCCCTTTCAGTGGCTCCACCATCAAGATTAAGATATACGGTTATTGGTCCTGACAGTATTCAGATTTCATGGAAAGCCCCTAAAGGGAAGTTTGATGGATATAAACTTCTCATCACTCCTAGTTCAGGTAAGGAGAGGTGGGGAAGGAATTATTCCACCTGAATTCCAAAGTTCACACCTGGCCTAAGTTCATACCTGAAGGAGGGGACAAAACAGCACACCACATTGCATTAGACCTACATAAGCTGAGTATATTGGCTATTGAAACTTAATAGGGATTGGATTGCACCCAACTTGTAGCCTGGGGGTAACAGGATAGCTTTTAGGAGAAGTCTTTTGGCCCTCCCAAAGTCCCTTTGAAGCTGACAAGGTCTACCTATTATTTTTGTGAAAACAGCACTCTGTTTTTCCAGTTTTACTCAGATCCTCTGCTTATGCTGGGGCAACTTAAGCTTAAAGAGCAGTATGTAACTGTTCACCGAGGAGGACTGATCAGTTTTACAATAACTCTCAAAGTGAACACTCAGCAGAGTGCTGAATACTATTAACGGCATACTTCCAGTGTGACATGATGGTCTTCCTTAGTTGTTTTTTTTTAACTTGTTAACCTTGGTAGGTCTCCAAAAGCTAAGCAGGGGTCAGACCTGATTAGTAGTTGGGTGGATCACTAGAAAACCCCAGGGCTGCAGGTTAGACTGAAAGCTGGAGAAGCTTCCTGAAGGTAAAGGCAGATCATTTCTGTATTGTTGCTAAGAAAAGTGCTCAGGTGTGTTCATGATGTCCCCAGAGTTGAGCTCAACGTGAAGAAGAATTTACCTATACCTTTATAATTTATGTGTTGCTTGAGTTAATTCTCAAGAGAAAAATAGCAATTCATATTTATGTGGCACATGAGTTTGTAGTGGAAATGATGTGTCTGCTATCCTAGCTTACTCCCATGCCAGCCACGCATGCAATGTTCAAGTAGTAGTAGTACACTTTATTGATTAGTCATTTGACCATATCAGCAATGTTCAAGTAAATTAGAGGACGATTCTCTGAGCTCCATGGCTGCTTGCTGCTCCCCTGGCACAGCTGGAGTGCAGCCTTCAGAACCCCACTAAAACTTATTGCTGAGCTGTTATTCTGAAAGTGACAGGAGAAAGTTATGAAAAGCATGGGTAATATAAGTATAATAACAAATGCCTTTAATTATTCCCCTAGCTAGTTTATCTGAGCCTTACCCAGTTTCAGAAGAATAGCTCTCAGAATATCAATCAGAGGGAACTTGATGCAGAGAGAAACATTTTTTTGCTCCTCTCCTTGTCTCCTCTTACTGACAATGAACAAGTTAGTTTTCCACCAGTTTGGGAAAGGAAATGCACAGAATTGTCATGGAACAAGAAGAGTTTTTTCCTCATCGATTGTATCATTGAACTAGACAATCCTGTGACCTGTTGGGTCATCCTTTGAGAGAAAGGTAGTGCAGTCTGATGTAACCAGAATGAACATTAAATTTTAGGCTGACCATATTTTTTTTTACCCTAATGCTAGATGGTCCCATGATCATCTAAGAAGAGTATATATCATAAATAGAAAAATAATTGTAGTGGCAAACGAACTTCAATAATAAGTCAATATTTACTTACCTAAACAGAGAAACAGAATGACCACGGGTGGGCAAAAAAGCAGTGGGAGTGGGAGCAACTTCCAACTTCCTGTTGGCTTCCCCATTGGCTTTCCTTGTGGGAAGCTGGCAGGAAGTGTCAGAAATCATGATCACATGACCACAGGGATGCTGCAACAGCCACAACTTTGCGAATAAAACTGGTCTGAACATTGTGGAAATTTTAATTCCATTGGAGTAATGACTCCCAGATTTTTTACGTTCTTTATGTTAGCAGATTTTAGGTACCTCGATTCAAAAATTGTTGTGGAATAATGCACCATTTGGGCTCAGTTGAAGGTACAGACAAACAGATAAACAGAATGAGAGTTTTGGTAGTATATAGATAAATCCTGTTTACAGGAAACAGATGGTGTGTGTGAGGGGGTGCTTTTCTCAATTGGAGACCCTTTAAAAAAACTTCATCAGTCCAAAACTGACCTGCCAGGTAATCTTTACCTCACCCATGCAGATGATCTACCTAACCCATGTTTAATACAGCCCTGTACAGTGGTGTCTGCTTCTCTTCAGTGACCAAAATTACCTGCTTCTGATGTAATGATTAAAAGATATTTGGTTCTGAATTAGATTTTGGTTTCTGTGAAGTCAAGGGACAAATAAAACAGATGGAAGTAATCAGTTATAAAATAAAAGATGGGATGGATTTTAAGATAACCATCAAGAGAAACATCTTTAAAAATATACCATAGAAGTCCGCATGGCCTATCACTGCCCATTTTAACATTACACTCACTTTTTCATAAGCTTTGGTCCGTCACATCTGGAATTTGTTGAGCATCTCTTTCATGAGCTAAGAAAATATTTTAAAAAGCTTCTTTCTCTAGATACAGAATGGTTTCCAGCCCATTTTAGAACCTTTTGCAGAATCTTTCACAACTTGCATGGGTTTTATAGCAGTTGTCTAGGCAACCTTCCAGTTGTGGCTTGTTCAGCAAATCATAGTTAAGAAAACAGTGGCTGAACTCAATCAGTATAAATGTTTTAAAAAAGCCCAACACGTGGTAAGTTCTTTCAGTACATTAACAATTTTTTTTTATTGTTAGTGCCTTAAATGGTTGTTGCGTGGTTTTGTATGTTTTTTAATATTTTTATTGTTCTTAAATTGTAGTTTTTGTATTATTTTGGTGTTCTTATATTGTTTTTAATTGTATGTGAACTGCCCAGAGTCCTGTATTTGAGATGGGAGGATAGATAAATTGATATAATAAACAAAGAAAGAAAGAAAGAAAGAAAGAAAGAAAGAAAGAAAGAAAGAAAGAAAGAAAGAAAGAAAGAAAGAAAGAAAGAAAGAAAGAACATTTTTCTGGGACTGCAGGATGAAGTGCTGCTTACAAAATAAATAAATCCTTCCAAATGCAAGTGGATCATGTTTGAATTCACCCCTAAGAATAAACACATTCTACATTGGGCTGCAGATTTTGTTCTTGATGTGTTATCTTTCTATAGGCAGTTACTAATTTGTTGGGGAAGGGCCCCAAAACCAGACATATCACTCTTTCCTTTGCAGAATAGCTTTTCTAAAGCCTTAGGTACTAACAGATGGTAGCTCTTGGGTGACCATGTCTGCATTTGGAAGCTAAGCAGGATTAAGCCTGGTTAAGACTTGAATGGGAGGCTAGTAGGAACCCCAGAGTACAGAGCAGACTGGGAAATAAAAAAAACAGGCTGGAAGAAAGGAATCTCAACCAGTTTCTGTGTTGTCACAAAGGAAACTATGTAGATCTGTCAGTAAAGTCATCAGAAATTGAACTTGGCTTGAAGACACCTTATTTTAGTGGCCTTATAGACAGAAATCCCAGATTGCTCAGGCATGTCTGCATAGTTGCCTGCAAGGATAAATGATTAAAGGAAGATAAATCCCCATACGGAGATATGTAGAAACATGACTGAAAGCTGGATCATGTCAGCGTATGCCAAAGGGGTGACTTCTTGCAACGATTGTATTTCTTTAGACGCCCACTTATATATCCTGGCCAGTTCCTTTAAAGAACTTCCTTTAGGAATTTGGGGAGGAGGGGTAAGAAAGAAGGGCAAGCAGCCTTCTTTAGGGAGGGCCACAGCACTGGACCAGATGAGGCAATAATGAGAATTTGGCAACCTCATTAGTTTATATTGCACGTGTACATAGCAATGTAGATCTCTTCGTACTAGTATAATTAAATGGAAAGTGCAGTGCTGATCGTGTTTCTCTTTTGCAGGAGGGAAGACAAATGAGCTCACTCTTCAGAACAATGCAAACAAAGCAATTATTCAAGGTCTCATCCCTGACCAGAGCTACATCGTTCAGATAGTGGCATTTGCTCAAGATCAGGAGAGCAAAGCAGCGCAAGGCCAATTCCGAAGTATGTTCTCGCCTGCTATCTGTCTGCTTCACAGGACTGGGCTCCATGGGTAGGGGGAACCATACCTCCCAGTTTGCCCGGGACAAGTTCCGGTTTACCCCTGTTGTCCCAGCATCCCGTCTATTTTAACATTTCTCCTGGATTTTTCATTTTTTCACAATGTTCTTAATAAGAGTTTACTTGTGAAGCAACGCTGGCACTGGTAGTCCTGGATTTCTTCGTCCTTTTTTAATCTCTGTGCATGTGTGCAAAATGATCCCCAGGCATCCATTTCATGCTATATCTCCCTTGCAAGGCCTTAGGGCAACCTCCGTCTTCTTCCCTGCCACGGCCAGCTGGCCTGTCATGACCTTCGGCTTCTCCTGAGCCATCGATTCCAGCTAGTTCTCCATCTTTCAACACAAGAGACTCCGTTTGGACAACAAATTATATGGTCCCTATAGAATTTGGTCCCTATATAAGCTGGTCATTTCTAGCGGGGTTCGTAGGAGGGTCACCTGGCCTGGCTTGCTGTTATACAAAGGGTTTTAGAAGCTAAGATTCAAAATGAAAATAACAGAATGTATGGAGAGATGATTCATAAGATTGTCAGTTGACTGGCATTGAGCTGTTACTTTGTCCATTACTGTGAAATGGATATATGGAGGGTTATTTATTACATCAATGTTTCTCACCCTTGGAAACTTTAAGACGTGTGAACTTCAACTCCCAGAATTCCCCAGCCAGCCATGCTGGCTGGAGAATTCTGGGAGTTGAAGTCCACACGTCTTAAAGTTCTGAAGGGTGAGAAACCCTGTATTAGACATACAGTGGTACCTCGGGTTACGAACGCCTCTGCTAACGAACTTTTCGGGTTACGACCAGCTCCGGCCGCAAAAATTTACCTCGATTTGTGAATTCCGCCTCGGGGTACGAGCAGGATACGCGGCCATTTTCCCTTCTGTGACACAGTCCGCGGCCATTTTTCCTCCCCTGACACGTGGTCTGTGGCCATTTTTCCACCCCTGACACGTGGTCTGCGGCCATTTTCCGCCCCTGACACGTGGTCCGTGGCCATTTTCCACCCCTGACGTGTGGTCCGCGGCCATTTTTCCACCCCTGACATGTGGTCCGTGGCCATTTTCTGCCCCTGACACGTGGTCCGCGGCCATTTTCCGCCCCTGACACGTGGTCATAGGGAGGGGGACTCTCCCTCCAAGCAATAGCCGCCTCCCTGTCCTCCATGCCAGAACGGATTAACGGTAATTACATTGAACCTTATGGGGAAATTTCCTTCGGGTTGCGACCAATTCGGGGTGCGGAACCAATTCAGAGTCACGGAACGAATTAAATTCGTAACCTGAGGTTCCACTGTATATCCTACCTTTAGTTTTTATAATTCAAGGCAGTGTACATATCCTCCTCCTATTTCCCCCACAATTACAACCCTGTGAGTAGGGTTGGACTGAGAGAGAGTGACCGCCCAAAGTCACCCAGCTGGCTTCCATGCCTAAATGAGGATTAGAACTCATAGTCTCCTGGTTTCTAGACCAGCGCCTTAACCACTACACCAAACTGGCTCTTCCGTCTAGGAAATGGATGGAAGAAGTGGTGATAAAAGATCCCTTCCAATGCAGAATTTGCATTGTTCTTAAATTAAGGAGAAAACTCTGGTGGTTGAATGTGTAGAAAAGCAGGTGGTGTGGGACTTTTCCAAAATCATACACGCCTTATAATTTGCATTTGTAAAACAAATTCCCCTTACAGCAGTGTTTCTCAACCTCAGCAACATTAAGATGTTTGGACTTCAACTCCCAGAATTCCCCCAGCCATGGGGGCTGGGGGAATTCTGGGAGTTGAAGCCCAGACATCTTAAAGTTCCCAAGGTTGAGAAACACCAATTTAGAGTATGGCTTTGTATTAAAACATATACTCTATTTGAAGCTGCGTCAAGGATTTTTTCAGTTAGATGAAAAGTCATGCCATCAAACTTTAAATAAATGAATGAACTAGTAAGAACCTCTTGTTAAATACATGTAAGTTACCAAGAGCTCTAAATGGGAACAGACAACATATAAAATTTAAAAACAGACAAATAGGTTTCAGCACTGGAAAAGCCATTTTCCAAATTAATTTTCTTGGGAATGTTGGCAAATCTATAATCTTTATTTTTTCTAGTGAGCTATTATTTTAATTATTTGATTTAGTCATCATAATGGTTAAATATATGTTTTACAGTTGGACTTTGATGCTCTAAAAGCCAACCATTATGCTATATACATACATATATAGAGACTGACAGACATATGGTTGGGAACAATAGAAAATAAAAATTGAAATGGAGCTGAAATAGTTAAATTATTTTCTTGATGTTATGCTTGTAGATCTACCATATCTGTGCTGCAAGCATCCAGGTGACCACTAGATGGCAGCAAACAGGTACAGAACACTAATGCCAAACTGCCATCTAGTGGCGATCTGTATCTTTACATCTCTAATGTAGTGAGTGTATACACACAGCCATCTTGAGGACTCAGTTGATTCTTAGGGATGAAGATTCATTCTCTTGTTTTTAAAAACTAATTGTATCTCCTCTTTTGTAGTTAAAGATCTAGAGAAAAAGAAGGACACTTCAGGGAAACCAAAACCTAAGGATTTGGATAAATTGAAGCCTGCTGTCCCAACAGAGGATACAGACTTGATGCCTCTTCCAAAACCGCAAGGTCAGAATTTATTAAAGGAGGTGTAGGGGGAATCTAATGGTGATGTTTTGGCTATTCTGTAATACATTCTCCATTGTGATTAGTGTTGGGCAAAGAAATTACCCTGGATTTTTCTTTCTGTTCCCATTCCATTTGATGAAAGAGAATTTGCTTTAGAAAGCCTTTCAGAGATGGGAATTTCAGAACAACATCCTGGGTGGACTGTAGTGTTTTTGTACTGATTTAATTATGGGGTAATCAAAGGGGGTGCAAACCTGCTGTCTCTCATTATACAATGATCTCTTGAGTTACCTGGAGCCCCCTTGCAGCTTCTTGTCTTCTATTAAATCTCAGCTATAGAATTTATGAGTAAATTCATCCATGCAGCTCTTTCAAGAATAAGGTAAGGGGCCTCCTGTCCTTGAAGAAATTGTTGGAGCATTTCTCCTTCCTCAGGTAATCTGTTCCAACCCCTGCTCAGTGCAGGATCCCCCAGATCAAGTGTTTTTCAGCCTTGGCAACTTTAAGTTGTGTGGACTTCAACTCCCACAATTCCATTGGCTGGGAAATTCTGGGAGTTGAGATCTACATATGTTAAAGTTGCTAAGGTTGAGAAACACTATCCTGGAGCATCTCTGACACTTGACCATCCAGTCTCTGTTTGAAAACCTGTAGCAAGGAAGAATTCCCTATTTCATGTGGCCACCTATTCTTCTGGCTGACAGCTCATATAGTCAGGAAGTTTTTCCTGATGTCTAGCCTAAACTTCCATCTTTGTGGTTTTAACCTACTGATTCTGATGCTGCCTTCTGGGGCAATGGAGAAGAAATCCACTCCCTCTTCTGTGTGACAGGTGTCCAGATATTCGAAGAGTGCTATCAGTCATCTTCTCTGTAGGCCAGAGTTTCTCAATCTTGGGAACTTTAAGATGTGTGGACCAACTCGAGTTGAAGTCCACACATCTTAAAGTTCTCAAGGTGGAGAAATGCTGCTGTAGGCTAAGCATAATGCAGAACCTTAATTGTTCTTTATACAACTGCATTTCCAGACCCTTCACCATCTTGGTAGGCCTCTGAACTTTGTTTGGACCTGGACCTGGTACTCTAAATAGGGCAGAGCACAGTGGAACAATGATTTCCTATGATCTGGACTCTATGCTCCTGTTAATACACCGCAAGACAGCATTTGCCTTTTTAGCAGTCACATTACGATGCTGGGACATGTTTAACTTACAGTCAGCAAGGACACCCAAATCCTTTTCACAGCTACTACTGCCAACCAGTAAACTAAGATCATGGCATCTGGACCCATCAATTCCTGGCAAATAGAAGGGGTAGAAATGGAAGCAGTAACTGACTTCATTTATTTGGGCTCCAAGATCACCGCAGACGGAGACTGCAGCCATGAAATTAAAAGACGCTTGCTCCTTGGGAGGAAAACTATGGCAAACCTAGATAGCATATTAAAAAGCAGAGACGTCACCTTGCCGACAAAGATCCGCATAGTCAAAGCTATGGTTTTTCCAGTAGTAATGTATGGCTGTGAGAGTTGGACCATAAAGAAGGCTGAGCGCCGAAGAATTGGTGCCTTTGAACTGTGGTGCTGGAGAAGACTCTTAAGAGTCCCCTGGACTGCTAGGAGGTCAAACCAGTCAATCTTAAAGGAAATCAACCCTGATTGCTCATTGGAAGGATTGATAATGAAGCTCAAGCTCAGATACTTTGGTCACCTAATGCGAAGAGAGGACTCTTTGGAAAAGACCCTGATGCTGGGAAAGATTGAAGGCAAAAGGAGAAGGGGACAGTAGAGGATGAGATGGTTAGATAGCATCACTGAAGCAATGAGCATGAAACTGAGCAAACTCAGGGAGGCAGTGAAGGACAGGAAGGCCTGATGCAATATGGTTCATGGGGTCACGAAGAGTCGGACATGACTTAACAACTGAACAACAACAACAACAACTGCCAACCATCCTACACTTGTGCTTTGCATCTTTCCTGCTCAGAAGCAGAACATTCCATATCTTATCTGGAACACTTTTAACCACACAGCATCCTCTTTAGTCTGGAAAACATATGATTGCAGCATCTGCACATGCTCCAAATTTGCAGAAAAAATAAAGTGACACTGAAATCATGCTTAGCCCCTGCTGAGTGCAGCCGTATAGTTTTCTTGGCTGTGTTATAGTTGTCGTTTGCTATTGCCACCTTCTTCTTTTGAATTCCCAGTTTAACCAACAGCCCTGGAATTCCCTGCAGCTCTCTATCTAACGACAGATCAAGGCTAATTCTGCTTAGCTTCCGAGATCAGCCAAGGTTTGTTAGGGACTTCCGTCTGTTGAGCCATGCAAAAATAAATTAAGTTTTCCTGAAAGTTTGTTCTTCCTGCTTTGGTAATAGGGCCTTTCTTATAAAGATGATAAGTAGTTTAATAAAGTGAGGTCTTTCTCACCTTGATACTTTCCAGATGGGTTGAGCTTGAACTTACAGAATCTCCAGCCAGCATGGCCAAGGCATCTGGCAAGTGGAGGGCACCAAGTTGGAGAAAGCTGGGTTAGGATCTTTGATTGCCCTTCAGAATGGGATATGCCTATACGTGCATTTGAGGAAATACTTCCTGAACTCCCTTGTACATGAGTCTCGTGCAAGCAGGCACCTGTAATCTCCATATGGGAATGATGTCACTGTGAGAGGAACAAACTAGACTTGTCAAGGATGATGGAATGCCAGAATAAAACCTGTTTATATTGAACGATGCTTTGTGCTTAAATAGCCCATGAGAAATCTCTCTCCGTGCTACTTTAGAATTGACCCCCCCCCCATTTTTAATAACCTACCATTCCAAGGCAATTAGATTCTCAGCAGCAATCTTTTATGACATGCAAAACAAGTACAAGCAAGTTTCCCAAGCCCTCATTCTGTTACCCTTTTCAGTCTCAAGATTTCTAGAAGCCTCCTTCACTTCAGCAAGGGGGTAACCTGCTTCCTAATATTTCAGGTAGCCCCAGATTTGCTATTTTTGCAACTCCAGGTTCTCCCTTTGGCCACAGTTGCCAAGAACTGGCAGAGCTTCCAGTCATTTTGAGAAAAGAAGCACATGGATACTGTAATGTAAGTCTCAATGTAGGAATTTACATAATCAAAAAATAGCCCCCATATAATAATATACCAATTACCAATAAATAAATAAATAAATAAATAAATAAATAAATAAATATTAATTTAGCATAATATAAACATATATATGGCATTCCCTCAATTAAACTTTAAAAGGCCTCTAGAAGAGCTCTGTTTTAATTTTTTTCTGGAAGGACAATAACATCGGGGCAAATCTAATCTCTCTGGGGAGGCAATTCCATAATGTAGGGCCATCACTGAGAAACATCTTCTGGACTCAATTCCCTAGTTTTATGGTAGTGGGGAACTCCAACTAATTCTTCTCAAGCTATTCTTCTCAGGCAGGTTAATGTGTAGATGGTCCTAACCTTGACATCAGATCATGTAGGACGTTATAGGTTAAAACTAGCACTTTCAACTGTACCCAGAAACCTATTTCCTCCCTATTGGCAACCAATTAGGGGCTCAGAGCACAGATGTAATGTGCTGATGGTCTAGTGCTAGTTATCACATTGACCGCTGTATTTTGTACCAGCTACACTTTCCAGATGGTTTTTAAAAGCAGCCTATGTGGAATGCATTGTAGTAGTCTAACCAACTGATAATGAGAGCGTGAATTACTGTTGCAAGGTCCTCTTACTTCAGGAAGGACTGCAACTGGTCCACCAACCAAAGCTGGACAAAAGGCCTCTTGGCCATGGCTTTCTCCTCATCATTCAGCAGCTGTGAGTCTGGAAAGACCCCCAGGTCATGGACCTGCTCTCTCAGGGACAGTGCAACCCTTTCAAGAGAACATTGGAGCTGATAGAGAATGTTATTGAATAAACTGTAGCTCTGTCATGTGGGTTCAGCTTCAGCCTATTTCTACCCATCTACACTCAACCTCCAGGCACTAAGGCAAGAGTTTGACTATATCACCAGAACAGCTGGGGTGGCAACAGTTGGGTATCATCAGCATATTAAGGATACTCCACCCAAAACCAATGGATGACTGCTTCCAGTAGCTTCATATAGATGTTAAAAGGTAGGAGGGAGAGAGCTAAGGCTTATGGCACTCCACATGTAAAAGGCCACCAGGCTGAATTCTCCCTCCCTGCAGAAACTGAGTGGAACCATCCACTGAGGAAGGACCAGAATAAGTTGAGCATAGCACCCCAATCCCAAACCTCCATAGATGGTCCAGAAGGATACCATGGTATTGAAGGCAACTGAGAGATCTAACAGGAACAGAAAGGGTCTGTTCTGCTGAATCTAGGTCAAAGGTTAAACCAGTGCAACCAATGCAGTTTCTTTTCCATGCTCAGTCCTCAATCCCAAGATGAAGAGGTTCCAGATAATCTGCTTCTTCTAGGGTGCTCTGAAATTGCCTCTCCACCACTAAAAAAGGAAGGTTGGAAACCGCCCAGTAGTTGTCCAGTAAAGCTAGATCCAGGAAGACCCTCGTAAGGAGGGAACGTACCACAGCCTCTTTCAAGATGGTAGCAAATAATCCCTTCTGTAATGACCCACTCCTGGATCTAGGACCACACTCCCTACTATCCTATGCAAGAGCCAGGAGGAGCACGAACCTGGCAGGGACATAATAGTATTTTATTTGCTTCATCAGAATCTGCAGTCTCAGTTAACATGGGCAGACACCAGTCCAGTCTCCATTAGACTCCCACCCATGCAGAATCAATACTTTGGTGAAACTGAGCAACCTTATTTGCAAAGCACTTTAAAAACAGTCACAGCTGCCAGATGGAAGATCTGCTGCCATTTCTCTACCAGAAATGGAATTTAAATGGAAATGAGGCAGCTGGGTAATAGCTTGCTTTTGCAATAACAGAGAAGAAATAGACACTTTGCCTCCCTTTCTGACATGACTTGAATACTTGTGCTTGATCAGATTCACTTGTGGTCTTCCTCCATTGGTACTCCACCAGCTGGTTCATCTCCTGGAGCTAAACTAAGGAGACAAGCAGCATCTCCAAACAGCTCAGGGGTCACCTCCTATTGCCAGTGGCTAGCCAGACAATCAATGGAACTTTCTGGTGGATAACTGGGAAAATCTCTAAATGCCTACCACAATCCATCAGGATCCATAAGACATCTGGGGTAGGTCACATGAATGGGTCCATTTACCCCAGAGAGGTCATGGATAACCACCAGTCTCATTCAGACCACAGAGTTATCTGACCATGGCAAAGGGCTAGATGCTATACCCTCCACATCCAGATTGCTAAACAACTAGCAAGTGTTTATGTCTCTTTTAAAACTTCCCTGCTAGGCAATGGGTGAAAAAGTATAACAGATTTTACAGATGTTGACTCTGCCCTTGGACAGTGTTGGATAAGAAGGAAAATATCACTTTAATGCTGGAACAACTAAGGATGACTTAGGTTTGTCTCACTCCTGGACTGGGGATGAGATAAAGGCAATATCATGGGGACAAGCCAAAGATCATGATCTGCCCGTGGCATGGTTATATCATGGTTAGGTGCAAGTGAGGAGAAGCACAGAGAAAGAGCAGTAGAAAACAGCCTTACCTTCTGCAGACCAAGCGACTGAGTCATCTACTAGGAGCCAGGAGAAGGGAGGATAAGAAGTGAAGTTTGTAGTCTTCACTTTGGTCCACTCATTGCTCTAAAATATTGACCTCTGTGAGGCTTCAATCACTGAGTGGTTGCCACTGTGCTCCTGCCCCATCGGTCATTCTTGATGACATTGCTGGTGATGTCATCAGTCATTGATTAATACAAGGAATTTTACTGGCTTGGCTTGGCATCCAGGCTTTTCATTTTCCCCCCTTGCAAGATGCTCACATGGTATACTATAATTCTATTTATCCTGTATGCTGTTTTGTGTTTTCAGGATAGTATAGTTTTTAGGGCTTTGGGCAAGCAGTTGTCTGACATCCTCCAAACTAGGAAGCGGGGAGTCTTCATTGAGGAGCTGGGATGAGGCCAGAAGGGCCCAGCCCAACCCAGAAGCTGGTGTGGATCCCAGGTACTGTAGCAGGAATACAACATGTGGTCTGTTCATGCTACTGGACTTGCAGGACTTCTCATTTTCAGATGTTAGCTAGGGAACTGGCTAAAAGGATGCATGCTATCCCAACTCCCTATAAGCTATCATCAATAAAGCTGTGGTCAGATTTTTCCATTAGCTCAACAAATAAATAATAATTTCACCCTGTTCTGCTCATAATTGAAAAAGTAGTTACCATTGACATCATTTTGATAGTTCTGTTTATGGTGTGAATTGTGTTATATGGAAAATAAAACAGTAAGTTTGCATTATTACATCCTTAAGTGAGTTAATGTGTGTATATACGTACAGGTATTTGTATATTCTCTCCCTTTCTCTATACTCTCTCTCTCTCTCTCTCTATCCATTCATTCTTGATTTCTGCCTGATGAAAAGTACCTATATAAATCTGCTAAATAAATAAATCTGCTATAAATAAATTTATATATGCTACTGTTTTTATATATTTTTGCCACCTGGAATATTTTTCTTAATCACATAAATGAAGGGAAAGGGTGAAAAATGCAGCTTTCTTTTCAAACATTTATCCAAACTGAGTACCTAATTTTGGTTGCCAACCTTGAATGAACAACTAGATCCTTGATGCCCATTCACTCTTGTGTTTTAACTGCATGGTAGTACTTGTCTCACAAGAATGTTGTCAGGCTTAATTAATTTCTTTGCACATCATGAAGTGCCTTTAAGCTGTCAGAATATATGGAGTGAGACAAAGCGTGGATATTCCCCACCTTTGTTCTTAAAAAGACAAGTAACCAGATCAGCATGAATGAAATAGGTTAATGCAAAGTATATTATATATATATATATATCTTTTTTATAAACTCAAAGAGATACAGTTTAGCTTTTTCTTGGAGGATCAGTGCCATGATAAATACTAAAATTCTTAAAGCCAAAATAATCTGCCATAGTTTTGATGTTACTTGCTTACCCTCCTCCCCAGGAATTTGAACTGGGGCAGGAAAAGAAAAGGGCACATAAGGTCATGGCAATAACTAGTTAGTTCTTGCATGGGGCAGGAACAAGAACTGTCAGACAAAGATCTACCCATTATATCACAAGAATTATCCCTGGACTGATGCTTAAGGGAATTATTGTCTCTTTCCCTGGTTTTACCAAACAAGAACTTTTAAGAGTACTACTAGTGAAAAAAATTCAAGGTTCCAGTAGTCAACCTATTCCTGCTTGAATGCAATTTTCATATATATTTATACACACACACACATACATGGAGTCCTTGGTGCTCTCTGAGCTTGGTTGTTGGCTTGCAGACGTTTCATTACCCAACTAGGTAACATCATCAGGGCTTGTGAGTGTGGGGTTTGCTCCTGTTTACATACAGGAACCTATTTATATACAGTAGCCCACATACAACCAAAGATATGGATCTGGTATGTAGATGACACCTTCGTCATAATAAAAAAGGAACAACTAGAGAAGACTCATGAAACAAATCAACAACATCTTCAAAGAATAACATTCTCAAGGGAAGAAGAAAACAATAACACACTACCCTTCCTGGATATCCTCATCAGCAGAGGAAACAACAGCAAATTAGAAATGCAAGTCTATCGAAAAACAATCCACACTAACCAAGTACTCTGTTTCCAAAGTAATAACCCAGCCTCCCACAAAAGGAGCTGTGTAAGAACATTATTCAGACAAGCAGAAACACATTGCAGCAACCTGGAACACCAGAAAAAGGAAACAGAGCACCTATACAACATCTTCCCACAAAATGGATACCCCCCAACTTTATCAAAAAGTACCTGACCACTCAACCCACTACAGCACAACCAACACAAGCTATGAAAAGGATAACATTACCATACATCAAAAACATCTCAGAAACAACCAACAGACTATTACATGGCATCACTGTAGCACACAAACCAGATAAAGCCCTCCAAAACATCTTAAGTAAATTAAAAGACTCATTAGCCCAAGAAGAAAAAACAGGAGTCATCTACAACATACAGTGTAAGGACTGTAGCAATCACTACATAGGACAGACAGGCAGAAGACTGGTAGAGTGCATCCATGAACACCAACTAGGAGTCAAAAGATGTGATGAAAACTCCTTAATTTCACAACACATGGACAGACTCAGCCATAATTGCAACTGAGAAACTGTGAGCATCCTAGACCAAGCTAAATCCAAAAACACTAGGGAATTCCTGGAAGCTTGGCATTCAGACAAATTAGACATCAATAGACACATAGAAATAAACCATATTTACACACCATCCAAAAGAGACAATAAAAAAAAAAAAAACCAGGAAGGAAACAAAAAGACCACAACACATCCCCTCCAGCAGCCAACAGATAAGGAAGGATTAACACCAGACAAACTATCAAGCAGAAAACTATCTATCTATCTATCTATCTATCTATCTATCTATCTATCTATCTATCTATCTATCTATCTATCTAAACAATTTATATGGCTGCCTAACTCACTCATGGTGACTCCGGATGGCTTACAAAAATAAAAATCCCAGTACAAGCTCACTCCACCCCCCACCGCCCTAATGAGAACAATACATTTACACTAGCCGTTTGATGGGCTCCGGGTTGACCTGAGATCCCCAGGCCCACTGGCACAACCATGTCTTCAGGGCCTTGCAGAAGAGCATCAAGGTGGGGGCCAGTCTTCTCTCTGCAGGGATGATGTTCCACAGGGAGGGAGCCACCGCAGAGAAGGCCCTTCTTCTTGGTCCCACTAGATGGACTTCCTTAATAAAGGGGACCCGTAACGTACCCTGCCTCGCCGATCTGGTGGGTCAGGCAGATGAAACTGGGAAAAGGCAGTCCTTCAAATAACCTGGCAACAATACCCTAATCAGGAAACTACCAAGGCAAAAACCACACCCCCACCAACATTGGCAGGGCAAGCTACTCTATAGAAATAGGGAGCAAACCCCACACTCACTAGCACTGATGATGATACCTAGTCAGGTAACGAAACATCTGCAAGCAAACAGCCAAGCTCAGAGAGCACCAAAGACCCCACAGTTCAACCCTGAGCTACAGATGTTCTCTTCTATTGGAAGTATGTCTTCTTCCACAATGCAGAGTTAAATTGTGGAAATCACTGCCAACAGATGTGGTCAGCAATTTTGATGATCTTAAAAGAGGAGCAGATAAATTCATGGAGGATCTGCTTGTCGATGTCAAGTATAATGCCTTCTGAATCATCTTTAAACCACACCCCCACCAACACTGGCAGGGCAAGGTACTGTATATAAACAGGGAGCAAGCCCTATACTCACTGGCACTGATGATGTTACCTAGTTGGGTAATGAAACGTCTGCAATCAAACAACCAAGCTCAGAGAGCACCAAGGACTCCACAGTTCCACCCTGAGCTACATATGTTCTCTTCTATTGAAACATACATACATGCATACACACACAGTTGCTAATAGTTGTTAACAGTAAAACACACACACAGACATATGCATACGTACACACAGTTGCTAATAGTTGCTAATTGGCAGCAAAAGAGTTAACATATCTGGGTTGTTGTTGTTTTCACCATCTTAGTATTCCATACTGATAATGAGGTTAGCCAGAAGAATATGCTTTCCTGTATTGAGATGCATGTACAGGGCCTGCAGAAGAGAAGAGAAGAGAAGAGAAGAGAAGAGAAGAGAAGAGAAGAGAAGAGAAGAGAAGAGAAGAGAAGAGAAGAGAAGAGAAGAGAAGAGAAGAGAAGAGAAGAGAAGAGAAGAGAAGAAGAATAAAGTTCTTTGCTTCTCTGCACTGTGAATATGTAAGGTCAGAATATATCATGTGAGAATTCCCCAAATGAAACAACTTCTGTAAAATCAGCCATTGAGGGAACAAGCACTGGATTGGGAAAGCAGGGTAAGAGAAAGGGTTTAAATCTTTTCTCATGTCATTTTCCTGTAGAAAAACCTTCTTCCCTGCCTAGACTGCTACTTAATAATTGATGTTTGAATATATTGACACATTAACACTCACATTCCCCAAACAGCAGTTTCAGTGAGTCTATTTTCAGCAGAATGATGATTCAGAGGCAGGAGTGTTGTGTGTGTGTGTGTGGGGGGGGGGAGTCAAAAGGCAAAATGGCAGCCATGACAATGGGATGAAAGCCCCACCTCGTTTTTTTATGTGTGTTGCATCTGTGACTTCTGTAAAAAATAAAAGGGGCAGGCGTCATTCAATTTTTTGTTTGCATTTTGACTTTTTGACTCATCCCCGCAAATGTCTATGACTGGAATATGAGATAACTCTTCCATAACTAAATCTTTTTTTTTTTTTTTTGATAAAGAGCCTTTCTATGCAAGTCAATAAAAGCAGCTCTGGAATGCTTCATTAATCTCAAATTTGCATATCTTAAGCCATGATTAATGCTTCTTTCGTGTGGATTTCTCGTTATCTGAAAAACCAACTATGGAATCATAGGTCTGAACAACTCCAGAAGCTTCTTCCTTCCTGGAGGGCAATACTTCTGTTAGGAGAGGTCCAGCAACTTCATGTTTTTCCCTCCTTCCCCTAATTTTCTCCACCAGTTTGCAAATCCTTTCTTCATTTCTCTCCTCCAGGAGTTTATGTGCCACGTTGTAAGATAGCAAAGTGCCAAAATGATCTTAATTGTCTCCTCCACCCATTGGTCAGAACAAAAGCAATGCAAGATGTCACTCAGGACTTTAATAATTGCAAAGACAGATCACCCCCAAAGCGATGACTTTTTAAGTACACATAGAACTTGGAGGCATTTCTACAAAAAGAGCCTTTTTCTAAAAAAAAAACCACACACACACACACGCCGACTCTTTAATTGTGGAATTTTCACCACAAGTCTAGCTTGACTCTAAGCACCCCAAGGCTTGGTGCCTCCTCATTTCTTTCATTGGAAGGGGCTGTTCTACTTAATTTTTAAGGGTCCTCTTTTTCAAAATATGATTTGAGGGATGATTAAAGCTATAGAACATTCACAGCCATTTATCAAAAAACTGGGAAAGGGAATCATTAATCAAAACAACAGCACCATTTGCAAAATACAGACGTGGCTTATGTTCCAAGAAAAGCTTTGACCAAAAAAAGACACATCACATTGTTTAGCTGAAACCTAGCCTATACATAAAAAAAGAAACTTCCTTTAGAACTGCAGGGATTTCCAGTAGCAGGGCCATGATAGACAAGGAAATGCAGTTAAAAGTACAGGAAAGAAATCAGCGTTACTACCTAGAGAAACCTTTCCTAACCTGGTGCCTTCCAAATGCTTTGGATTTTAACTCCCATGGTTCCCAACTAGCATGGGAGGTCACAATGTTTTGGAATTCTGGACGTTGGCTGGGGAAGGCTGACCTAGGACTGTTCTAGATTTTCTAGATTGTCCATTTAATCCACCCATTACCCAAGTCTTCTGATTTCACAATTAAAATGTTGCAGGTCTTGACTAGGCTGTTCTTACTCTGTATGGATCTGTAAAGATGTCAGGACGCTACAGGAATCAGACATATTTATTGGGAGAGAACCCAGTATGCTTCTCTGCTAGCCAGCAGCTCATTTTGAACTGAGAAAGAGTGAAACACAAGTATTCTGGTGTTTTTCAGTAGGTGAAAGCTGCTTATTCTGTTATGTATTTTGGGCCTTTTGACCAGTTTTGATGTTTAGCCACTGTGCCGGGAGACCAGGCACTTGGGGTGTGCCAGCCATTCCCTCCAATGACCATTTAAATTGCCCCATGCAACAGAGTGAGATGCTACTTCTACAGCAATATTTGCTGCTTAGAAAATTTCAGACTTGGAACATGTGGGACTTACTACAAGGGTTTCCTGAAAGCACTAGGGATCCAAGTCAGCCTGCAAATAGATTTGCACTCCTATTTGGAATTTTTCCTATAGGGGATGAATGTCGACAGAACCTTTATCAACTTTATCAGTTTAATCCAGTGGTGGTTTCCCTTGTACTGTCAAGATTTCCAACACAAGGTAGAGCAGATTATTCTGGTTCACTCTGATGCATCCCTGCCAGGCTGGCCACTTTGCTGCTGAATAGGAGCTAAGCATGCTACTTTATTAACATGAATGCAAATGGCCAAGAGATGAATATGAAAACGCTATATGGGTTTCTGGTGCATGCTGTGCTAGCATTTTTTAAAAAGAAAAACTTAGTGTGAAGCACAAATCACAAATGGATAAACAATAAGTTGTTTTAGGGCAATGAGGTACAGTTTGAAACCACTGAGCAAAAAGAACAGGTGGCAGTTGTAGCCAAGAGGGCCATTGCACCCGTTCCTGGACTGAGAAGTCCTTCAGACAGTCATTCATGCCTTGGTTACCTCATGATTGGATTACCACAGTATGCTCCATATGGAGCTGCCCTTGAAGACCACGTGGAGGGTATAGCTGGTCCAAAATGCAACAGTGTGGGCAGGGATGGGGGTGTCACAGTGCGCACAGGTGTCCCCACTGCTTCATGAACTGCACTGGTTACCAGTTGGCTTCTAGATGCAGTTCAAGGTCCTGGTTATTATCTATAAAGCTCTTCATGGCATTGGGCTTGTGTACTTGAAGGACCGCTTGATTCTGTATGTTTCCACCCATCCTGTGAGGTCTGCTAGAGTAGGCATGCTCCAGATCCCATCAGTCAAACAGTGTCATCTTGTGGAACACAGGACACATGCCTTCTCAGAGGCGGTTCCTGCCTTCTGGAATGGAATCCCCCAGAGATCTGTACTGTTCCCACCTTACTGACTTTTTGCAAACTGTTTAAAACTTGGCTGTTCTCCCAGTTCTTGGAATAGAATGATGATGGAGTCCCTCAGGTTTTACAACCTTTATTTGCTTATTGGTCTTCCATTCAGTTGTATGCTCTTTTAATATATGTTGTTTTCTTTTATTTGTAAGCTGCCTAGAGTTGTCAAGGGGTCAGCCAGCCTCGAAATTTAATTAAATAAATCAATGAATAAATATGAAGTGTTGGCTTATTGATGGCAACTGTAGCCTAACTACCAACGTTTGCAGATGTTGCAGAAGGAGAACTGTGCTAGTCTGTGGTAGCCAAAATTCAGAAGGAAGGAAAATTCAGAAGGAAGCACTTTCATTTCCTTGTTTATCTAAATCTGAATATATTACCAGTAAGTGACCTCCCAAAGAAGAGATAAACTTGAATTTTCCAGAAAGAAATCCATACGACCTGGCTGGACAATCAAATTCTTATACTCCTCTGATGAATAATATGCTTGAAAAATTGGGGGATTTAATTTACTTTCATGAAACTAGTCAGCGCAGCTGTTTGTTATTTTATTGATTCCATGTCTACAGTCATTGCAGAATTCTCTTCAGATTCAGTCTCTTGCTACAAGTATGGTTTGGCATTCAGTTTGGAAATGGAATCATAATCATGAGCAACCTGAGTCATCAGATGAGCTATGTCTTAAACAATTAATATTTCCAAATCCATGTGGGCGTTCATTAAACAGATTCATTAATTTAAAAGGGTCATTCACCCAAGGATACAACAGGCAGTTGGTTTCCTGTGTGTTCCTACCTAGGAGGTAGAACATTGGAAGATCAGGTGCTGGAACAGCAGCTCTTTTAGTGAGCTTTCCACAAGTTTTTCTCTTTGTTATCCTCGGTTTTGACTTCTCCTTTTGGGCTCCATTTCATTTCTTCTTTTATTTCTTTATTTTTAATCTAACCCTCTGAGACACAAATTAAAGTTCTCTTTAGTGCTGGTTATGGTCCCGAATTAAGACGAGCTAATCTGCCAGAATGCTTAAAGTTTGTCCTCTCAAGTGAAGAGACACTTCAGGTCTTTTCACTTAAGAGATTGCCCTTTGCAGGAACCTCAGAGGGAGACCTTTTTAATCACTGCCCCCTTTTGTGGAATGACATTCCCTTGGGATCTGGATGGCCCCTCCCGTGCTGTGTTTCAGAAAGGCCAGCAGAACCTTATTTTTCCAACAAGCCTTGGGGACGTTGTGAGCTGCTCCCTCCAGTAATTTAGAGATCAATCTGCTGTTGTTTTGTTATTTATGATTTAGATTTTGTGCTTTTTAAGTAAATAGGTACTTAAGTCACTCAGGGTCAGTTTCAGTTGGAGTGACATTATAAGTCTTGCAAATCAATAAATACATGTCAGGTAAAATTAAATCAGGTGGCCCCTTAAGTTTGCAGATTTATTTATTTAAACTGAATGTGGAATACCTTCCAGTCAACCTAGGAGGTAGTCAGTTTACTAGATCAGTCTGTGTTTGTAGTTGATAAAGCTCCATGTCTGAGGCACGAGGGTCTTTCATATCGTTTTAATTTCCCCAGTTTCTGGCACTGGCTCATTCCAGGTTGAATAGCATTGTAATAGGTTTAAGAAAATCCACAAAAGATCAAACTTACCTTTAATTTTAGTAAAGTCTGCTAAAAGAGACTTCTCCAACCTGCCATTCTCTGGTCTCAGAATTCCCAGCCTGTAGTACTGCACTGATAGCTGTTCATGAATTTGTTGTATGTTGCCCAGAGACCCTTGTTTTGTGAGATGGGTGGCTATATAAATTAGACAAACAAACAAATAAAAAATAACACTGTGCTTTAATTAAAGCCAGAATGAAAGTGTGGGGGTTCTTTTAAACCTTCTTAAAGAATAAATGCCAGAAATGTGCATGGGGGAGGTGACTAAAAGAGGAAAATATATTGGGGCAAGGGGAATATCTAAATTGCTCAGGGCTGTTTACTCCATGGTGTAACCAGAGCTAATGACATTAAGACTCTTTGCTGCTTGGTGCAGGGTAACAAGCATTCCCAGATCTTATTCGTAACTCACTGTTAACAAACTTCAGACTGATTATTAAGACCAGCTCATCTATCTTAACAAGATCTGACGCTTTTATCTGTCTTCCGACATGTAATTTTGCAGCTGCAGAAAGTATCTGGTTGTTGGCTCATCTCTCTGGAGAACAGGCAGATGTGGTTCTTTTGGATCAAATCATTCCTTCCACTGTTTTGTTCTCCGGAATGAGAGGAACACACATCCGAATGGGGAAGATCCCAGAAAAAAGAAATCTTCCAATACAAAAGCTGTTCTCAGCCTAGGAACTTTCTGGGAATTTTGGATGCAGAATGCAGAAGCTACAGTAGACTGCATTGGTGTGGTTGATTAGCCAGGAATAGCACAACATTTTGCAGCTAGCAGGCTGTACTTCTTCAAAAACTATTTTTTTCCCAGGGCTTAATGCTGCAGGGGTATACAGTGATGCTGCCAGAGGGGTGGGGACAGAATTTTCTGCCCCTTTTCGTACTGGGGAGGGCTTGCTTGATTTTATGTTAAGAAGTGTTTGAAGTGTTTTGAGGCTGACTTCACCTATTTTATTCATTTCTGGCTAAAACATTTAGAAAATAGTGCTGCCATGATTCAGTAGTTTGCTATTGAATTTGGACAGCATACATTTCGGGAGCATGGGTGCTGTGGATTGCCCACCCCTGAACTATATTATGCAGCCCTTAATAGAAAGGTTGTGTACAAAAATCCTATTCAAATGATCAGTTTGATTCAGATTTGCAGTCCAATTAGATTTTATTTTTATTCAATAAGTCTGTCTGATTTGACTCCCAAACCAAATGGTTGAATCAAGTCAGTTCAGTTTGGACTTCCAAGCTGATCTAAAAAGCCCCCATTTCTGGGAACATCTAAGAATAATCCAAACAGTGAGATCATTTGGTGGCAAGTCAAGTCTACTTGCCAATTTGATTTTGAAATCTGATTTAATTCAGATGTTTGATCAAATAATTTTTGAAATAGAGTTCTGAATCAAATATTCACATGTCCTGAGAGTCTTGGTGAAAGGGTGGGCAGCTGTCATCTATCTTATGTTTTATTTATTTATTTATTTATTTATTTATTTATTTATTTATTTATTCATTCATTCATTCATTCATTCATTCGTTCACTCATTCATTCATTCATTCATTCAGTTGGTATAGCCAGTCTCACATAAGTGACTCTGAGTGGCTCACAACCATTAAAACATCAACAAAACAGCACAGTACAAATAAGAAACAAAGCAAATATATAAAACCACATTAAAGTCATATTAAAAACCATCAGAACAAATTCAGCAGACGAGTTACAAATATTCTCAGCATTCAGCATAACCATTGAACAGGCTCTAAACCATGTTGAGATATATCTCTTTATGAATCAACTTAGGTTAGGCAAGGGGATGTTTTCTGTGATGAACTGTACTAGAATTCAGTTGGTGAGTACTGTGCTACTAGTTACTCCTTGATATTGATTACTTGAATTGATTATTTGATTAATGATTACTTGAGATTTAAAATGGTTTAAGTAAGACTGTGTGAGATGGCAACAATTTAAATTGTTGAAATAGATAAAAATAAATACTTGTTTTCTCTTTGACTTTGGACATTATTGTTTTATTTGTATGATTTTGTCTTTTGAGCACCAAAATTATATCAGGGTTTTAAATATCTCACAAATGTTATTCCGTTTCAAGAACTTTCAGCATCTGATTGTAAGCTCAAGTGAAATGTTAGGAGAAAAAGAAATATGGAAACTTAGTGGGTATGCAAAAGCAGCTTTGTAGCTTTGATCAAGTTCATTACAAGTATGAGCTGTATCTGTTCCAGGTTTTGTAGAATATGATATGGGATTTGTTAATATAAATTCTGTGGAATTAAATAATGGATTGCTTTGTTCTAACAGAGTTGAAACAAAATGTTGCGACAAATCCAGCTGTTGTTTTCTCTTGTGAATTGATTTATGTTATCAGAATATATATTTTTTTCAATTTGATCTTAGCTGTATGCATCGTATGAAAAAAAAAAGTTCCTTTGGAAGAAGATGATTTAGAAATGGGATTTCCAGTGGACTCTAAAGGCAAACTGAACTAAAAAAATGAGATGGGAAGATTAAATATTTAAAGCCTTCATCCATAATGGGTTCAAGACAGACTAACTAGATTTAGAGAACAGTCCTACGATGCTTGGGGTATTAATATTGTTTCCTTTCCAAGATTAGACAGAGGCTTCCAATCTCAAATTCTTACCCTTGGAAAATCCTCAGCAGCCAGCAATAAGTTTGAGTGTCCCCCATATTCATGCTCTTACATTTCATGCAATTGGAGAGATATTTCTCCTTCCCTTCTAAATATATAGATAAAAATATTTAGAGCCATTATACAATCCAGTGAATAATGCAGTCCTATACATGGCTTCTCAGAAGGATGTTCCATTGAGTTTCTAGCATGGGGGATCACAATTGCAATTCAAATAGATGAGTGCCTGTTGATTCAGCAATTGTTTAGAAATTGACATCCATCCATCCAAGGTGACAACATATTGGAACATTTTAGCTCCACTCATGTACTGTTCTCATGCTTCCCTGCTTTAGGAGTTGCCATATTTTTTAGGGTTACAGTTCTTGACGGGAACTAGGAAGTTTGCTTTACTGTATCATTCACTTCTGGATCCAAAGTTGCCCTGCAGGGCCAAGCAATATATATATAAGAATGCCAGATGAAAACTCCATTGTCTGCAGACACAGCCAAGTGTTACAAACTCATCTACCTTTATTCTAAAGGTTGCACTATTGCAAATGGGATCCCCGGTGGGGTAATTAAATTGATTTTTTAGTATCTGTGGTAATGAACCGAGGTTTGAAAATGCAGATGCATTGATTAAAAATGCAGATGCATCAAGAGGAAAAACACATATATTGACAAGTTTCTTATATCTAATGGTTGCTCATTTGTGCCTCTTTGGACCTCTGATCCCTACAGAAATGAGTGGGAAAATTGCCATTAATGTGTTTGGAACAATGATTACCTACATCTTCCTACAGAATTCATTTGAGCCTCATTCTGATTTCTGACATTTATTAATGCCAGTTTTTCCTCCTTTTCAGCGCAGCCTGCACGAACAAAATTATGAAAAATGAAATCTTACTGCTTTTCCTTGCCTCAGAATATCTTCAGTGTATAGCATTAGTGCAATTGAGTACTTATCACCGTAGTACAGTATTTTATATACTGTATTTTATAACCTAACATGTGCTGTCTGTAACAAAATCTGCTTTTGCTATGGTATGTTTGAATGCTGGCATTCAGTCATATGCTTGAATTGTTGATGTGCATTGTTGTTGCATTCAAATATATGTGTGTGTGTGTATGTGTGTGTGTGTGTATATATGTGTGTGTGTGTGTGTGTAAAATCCTTTGTGATAAAATCTCATTGCTATGTTCCTTACTCCCATCCTTAAATTCCTAGTCTTCCCAGACTTCTGTTTTCCAAACAACACCACCATATTTGTGCTATAATGCTATACTTTGTGAGTGAGACATGAATTGTATTTATTACAGGATTTTTGAATTAAACATGACTATATATGGATTAATAATGCAGCTCTTGCTGCCTCTTGTCTGTCTATGCATTGTGCTGATAACATCTTCCTTTTTTTTTCTGTTCTCATATCAGACATCTAGTAAGTGATTGTCTCTTTCACACCTGTCTGCTCTGCTTTATGTGCCAGAAATCTTTACCGTCTCAAGTTAATTGGTGCCCAGAGGTATAAATTAGAGCCCCAATAAAAGATTGATCATGAAGACAAATGGAGGAGCAATTCCTTTTTCATCTGTAGCTACAATATAGTAAATTGACCTTCTATAACATGGTGTCCATCATAGTTTTTTTCCAGTCTGGGAAAAATGACTATCGCTGCAGTGCTGGAGAGGCTGAACCTGCTAGGTTGTCTGAAGCCAAGATATCATTTTTTTTTTTTCTTTTCAGTCTCAACTTGTTATCATATGTATTGGGGTTATATCTCTATTTCTATAACTCCTTTTTTTTTTTTTTTTAAGCAAAGCCTATTTGCCAACTATGCTGGCAAAAGTTCACTGAGTAAACCATTTTCCGTGTTATTTTATTATTAACAGAAAACCAATTTAAATGCAAGACTCCAGCCTTTGCAGACATTGTTATCTTGATTGATGGGTCCTGGAGTATCGGCAGATTCAACTTTAGGCTTGTGCGTCTTTTCCTGGAAAATCTGGTCACTGCCTTCAATGTGGATTCTGAAAAAACAAGAATAGGTAATCTTTTTACAATGTAAGTTAGTCTGATTTGGTTTCCTCACTTTTTATATTGATATGATTCCTTCATTTCAGGCAATATTTCATCAACCAAAATAATACAGTGTCAAACTCCCTCTGAAAAGATTGATCTGAGTATTTCTGTAAAAAGGAATTCCTGAAAACTGTAATGGTCTTAACAGGATGTCTTCCTTTGTATATGTATTGGCCCAGATGGATTGATTGTTTTGAACACTCTCTTCTGAGTTTTCCTTTCAAAGAAAATGTTTTACGTGGTTAACAAAGGACAGAGCCTTTTTTAAGTTTGTTCCCCACTTATGGAAAATCTTTCCCCCAAAAGATTCATCTAATGCCCATATTATGATCTCTCTTTGTCTGCATTATACTGGGATTGGTCTTTAATAATGGGGTAAACTGACGTAAAATGAAATGATAAATATATAATTAAATTGAATGTATTTTATTTATTCACTTGTTTCCCACATTCTTCCTGAAGTTTGAAGTGGCATTCATAACATTTCCTCTTCCATTTCTCCCTTCCCCCCTTAAAAAAAATGACCCAATCTGGCTGAAAGTAACTGGCCCAAAATCACCCACAAAGGATGGACTTGAACCAAGATCGTGCCAGTGCTGGTATGACATCTTAGCCATTATACCACATTGAACTTGGTTACTGAATTAGCCTATTTTGTTTCTTCATACCACTGGCACCTAAGCTAACCAAATGGGCTGAGTTTGCAGACCATGGTAAGACCCCAAAAATATAATTATGTTAGAATCAACCAGGCTTAGCATGCTTTATGGATGCAAGCACTCAGTCCTTAGCTGACCTCTGTGTGTTTTGTGAGTGCAACCCATAGATTTTGAGGATTGGACCCTAGTTGGTCGAATGCCATCTTCTTTCTGTCAGCCTTCTCAATCATGAGGGTTCTGGATGGATTTGAGGTCTGTTCCCAGAATTCCAAGCTAGTATGACTGACTCCAAAGAACGGAGTTCCAGTTCATCCAGAAGGTGCTTACAAACACACAGAATGCAAAAGCTCCTTGCCACAGCCAAACAACCTCTCTTCATGTTCATATCATCTGTCACAAGTCATTGTACTAGTATTATAAATGTACCTTCCTTTCTTCTCAAGGCCTGGCACAGTACAGCGGTGATCCCAGGATAGAATGGCATCTGAATACCTACAACACAAAAGAGACTGTCTTAGATGCTGTGCGGAACCTCCCGTACAAGGGTGGAAATACCTTAACAGGTACAGATTTGTACATGACTGCTTTGAAATGGATTTTTTTTTTTAAGTTATAGTATTTGCCATTGACCCGGTTCATACCCTGTCAGAAATGCAAATGTATTTTGCTGTGTTTGGCTTCCTTATTATATTTCTGATTCTTTTCTCCTCTGGCCTTCAGGGTGCAATATTTATAAGCTGAACTCTGCTACAATTTAGAGAATATCATGAATGAATGATATTCTCTATCATCAAGAGAAGAGAGGAAAGCAGGATGACACAGACCTTGTTCCGATAAGGCAAAGAGGAGAAGGGATGCCTCTGAATGATGCTTTTGGGGCAAAATGTAATCCTATGTGATTTATTGCAGTATTATCTTATTTAACTGAGAGAGAAGCACAGGACGTGTGCCTGAGTAGGATGCTGTGACTGAAGGGCCTTTTGGTCTAGGGCTGAACTCTGAGCTTAGCTTGGGGTCAACACAGCTACTCTTGAAAAAGAAAGAGACTGAAATAGGAGAGATAACAAGTAGGAGCATCTGCAAGGAGGGTGGGAAGTAAGATAGTGGTCATGACCACACAATCAAAGCCTGTCCTATGTATGTGCACCTGGATAAAGGGACGCAGCTTTGATCACACAATCATAAGTGCCATCCTGGCTTTTTGGACCCCCCACAACTGCCGATGCCCCTGAGAACAAGTATTCTGCTGAGTGAGCAGATAACCACAAGCAACCTGCAAGGGCATACAGACACCAGCTGTTCTCTAATATTAGTCCCCAGAAGCTGTAATTGAAACAATCTGTCTTGCTTGCGATCTTAAAATTAGTTTCCCTACTCTGATTGTCATGGCCATCTTTAAATGCCCACTGTCTGGGAGCCAGATTATTTATTGTAGAAAAATAATAAGGTATGTTCAAGTAAAAGCAAGTATCTTCGTGCTTTCTTAGCTACCCTTAATTGCTTTCCCCCCCTGCTTTTGAGTTAATTGTGACTCCGCTTTTGAGTTAATTGTGACTCCTGGTGACTGCCTGGACAAGTCCTTGCAATTTTCTTGACAACATTTTTGTTAGTGGTTCGCCCTTGCTTTTGTCCTAGGGCTGAGATAGAGGGACTGACCCAATATCCTCCAGCTGGCTTCATGCCTAAGGCAGGACTACAAATCATGGTCTCTAGTTTATAGTCCAGCACCTTTAACAACTACCTTAAACTGGTTCTTACACTTAACTGTAGTCTGTTTTTAAAGCTAAGAAAAAGTCTGCTTGGGAATATTGGAAATACTTCTATCCTGCCAATGTCTTCAGTCCCCAGTTCCTCAAAACACTTTGAGGGTAATTTTCATTTTCCCCTCTTCCTCCAGTTTAAGAACACTGAGAACACGAACCAAAAATCACAGCCCTGAACTGCCACAGGTGGGGTCCTGCAGAAACAGTCATCCCCACCGCTCACTTCATGCAAAAGGGAAATAAAATATTTGTATCCCCATCCCATCAGCATCTTTACTTTATACTATGTGCATTTGTCCGGTTGTATGGGGGGGGGGGGGAAGAGCCTAAATCCCCCCAAACATTTGAGTAGTTCCAGTGGGGGAGGGAAGCTACAACAACATGAAGCCACCATTCCTCTTAAAGGACCTGAAGCCTAAAAGCCAGGCGGTACGACAAAGTAGGAGATCATGCAAATGGTAAAATAGGCTGCTCACAAGCTGCACAGAGCCTCAGTCTTTGAAAGACAAGGGGAGCTTTACCATTGCTTCACTGCAACTGACCCAGAAATAAGCCCATGTAACTTTTGAACATAACCAACAGTGTTGGCTTTATAGAGGCCCAGAGCTGATTTTGATCTGATACAGAATCTTCTTGTGGTAGTGCCTTAAGCTTGTTTGCTACTCTCCTCATCATCTACCTCTGTCTCTGGGCTTTTATTGGGTCCTCCTAAGCTTTGGGTTCCTGGAGCACTTTTTGTGTTTTTCCCATGGAAAACTGCTGCTTCATGTATCCATGACACATACCTTCTGAGATCTGTGGGTATATATCATTTTCTCAGTCTTTGCAGAGGGTAATCCCATCTTCTTTCTTGAAAGAATTAAGAGGCGTTTCTTAACTCTTAGCCATGAGGAAACAGTCAACCAACCATTATGAGATGCTGTCAATATATCTAGTAAAAGATTGGATAGTCTTGGAGCTATAGCAATATAAGTATCTTTGGTCAACCTTTTGCTTTGTCTCCTCCTTCTCCTTCTCCTTCTCCTTCTCCTTCTCCTTCTCCTTCTCCTTCTCCTTCTCCTTCTCCTTCTCCTTCTCCTTCTCCTTCTCCTTCTCCTTCTCCTTCTCCTTCTCCTTCTCCTTCTCCTTCTCCTTCTCCTCTCCTTCTCCTTCTCCTCTCCTTCTCCTTCTCCTTCTCCTTCTCCTTCTCTTCATCCTTTCTCTCTCTCTATCTCTCCCTTCTTTTTTGTGCACAGGCCTCGCCTTAACTTTTATTTTGGAAAACAACTTTAAGCCAGATGCAGGTTCAAGACCTGGAGTTCCCAAAATTGGCATATTGATCACTGATGGGAAATCTCAAGATGATGTCATTCCTCCTGCAAAAAACCTGAGAGATGCTGGCATTGAACTGTTTGCTATAGGTATGTATTGTTGCAATGAAGTCATGGAATTGGAAAAGTTCTAGAGGTCATGCAGCCCTTGCCTAGCTCAGTGCAGGATCCACAATGTAACAGGCAGTTACAGCAGGCTGCGTGTGGTTCCCGGCTGCCTAAACTCAGCAGTAAAGTAGCTGAATTTTGGTGGTGTGAATTCAGGCTATTTTAGGGGTTTAGGGGATGATTTAAGTAGGGATGTGCAAAACGTTTCAAAATTGAATTGTTTTGAGCTCAAAATGGCAGTTTCAAGTTTAGAACATGTGCTTTGATTGTTAAATGGGATTGTTTTGAGTTTGGAATGGAGTTGTGCCAGACAGAGCAGCTGTTTTAACTTGGAAGAGAGCATTTCAAAGTTGAAACATTAGCTCCATTCCCAGCCACATCTTTAACCACCCCAAATCTCAGAGAAGGGACCAATGAGCTTAGCCAAGACCTTTTCAGTGACATCACTTGCCTTGGATTGGCTCCTTGTGGCCTTCCAGAAACCTGGAGGTTGCAGTCCTGCCATAAGAACCACAACCTTGCTAAGAGTAGGTGATGGGCATCTACCTTCTGCTGATAAGCCTCCAGAGAACAAGAACAGTTTGCAGGCAGGTTGTTCTCCTGACCATATTGATCATTGATCAAGTGATGTCTGCCATGAACAAACACTGTCCTCAGATCGGTTTACAAAGCCATGGTTTTTCAAATAAGCCACGGTAGATTAGTTCACACACCATGCTAAACCATAAAGCATGGTTTATAATCACAATGGTTGGGCTCACACACTGTCTTATCAAAAATCAAACTTTTTTTTTTCAAACTGATGTCCAAGCCAAGCTATTTTATTATGTAAAATTGCACTTTGTTGTTTCTTCTTCTGATGCCAGGTGTAAAGAATGCTGATGAAAATGAACTCAGGGAGATTGCCTCAGAACCACACAGCACTCATGTCTACAATGTTGCTGACTTCAGTTTAATGAACTCCATTGTGGAAGAACTGACAAAGACTGTGTGCTTGAGAGTTGAAGAACAAGAAAAAGAAATTAAAGGTAGGAATAGCCAGGAGATATACTCTTTTCAAAGGACATACAATGAATGATGTTAGGTCACGCTAAAAGACTATCTCATCCCGCTTTCTTTTGCGACATGACTAACACACTATGGCCATAGTGACTAGCAGCCAGTATTCTCTTCATGAGTAATTCTTTAATGTCAGTGTGGTAGCCATCAGTACATATTATTTTAACAAATTCTGTATGTTGGGTAAAAGGCTTCTTCCATTTAATTTCTCCAAAATTCCATTCCTTTGGATGACCCTGAGTTCCAGAAATACAAGACGTTTCAACTGCACAGTGATCTGAGTTTTTTATTGAGTTGCCCACCAGCAGATTGGATACAAGATCTAGAAAAGTGAGCCGCTGAACAAGATGATCATTTTGGGGTGGTGAAATAATTGCTTCTCTGATGTCTAAAACTTTAGGAGCATTGGTTGCCACACTTGGAGCACCTACAGATTTGGTCACATCTGAGGTGACAGCCAGAGGATTCCGTGTGAGTTGGACTCATGCACCAGGCAAGGTGGAAAAGTACCGAGTTGTCTATTATCCCACCAAAGGAGGGCAACCAGAAGAGGTACTGGAATAACAATCCCCCAGCTGTGTACTTACCTGAAAATAATTAATAGATGGGAAAAGATGCAATTCACAACTTAAAAACTGTTTGGAATGGATCTTGCCACCAGTTTGTCCATTTAGTTGATTAGATGAGTGTGCTACATGCATATAAAAAAGGAATATTATTTATCTTGATTCCTTTTGTAATGTTGATCCCCAACAGAAAACTGGACAAAGTTTTGGTGCCTGCAAGTTGTGTTGAGTATGTTTTGGAAGACCAAAAACTCCTGGGGGTGGGTTAGGATGGAAAATGAACAGGCTGTTCTCACACACGTGAGCAGAATCAGGATTTACATAATGTAAAGCCTTAAACGATAGGTTCCCATAATTCTGCTAAGCAAAATACATTACTAATCGCTATTAGAAGCAGTGATCAAATACTCCTGAACTTCTCTAATCAATGTTCAAGATCTTTCCTTGGGAATTGAATTACAGCCTGTTTCCAAGTGAAGGAGAAAGCCTGCTCCGTGGACATTTTAAAAGCCTGTTTAACGGCACCTTTGCTTTCATACAGGTGGTGGTAGATGGAACGGTTTCAACAGCAGTATTGAAAAACTTGATGTCTCTAACTGAGTATCAGATTGCTGTGTTTGCCATCTATGTTAGTTTTGCCAGTGAAGGCCTCAGGGGTACCGAAACAACACGTAAGTGACAGAAAAGGAAAGTGGCAGTATTTTAAATTTGTGTTGGAACCACCTAATTTTGCATTATAGGTGTACATCTGGTTGTTCTAGATGTGGACCTACACCTGATGAAAACCTGCTGGGCATGAAGAGAAAAAGTACATTTAACAATATTCTGTGTTGATTTTTGGCTGGGATCAGAGCACCTAGAGAGGAGGGAGGCTTAATCCTTCCCTTCTCAGTCATGATCTATTTAAAAATAACTCCTCTTCCTCCTCCTCCTCCTCCTCCTTCTCCTTCTCCTTCTCCTTCTCCTCCTCCTCCTCCTCATTATTATTATTATTATTATTATTATTATTATTATTATTATTATTATTATTATGCTATTTGCATCTATGGGAACCTTTTCCTCCTAAGGCCAGTAAGAAAATGGGAGGATCTTCCTAGGGATCACTGATGTACAGGGAAAAATCCAATTCTAACCCTCACCTGAACATCCCAATTCTATCCAGATGTGGTTGCTTGGTACGATTTGCCGCCAAGTCATTACACATAAGGGTACTGCCACAGCATTCCAGTGAAGATGATGATTTCAAGGTAGGTTCTGCCATTTACTTTCATGCATCAAGAGGTCCTCTTGATGTCCATGCCTCAAAATGACCTCTTTCCTTCAGGGTCAGCCTTTTTCCTGCTTCCATTTTGCCAGCAATTCTTGTTGCAAATTGTGGTGATAAAACCTCTAGACAAAACAGCAGGCCTTTTGATAAGAGCCTTCACTCTTCACTCTGGATTGCTGAATCTGGGTTGTGTCTGAATAAACTTGACGGCAGCCTAGCTGCGTTCTTCTACCTGGCGCCAGCTATCAGACGTCCCTTGAGCAAAAGCAATTAACTGGTGTCAATGGTACAGGATTTCTTGAAGCGCATGTGAATTTGGGGTGTTCTACATTTCGACCTGGTGGCATGAAGACCTTTGCCTGCTTTCTGAGCATTGCATCTTTAGGGATGGTGCAGATGATGTCACATGGTTTTCATTCATATCTCTGAGTTAAGGGAGAGCTAAAGATAAACAGCTTCTTTCACCCTGCTGCTCCCTCAGTGCATCCCAAGGAATCTGCTTAGGCCAAGGGGAAATGTTTCCTTTTTTCCAGGGGCAACTGAAAGGGAGTCCTGAATTATGATTCTTACCGGGGAAATACAGTTCTCAGGATCAAAATCATCCTAGGGCTGTGCGTTCCATGTTCTTGAAACGGATTGTGTGTACATACGTAGGTGTATAATTTCAAAGTATCAGTAAAAAATAGTTAAAACTGGTTCAGAGAAATCATGATCCCTGACTATCCTGTTTTCCTCGCTGTTCTTGAGATTTTACAAGGCATTGCACACACACTTGGAAACATCACTCCAGTAGAAGGGCTGAAAACAGGCTCTTTTGAAAAGAAAATCTAGAGCATCTTAGGAAGTCAAAATATGTAACTAGTATATATATTATTTTCTACATTTCAACCCTGATATGAGATTAAGCCGAATATATCATGAACATCCAAGACCAATACTCAGCCTTAGCGATGGTCTCTATTACCAGACTTTTTTGCCATTTTGCATTAACTATAGACATTTCCACCCCACGCTGTTTCTGCTTGCCAGTTTCTCCCAAAGCAGCTTGAAGCCACCCACTAGTTACCTTTGCTTCAGTTTACCCAGAAATGCTGCAATACCCAGGGAACACCATGAGCCTGTAGGTGTTCATCTCCATTAGAAGAATGAAAACGGTGTTGCCCCATCAGTGTCCTACCTACTGCAGATCTGGTTCAGATCCAGATAGCTACAGGCCCTGAGCTCAATGTAGGAGGACGATACAAGGACCATCCCACTTCAAAGGCTGATTGAAAGGTTAGTCAAGGCCATCTCCATGGCTCTCTACAATCCAAGTGTTTTTCTAGCAGCTCACTGGCTATCACAGACTCTGACACTGGGAAATATTTACCACTATGTAGAGAATAAGGAAGATGACCTTGACGGAAATGTGAAAGAACCGTTACCTAAGCCAAAGGGGCTGAAACATTTTTTAAGTCCAGAGCAATGGGATAACATTCAGAAGTGGCTCAGACAGAGGTCTTCCTAATTCACAAGAGTATAAGAAGGTGGAGGAGGTCCAGCACAATCAGACTTGCAGGATTTTGTTATTATTAGCCAATCTCGACCAAAGTAGATCCAGTTTGGCCTAGTGGTGCAGGCACCAGGCTGAAAACAGGAGACTGTAAGTTCTAGTCCCACCTTAAGTATGAAAGCCAGCCGGGTGAATTTGGGTCAGTCCCTCTCTCCCAGCCCAACTCAACTCACAGGACTGTTGTTGTGGGGAAAATAGGAGGAGGAAGGAGTATTAGGTATGTTCACCACCTTGAGTTATTTATAAAAAAAATAAAGGGATTAAAAAAAAAAGTAGCTCCATCAACTCCTGTGGATGAGTTGATTTCCAGGTCTGGTCTATCTAGTGGAGCTGACCCATTATGGCCCCTTTTTCTGAGTAAACTTGGGTGGGGCTGCTTTGTAGAAGAATTAAAAGTCTAGCCTAGCGTATGTTTGAACAGGCCTGGTTAGGAATTGGTTAATGATGATTTCCATGGTCTGAGAGCACATACTGTCCCAGTAACATCATTTCCCGTGGCACCTGGTGCTCTTTTGAAGTCAAGTTCTGACTAAGTCCAGCCGTATGCATTTCTTTTTCGACTACTGCCTAAGGCAGCGTGTCTCCAAGCATAATTTTATTTAATCTTTGCTCAAGTGTCATAAAGCAATGCTCTGAAATAAGTAAATATTAATCACTCCAGGTAACATTTCAGGGGGGAAAAATAATGCTGTCAGGGGGAGGTGGTGGAAAAATGCACTTTATATATATGACCTTGCTGGCAGATAATAACAAATTAAAATGACTTGCAAATGAAAAGACCATAGATTCAGGCCTTAAATGTAGTCTTGAGGGAATGCAGCAGTTAGCAGCTGAGGAAAATACACTGAGGCCATGGGTGTGTGAGACAGGGAAAAGGATTAAAGTAAGTGCATTTTTGGTCAGAATTCAAGGAATGGGGTCCATAATATCTCCAAAATGGCCCCCGCTTTCTTTTCTTTCCAGTGAGCCTGGAGGAAAGGGGACCAGGGACCAGTGAGTGCCTCTGAAATTTGGAGAACATAGTCTTGGTGTTCTCTTAAAAAGGCAACCTGGGGGGCTTGCACATTCATAAAATAGCTGGCAGAGGGGGAGGTGCCAGTCACACAGGATTGATTGATTGATTGATTGATTGATAGGTTGATTGATTGGATTTAGAGACTGCCTGGCTCCCAAATGACTCTGGGAGGCTTACATCTCAAGAACAAGAAACAATAAAATAGAGAAAAAGAGCCATCCACATTCCAGAAAAAGAAAAACTTCTGGAATAATTGACAGGTGGGTGCCATACAGGTCTTTGGGGGATGCTGTTCTGGAGGGCAGGCACCACCCCAGAGAAGGCACCCTTCCTAGCATCATCCCCAGTTGGTCCCTACTAGTGTGTCTGCTGGGCACAGTTGCAAGAAAACACTGTGGGATACAGCCTTCTATAATTTCTTTTTTCAGAGAAAGCCTACAGGGCCTATAAAAGGCCAAAAGGCATTCCTTTAAATAGAAATGAGTCTAAAGACAGTCTTTTTGCTCTGCAGCAATGCTGCTTTTCATTTATGTATTCTTTATTAATCCCTAAAAAAACCAAATCAGGTGCTTGGAACGAAACAGGGTAAGGTCTGTTGGGGCCAGCTGTCTACCCCAGTATTGGCTGTGACCTGCATTTCTGCAACTAATAACTAAGTTTACATCTGTTCCTCTCACTTAGGATGACATAAATGGTAGTCCCAGTTCCCAGTGGTTCACCCATGGCAGCTCTTTTTAGACCAGGAGGCTTTAGCAATAGTTACTCATGCCCTCCAAAACAGATTACTGCAATGCCCTCTACTCAGGGCTGCCTTTGAAGGTTATCTAGGAACTCTGGGTGGTACAGAATGCAGCTGGGGCAAAGCCATTTCAGCAGAGGTACACTCATACTGTTGCTGTCCATTGATTACCAGAATGTTTCTGCATACAATTCACTTCCATCCTCATGACGTTCAGGAAGCTATTAAAGACCTGGCTATTGTCCCAGGCTCTGGGGCAGAGTGAAGGTCAATAGATTGTATAAATAAATAAGTTCAAGGTGCTGGTGTACATAAGCTGTACATGGCTTGGCTCTGGGTTACCTAGAGTAACATATCCTTCCAATAGAATCTAGATGCTCTGTTCAATCACCCAGGGAGGATATGTTCTGGTCCCTGCTCCTCAGAAAGTTAGGGAGATGGGCCCTCAGAAGCAGGCTTTTTTCAGTGGTGGCCCTGGCTCCCTGGAACACTCCCCTCTTGTCAGGTCTAGCCCAAGAAACTCCAAGAGACCATGCAAATTCAGTCCAGCTATGTTTATTAGCTACAACCTCTAGCAAGAATCTTCCCAGACTAAAACCCCAGTTCCCAAAGTCCTCCAGCCACAACAGTGTGAATTCCTCAGGGAGGTGCCAGTCTCATCCTTTTGTTCCTCCTACGCGGTTCCGGTGAGCTAAGAAAATGCTTATCTCCCTGAGCTTGGCCTTCATAATTCCATTCCATCACACCTCTTCAATGGACCCCACACTTAAACTGTGATGAAAACCTGGCTTTCCATTGAGCATTTGGAACCTGTATGGTGTGTTTTTATTAAGTTTAAGTTGTTTTTAACCTTGTACACCGTCCAGAATCACTGCCATGAGATAGGGAGCCCTATAAATAGGATGGATGGATGGATGGATGGATGGATGGACGGACAGACAGAGTTAGTTAGTTAGTTAGTTTTTGGTTATGTTTTGACCAGAGGGTATTTTAATCTATGGGTTTTAAGTTATTTGTAATTTTATGTTAGCTGTTGAATTGAGCATATAAATAATACATAAAGTTTATAGGTACCTAAAATCAATAAATCAATCTAGTGACCAATTATACTCAGATGTGCTAATAGATAAAATCAAGAAGTCACGTACTTCAAATCTTGGTCTGAGTGCAGTGATGAAATGCTATGGGAATTGCATAAATAGGATCTGACCTTTTAACATGAGATCTAAGTATACAATACATCACAGATTTACTATCTACGTTGATTTCTATCACATCACAGACAAGCAGAGGAGGAGGGAGGAGGAGAACAGGTTTAATTCAACATTTTGTGTTTTGGAAATAGTCATCTCTGATCTCTGAGAGTTGCTGTGCAGATTAACAAGGCTTGTAATTAATTTTATCTATTGCAGTTGAAGAGCAATTACCTAGCTACCCAAAATGGCCAAATGGGATTGCAGAATCAACTTTTTTTACATATTTTGAAGACAATTCTTCTTTTCATTATTAGCAAGAACTTCTGTTAGAAAAAGAATTCAAAGATTTGTTGCTCAGTCCTTACAAAAAATCTTGAGTTTAAAACCGTTTTGGTTGTTGCTGTTGTTGGAAGCATTCCCAGCTCCTCCTTTTGAAGAAATTAGGCAGTAACCATCTCTTGGTTTTTCCCACTGCAGTTGCATTGCCAATGGCGTCAGATCTGGAGTTGTATGATGTCTCACACAACAGTATGAAAGCAAAGTGGAGTTCAGTCGCAGGTGCAACTGGCTATATGATTCTGTATGCGCCCCTCACTGATGGGTTAGCGGCAGATGAAAAGGAGGTGAGAGAACATGGCATCAACTAGACCTTTTGACCCTTGCTTCAAAGAGTGGCCTGATATTCTTGAAAAGCTGATATTGATATTCTTGAAAGGTGTAGTACTCCCTATTTTCAGCTGAATGATCACCCCCAGAGAGTATTGGCTCCATATCATTTCGGATAGTAATAACAAGTGGAGTGCCACAGGCCTCTGTCCTGGGCCTTCTGTTGTTCAAGATTTTTGTTAACGGCGTGGATGAAGGATTTGAGGGGGACGATGATCAAATTTGTAGATAATCCAAAACTAGGAGGAGTGAGAAGAGAAAGAGAAGATCCAAAAAGATTCAGAAAAGCTTTGGAGTCCTTGGGGTTCTCTGAGCTTTATCGTTTTCTCACAAACGTTTCATTACCCGGCTAGATAACATCTTCAGTGCACTGAAGATGTTACCTAGCTGGGTAATGAAATGTTTGTGAGAAAACAACCAAGCTCAGAGAACCCCAAGGATTCCACCGTTCAACCCATATTCTCTTCTATTGATAGACAAGCTTGAAGAACAGGCCAGAACAAACAGGATGAAATTTAACAGGAGAAATTTAAAGTCCTGCTTCGGGGGAGAAAAAAATAAAAGGCACAAATGTAGGATAGGGTAGACCTGGCTTGACAATAGTACATGTAGAAAGGATCTGGATGTTCCAGTAGATGACACATTGACCATAAGCCAATGGTAAGATGCAGCTGTTAAAAATGCAAGCATTATTTTGGAAGAGTTAACAGGAGGAGAGAATCTAGATCATGGGAAGTCATAACCTTACTCAGCTATTGGGTCTAGAATAACAGTCTAGAAAGAAGTTTAGAGGAAAGCCACCATGTCATGTGAGCTTAAAGGAGCTTGGTATGTTTTGCCTGTAGAACAGGAGACTGAGGGGAGATAAGATAGCAGTTTTCAAAAGTCTAAAGAGTTGTCCTGCAGAGGAGAGAGTAGATTTGTTCCCAGGAAATCAGGACAGAACGAATGGGTTGAAACCACAGGAATTAGATTCAGGTTAGCTATTAGGAGATATTTCCTGATGGTACAAGCAGTCAACCAGTGGAATAGGTTGCCTCATGTACTAGTTCCCCTTTGGAGGTCTTCAGATAGAGGCTGGGTAGCCATCTGCCTGATATGCATTAGTATACCCTGTCCCAAAGAGGTGGGTTGGACTAGATGATTTCTGAGCTCCTTTCAAACTCTGTAAGTTTTAACCCCTTTTTCCTCAACAGCTGCATTCCCTTGTAGTCTTTTAAGAGCCCATTCCACCAATAGAGTGGGTTTGGAGTCATTGGTGGGTGGGACCAATTGCTGTTTTTAACATAGTCCCAGTTATCCATTCAAAGCAGCAGAAATATTGTAACAACGTATGTTTCAGTAATATATATGTATTTGTCTGATTATCCCATTTTAATGTATTAAAATTAATGTTCTTATCAGATTCATTAATGTTTTAAATGACACGATAAATGTCAGAAACATGGGGGGGAATAGCTGGGACAAGAGTTATAAAATGTTTTTTCATTCATTACATTTCCTAAAGATCTTAAGATTATTTTTCTCTGCCCTCATTGTATTTTTAGAATACCCCGTGAGCCAGGTTGGTGTCAGGGACTTCCATGTTTAGCTGTGAAGAGCCTATAGGTACTAAAGTTCAACCTCCATCTTCTTGATGTTTGAATGGAGTATGGGACCCAGGGCAATCCAACCCAACCATCTCATGTAACATAATGAGCAGTTGCCCCAGACAGTGGCTCCTCTCTCATTTTGGAGCACCACCATCTGATGGAGGAGCTTGTCTAGGATTTGGGTTAATGAGTAGTGACATTTGAGGAAGTAACAGTGAGCCAGTTAATTGGAGAGAAGCAGGAGTTGCAACCAGTTGGGGATTGGTAGAGGTGGGGGCCCTCATCTTTGGCTTGTCACTGAAATTAGGTGAGGCTTCGAGATAGTGACAGATCAAAGATCACCCTATGAAGACCACTGCAATTTGTTCTACTCTGAATCTGAGTGTCCCTGTTTGTTTTACATAATTTGTTATGCATTTCTGATAGCTGCCAATAACCTATTAAAATTGGCCTATGTAGATCCTATCCACGGTACTCCATTGAGTTAAAAGCAATCCCACTTCTCTGTCCCCACCCCCACATCATAGGTGGTATTCTGCTAGATACTTGCCCCCCCCTCCCCTTTTCACAACCAAGCAGGCAAAAAAGCCCAGGAAGTTTAACTGACCCAAAGTCAGGAAGCTATTATTTGCTTATGGGCTATATGTTTCTTGGCAGGCTACATTTTATAAAAGGCTGATGCAGACTAAAGGAGGGGCATATGAGCCAATTTTATTTTATTTTTTTTCCTAAAGGTTTTAAAGTTTTTCTTACTTTCTCACTTCTGTGAATATGCCAAGTCCAGGGCATTGATTGTGATTAAAAAAAAAAAAGAATTGTACTATGATTTGTATTCTAAAATGTATTCTGGTGCACATCTCTTCAAACCTAGGCATTTTTGCTTGTAATTTGGCCTAATTTATAGTTTTTGCAAATTATTTTCTCTAATGCATTTTTGTACAATATGTGTATGCGTTTTTGTACTAACAGAGTACAAAACTGAATGTTTTGCCTAATAGGTATTTTTAAAACTGTTATCAAACTCCAGTGCACTATTCTGAGAACTGTAGATTTGGAATGACAACTACATTTTGCTTCAAGCGTGGAATATAATACATTTGCATGCAGAAAATGTGTCCTGCATTCCTAAGTAAAATTAAAATAAGTTTTTCCTAGGGTGCAGTCAGAAATTGTGTTTAGTATGAAGTGGCTAAAAACTCTGCCAGATTAAACAATGTAAACTTGGATCTAGCCTATCTCTTGATTTCTAGTGTGAAATTATATTCATATTTGTTCAAGTAGGAGAATTGTTCATAGCATGAAAAGGCATGTAAGATTCTAGAAGGGGCATCAAGAAGCTACTGAATGTGTAAACGTGTTTATTTTTTGCAAGTTATATAGCATGTATCCCTCACAGAGAATTGGCTGAAATCAGCAAATCTTAGATCCTCAATCAACAGACAGATTTCAAGTAAACCTAGTCCCTGTACTGTTCAATATATTTATAAATTACTTGGATGAGGAGTTAGACAATACTCTGATCAAATTTGCAGATAACACAAAGACAGGATGAATAACAAACACCTTGCAAAAAGGTTTCAAGATTTAGGAGGATCTTGACAAACTTGAACAATGAATGGCTAATACCATAAACAACAGGAGGAATTTCAACAAGGACAAATTAAAGTCCTGCATCTGAGTGGGAAAAACCAAAGCACAAGTTTAGGATGTTAAGAAGACCAAACTATGAAAAGAATCTGGATGTCTTGGCTGAATATGAACCAAGTGTGATGCAGCTGCAAAAAATAAATAGAATAAAAATTTTCCTAAAGCAGTTGAATGCTTGTTCTTTATTTGGTAGAGTGAGAAAAGAATCTTGAACTTCTAGAGAAAATCATGGAGTTGTTAGATTTATATTTTACCTTTCCTCCAGGAGTTCAAAATTTAATAAAGGCTTTTTCAATTTCATTCTGATAACAGCAAACTTTAAAAATAGGTGTGGATGGGAGATAGTAACTGGACCAAAATCACTCAGTGAAACTCTACGACAGGCGGTAGGCTTGAACATGGACCTCCATGCTGAGTGGAGATATCTAGTTCTACTCTAACCAACACTCTTCCATATTCCAATCTGTGGAATAACCCTCCCCTGATTCTACTTTGTAAAGCAAATTGTCTGGTAGAATTTCAAGTCACAAGTTGTGTAGACTGTGTATCAATCACTGAATGACTCCTGCCCCACAGTTCACTGCCTTAAATTATTCTGCCAAAATGAGGAAAGCTTAGGATGATCAAGAGAAGATTTTTCTGTAATTTGTCCCTTTTTGTGATTTCAAAAGCAATAGGCTTTTTATTATTCTCTGTCTTTTTCTGTTAAACACAAATGTTATAAACATTGGTTGCCAGGAGTTCAAGATCTTAGAATTTGTCTATATTGGCATATTTTGGAAATAATAAAACAACTTCAGAAATGCTGATAACTTTAGGGCAGCTATTTTGTCCAAAACAGGTAGATTAAGTAATGATCATTTTCTAAATTGTTTTTATTTGTTTTCAGCAATGGATTGTAATTTAGTACACCTAGTTTACTATGAATTTTTGTAATATTAATTTCTAGGCATCTTATTGACTTCTGACCAGTTTTGATGTTGTATTCCTTCTTAATTTCATTCTGGATCTTAGAGCCTATATTTATGACAAATACCTCTGTGTTTTTATAGTTCATTTTCAATCCTGTTAGTTTTCAAAAGTTGCTAATTTCTTGAATTAAAATTGGCAGCTCTTTTGTTGGTTTAGATAAAAAGAGTGCAAATCATTGGCATTTGCATTTACTTCCTGTTCATGTAAGAATCTACTGACTTGCAACTGTGTGTTATTTTGGATTTTCCATAATAGAAGCTCTACAGATAACATGTATAGTAAGGGCGATAAAGATCAACCTGGTGTTTTCCCTTGATAGATCTGGAACTTTTCTGAGTCAAAATTATTAATAGTAATTAATAATACTAAAAGTAGCATTTACAGTATTATATCATTTAAGGATAGCTGAGCAAAAGTTATAGGGAAAGTATTTATATGAAAGTACAAAGGGACTTGTTTAATTCTGGCAATCACAATTCTACAATTCTGCCTTTTGTGCTAGGCTTCAGTTGGTGGTTTTCTGTGTTCTAGGAGTTCCCACAAATTGGACAGCGGCCCGTCAACCCATTATGGAATAATTTATGCAAGTGATCCTCAGGCAGGGCAAAGTGGTGTGAATCAATCCCTTGTTAATATCACAACCCCCATTTTTCTTACTTTGACATACATTATTCTCTCTCCTGAAAATGTTCTCCACCTTCTACTCACATATGCCATTATTTCATCCATTTTTTTTTTAATGAACTCACATTTTTGTAGATGAAAATTGGAGTGAGCTCAACACATGTTGAACTTGAGGGTCTGCTGCCCAACACAGAATACACAGTCACGGTTTATGCATTGTTTGGAGAAGAAGCCAGCGATCCTCTTACAGGACAAGAAACAACATGTAAGTGGTTTTTATGTCTTTCTACATGCCCCAGGAGTAAATTCTGGAAAGGCTTTCTGAGACTGAAAAATAATGACTTTAAACTTCAGTAGAATACTAATCCCTAGAGGCACTGTTTAGGAAGCAATGTGAAGAGCAACGGTGTCTCCTTCAGTAAGGTGCTCATGACTTTCTTCAATGACTTGTTGATATCTGGTTATTACCACGTACAGAAAATGACTTCTGTAGAACTATTCTTGCTTAAAGTTTTAAGATATCAACAGCAGGTTTTTAAGTTTTCTGAAGTTTACTTTTCTGTAGAACATCTTCTTTGTTTCCCATCTAAAATAGATGTGAGATAACATCTATTTTAACCCCACTGAATTTTAATTGTAGCTTATTTTTACATCCCAGTGTTTAATGTTTTAAAATGTAATGTTAGTTTCCATAACCGGGTACCTTCAAGAGTTGTTAGATTCCAGATTCTAGAATTCTCAGATGACTGACAGGGAATTCTGGGAGGTGAAGTCTAACACACGGCAGGGAAGATTCTTCTGAAATATGTATATTCACTACTCACACAACTCATGCTCCTCTAGGGGTCAATTCCACTGGAAAAAAACGTTGTAGTGCCTCTTCAGTGGTTATTCTTTGGCTATAATACTATGAAGGGATCCAAAGTTTCCATTTTAAAATAGTTCATAGTCCAGGCATACAACATGTGTTCAAGTGTCAGTAGCAAGATCACCTTTAAAAAAAATAACTTAGAACAGCTTTGGGAAATTGTGCTTGAGATATTTAAGTTTTTCCATATTGGCTTTTTTTTTTTTTTAACTTCAAATTGTCAGGCACTCGCTGTCCCCCCCCCCCCCAATGCATATTGTGAGATCTTAGAGGCGTATTTGTCTTGTAAAGAGCTGAATGTATCAATCTAATAGAAGCCAAGCTCTAGTCCAGGAACAGAAAACTAAATTGATGCCGGCAGCATGAAGCTGGCAGACAGATTTTGCATTCATAGACGTATTTACCTCTGTCCCTGAAATGTTTTGTGATGTCTGGGATAGGAGAGTTTACCTTTTAATGTTTATTAATGTAATTTGGGATGTTGCATTGGCCACCAAGTTGATCTACACAGAGGCAAAGATATTGTTAGTGTGTACCACTGGAGAAGGGGGCTTGACTTTGAATGGCTTTCAGCCTCCTGAAAAAAAGAAGTATGTGCAGGAACTGAGCCTCCCCCCCCCCCCCTTGCTATTTCTTGGAAAGAGGGAGATGGGGAAATTTGGAAGGGGCTCGAGATAATCCAGTGTAGGGACAAATTGGGGGTGGAGAAGAAGGCGTTAGGATATAGAATAGTTCCAAGTGGAGTTCTTGAAATATGTAAGAAGTTTTCATTGTTCCTGAGTGTGTGTATGTATCTCAGCTTTTCCCAAGCCACGTCTTTCTAGATGCATTAGACTGTAGTTCTTAGAATTCCCCACCAGTAGCACCAGTGGCCTAGAATTCTGAAAGTTGGAGACCAACACATCTGGAAGATACTTGGATGCCAAAAGCAGATACACTGCAACCATACAACACAGAGTAAAAAAAGAAAATCTAATATTTGCACAATCTCATATTTCAGAAATTCTGTTTGCACAAAAACAAAAACATTCAACTTCCACTATAAGAACATTGTAGGAGATGACTTCTAGCATTGGAATGATGATTTATTTCCAATGGATTCCGCTGGGCCTAATTCATCCTAATTTCAACGAGTTCGCTGTAAAGGGACTTCTGTTTTCTTTTAAAGCTGCCTGGCTCCATATTTAGGAAGAGGTACCATATAACTGTATAACCCAAGCCATACATGTGACAAAATCCCGTCGGTATACATACAGTGTGAATTTCGTAGGGAGAGGCCTTTGCACTGAACATGACCAGGGACTCAGATTTTTGGATTACGCATGGCCTCTTGGTGTCCTTATATATATTTGAAGGCCACCTCCTTGACAAAAACATCAGTTGCAAAGGGTATCAGACACAGAACGTGCATGGAGATTTATGTTATCCAGAAGCAATGTATCAGAATAGGCCAGCGGACAGACAACAAAGATATTATTTATAATATGGATTCATTTCCATTTTCAAGTGCCTTTAAGTCCACCACGAAATTTGAAGTTTTCGAATGTGGATCACAGCTCAGCTAAAATATCATGGGATCCTGCTTCCCAAAAGGTCAAAGGCTATCGCATTATGTACGTTAAGACAGATGGGACCGAAACCAATGAGGTAAGTAGATTTTTAAAAGAATAAACGTAAAGAACTTAAAAACAGATTTATTATGAGAAACCTATATTTTATTTGCCATCTGCCAATAACTGATACAATGGCAGTAAGATTAACTTCTCTATGGGTGAGAACAGTTTTCAAAATGTGGCACACAGGTCCATCTCAAAGGATTGAGAAATTGTTTGTAGCTTCCTCTACAAAGAAATTCGAAGTCCCTATGTCGATGCATTGCTTTTGTTATATTTTGCGTAGAGATCATTTAAAAAAAAAAATCCCTTCATTCTTTAATTATTCAAGCCATTCTCTTCCCACCTCCCATCTCTCATATTCTCTTTATCAAGCAGTGGTACCATTAAGCAATTTTCTGCTTTGGAATTAACCATCATGTAGGATGTGAGGTGCTTTCCTTTAAATACTGCTTTGTTTGTTTTATTCAGTGTAAATGGTATAATATGCTAAAAAAAAGAAAAGGTAGTCTTCTTCAAATCAAGCTTGGCTACTGACGTCTACAGGGACATGTCCATGTTGTTTTCTCAACACGTACAGAATTAGTTTGCTGTTGCCTTTGGGGATGGATGGATGGATGGATGGACGGACGGACGGATGGACGGACAGACAGACATAGATAGACATCCCTTGGGTACCCTAATGGTCTCCCTGGCTCAGTTTTCCAAAATAGCTAAGGTTGCCATTTAACCTTAAAATGTAGTGAGTTGGGTCTGCTCATTGGGGTGCCAGACTGGAGAATGGAAATACTCCACAGACTCTTTCTAGTGCCTGTTCGCTTACAAAAATTGCAAAAGCCACGGGGCATTCCCAAGGCGGTCCTCGCTGGTATCAATTCTGAGAATGCTCCATCTGTGCAAACCACTTTTCCTCTTCATCCCAAACTGATATAAAACTACATCTTTTTCAATAAGTATTTTTTATAAGTCTTGGCACACATCCCTCCCTTCCCTGCTTGTCTGGCTCTCCTTGTCCTGGCAAGAAATTGGTTGAAGCTTTCCAGAATTTCAACATGACATGGCTTGTAAAGAATCTTTGTTGCTAGAACAGGATGGAACAGGCTTGCTGCCCCTGTTTTAGACCCTTGTGGGTTTAAACGTGATGCCTTTTCCTCTGGCCCTTAACAAAAGGCCCGCTTCATGCTTCCCGTGCTTTGTACTAGGTATCAGTTGCTTATTGGCCTTTTCAGCATTCCTGTCCTGGGAAATTCTAGCTCTCAACCTCTCTCCTCCTCCAGTAAGAGAAGCAGCTGGCTGTCCCAGCCTATGTGATGCAGGAAATCTAACTAGAGAGTCTAGGATAGCAGGCTTGGGGCCATGTGGACCAGAGGAACAAGATCTCCATCTGGCCTGTCCAGAACATTATACATATTTCAGGGTTTTCACCCTAGAGAAACAACCAATGTATATTTTTTCTAGAGCGCATCTTACTTGCTGCCACTTTTTCCTCCCAACAACTGAAGCTGAAAGGTAGGATGGCCCTTTTTAAAGAAAGCTGAGGAACAGCTGCGTTTTTATTAAAAAAGGGCTATCCTACCTTTCAGCTTCAGCTGATGGGAGGAAAAAGTGGCAGCAAGTAAGATGGAGGAACAGCTGCTTGGCTCATAAAGAGATATATTGCTTTGTGGCATTTTTAAAACAAAACAAAAATAACAAACGTATGTCCTGGGACTTCTTTCCCAGTTCATCAAGCAAACTGATGGCGTGTGACATAATGGTTAACGGGGTCAAGGGTAGCTCTATCATGCTGATAACATCACCCACTCAATTAACCTTAGAGCTAATCCACACTTCCTGCTTACCCTGGTGGAGGATGAGCCACCCATCAGTTTGGGAGGACAGGAATGGATGGTGTCATCCTTAGACCATCCCATGGCTGCTGGGAAGGTGACCTCCATTTGAGTTTCATCAGAAATAGTGTCTTTCCTTCTCTGCTAACACAAACAGGGCACTCCAGTCCACATGTGGCACTTCATTCCTTCTTACACAAATGCCTCTATTCCTGTTAGCTGGTGTGTGCACTGAAGGGGCACGTCCACCCATCCCTGTTCTCTGCCTTCAGTGGCCATCTCATATGGAGCTGCTGTGAAAGATGGGAACTTCAATTTTTTTTTTTCAGGTTTAGTTATGGAATGGTGAAATGTTCAGCAGAGCCATTTCTTTGTTTTTATTTTTTTCTTTTAACTGGATGAAATTGACAAGTTCTGCCACGTTTCCCCTTCTAGCAGTGGTGTTCATTAGGGTGTCAACGTCTGCAGGATGGTGGGTGTGGTGTCACGATCCAAGCCCTATCCATTTTGTATATGCTTTGATGCATGTACAAAAGGGGCTGGGCAGATGGTTGACACCCCCTGCAGACACCCCTGCTTTGTCGTACAAGATGCTGGAAGAACTGTAATATTTGGGGTTTTAACAGGTTCAGCAGAGGAACCTATTTTTTGAAATTGGGTGAAATGGATAAAAATTCTGCCACGTTTCCTCTTACAGGAAAGCAACACAATCACCAGGGGTAGTGGTGAAAAGTGGCAGAATGGGGGTAGGGGTGGGTTTGTTTATTTATTTATTCAATTTGTATGACTGCCCATCTCAAACATAAGACTCCAGGTGGCTAACAGAGAATAAAAATAAGATGAAAATATAGCAAAACAGACATCTGGGCTTGCCCTCCAGATGTCCCCCTTTATCTGTGATGATGGTGATTCCAGTTGCACTTTTAAGGAGAGAGGAAGAGAAACTTCTCCCTGATGGAGCAAAAACCTTTTGTGATACCTAGGAGGACCTAAAAAACTGCTACTTTGCAGCGGACCAAGTGATTTGTAATTGTATGTGCCAGACTGTGAAGATTAATCAATTGCCTGGGGCAGTAGACAACTTGGCCACTAAGGTTTTACAAACGTGGCCAAAAAGGAGCAGGAATTTTTAGGCAAGTACCCCAGGCCCTACCCTTGGACAGCCTCTCATGCAAAGCATGGTTTGGTATGGAAATGATCAGATTTCAACACATTTTATTCAAAGCTGTCAAACTGTGTTAAGGTCTCCCGTTACTGCCATGTTTTGAGCTTCCTTGTAGGCTTCTGTCTACTGACTTCAATAAATAAAAGTTTTACTTTGACACAGGGAAGGATGAAAGAAAGTAGGGGTGGGGTAGGATTTGAATGACACTCTGCTTCCAACCATCCCTGGATGAGGAGTCTGTCAGCACGGGCCCCCTTTTCTCTCCCCCTCCTTTCCGTTTAGCTAAAGGGGAGCAAACAGGTTGTTCCTTTCGGTAAGGTGGGGCATTTGCCAAGACACTGATTGATGCAGCCTGGGGTCTAATCTGGGATTCCTTTTTCAGTTGTGAAGACATCTCTGGCTGAAGAATTAGACCAAGCCTCTCTTTTGCATCCTGATATAGATATGGATTTGTGACCTCTTTTCTAATTCCTGTTGGTTCTATGATGCAGGAAGAAGTTGGTCGAGTGTCAGCACATACTTTGAAGAGCTTGACATCTCTTACTGAATATACTGTAGCTGTTTTCTCCCTCTATAGTGAGGGTCAGTCTGAGCCACTCACAGGCAGCTTTACCACAAGTAAGTCTCACTGCGTTTTTGAAAGCAGTCTAGCTGTACTCCCAATATGCCTGTACTCTTCTTGAAAAGAACAATCTGCCACTTTGATTTTATTTATATTTTCTTAAGAAAAGGAGATTATAGCCCCCATTCTGTACACTTGACAGCTTGGAAACTTTACATTATTTAAAACAAATGCAAACGAAAACATGGTCTAATATTTTGGTTCAAGTTGGGTTGCTACAGGAAGAAAGAGAAATTTAAATACAGGACACTTGAAGTCAAGTTATGTTTTGCCAGTTCTCTGTAGATGCAGCCAAGAACTCACAAGGGCTTCAAGTAGACATTACTTTCTGATTGCATAGGCTTTTTTTTAATAGAAAAATTGCAAACATAATTTGGTTACTCATTAGAACTTTCAAGCATCTCAAGGAAGAAATAAAGAAACCAAACAATAAAATTTTGTCATCCTCTGCTGTATTTCTTTCTAATTTCAGAAAAAAGGCAGAATGCAAACATCTTATTCTAACAAAAAAGAATATATGTAGTTCAAGGTTGAACTGTGGAGTTCTTAGTGCTCTTAGTGTTCATTGTTTGCTTGTAGACATTTCATCACCCAACTAGAACTCACAGGTATCTTAATTATTAAAAATGCAGAACATGTATATAATGCCCCCCAAAACTCATAGACCCTAGCTGCTGCATAATCCTTAGACAGGAATTAGCAATTTTTATTAACACACAAACTACCATTTTTGTGACTGGGGTCACTCTAGGTATAAAGATGACTTCAAAATCAGTGGGATCACTGAAAACTAAAAAAGCCCCACTTTTTTCTAAAAACCAATTAGTCTTCCCCAAAATATTAAAATATTAAAAAAACAAATATGTTACAAATAATACAAGATAGAACATGGCTTTTGAAATTCCACCACATTTATCAGCAATGGCCATGGGAGGCATCTATATTTTCTTCTGTGTAATGAAGTAACTTATTGTGTTCGTTTGTGTAGGCATGTTTCTGCTCTCCCCTTGTGTTCTGTCGGTCTGTGTATATGTATCTGTACATGGGGAACCATGGCGTAGACTGAATGTGGATCATGTGACCAGGAGAGAAATGGGCTTTGCATGGAGCAGTTAGCAATGTTTTGTCACTCCCTGTCATGATGCACTGGGGAATTTATTTTCCTTTCCAACCCCTAACTAGATCACACTGATTTTTGAACTTGATCTTTCTTTTGTCAGCTTCTCCCCACATACCAAATTTGGTCCCATTCTGTAGAGACTATCCTGTCGATGGATAGGCAGACTTAATCCCAACTACCTATCCATAATGTTCCTTACACTTATAAAAAACTCTCTGGGACTTTCTGGAATAGGATGGAGTCTGAGTTAAAAGTTTGCAGAGGATGTTACAAATCCATTAAAACTATACCCCTTCCCTTGTCTGCTTTTCCAGCTGAAACTCCATGAAGTTAGAATTCTTTACACAGATGGCAGGAACTCTTGTAATTGCAGAAGATGGCTCAGAATCTAACTTTCAAAGCTTTTTTCTGTTAACGTTCATTGTTTCATGAACATTGTTTTTAGTACAGAAATATATGCAGTTATAATTGACTGATCAAGTTCAGCTTTTGAAAATTCTGTAGAAAGTGTAGTGTTTCTGCTAATATTACATAGGGTTGGAAGGGACCTCAGTGATCATATGTAGGGAATATGAGACACATTTGGAATCCTTATGTTTTCTCTTTATCTTGCAGAGAAAGTTCCATCACCTCAATTTTTGGAAATCGATGAAGTCTCTACTGATAGTTTAACAGTAAGCTGGAAGCCCCCATCTTTTGATGTAGCTCTTTACCGTCTAGCATGGATTCCATTGGCTGGCGAAGAAGCTGATGAGGTAATAGTTCTTGTCCCTCACATGCTCTTTGTTATAGCAGAGTTGGAGTGCTGGTGACAGACTATATTTTGAGGAGTAGAGTCACAGTGGATGGAATGATGAAATCAGATGAGTACATTTGTGAAAAGCATGGGGCAAGAGCCCAATTTTCCATTTTATTCTCCTTCGGAATAGACTTTCCATTATATTGTATTATATTAACATATTATAAGCCAATTTTATTATATTATACAGTATTATATCCTAATATTATGGTCTTGTGTTTTGCACCTCAAAATGGAAGACAATTGTGTCACTGATTTTAAGCAGTTGAAATGCCAAATTTCAGTGCTGTAGTTAAAGAAGATGCCAAAGGCTGCATTAATAATAATAACAACAATTAAGCCACATACGGCCTAGGGATTTTTGGTCATCCTCTATACTGTTCAAAAATCCACCCGAGTCTGGATCCTTCTGAAGGCAAAGCAGTGCTAAGAGAAATTCTTTGAGGAAAATGCCTCAAGGAATATTTGCACAAGTACAAATTAGGGAGTCAATAATTAAAGGAACTATATGAAGAATAAGCATGCTTAGCGGATATTCAATACAGATCAACTACTTCATCAAGAGACATGAAAAATATTTATCAGTGTTTTTGGAATGTGGAAAATGATTTAGATATTCCTTGGCATGTTTCACAAGATGTAATTCACCTTTCAGTCTTCTAAATCTCCTGTTCTGTCTGTCTAAGATCATCTTAAGTGGAGAAGTGGACACCTATGAGATTGAAGGCTTGCTACCCAATATGGAGTATGAGGTGTCATTGGTGGCCCTCTTTGATGACGAAAGTGAAAGTGATGTCGTTGCTGTACTTGGGAGCACACGTAAGATGGGAAATACGATACTTATCCTCCATATATACTTCCCAAGTTAATTTTTAGAAAAGGCAAAGTCCAGAAGTACCTGGAACTTCCGTCTTCTTACCTGGAGTCCTGTGTTCCTATTCCCTAATGTACAGGGACAGTATCTTGCACTCATTTGATAACTGAAATGCAGTCTGCATCTTCTGAAGGGGTGTTTCATCTGCTCCTGCTGTGTGTATTCCAGGGTGAATCTAGACATTTAGAACAGATCTAAGTTGAAATTTGATAATCTTGGAAACTACTCGACTCTCCCCTCCCAATATAGAGTAATATTGGTGTAGCTCCATCCAGAATTCTTTCTTTTGAATCTCTGCCAGTTAATTCAGATTCTCCTTTAATTTCAGTTCAAACTGACTTTATCTTCTCCAGCCACGATGTTCTGCATCAGAGTGCCATGTAGATAAACATATACAAGAAACATATGGGAGTGGTTGCCAGAATGGAATTCTGTAATATGCTTGTTACGTTGTTGTTCTTTTCCAGTGGAAATACTGACTACTGAATTAACTACCATAACCACAACAAGTACCACTACTACTCAGCCTACAACAGCAGGTATAAAATATATTAAAAAAGTAAAAGCATGCATAGTTCAAGAGGTGGTTTAGTTAACATTACTCAGAGCAAAGATGCGTATTTAGAATGATTGCGGTTAGAATTGGAGATGTTATAAAATAGTTATTGTAGTATCTGGAGTGGGGAAGAAATGTGGGTCCCTTTGATATCCAGATTGGGTGCTTCAAAAGATTTAAAACTGTTTGAAATGTTTAATGTTCTTGTAGTCTTTCGGACAGGAATAAAAAATCTCATGGTTGAAGATGAAACTACCTCAAGTTTGAGAGTGAAATGGGACATTACGGACCTCGGAGTTTCCCAGTTCAGGGTGACCTACCTGATGGCTGATGGTGGTCGTGGGGAGGAAACGGTAAGGATGATTGGTGTGAAGTTTTTGAAAGCTCAGCTTGGACTCTGAAAGAATTGTTCATAACAAGGACACAAAGGGAACATTCTTCAGTTAATAAGTATCAGTCGCCCACATAATGTAGGCCTCATTCTGCTAGTGTTGTTTATTTATCTACACAAAATGATATGTCCCATCTATGTCCAATGCGTTTTGCAATTTCTTGCTTGCTATTTAAAATCAATAGGAAGGAAGACAATAAAGAAAACGGGGACTAAGTGCCAAACTAAATTTGAAAAATAAATTAAATAAATAAATTGAAAGGATTTACCTTTCAGAGCAGAAATGTTGTTTTGGCAAATATTAAAGGGTTGGCATAAAAAGTTAAGGAAGACGTTTTCTCTGCTAGATTCCTAATGGAGGATGGGGGGTGTTCTGGACACAAGGTTCAACAAAACCCCTTTTTCTTCTTGCAAACAGGAGGTGTGGGATTCTCAGTTCAAATGGAGAGCGTGGTGGGTGAACACCATCAGAGAACTGAACCAGTTTTCATCCCCATCGTGGTTCTCTTTGAAAGAAAAATCTGGCCCTTGAGGTCTCAGGCAATGGCTGCCAGTAATGAATGTGACTATGTAACTTTATGCCTGCTAATTCTGGGTTGTTTCGGGGTGAGAATTCATGGGTTAAGCCCCAAACCCAGGGCCTTAAGAAGAGATTTGAAAGAAGAGGGATATGTTCTGAAGTAGGGGCAGCAAGGGTAGATGAGGAAGAATATTAGTGGCTCAGAGGAGAAATCATTAAGAAAGAAGAGTCTTGACTGCTTTCATCTGTTGATTTAATACTTGTACTTTGCAAATGATTGCTATCCACCTTGAGAATCTTTCTGATGGAGACATGAAATAAATAGATGAAAGAGTTTCAAGCAGCTGGGCATGAGAAAGCTGGAAGGAAATTACAGTGAGAAACAAGGACTGAAAGATTTACAGATATTATGGACCCATAAAATGATTTGAATTCTGGCCAAGCTGTTGACTCAGTCTGTTCAGCCCACAGTGTCTGTCTTACAGCAGCTTCACTGGCCACCACTGATTTTCTGGGCACAATTCAAAAAGGTTTACCTATGTAAAGCCCTCATACAACTACCTGAAAGAGGCATTGTCTCATTAGAACCTGCCCAGTTTTACAATCTGTGAGAGAGGCCTTTTTCTCAGCGCCACCCCCATTATTTGACGCAAACAAGAAAAATTGAATATTCTTGGTGGCTGTTCTGAATCTTTGGATTTCTGTGCCATAGGAGACAGATTAAAGTCAAGTCAAATCTCCTTCAGGGTTAAGCTTGATTCCTGATAATCTCCTGGATGTAACAAATATAGTTTTCTTGGCAACAGTATGAAAATGGTTTACCATTGCCTTTTTCTAGGATTTTTTTAAAACTTCCCAATCTAGTCTATTTCGCCTGGAAGTTTCCCATCCAAGTGCTAATCAGCCCCAACCCTGCTTCACTTACTTGCAAACCCAGCCTGGTGCTACAACTGCTGAGAAGTCAAGACAACCCAACTCCTTTTATATTAACCTCCCATCTGCTGGTGACTATGTTTTGTTCAGAAAGAACCTGATGCAACTATTTTGCCTTCTGATGTGGGTTTTAACTGGTTGAGTGTGTTTTTAATGAACTTGCATGTTTGGTAACTGGTTTTGTCTGTAGTAATAGTAACCTCTTTCAGCTTAATTCTTAGCTTTATAGGTAGGAAGTATGTTCGATAAATAAATGACTTAAAGGGTCATTGCTTAAAGAGAAGTGAATTTTGCTCTGAATATCAGGGTAATTTCGTAGCTTAGCTTCGTTGCAGTCTGTAGACTGTTCAGTCCTTTTTTCCCCTCGGCATAATTACTTGTGAATTGGGGAGGGGTGTCTTATGTTCATGGGTCAGAAGATAAGAAACTTTTGGAAACAAAGGGATGGGTAAGATATGCAAATGGTTGTTAACATCTCTGCTGAAAAGCATGGAAAGCTTTGAAAGTTAGACATTTCTTGGGAGTGGCTACTTTCCTGATGAATGTCCACCCATTTTGTAATAGCTAAAGAGGGCTTCCCTAGCTTTTCTCTCCTTCCCTATTCAGTTGTCTCTTTGCCTTCCTTCTCACCATCCAGCTTTCTCTATTTTCCCTTTCCTTCTCTTCCTGCCACAGCTACTTCTTCTACTTTCTCTTTCTCCATCCCTTCTATTTCTTCTTCCATGTTGGGTTTCTGCTGGACAAAGGAAAGGGAGCGTTTTGTGTGTGCGTGCTTATGAGTTTCTTTGTACAGGAGTGGTTTGCATGAGTGTGAGAGGGAATGATTGATATGTGCAACAGGAAATCAATTAGTTTTAAAAATTGGTGTATTTTCTTGAACTGAGTTTGTGTTCTGCATCAGGAATGGGCAATGCTTGACTTCCTTTTTTGCCAGAGCCTCCAGAAGATCCTCTGACTAATATTGCTGGAAATTGAAGATCCAATTTCTAATTTTCCTGAGGAAGCACATGAAAAATAATAGCAGAAATCTTACAGTAAGCTTAACAGATTTTAAAATGTGAAGAACCCCATTCAAGGTCTGCCATCCAAAACATTGGGGAAAAATTAGACCCACCACCCACTATTGGCATAAATTCCCTACCCCACTGTGAGCTTTAGGCTTCCCCAAAGTGTTAACTGCCATATTTAATCACTGGGCACAAAAGTTTGCCACCCGCTCTCTAGATCCAGGTCCAGAATCATCTGCAGCAAAGCAAGAAGTTCACCAGCACCTACGATGATATGGAAAATGCTGGCTGAAGCTTGGCTAGTTGTTGTTGATTTTTAAACCACTGCTTTGAACAATAATAGGGGGGCTAAGCAGGATCATATGTGACTGTGAAAGAAAGAAAGAAAGTTCTGATCAGGATTTTATTGCACGGACTAATTGATATCATTCATGCAAATGGTTGGTAACATGGAATGTGACCACAGTAAAAGCTGCTCAACATCTCTTAGTGGCTAGCCGAGTTTGGCAATATCTAATATCTGGAGTACAGCAGCATATTCTAAAAACCAAAACTTTGTCGTCAGGAACAAAGGCAGGAAGAAGTAGAAAGCTCCGTGTAACAGATAGTTAGAATCTGTCCACATCCACAAATAATCCAGTTCTGCTCTTGACACAGAAAACTGACATGTTTCAGCTGACTTAACAAGAAGGTAACCTGTGCTGGTGGAAACCCTAATTAAATACTGGTTAATAATAAGTCACACTGTACTTGTTTTAAAAATATTTATTTCTAAAGCCAGGAGACACTAGGGATGTGAAAATCAGTATGGTTTCAGTCCATTTTACTTCCGATATCAGTAAGGCAGCCTGGCACTATGCTGGTTCATTGGAAGAAGCCAGGGGAGGGGCGTTACACATACTTTTAATCCTTTGTTTTTTTCATTCTGCAAAACTTGTTTGTGTTTCTTTCTCTCACATACCAAGTTTTTATACCCAGTTATCTCCAATATTGGTTTTAGCTGGAGTTGGCAACCCTAAGTGTCAACTGTGAGGAAGCTGAATCTTGCACAGGATTATGGTCTGTATTTAAACTAGAGCTGTGCAGCAACCGGAATCTAAGTACAGAATATGATTTGGAGTGTACAGGAGCTCACGTACAGCACCTGTTCAAACACCATAAATCAGCTGCATCTTTTTCAGCTACCCTCAACAGTGGTTAGGCCATCCCTGGAAAAAGACAAATTTGGTTTAAGGAGTTCCCAGCAGATGTTTGGTCCTTCTCCCCAAACTTTGTGTTCCATATCTGATCCCCATTTCCTGCAAGACTCAGCTGCCTAAAAAGAACTTAAATTTGCAACTCCAGCAGCAGAAAGGTTGTCTGCCCTTTCATAAAGGTTGGAATGCATTTGTAGATATCGCAAAAACTGGATTCAAAGTTGTCTCTCCACGTTGAAAGAACAAGGTGTTTATTGTTGCAAGGCCTGGGATGTTACATAACATGGAAAGGACATTGCACTGGGAACAACCAACTGGTACAACAGTGTACAGCTGGTTTCCTAGTAATTTCTTCTCTATAAGGAATGCTGGTAATTGTACTACTTGGTATATCTCATCTTCTAGCACCATCACCAAGCTATAATTCCCAGGATTTTTCTGCAGATATTAAATGGTCACCAATACAAATGTGTGATATAGTAAATGCACGAAGAATTGTTTCATATAAGATTTTTTTTAAGAATGCTAAACCTACAAATGGGGAAGAATATAGGCATTGTTGTGTCCGAAAGTCTTCTAGATCTTTGTCTAGATTTTTCTAGATAAACCCTTCGTTATCTGATTTAAATTTGGAAGTCATGGCATATCACATTTGAAAAACACACATGTAACAAAATACACAGATGTATGCATGCACACAAAGTTGTTGTTTTGTCTTTGCACTTGTTTCTGTTTTTTATTACAACCAAGCCTGCAAGACATTATATGATGCAGTTGTAATATTTGTTTTTAATGTTTCTTCCATCCAGGTTACAGTCCCTGCAAGGCAAAACAATTTGCTTCTTCAGCCTTTGCTCCCAGACACTGAATATAAAATTATGGTCACCCCGATCTATTCTGATGGAGAAGGAGTCAGTTTGTCAGCTCCTGGAAAAACTTGTGAGTACAAAGTTGTGAAGGCTCAAATATATGCAATTGCTTGTATGTAATTCAGCTCTTTCTCGGAGATGTTTTGAGAAAAACATAATTTATAATATGCCTTTTCCCCCCTTAGTGCCTCTTTCTCCTCCACAAAATCTGAAGGTCTCTGATGAATGGTACAATCGATTAAGGATTAGCTGGGAAGCCCCTCGATCTCCCACAATGGGGTACAGGATTGTATATAAACCTGTGAATGGTGAGCGCTTAAAATATTCACCTGAGTGCTTTATTTATACTTTGTGTAGCTATCTTAAAACAAAAGTTAAATCAGACATGTCAATGTTTCTTCCTAATTCTCACCAAATTACTCTTATCTACACAGAGGAAAAGATACCAGTATATATTTTCTTCCTGTGGTGGGGATAAAAGCAGCTGGGAGAGGGGATTTTTGTCTGTGTGGAAAAACAGTTGGAAAGGAAAAGAATAACAGTAACCATAATAATATATTAAACTTGCATGCCGCCCAACTCTCAAGGACTCTGAGCAACTCAAAATAATCAAAGACATGACAATAAAATCAATAAAGCATAACAAATAAAGATAAAAGATGGCAAGTGGGGTGAAGCGAGGGGTCTCATTCTCCCACACCAAAGGCCTGGGTGAAGAGCCAGGTCTTCACGGTTCTTCTAAACCAGTGTTGTCGAAACTTGGCCACTTTAAGATGAGTGGACTTCAACTCCCAGAATTCCCCAGCCAGCATGGCTGGCTGGGGAATTCTGGGAGTTGAAGTCCACTCATCTTAAAGTGGCCAAGTTTCGACAACACTGTTCTAAACAAAGAAATCTTTAAGAAATCTTTCCCTTTTCTTTTCTGAACTTCAGAGGTTAGAGCCTGTAAAACAAACAATCTGTGAATAAATATGAAACTATACATCACATCTATATGTCATATTTATTTTATTATGTTATTATAGGCCTCTTGTTATGTATTCCTGCTTTCCAATTAAGGATCATTTTTGGGGATAAGAAAGCAGTAATGAAATTTCCCAGCGTCTTTAACCTGAATGCAGTTTTATGGAAAAAAACCCATGTGCACTGAATTCTTCTCTTGTTTCTTTCAGTCTCTGGACCAGCACTTGAAACCTTTGTGGGTGATGATATCAACACTATCCTTATCTTGAATTTGCTTAGTGGAACAGAATACAATGTTAAAGTATTTGCTTCATACTCTACAGGATTTAGTGAAGCCTTAACAGATGTTGCCAAAACATGTAAGAACCTTCTGTTTCTTGGTATCCTTTTTTCCATGGATCATATTTCACTGGTAACCTTAGCATTAAAAATGGGATCATTCCTCTTTTCTATCTTTATTTTTAACTATGATAATTTTCTTTAGTAATAAGTCATAATCTGGGTATGACATGAAGAATGAGGGTCTCTGCTGGATATTTTTCATTTGGAATAGAAAGTGGAAGATAACTTTTTAAAATCAGATCCATTTTTGTATATTTCTTTTTGTTTACTAAGAAGTGGTCAGTTCCATTCTTTGTAATAGTTCTGAAAACTTATATCTGGGTGTTTGAAACCTGGTAAAAGTTGACCCCTTTCCACATCTTTCCTGGTTAAGCATGTTGGGCAAACCCAAGTGTCTAAATTGTGATCAATGAGGAGTTTACAGTCATAAACTGTAAAGAGAAGAAGGATTAATAAGATTAAAGTATGACTCTGGGGCTCCTCTCTCCAAAATCTTCAAAGGACTTCAGATGTTATGCCTCAACCTCTTTGTAATTTCTCCTTCTGTTTCCCATTCTTAATGCTTGGCTGAAAATTTCTCCTGCATTCTTCAGTCTGATGAAAGAGAATATGCTTTCTCATGTATTTCAGAGGAGAACAAAATGTTCATGAAATTCTCATAGCTTGAGTCTGATGTTTGGGTGACCAGGTGGCAAAGAGGTGTGTGGGGTTATCCTGTACAATCCTTTCTCCAGAAGTCTGCAGCATTCCAGATTTCACACACTTCAGCTCAGTTCCAAAGGAATACATAATAAGGGCATTTCTCCTGCAGACCTCTGTCAGATTGGGAGGTGTGGACAGCCCGGAAGACCTCAGAATGATGGAAAGATCTGTAATATGAAACCCCACCACTATCTCCAACAATCAGCTATGCTCAAAGCATCATTGATGGAATGCGATAGAAGAACAAAAGCCTCTTTCACTACAGAGGAGGAAAACTTTTCAGAAACTGCAAGGCAGATTTTGGCACGGCCTTAGAAGTTTCCCTTTTGCTTCCATGATTTGCTTTCCCATGGTGGAGTCGTATGCCTTTCCACTGTTGGCACTAGCTTAGCATCACTGTTAAAAGCTCCCCTGGTTTCTAATTCTGTTTAAAAAAGGAACTCCATTAAGCAAGAACCATGGTTACTATGATATCCAAATCGTGTAGAAAAGTATGTTTTCATGTGTCTTTTTATGTGTGCTGGAATTGATTAAGAAGACACATTATTAATATTGTACTTCTTTGCAGTGTATTTGGGTGTGACAAACCTAGGAGCTTATCAAACACGAATGACAAGTTTATGTGTTCAGTGGCAGCCCCACAGACATGCGACTGCTTACCGAGTTGTAATAGAATCTCTTACTGGTAAGTCGGTATATCATACATATGTTGCTCAACTATTAAGATATTCCCTATTTGGCATGAGAAGAATCCAGGTAAGAGTTAGGTCTCCCTCTTACCTGAAAGGCAAGAGTTACATGGTTGGAAGCTTTGAACTGCTGAAACTCTCCCAGTAAAAGACTAACTAATCCATTCTGGTAGCAAGCTGAGGTATTCATTAGGGCAGAAATATGTAGACATGTAGAAGACCTGTAGACATCTCCTTTAGAGCTCAGCAGTCCTGTTAAAAAAATCTAGTTATTTCAATTGAAAGTGAATACGTGAGAAGTTGGCATTCTTCAAAAATAAATATGGTGGGTGACCAATGCCAGGTGGTTTATAGGAAGGCTATCCAATTTCCATGCCTATCATAGCCATTTTGTAAAACAGATGAGACACCCCGGCAACCATTTTACACACCCACAATATGTTCTTAAAATTCCAAACATGCCCATCAGTCTCAAAATTTGAAGTAACCTACTTTAGTTGCAGAGAATCAGGGAGATGACCTTGAAGGAAATAGGCAAGAACCATTATACAAGCAAAGAGGGCTGAAACATTCCTTAAGTCCTGGTAAAAAGATAGTGTTTGGAAGAGACTCAGGCTGGCTTCTCCCTGATTCACTGGGATAGAAGAGGGAGGGGAGGTAAAGCACAATTAGGCTTACAAGGTTCTGTTTCCTGATCTGGTCTACCCAAAGGCTGACATTAATAGATTAGAGTTACTTCATCATGAAGGAATAACAGAAACAGGAGTGATTCATGATCCTATACACAGTCCTCCTCCCTGGAGGAACATACAATTCAAAATATACTGGTGTTTACAATGTTCTTCTTTATTATGCTGCGTATTCTAGAAAATAACAATAAAGCCCTGATCATTTAATGTTTTCTCTGTGCTTTCAGATGGGGTGAAAGAAGAAGAACTGCTAGGTTGGGGGACTTCTAGGCATTGCTTCTTTGACCTCTTTCCTGGCACAAAATATAATATCAGTATTTATGCACAAGTTCAGGAAATAGAAGGGCCTGCTGTCAGTATAAGAGAGACAACGTGTAAGTGAATTATTTCTTATATAATGCTGACTGAGTATAGTTCATGTATTAGTTCTCAGAAGTAAACAGATAATCCATTTTCCTTTCTAATTTTCTGATGACTTTTTCTATAGCATCCTTTGACATAATAGCATCTGAAACTACAGCTGGAATTAGGAGCTTCATGAAGTGAGGCTGATGTCTACATTAGTTGGAATTTTTGGGACCAGACCTTAGACTCTTCTTCAGACACTGAAGGAAACACTTGTGATTAGCAGATGGTATGGGCAGGCCTAGTATCCCTATTAGGAACTTATTTTTCTGCCTTTGATTGGTCAACAGACTAGACACCAGCTCTAGTACCTGGGGATCTCCAGATATTGGACTTGAGGGAACACTTCACATCTCTGTAAATGGGATCTCAGTAGCCATGCTTAGAACCATGTTTTTTTACTTTATTCTTGCTCTACCAAAATCTCAGTAAGGCATACAGTACATATTGCCATTCCTATACAGCAGGGTCCCCCAACCTTGGCAACTTTAAGACGGGTGGACTTCAACTCCCAGAATTCCCCAGCCAGCCTTGTTGGCTGGGGAATTCTGGGAGTTGAAGTCCACCCGTCTTAAAGTTGCCAAGGTTGAGGAACCCTGCTATACAGTTCCCTTCTAACTTTTCTTTTCTCCGCCTCAGTGCCATATCCAACTGAACCACCACCAACTCCTCCAACCACCACTCCACAGCCTACGATTCCTCCAGCAAAGGAAGGTAATCTTTCTGTAAAAAGAAAAAAAGAATGAATTAGAATGGTACCTGTTTTGTATCTGCTTAAAGGTGGTCTTTGTTCTGAGCGTGTGGTTTAAGCATAGGCTAAGCATATGGAAGAAAAATGGCACAATTGTTTTTATAGTTTATGATGAAAGAGTGAGAAAACTAGTGAATGATACAAAAGCGACAAAAGACTCTGAATATGGCATGCACCATTATTTGGTAGTTTCAGGGGGTGCAGGCCAAATTTTTGCTGTGTAGCCGGTCATTAAGAAACATATGAATGTGAGAAGGAAATTGTATTGCATGTTTGTTGATTTCAAGATAATGTGTGATGAAGTGAGTTGGAGTGAATTATGAAAAATTCTTAGCAAACATGGAGTTAAAAGTTGATTGATCACTAAGAATGGTGTATCATGGAAGTAAAGCATGTGTGAGAATAAATGAAATGCTTAGCAAATGTCTTGGCATTGTCTCCTTGGTTATTCAAAGTGTCTATGGATAGATGTACAATGGATGCCTGTGTGATATTAGAGTTGGGTTTGCTGAGATATGAATATGCATTACTTTTGTATGGAAATGTTGCTATGTTTTTGGCTGAGAAGCTGAATGATTTGCAGTGAATGTTAGATTGTATTATGAAAGAATATGCATGGATCTGCAAATTAATGTATTAAAGACCAAAGTAGTTATATTTGACAGGGAAAATTAAATCAAGAATTGCAAGTAAGATATGAAATTAAAGCACATAGATGAATTTGTGTACCTTAGATTGTTTACTAAAATTGGGAAATTGATGGAGAAATGTGCAAATGCTGGTAAAAAGGTAAGGAGTAGTTTGTGGCCTATTATGTGGAACAAAAGTTTGTCAAAATAAGTGAAAATATCTGTGGATATGAACATGCCTCCGACCATTTTTCATGGAATTGCTGTTTTTTTAAATTTCAAAGTGCTTTGTGTATTTTTGCAGTTTGCAAAGCTGCAAAGGCTGACCTGGTGTTTTTGGTGGATGGGTCTTGGAGTATTGGAGATGAAAATTTCAACAAAATAATTGGCTTTCTATATAGCACTGTTGGTGCTCTTGACAAGATTGGTCCTGATGGAACTCAGGTGAGTGAGGGAGTAGATTCATTGAAGAAATATATATGAATATTTTAAAGTTGAGTGTGAAATGTCTTAACTTGTATCAAAATATAGTACCACCATGAATGAATCCGGAAAAAAAATAGTTTGTTTATTTTTCACATTTCTATTCAGATGCAGTCCAAAGATTGCTGGCGGCTACATTTCTCCATAGTTTTTAATCTGTATGTTTTCACCAAGGTTAATTATGACCTACATGAAAAAGTACCCCTTTGTCTGTTCTAAATCTCTATCAAATTAGCATTATTTGCATGACCCCAGTCCTAGTACTTTGAGAGAGGGAGAAAAATTTCCCACTTTCTTTGGCCTGGTGACCAGACATCTTTTACTAATCTTCTTGCTTCATGTTCCTTCCCATATCTAACTCATAGGATGAATAAAAAACTGAATGAATGCCCCACTCCACTTGTTAAATTGTGTATTTTAATTATTATTAAGGTGTCTTTGTTATTCAGGTGGCAATTGCTCAGTTCAGTGATGATCCAAGGACAGAATTTAAACTGAATGCCTACAGAACCAAAGAAACTCTATTGGATGCCATTAAGCACATAGCATACAAAGGGGGAAACACCAAAACAGGTGGGTTGGATTGCAAGAAGAGCTGTAGGAGAAGAGATAGAGTTTTCAAAGTTGAGGTTCTTTGCAGCTTTTCTTAGACAACGAATAGTAGTTTAACACCACATGAGAACTTCTTTCCCTCTCTCCCTCCCTCCCTCCTTAGGCAGAGCAATTAAACACGCACAACAGATCTTATTTACTTTGGAGTCTGGAACCAGGAAGGGGATCCCAAAAGTTTTAGTAGTGATCACAGATGGGCGGTCTCAAGATGATGTGAACCAAGTTTCTAGAGAGATGCAACTAGACGGTAAGGTTTCATTTTCTTAGGAAACAATCACAGTGTTCCCAGTTTGATACAAACATGGCTGGCCTTCCATGGAAAGTACAAAGATGACTCAGTTAATTTATTTTGTGAACCTAGCCAATTGTAGTTTATTCAATAAACCATGATTGAGCAAATAATGGTGTAACATATGTGATCCCTAATTGTTTGCAAATCTGTTAGCTAATTGGATACTTAGATGCAAATCTGTTAGCTAATTGGATACTTAGATGCCGCAAGACACATACAGGGCAGTCCATAAATGTTTACTCAGAAGCAAGCCTTCCATAGGATTAGCTTCCAGATTAGTGTTCATGCTAGCCTTCTTCAACCTGGTGCCCTCAAGATTTGTTGGGACTGTAGTTCCTATAATTTTACCTTCCAAAATACTCCAGTTTGCAATAGTAGTATGCTGGCAAAGCAAATGTTAGTATTAAGTCATATGTTATTGAGAGAAATAAGGGCAATATGCTTCTTTATCCTTCTGAGTCCGAAATATGTCATTTCTCTTTCTAAAATAAACTTGGCTAGCCAAAGGAAAGGGATTCCAAAACCAATCCTTTTCTGAAAATGCAGAAAGAGTAAACGGATGGGGTTGATAAGAGCAAGAAGGTGATTTATGACTTCTTCTGGGCTCTGGAGAAAACTAGGTTTGGCCCCAAAAGTAGCTAGAACAATCTTCTGCAATCTGCCCTCTGGATGTATCAGACTGTAATATCCACCATTCTCTTAGACTGTTAGCTGGGGAATGATCAGATCTTTAGTCCAACACATCTGGAGGATATGGGCTGGGGAAGCCTCAGCTAGATTAATAAAAATATCTTCAGCTTTTATTTTTGTATTTAGCAATTAACTGATCCCAGGAACGTTTCCTTCCTTCCTTCCTTCTCTAGGGTTTAGTATATTTGCCATTGGAGTAGCAGATGCTGATTACTCAGAATTGGTTAACATTGGCAGCAAGCCTAGCGAAAGACATGTTTTCTTTGTGGATGACTTTGATGCCTTTAAGAAGATTGAAGATGAATTGATCACTTTTGTCTGTGAAACAGCCTCTGCAAGTTAGTAGTTGTTTTTTTACTTTTTTCTGCCTGTTGCCCCACATAAAAAGAGCATTTTTCTAACTTGATCTGCAGAATGATTGTGTACCGCATCCCATTTCTGTTCATGTTGACTTAGAAATCAGTCTCATTACATTTAATGTTTTCTCCCAGATAAGGGTGCACTTGAGGGTGGCATTATAGAATTATGCATTATATTTATAGACAATTTGGTGGTGCTCAAGATAGAGAATAACAATAGTTTCCAACATAATATTATAATTAAATTAATTACAAATACATCACTGAAAAGAAAGAAACTGCTCATATCGTTGAACACCTACTTTGTCAAGTTGGATAGGATGCTTCTACAGTAAGAAAAAAGAACAAGCCATAGAGAATGTCGAGTTCAGTGTGCTTTTCCATAGACTTATAGCAAAGACAGCTTTTCAGAAGAGTCCAGGGCTGTAGTGCCAGGATGATAAATCAAAGTGGGTGGGATTATGTCATCGACATGGATGGAGCCAAGATTTTCCCATTATAAGATAGAGAAGTCTTTGTTTTTAATTATAGTAAAGTTTTAAATGTTTCCACGCTAAATGGAGGTTTAGGATGTTCCAGAGGCCTCCATTCTCTGGAACACCCTAAACCTTCACAAAAAACATAACGGGTTAATCTTGCCATAGTTAAATTCATTTCTTCCAAGCAATATTTTAGTAGTATGATGACTGAAAATCAGTGGCATGATTATTTGTCATTTATTATCATTTATGGAGAATGTTCTTCTCAGCCTTTCAATTATCTCCAGGCAATGTAAAGAATTCTAAAAATATTTTAAATACAAGAAAAGACAGTAATGGAGAACTTGTTATATACAAACTTACATATATTTCCATCATGATATTCCCTTTCGGGATAAACAATGGTATGCAAAAAATGGAAAAGGAGTAAGAACTTCTAAGGATGGAGTTAGGAAAAAGAAATTAAAGGATGGAAATAAGAAAAAAAGGAAAGGAAATGTAGCTAGAACTAGTTCATTATACCTAGTTAAAGTTTACCATGCCAAGCAAAATCTAGTTTCACTGTATCTTTCCATAGTTTTCTATCTTTGCAAACCATCCTTGTTTCCATCCATACACTGCTTAATACACGTCATTCTTTAAAGTTTTCACCCTTCTGTTTCCACCATACATTACATTAATATGTAGTATGTAATACCCAATATAATAATGGCTACAATTCATATAGCAGTGTCATCATGAGCTACCGAATGCCAAAGGGAATAACAATGCATTCCTGTAGTTACTGGTTGACCGTCCCAGCTATAGAAAATAAAGACATGACTGTTGGTCTTCAAACATCTGCTTTGCCTCACATTGCAGCCACAGAGCAGTGATGACTTTGTGATGCTTTCCAAATGTGGATTGAATGTTCAGAATAGATGGAGAGATTTCACTGATCGCAACATTGCCATGTCTACATCAAGAACAAATAGCCCCAAGATGTGTCCAAAGTTTACTGTTTGATAGGAAGAATTGCAGTGTGAGAAACTTGGCCAAAGGAGTGCTTGATAAATCTTTGACACTTTTTATAAAAATGCTTGCGCATCAGGCCACATTCTAAAGCCTTGGCAAGTTTTGATCTCTTGCTGTTGATGCGATTTTTCATGCATAGGTGAAACATATAATACATTTGGCATTATGGATATTTCTTCTTAGTCAGAGATCATTTATTTCTTCCTTTTTACAGCTTGTCCATTGGTGTATAAAGATGGCAATAGTTTAGCAGGTATGTTTTTATTAAGAGAGTACATTTCTCATGTAATAAGCAATATGGGGATGATGTAATATGTACATGGTATATCTGCTTGCAGTAGTGACCGCTTAAAAAGGATAGCAGTTGAGAGGCATTCATCTAGAATTCTGGGTTATTTATGGGGCCCTGATGTGGTTTTGGTTACTGTTTTGATTGTCTTGCCCTGCCCTTTAATGGTTTTACTGCTTTTGGATTTTGTAAGCCACCTAGAGTCTACTGGAGTGGCTATGCCAAATTAAATAAATAAAAAATAAATAAATAAATAAATAAATAATAAAAATAATATTACATTCTATGTGCTGCTTTCACTGCACAATAAATGGGGTGAGGAAATTATAACTGGAAACCAGTGTTGAAAGAAAGAAGTTGTGTTCAAGCAAAATTATAAATTATAAATTGTGTTTTGTTACAATGATCAAGTTTTACAGCTTGAATGCTACAGTTGGGCTTTTCATTTATGGGCTGAGGCTCACAGTTCCAAAAGTAGGGTAGAGTAGGGTGGGGTGGGGTAGGCAGCCCAAAACAACAGAATTGGCCAAACTAAAGCCATTCTGATTTATATTTAAATTTAAATTGATATGATGGATTATGTGCCATCAAATCGGTGTAAGCACTTAGCAACCCCAATCTTCTCCAGGTTGATCTGTCCCCAACCTGGTCCTTCAGGTCTTCCACGGGCATACCCATAACCACTGAAATTGAGTTCATCCATTTTGCTGCTGTCATCTTTTCTTTCCTTCCACTTTTCCCAGCATTATAGGTGCAAGGACCTTTGCAGCACTATATGTGCAAGGACCTTTGCATGGCTGGCTGGGGAATTCTGGGAGTTGAAGTCCACACATCTTCAAGTCACCAAGGTTGAGAAGCACTGATCTAGATGGATGGTGTCTGATCAAATAGGTTTACCTGCTACTGTGTTCCTTAATTAGCCTTTTCTGCTTTGAGTACAATGGAAATTGAAAGCACGAGAACATGTTTTAATAGTTGTGCAAGAGCATAACTGTCAGATTGCAAGAATTTGCAATGTCTGAGCTGCTAAACTCTGTCATATAAATCTTAATTATATAACTCATATTTAACTTCCCGTTCATATTAAGAAGTAGAAGTGACACACGTATTCCTCTGTTATGGTATCCAGGATTTAAAATGATGGAGATGTTTGGCCTGGTTGAAAAAGAGTTTGCAGCTGTAGAAGGGGTGTCTATGGAACCTGGAACGTTTAATTCCTACCACTGTTATGGACTGCATAAGGATGCCTTGGTTTCTCAGCCAACCAAGTATGTACTGCCATTAATACTTTTGCACCATTTATTTTATTTTATTTATTTATATTTCAAATTTGTCACCGCCCATGTCACTGTGGAGTGACTCTGGGCGGTTTACAATAAACATGGTATTATAGCTGTGAACAACTATTTGACAACTATTAAAAAAGAACTTATGTAAGCTAACAACATCCATATTAGCATGATTTTCCATCCAGGAATGGGAGTTTACTTATTTTGGAGTTACAGTGCCATTTTATGTGCAAGTACAGAGTGTTCATATATGTGTACAGTATGTGTGTGTATGCCCACATTCTTGACCTCAGATATACATTGCATGTGCACGGACGTATCATTTTTAGCAACTAAAATCCCATAAAGTAACAAAAAATCTCTGGCAGTTTTTGTACGTGATGGCAATTATTTTGCACTGAAAAGACAAATGTTTAAAAAAGCTTTTTGACTTAAAGCCAACAGAAGAAGGCTCCCTGATAAAGAAGTATTGCTAGAGAGAGAGGTGGTGGGAAAAAGAAATGGGATCTGGAAATTGTCCCACAGACATTCTTTCTTTCCTGAGAGATTTCTCACTAACTTGTAAACATGTTGAAAAAATTCCAAGCAGAAATCTGATGGGTGCATCTTAGCTGAAGTTACAAGGTTGAGTCAGTAGTTTCATTGAAATACAACACTAAATCAACGTTTAATGTTACATCTGCCATCCACATTTCCCTCCCCTCTCCTTCAGTATGACTTCTAGAAGACAATCAAAAACATTTGCTTCAGGACTCACTAGAACTCCAGTTTATCATGTCATCCAAACCAGCACAAATCAACCTGGATGAAAAGAACATGGTTGGAAGTTGGCATGTTCAGGACATATCCCAGTTTAAACTTTGGGCCGGTCCCTCTCTCTCAGCCCACCTCACCTCACAGGGTTGTTGTGGGGAAAATAGGAGGAGGAAGGAGTATTAGGTATGTTCACCGCCTTGAGCTATTTATACAAAATAATAAAGGGGGGATAAAAGAATCTAAAAAAATCCACCTCCCCACAGTTTTTCCTATTCAGATTAAACAAGAAACAGCAGTTAGTTGAGAACATCGGTGAATGCTTTGAATCCATTACATCTGAATGCTATGTATATGTGTATTCATACGCATGGTTGTGGAGCTATGGGTTACTTAAGGGGAAAATGCTATGTGTTTTGTCAGCAAAAGAATCAGAAGTGATCAAATGTAGACCACTGTGCAAAATCTTAAGCTTGTACGCCGTTAATGCCATGCCAGGCACTGAACTGACATTTCTATATCCAGAGCAATGGTGTGTCCTTCCAGCTTAGATGGACGAGACCATCTGCTGTTGTTGGGGGCTTAAGGTGAGACAATCACTAACCAGTAGCCAGCCTAAAATTTCAGGGAGGGGCAGCATTTAATGTGGCCACTTAAGACAACAGAAAACTAAGGGGGTGGCTCCCATCCCATTTATAGATCCAGAGAGAATTAAGACTAAGTTTCAGCTGCAGTAGTAGATACATCTCTGGCAAGGACCCAAACTGAAATTGGAACTATCTTCCAGCTAGGAAATTTCTAGTTTAAAATTCAAAGCCATGTCATAAATGTATGTCTGCACTTGAGTGACTACCTAGATCTGTTGGATGCCAATCCTGTGCAAGTTAAACTAGGGGGTTCATTTCAGAAGCACCGAGGAGTGGTGTGGCTACTACACACATAACAGCTGTACACAGCTTTCTCTCTGTAAAGGTCAGAAATGAGACCTCATGGTTCATTTTGATGTTTTCCAACATAGCTGTTTTATCTGGAATTTATCTCCGTTAAGGGAGGGTGGATTTTGAGACCTCTCACCATGGCAAATCACCACTCGTGGCATATGCAACAGGACCCAGAAGGAATTCTGCTGTTATACCTATCTTGCACCCTTAGTTTGGGTGAGAATAGGAGAGATTTGCACTGCATTTATGCAGCTTTAGCCTTGTTCTTTCCCTGTAATTGCAGGGTACAAAGGGCAAATGATATAGCCACTGCAAGAAGCTGACGGATGTATGGATAATCACCAGAGCCAACAGTATTGCCTTCCTTTCCCCTTAAATTTGGGAAATTGCAAGATATGAGCAGATCACTTTCATATCTTCAGTGGTACCTGGTTGTGCAGCTTCTGAATACAATCCAGTATGGGTAATCACTTTAAGTTTCTACAGGCATTAGATTTATTCCACATGCCTATAAGGTTTTGTAAAGATGGAAAACTCCCAAAAACCAGCATCCTGGGCTGCTCTAACAGTAGGACATCCTATTGGGAACAAGGAACTTGTTTAATCTTTGAAGCCCCATCATCCTGCCTTTTATCAATTATTCATTTGGTAAGGGAAAAGAAGGTCTACAAGTTATGCTGGTTTTGGAGGGATGCCTGAATTGAGACATCTCACTGTAGTATTATTTTTGGATTGAAGTTTTAACTTGCTTTCCAAAAAGAATAGAGGGCAGATCCTTTTCCCCCAAAACATTTAAAGTAAGCAACTCTGCTCTTAATGCGAAGCTGCCTACGCATTTTCTGGCATGTTACCAGTATTAATTTTTCCCGGGGCTGGATTTCTGCTCAAAAATTCCTCCTTATTTGTTAAACTGGTTCATTGTCTGTCTCACTCTGGCATTAAATTTAGATGTTGACTATGAGGGAGAAATGTATTGCCTGGAAAAAGAGCATTTTGTTAAATGGAGAGATAAGTTAATTCACCTCATATGTGGACTCTGCAGATTGTAGGGATTAGCAATGAAAGACGTGCTGGGGGTGGGGGGAAGCAAAGTTTGTAACGTGGCACTGGAGATACACGGGTGGAGGCGGGAAGTATAAGCCTTAAGAATATTGCATGTTATTTTCCAAGCCAAACCCTTGTGTAGAACTGGAACAAATCAAGTCAATAGTATAAGCAACAAGCATTTAATTATGTTTCTCATTTAAACAAAATGGTCTCTGATGGTGCAAAGGGTATCTCCCAGAAAAGGAAAGATGGTGATGCCCAATTTAGTGATTAGGGTTTAAGAGCAAGTATTTGATCTGCTCATTGGCTAGATGTCTTACAGGAAGTTGCTACAGCTCAGAGCTATAGCAATCCTATTGCATATCCCTTCGGTTTTAGGGATATCTGAGTTTTTTCTAAGCTTATTTACATTCCTTTGATTTCTTTCCAAATTCTTAGCTTGCAAGTGAGGACACTCGCCCCCCCCAAAATAAAAGTCCACAAAGTTTGAATTGTACACAATCCCAAGACAAAATTCATTGATCTTCAGGAATTCCTCTTCTCTTCATTTGTTTGCCTGAAGATATTTCCTAATTATTCACCCCTTCCACCCCAATATCCCTTTATTTCTGATGAAATATTGATGATGAGTCAACCCTTACAAGTGTGTTTCAAATGTACGTTCAGATTTGCAACTCCTAGTATACTAGGTACAGTATAATCTGTTCTGATGGTTCTTCTCTAATGATTAACTCAGGTAAGATTAGGTGTTCATATTGTCCATCATACACACATCACAAGTCCTGCTCTGCTGCTACATTGTGGTGGTAGGGGGTGTTCCCAGGAGTGTATGCCAAGAGTATATATTTCCAAAAGGATCACCCAAGGTACAATGATAGGATACAGTTAAATATCATAGACCTTGCTTTCTTCAAACCACTTCCTCTGGAGGAGCATTGAAGAACTGAAAATTGCCTCAGGAGGACACGCTTGCTGGTTTCGGTGTGGTCAGTCTTATCTGCATACCCGATTCAAGACGTGTGAGCTTGCTATGTGAAAGTGATAAAAGATGAATGAGACGTCTTACCGTTGCGTTAGCAATCAGCAGCATATTTTCCAAGAACTTAAGGGTGGTTTAACTAGGAAAATCTACTCTCTTTAATCAGACCCTCCCAATCATTTGATTAAAAGAGCAAGCAATGAGTAGAAATACCTGTATCTGAAATCAACAATACTATAAGCTTTCTAGAATAAAGCCAGTAATAGTATTGTATGCTTTGTACTAGCCCATATGAATTTTCTATGCAGAACAAAGTCATTTTGTCTATAACACTGCAACGTTATCAACCATCAGAATAATTAGCAGCCATACAGATGCCCTGAGGGATAAGGGGAGTTGAGTTATATATGCTTGATCATTGTATTTGTTTTTTTTAAATATGATATCCTAGCTTCCTTCCAAAAGAAAATCTCAGCAAATTAAAAACATAATGTCATACGGCCTCTCTGAATCTGGGGCTTTCCAGTTGTGTGGCAATGACAACTCCCAGAATTCCCAAAGTAACAGCAACACATCTGGAGGACTGCAGGCTGGGAAAATATATGAACAAGGGTACAGCATTCTCTACTCCTAAAAAGAACATTAAAATATAGAACAGTAACAGCAACCAATTTCATGGCAAGAGAAAGTTAGGAAAAGCATTAACATTGAAAGATTTAGTCGTAGGTATGTATTTATCAGCTGAGTATGGAGATGGTGACCCTCAGTTGGTCAGGAATCTTGTATGCAGTTTGATGGAGCATGTTGATTTTGAGGATCCACGCAGCACACTTTCACTCAGGTTGGCTCAAAACTTTGCAGTTATGATAGGATTAAAGGGGCAAGGATTGATAGGGTGTTTGGGGGAAGCTGCAATTTTATCATGATTGGTAGAATGCCTTCCTTCTATTAACACCCTTCTGTATACTGGTGATGCTTTTCAAATCTTATGATCTGTATAAGCTAGCAAATTGTGCTGTTTTATCAGCACACTTGGAGGCATGATAGGTTGCATATGTATGTACCTGGCACACTATTCTCTTTCGGGAGAGCAATCTTATGCAGAAACAAATAGTAAGCCAAAGAAATGTAGTACCTGAGATAAGAGAAAAGAAAAGGAAACAACTAAATCTAGTGTGCACCAACACCATTCGTTTTACTTCGCCGTATGTTTCTGTCCTTGTAAGCTATCCTTGCTTTGATCACATTCGTACAGCTTTGTATACTACCTCTTGTTTTTCAAACTTCTCATCTCCCTTTCTAAGATCTTATCAACTCAGTGCAATCCCTAATATTTCTTCTTGCTTTGCCACATACACCCCATTCCCACTGCATTAAATTCTCCCTTAATTTTTCTCCTGATATACTCAAGTCTCACCTCTATATAATAAAGTAGGCAGGAGGACACACTTCACTCTATAAATCAATTATCATACAATAAACTTTCATTTTTCACATTCACATTTCTCAGTGAACTTCTGAAGAGCAAAAATCTGATCTGAATACTACCTGCCTGGCATAAAACAGCACTTAACTTCCCAATGTTTTCATTGTTACCTCTTATACTCTTTTGACCCAGTTCTTCTAGCATTCTATTAACTTGACACATTTAAATGTGGGACCAATCATAAAACATGTTTCTCTATGGCAGTTTGGAATGAATACAGACCAATCTATCACTCATTGTAGTCATTGTTTTTCAAATGGAGTCTCTGAACCCAACTGGGGTCTCAGCAATTTTTCAGGTGGGACTTGGCAGTTGTCTCCAATTGGACAATGAAAAGTCATGTCATTAGCTAAAGGTGTAAAGATGAGTTGACAGAATAAGAAACAGATTAAAAGATAGTAATCTAGGGGTATCCGCAAATGTGTAGAAAATTCACGATCATGCAATCAAAGTTTACCCCTTGCATCAACCTCGTACTTCTTGTTAATGACGGAATGACTAAATAAATGTTATTTTCCTTCTGTGTTCTGTTCTGCTGCTGTGTGTGTGAGTGGATGGACACAGTGCTTTTTATTTGTCCTATAGTGGCCTTCTCTTGAGGATAGAAAAATGGACTCCCTGTCCATTTTCTCCATGTGTACCATCAGTGAAGAGTAATTGCAGGAGTAACAAACACATGCAAGGTACTCCTAAAAACTTGCAAATTCAGTCCATAAAGGAAAAAAAAACATTTTCTTTTCTTTTCTGTATCATCTACAGCATGTGCTTTGTACTCTTTAAAATGTGTAATTATAAATTTAAAATAGAGATACGTGTCTGCAGTTGACTGAAGTTAATCAAATGGTGTGTAACTTACAAAAAGAATATTAAATGAAATTTTAAAAACTACAGTAAGATCATCATTTTCCATTTACCTCCTCCCATTTTATCCATCAATAAACAAACACAAATTGCTAGGCCCATTAAAGATTTCCAAGTAAGATGTTTATTATTTTGATCACAGATCTTAATTGATTGAGAAATAGTCTTGTCTCAACTGGTATACAAATGTAGTTTTATTACTAATGTTTACCTTCAATCCTAGTAAAGCACTGGCAGCAACATTTTTGTGAGCAATAACTAACATATTCCTCTCTGATCTCTTGAACAGTTTCTGCTGTATTTGATTTGAGCATGTATAAGCCTCCTTTTGTATTATTCAAACTGAGCACTGAAAAATAAAAATGAAAAAACATTAAAAAATGCAACAATAAAAGATCATCAGAAACAGTTTTGATTAGAGTGTTGTGTTCTTTCAGGAGAGATGCTGGGGGGAACAAGCCATGTTACCAATGGCAACAAAATAAACATGGAATGTGGTAATCCCTTCAAGACTAATTGTGCTCCTCACAAAAGCTTATGCCCAATAAAGTTGGTTTGTCTTGAAGGAGCTCCCACAGCTATGGGGATTGCTGATTGTAGGGCACAAAGTAAAGACTTGGCATTTTATGGAGCAGTTCAGCATCTCTTTTGTGGCCCCACCAGTGCTCACAGAGTTGATGAGCCCAAAATGCTGACCCTTTACATACAGTTGAAATTATGAAGATACTTAAGGGGCAAAATTAGAGTGTCCTCTTAAGGCACCCATTTCCTCACTTAATTCTGCTCCCAGATGGTTCCTAGCTCTGTATACTTACAGAGTTTGGCACTTGATATATTCTGCATGGCCTCGTGTGGCCTTGGACCAATGAAAATTGTGCATTCCTGATGTAGGATTTCTGCCAATGTTTTTCTCTTTGTTAACATCAATTTCTGCAAACTTATTTTCCTTTCACAGATATTTACACCCAGAGGGTCTCCCGTCAGATTACACCATTACTTTTCTCTTCCGCATCCTTCCTGAAACACCCCTGGAACCATTTGCTCTGTGGGAGATTTTAAATGAAAGCTATGAGCCATTGGTTGGAGTTATTTTGGATAGTAAGTGTTTGTGGCTTTGTGGTATGCTGTGATTGATTAATTTATTTCTATTTCTATTTCTTGCATTTTATCAACAAGGAACTTAAGAAGCAATAGTTGCTATTTTCTTTTTTGAAGGGAACCTACATACTTTTCCTACCCAGTTTTTCATAGGCTTTTCTACTTATCTGTGCTGTATCTTATCTATTTATAATATTTATAATCACTTTTTGTCATTGAAGGTATCTAAGGTGATGTATCTGTAGATTAACTATATGTCATGGTTTGACCAGGACTGTCCACATTTGGCACTTATATCTGGGTGTCCTGAATATCTCATTGGTTGACAAAAAGCCCTGAAAGATGGAGTTTCATTAACCTCAGTGGGCTTGCACAGACAAAGAGGAAGTGGATTTAAATAGCTTCCCCTTTGCCTGTGGGATGCTCAGATTTAACCAATTTAAGCTTCTGCACTTTTTCTAGGAGAGCACAGTTTATCCATCTGTCAAAACCCACTCCCCTTTTGCCTACACAAGCTGCACAGTTTTAGGGAGCACATTTAGAAGGAGTATAGAAACCTGTTCTCTAAAATGTTGCCTTGGCCAGCTGGCTGTTTATGTCTGTTGCTTGAAAATATGATAAGCCAATATATAATCTTAAAGAGGAGACAGTTCTCTGAGCCTTGTTCTCTCACACACCGTACAGATGATGGCAAAACCTTGACTTTCTTCAATTATGACTACAAAGGAGAATTCCAGACTGTAACCTTTGAAGGGCCTGATATAAAGAAAATATTTTATGGAAGTTTCCATAAGGTGAGACTTGCTGAAATAGGTTTTAAAAAGGTCAGAAAGATTTTAAATGTAAAAGAACTTGTCTTCCCAGTTTTGTCCTATTCTCCCTAATTTATGAGGATTCAAAGTTATACAGCAAGCATACAAAAAGGGTGGTCTGGGGGCTGCATGTGGTCCACTAGTATCCCTTTTGTGGCCTCAAGAAATGTCCGAGTAAGTGGGACCAAACACATAATCCCCCCCCCCCTTTTTTTTGGCTTAGTCCTCTGATAGACCAGACAAATTCTCAATTTCATTTCTTCTCAGACTGTAACAATGATGTCACTTTTAAAGCTGCCAAATTCTGTTTCAGAGCTGATATCATTAGGAAACAGTGAAATAAGACTATTGTTTAATTTCTCTAGAAACAAGGGAAGTAATTTGGCAGCTGTCAAAATTTTTACGTGTTTTTATACTACTCTATTTTACATCCTTGCAGAATAGTTTTCTAATGTGATTAGTCTTCAATATTTAATATTTTAGCACTCTGGTACTTATATGATATTGTTTCATTTTATTTTTATTTTCTTCCTAATTTAATTACAAATTGTTATGAACTCTGCAGATTCTATTCTATTCTATTCTATTCTATTCTATTCTATTCTATTCTATCCTATCCTATCCTATCCTATCCTATCCTATCCTATCCTATCCTATTCTATTCTATTCTATTCTATTCTATTCTATTCTATTCTATTCTATTCTATTCTATTCTATTCTATTCTATTCTTCTATTGTCTGTGTTTCTGGACAGTGACTAATAAAGATAGTATTGTTGTTCCTGCTTTTCTAGCGGTTGGGGGACATTTCAAGGGTCAAAACAAATGCCTTAAACCTTGAAGATGCCACCCATTTTGCTCCAAAAACTCTTGAGTCCTTCTCTCAGTACATACCGTGATCCCCCTATTTTTGGAATTTGGCCATCGCCAAGCCACACAAAGCCACATAAGTTATGGATCTCTGTTAAGGAGGCATGGGGCAAGCAGCCTAATCCTGACCATTCGGTCTCTGGGCATGGCCAGTTGTTCCCTCAGTCGTGGATCTTCAGTCAGGTCTTTCTTTTGCCATTAATGATACACAAGTTCCCTCCTAGGTGGAAGATGGAATTAATGGCCAACAGGTTATTTTAAGATACGTAACAGTGAGGAACATAGGAGAATGTGCAGCCCTCTGCGCATACAGAAACTTGAGAAAGCAATACCATGCCTGTGAATTGTATTAAAAATATCAGTACAGAGAGCTCCTGTTTATGTGTGCCCTTTTGGCTTCTCCTTTGTGTATAAAAACATCCCTCTCCTCTTCCAGCTGCATATTGTTATCAGCAAAACAACAGCTAAAGTAGTGATTGATTGCAAGGAAGTGGGTGAGAAGATGATCAATGCAGCAGGAAATGTCACTTCTGATGGGATTGAAGTACTGGGAAGGATGGTTCGATCAAGAGGACCAAGGGACAGTTCTGCACCAGTAAGTGAAGGAGCTAAGGATTTGAAATAAAAGGGGATGATAATTCAGGAAGATTTATTCATGAGGGATTGATGTAACCCCTGCATAACTACACAGGAAGGCATGAATTCAGCTGTAGCTCCATCGAGTTCCTTCACATTAAATCTAATGCATGTTCCCCCACTTTGTCAGGGCATCTTTGTGTCGTGGTTAAATGCAAGCGGGGAAAGGTCCCTGGGGTCACTCACTGACAAGTACTTCACATGCTGAACTCTTGAGACTTGGCCTGAACTAAATTATCTTCTTTTCAAGATGACAGTTCCAAAAAAATTAAGAGAAACTCTTCCAGAACAACATCATTATATCCTGGGGAGACCTGATTATCTGATAAAGGAATAAGAAAATTTAATAGGAGAGAAGTGGATTAATTTCAAAGCTGGACAATCTGGTCATGTCCTTTGAATTCTCTTGTCCAGAAGAGCCGCTTCAACCTAATTGCCTTCAGCTTATTTAGCCTGCAAAGAACGTATTTGCCCCCTTCTCTACAAAATTATGTGCTTTGCACAAAGAAGGAGTGTTTTCAGACTCCTGGCTTAAGCTTGGCAATTAATATATCAACTCCTACAAGACAATTGAACCAAGCAACCTCCATGGCCATGTTCCAGGAGGGAAAGACAAAGGCCAGCTTGTAAAAAGTTGCAGTTGAAGGGTGCTTTGTAGGAAAAAAAAGGAAAGAAACGATGGCTTTTATTAAGAAAATCATGGTTGTATGAATGGTAAGTGGTCAAGTGAACTATACACCCACAGGAAGCAAAAACCTATAGTTGAATTGGTTGATGGTTATGTAAGTCCACAAACATCCATTTCAAAACATACTTCTCAATAAAGAGCATTCTTTTCACAAATTCTACTTTATCAAAGTCTGTGCTCTTCGTCAGGTACAGTGTATTTTTCAGAAAATTATGTTGTGATGCTGTCCTATGATCCATGAGGCTAAACCATCAGGGATGTTTCAGTTTGCTCTGAAAAATGGAGTTTGTTTGGTTTTTTTAGCAAAAAAATAAAAATACACTTTCTTCTAAACCATATCTGGCACCCTGATGGTAAATTTGGAAGTTCTTTTTATGTGGCAAAGCCCAACAGAAATGATTGTCAGGCATAATATTGCCAGCACGCACACCTTGTATCTTGATGTACTCCATATAATGCAGTGTTTTTCAGACTTGCAACTTTAAGATGTGTGGGCTTCAAATCCCAGAATTCTCCAGCCAGCATGATATAATGCAATATAGTAAAAGAGTTAATAATTATAACAATGTCACTGGCCATATACACTCCAGCTGGAATAGGCCAATCTTTGTAGATTTCAAGAAATATACTACCTGTGATATCCAGGATTCCCTGACCATGCCCTCTGTTGAATTTAAAGGAACATCCCACTTGTAGAAGAGTTATGTCTGTGGGTATCTGCAGATACGGCAATATGAATTATGCTAATGTATATTCTTAATTTAAATGTCATTCCTTCAGGCATCTTAAAGAAACCATTTGTTTGTTCTGTTGGAAATGTTGCGTGTGAGTTGAATTGGCATTTGGAGGTTTATGTGGAATTGTTTATTTCAGAATCGAGACTTCATGGAACTAAATGTAAACTCTGTGGATAAATGGATCAGAAAAAAGGATATCTTTGTTTAGTAGCTCACTTGGAATCAAGAGCAAGAACCCCTATCGCGTCTTACTGTCCAAAGAAAGACTCATTCAGCCGATTTCTACATAAATATAATAAATTAATTCAAATAAATTTTACTTATTAAACAATAGAAAAATATGACATCACATTAGATCTTTATTTGAGGCATCTGAGACAGTGTACCTCAATTTTTTTTTCCTGGAAACAGGCACATTAATCATGTATGCAGATAGGTGTCAGTGAGAGGCATATACATGCCTACTCTGTATTTTTAAATTAAGAGAAAATACTTCTAAGACAGGTTTATAGTGTTGAGCTATGGATTCTCAATAAATATTTCCATTTTTATATACATTTTGACCTTGCTTTTGGACCTGATTTAAGCAATATGGCTAACGGTTCTTTTGATCTTAATGTGACAAAATTATGACATTTGTAGGGTTAGAAATTGGATGGAAGAGGAATAATTTTGGAAAACAAAGTTGAGTATGCTTTCATCAGCATCATTGTATCTACCTGAAAGATTTTCTTTGCTGAAAATTAACTTTTAAAATAGAAAGAGTTTCTGTAAATATGATACTGGAGGCAGATGAGTTTTTTCTATTTAAGCTTCCTTTTGGGGGTCATCTTCAATTTGCAATTTTGGATAAATTGGGGTGACTTTTAAATCTTTTTATACAACAATATCTCAAAGGTAAGCATTCAGTTGGTTCATGATTTGGTAAATAAAAAAATAAGAAACCATGAGTGATTATTTTCTTCAGCTTTTGTTATGTTTTTGTTTTTATTAGATCGTACCTAATCATTTTGAAATTGTTTTTTCCTTCTTAAACCAGTTCCAGCTGCAGATGTTTGATATTGTTTGTACTACTTCATGGGCCAATAGAGATAAATGCTGTGAACTTCCAGCATTGGTAAGATGTTACCCATTAAAAATACTTATTCAGTTATTTGCAATTCAATTATAACTATGTCTGGAAAGATCTGCGAAAGATGAACATTCAGGTAGTCCTTAACTTACGACCACAATAGGGATTGGAAAATTCATTGTTAAATGGTTTGGTCATTAAGCGAGGCATCACATGACCGCACCTGATTTTACATTTTTTGTAGTGGTCATTAAGCAAATCACAGTGGTTGTTAAGTGAATCACACAGTTGTTAAGTGAATCATGTAGTTCCCCATTGGTTTTGCTTGTCAGAAACCAACTGGGAAGGTCACAAATGGAGATCACGTGACTCCAGGATGCTGCAACCATCGTAAATACATGCCGGTTGCCAAGCACCCAAATTATGATCATGTGGCTGTGGGGACACTGTGACTGTTGTATGTACGAGGACCAGTCATAAGTCACTTTTTTCAGTGCCATTGGAACTTTGAATGGTTGCTAATCAAATGGTTGTAAGTAAAGGACTACCTGTATAACCAGGATCCAGAGTATCCTAATTTGGAATACACTGAAGATGACACAAACTTTTTTGTTGTTGTTGTTAGAGAGATGAAGAAAGCTGCCCTACCCTTCCACATTCTTGCTCCTGCTCTGAAGTCAGCAAAGGATCTCCTGGGCCACCAGGACCACCTGTAAGATTTTACTTTATTGGTCTTTCACCAGTGTCCCATTTCAAATACTGCCAGGTGGCCAAATATCTAATTTTATTAGATAGATTGAGAACATAGCCTGGTGATGCAAACTGCCAAAATCTCTTGTTCAGGGCTGAGAGTTTAATACAATGAATTGAAATAAGGACTACCTATTGCTCTGAAGTAGAGTTTGTATTGAAAAGCAATTATAGTCTCTACTAGCTTGAGTTATAGCCTCTGTAAATCTGGAAAGCACTGAGTCAGAGGGGATGTGGCATTTGTGTGCCTCACATACAAGGTTTCCAGTTTCTAGATGATGCTCTGAAATATCAATAAATATACATAAGGCTTATTTGCTTTTGTTCTGTTACTTAGAGTGTTGGGGACTTTCCAGAAGTTTGTTTCCTACTGCTGGTAATCAAAACTTTCAGCTGTTCCATCTTTTTCTCCTTGTTTGATATTTTGTTGAAACTAAAAAAAAAAAAAAAAAAGTGAAGAAGTGGTAGAATAAACATGGTACATTATTGGACCATCAGTCAAACCAGTGAATCAGACATTGGGTAGGGCCTTTGTCCCATAAAGACCATGTCTGGAAACATCCATGGCATTTCTCTCTTCCCCAATCTAATACCTTCAAAATATGTTGGATTTGCACTTCTTCTGAACCACTTTTAAAGCATGCACAGCCCTACTAAGCCCCCCAGTGATAAGACAGAACTCACACTTACCCAAGTGTGACTTGGCCTGGGGAGCTGGCTGGTTTCCAGAGTTAAGAAAAGCATGAAAATGAGTCAAAAATGACATCTTTATAGAAAATTCCCAATTGGCTTTGTGAAGGCTGAATTTCAGTTGTGTTTTCCTTAAGAGAAATGGGCACATTTAATGATGGGGGAGGGTTGTGGGTGGAATAGTGAAATATGAATTGCTATATTCATTGTGAGGAGGAGATGATGGATGGTGATGATGATGATGGTGATGATGATGATGATGATGATGATGATGATGATGATTCTCTCTGTATTGGTGAATTATGCTACCAGGTTTGGAACCAAAACAGGGCTACTGTGAAACAAGAGCAGCCTTGAGAGAACGAGTCATTCTCAGTAGTACTGAATGTGCCTGTTGGAAAAGAAACTGAGATATGTTAAAGGATGGCTCTTTGGCTAAAACTCTGAATAAGAACTTTCTTGAGTAGGACATAAAAACACAATGCAACATTGAACAACAGGACCTACTTGATTTCTTTTAATCTAAATGTGTTTGACAGGGTGGTCCAGGTCTCCGGGGTCCCAAAGGTAGCCGTGGTGAAGATGGTCCAAAGGTAACTTGTTAATGCAGCTTCCTTCTGCATGATGTTCCATAAATATCCCAGCCCCAGCCCACATAATGCTTTTATTGTCTATGTAGAATGTGACCTAAGTGCTATTTGTTTTGTTATCTTTTCCCAATATTTATTATTGGGAGAAAAACAGTTTGGGGGAAAAAAGAGAAAATTTTGCTAAAAGGTGCAAGGATTTCTATAGAACAGGTAGAATTCAGGGCACCTTCTATTATTCCTAATTCAGCTCTATTATTTCTATGTTTGATTTAGAGCTTTGCAAATAAGTTTCTTTCTTAAACTTTCTCCATCGTGTTAATTCACACTGCTACAAACATGTACTCAGCATCAAAGTGGTGAAAAGTTTCAGGAGTGCCAATGTTTTTGTGAGGGATTGTTTTTATATAATTCCTACAGCCCAGCTACATATCTATCCATAAATACACAAGGACACGTGTACAAGACTTGGAATCTCCAGTAGATTGCACCACCAAAAATGTCTGAAACAATGCAATTTTGGCAAATACTCCCCACCCCATACATCATACACACACATAGGATAATAAGGCTGGGAATGGGATCATAAAGTTTCTGACAGATGAAATGCTCCGATTCCCACTCTTATATCACCCCAAAGTCTCAGCTTCACTGGCCCAGCAATAATAAAAAAAGACTGAAGTTGAGTTAACAAATAATATACTGAGTTGTGTCTGCTGACCCAGAAAGGTTCCCCATATCTTATTTTCAGCATTTGAACACTGGTAGTTTGCTCTTCTCCTCAGGCTTCTAGGGAAACTCAGATACCATATGATATAAACCCTGGCTTTTGCCAGTTTCTCAGATCTTCCAGTCAAGTCACATGCAAGACAGAGCATGTTGAAATTGAGAACAGGACAAGGGCCAGTGAGTTGAAACTAAAAGAAAGGAAATTCTAGCTGAATAGTGGAAGAACTTCCTAATGGGAAGATCTGTTAAACCATAACCAGTCTGCTTAGAAAAATGATGGGCTTGCTGGAGATTTTCAAATGAGGATTAGATAACCACCTGTTGGGTAGATTTGTTGAGTTCTATACTGGTCACTGGCTTAGTCTGGCTGACCTATGAGGTCCCTTCCAGTTCATATGTTCTGTAATTCAAACTCTCAGGATATGCCTAGCAAGACAAAATATCAATATCTTCCTAAGCTTATTGAATATCACTATAATTATCACCTGCTCCTCTGTCAGCTCTTAACAGTGGTTGTCTGAACAAATGCTTGCTGACAGCTGTATTCATAAAAATCTTTAACTTTCCAAAATTACAAAGTAGGAAGTTCCTTAAGAGACTGCTCAGATTAGCCCAACATCTATAACAGTACATTAAGCTGAGTCACATCTTAAGGTGCCTGATAAAATGTGTCTTGACTGTTTTGGGCCTGGTCGATCTTTGAGACAACCTAGCAGTTACTCTCAAGCCATTTTCTCTGCAGTGGCAGCTCATTCTGGATCAGCTCTCTCCCCTAAAATCTCTGAGAGGCCTATTATTATATTTTATTTTTATATTTAAAGAATTGAATGGCTCTCTACCTTACATAGTGATCCTAGTTGGCTCAGGACAAGCAATAAATACAGAACAAACTCTTCCCACTGCCTACATCTGTATTAAAATCCCCTCTTTTCACCCAAACCCTTCCCCGTACGAACGGTGAATAATTGCTTTTCTTTTCTTTCCCTCCCAACTTTTTTTAATGAACATGTTTTATAGGTTTTTCATTATTTTAATATTGCATTTTGTAAATTCCTCTGAGATGCACTCACATAGAAAGCAGTTAAGTAAATATGTTAAATAAATAAGTAAAGGGTAGACTGCTACATTTTTAGCATGGGACTTTGTGATTATGTTTTTGGTTCTAGGGACCAGATGGACCTCGAGGTGGAATTGGTGCTCCAGGTCCTCAAGGGCCTCCTGGACCTCAGGGGCCAAGCGGACTTTCTATTGAAGGACCTCCAGTAGGTTTATTATTATGCAAATACTTATTCTGGGCAGCCAATAACCAGCCCCTGAATTTTAGTTGCTGAGGAATATGAGCAGAAGGGTGTGAGCGCTCCCATGTCTTGCTTCTGGTGGCCGTTGTTCGATTCCTATGAGAATTAGGAAGTTGAGCTAGACAGATCTTTAATCTGATCCAGCAAGGGTCTTCTTGTTTCATGTGGTTTTAGCTACTGCAATGACAGCCTAGGGGATTTTATGAAAAACTTGATCTAGAAAAAGTAGTATTTGAAGGGTAAGAAAAATACTTTATGTTTCATGATACCCTTCCTCCCCTGGCTATTTTTTTGTATAATTTTAGGGTTGTAGCAGCAGATTGCTTTCTTCTCCCCTTCCCTCTAGACTGGATATGGAGACACAGATATGGGAAGGTGGAGGCAGAGGGGAGCTAGAGAGAACCCGGTGTGTAGTTAAAAGTCTGCTTGTGTAATGTTGGATGTCTGTCTATAGTCTGCCCAACAATAGTGGATCTAAACAAGCTGAAATTAAAGAAGAATCAGATGCCTTGACTTGTGGATTTAATTAAGGGCTATCCCACCCTTTCTTCCATAGTTCAAATCTTTATTACCATAATTCAGTCTTATAAAGCAATTTTGGAATTCCTTTTTTCCCCCCTTCTCCAGAAAGAAATTGGCAATTAACCATTTTGTTTGGATGAGAAAAAGGGGGACAGTGAAACAAACAATAAAGAGTGTTTGTTTGTTTTCAGGGACCAACTGGAGAAAAAGGAGAAAGGGGAGAAACTGGTCGTCCAGGCCTTCAGGTAACCATTGTGCTATGCGAGTCTAGAATGGAGTTACTCCACATTACTCAACTATTAGATACTTCAGAGCTGTATTGTTAACTATTATTATTGTTGGTCACATAGTCAGCCAGATGTTTAGACTGGATTTGGTATTTTTATTCACCTATCAAGTCCTTCCCAAGGACCTGGTACAGGCAGATGTTGTTGTTATTATTATTACAATCCTTCACTAATGGAGGAATTAAATATAGTTTTACTGTGGATTTTGCTCCTGCGCTCCTGTCAGATACGGTGATAACCACCAATTGGAAACTGGAGAACAGCAGGGAGAACTGGACTCTAAGCTCTTAGTCTTGATGGCATTATTCTCTCACGTGAATCAGGGCTGTATAACTTAGTTCCAAATGAGGAACAAAAGGAGAGTGGGGCTTGTCACCCTCCTGTCCATATTTGTGAGTTTTCTGAGTGCGTTTTTGGTCATGGGTAGCACTATTACTGTAAGTACTTCACTCTAGTGCTTTCTTGCATTCAATGTGCAGGAAGTGTGCCACCATTTGCTTAAGGAACTACCTGAGAGCATGATGTCTTCCATTAGATAGCACAACCTGTCAGACTCAAGTAGACTAAAGGATGGGTCCTCTAATGCCAGCATCTCCTCCGTCCTCCAGGTCAACTTGCTTGTCCTGGGGATCTTCCACCCTTTGCCTGTGACAGATCCTCAGTGCTGCAAGAAGGGAGTTTTGGAGCTAGAAGTGCAGGATTTATCTGAGCTCCCAACCTAGCAGGTGCCAGGCAAGGGTCGTACCTCCACACTTGTAAAAGCATGGAGAATGTGCTCCCAAGTTTTATATCCAGGACCCAGCTAGTCCTGTGCTGCTGGGGGCAGATAACAAAGGAGCCATCACATTGTGTCTGCTCAAAGTAATTGCATGTAATGTTACCTGCACAATTCTTGGATGAGGACATTGATAATGCCCGCCCCATTCACACCTGAGTTGTCCCTACAAGTTGCAGGCTGAGTGAAATATTCGATTCAGACATTTGATTCAAAGATAATTGGTTTGACTCTCCATCAGATCATCTATTTGAAGCTTTGTGGAGCACTAACGTTTACAACTGGACAGTGTAACTCCATTAATCAATCTATATTTAGATTTATATGTTCTTTTTATAAATATGGATAAGTAGATTTGCATTATTATTGTTGCTGTTATTAGCATAAATTTGGGTTGAAATGTATAATTTGGCTCTCTTTTGGGTGTTACTCAGGGTGTTCCAGGACCAACCGGATCACCGGGACGAGATGGAAGCCAAGGGCAAAGGGTAAAATGGAAGAATTGATAGTAACCATCCACCTACTTCACCTTGCTCTGTTCCTCCAAGGCTTAATTTTGCATACTATGAACTGTTCTTACTAGGATGAGTTTACATTACCTGCTTCACTGCTAAACCCAGATGAACAAAACACAGTTCCTGTCTTAATTTCATATAGACCCAAAGAAAGAAACCATGTTATCATTTGGAATGACAGCATTTAGGCAACTTCCTAATGGTTGGATTCTCACAACCTGTTGAATTCCAAACAACCCAGCTCCATTTTAGCTTAATCTAGCATGTTGTACATATCCAGGCCTAGTGCCATTTTATTCTTTCCTACCTGCAGAGAATTCTGATTTAGTTCTGAGATGCTTCTCAATGAATCTCAGAGAGGGAAGTACATGGGATTGGCTGACGGATGTCTTTCTTCTTAGCCTCCGCCTGCAGATTCAATATTTCTTATGTCTCCTTAAGGGGACCTGCAAGAACTGCCACAAATGTCAACTCAATTCCCCAAATTTATTCAAGAGATTTGCTACGAAAGGCTAATTTTGGATGAGATTACTAAATTGGAATGCAGTCATTCTTTCACAGAAGGTTTTTTATTCTGTTATGTCTGAGATGGATGTCCTTTCCAGATGTGTGGAATATAGAGATTGGAATAAAAGGATTATCATCTCTTCCTCCTCCTGAAGCAGATTCCCAATGTTTTCCCTCCCACTAGGGAAAATATTTTAAAGTGAATTCCTGCCTTCCTTTCTCTACACCACCTGGTGCTCCCTGAAGCAAATCACTCCACCCTGCTACCCAGCACTGATGGCCTGTTTATGTCAGTTCAAGTTATTGTCGTTGGGGTCTTGTTCACACTTAGCAGGGAACAAATACTATTATCAAACCAAATGGAGCTTTTATCTGTAAAGACATGAATAGAACTGCACTATAAATATTTACTCAGAAGCAAGTCTCGCTTTGGTCTAAATATATAACAGTATTCTTCAACTTTATGTTGTCCAGATGTCTCGGAGTATAATTTTAGAAATGCCAGCCAGTGTGCAAATGCATGTGATGTACACCACGTTCTCTCAATGAGTTTTATGGTTCCTTGGGTTTTACTGTTAGATTTTTTAAACTTTCTTGGGAAGGAATTTGTGAAGGGCCAGATGAATCAGGAACTCAGATTGAGGCTGGGTCTTTGAGAGATGTCTGAGAGTCTAAAAATGTCCGGCTTAATACTTCAACCTTTTTTACCGTCTTTGGGAATAGCTGTTGTTAAGAGTCTGGTTGAAGATACGGTAGTTGGTAGCAGAGTTCAGTAATTCCTGCTCTGAGAATAAACTGTGGATGGAATGATTACTATGAAGAAATGGGTAGTAGATGAGAGAGGCTGGAAGGAGAATGTTGAAAGTAAGAGGAAGATCATTTCCACAGACTTTTCTACCATATCACAGTCTTTCCCCCCCTTTTATTGTAATGTTATAAATCTTGATTTTTGTTGTTGTTGTTGTTCAGTCGTTAAGTCGTGTCTGACTCTTCATGACCTCATGAACCATATCACGCCAGGCCTTCCTGTCCTTCACTGCCTCCCTGAGTTTGCTCAGTTTCATGCTCATTGCTTCAGTGATGTTATCTAACCATCTCATCCTCTGCCGTCCCCTTCTCCTTTTGCCTTCAATCTTTCCCAGCATCAGGGTCTTTTCCAAAGAGTCCTCTCTTCGCATTAGGCGACCAAAGTATCTGAGCTTGAGCTTCATTATCAATCCTTCCAATGAATAGTCAGGGTTGATTTCCTTTAAGATTGACTGGTTTGACCTCCTAGCAGTCCAGGGGACTCTTAAGAGTCTTCTCCAGCACCACAGTTCAAAGGCACCAATTCTTTGGCACTCAGCCTTCTTTATGGTCCAGCTCTCACAGCCATACATTACTACTGGAAAAACCATGGCTTTGACTATACGGATCTTTGTTGGCAAGGTGACGTCTCTGCTTTTTAATATGCTATGTAGGTTTGCCATAGCTTTCCTCCCAAGGAGCAAGCGTCTTTTAATTTCATGGCTGCAGACTCCGTCTGCGGTGATCTTGGAGCCCAAATAAATGAAGTCTGTTACTGCTTCCATTTCTACCCCTTCCAATGCAGATTTCAATGCAATAGTATTTATATAATATGATTATAAATTATGAACATTCGATTATTTAGAAAGCTTGCAATACTGAAAATAAGAAGAAGCTAGTAACAATTCTATCAATATTAATAGCATTTTAGGATGTCAACATTGCAAGCATAAAAATATTTAACTTTTCATCCAAAATTGAGTATAACATGAAAAAAGAACCGCGGCATATCATATTAAAGTAGTAGTTATGTGACAATAGTTTTGGTCTGAAACTAATTAACAGAAGTTAAAATACCTAAAAAATATTTTAACTTATAATAGCACTGTTTGACTAATAGAAGTGGCAATGGGAATATATATAGAAGCACAAACTAGAGCTGTGCAAAACCTATGAAGAAAATGCTTCTCAAGCAGGAAATACCCCTCTTCAAGACAATAAAGCAAATGTGGCTTTCTCCTGCCTTGCGCAACTGTTCTCAGACATCTTTGTGGATATCACTTCCTTTCAAGGATGGGAGGGAGGGGGAATAAAAGTATTCACAACTTGGATTGTCCATGGCAATTAATTGCCTGTAATTTTCCCTCTCCATGCCTTAGTCTGTCACTGGGTCTTTGTGTGTAAGGCCAAAAAGGATAAACAACAGAAAAATAGGAGAGTCTGCTGCTAACTTTCCATCTTCTAATTGTAAGTTAATTTAACCTTCCTTCCTTCCTTCCTTCCTTCCTTCCTTCCTTCCTTCCTTCCTTCCTTCCTTCCTTCCTTCCTTCCTTCCTTCCTTCCTTCCTTCCTTCCTTCCCTCCCTCACCCCAGGTCCATAAATCATCAGTTCTGTCTTTTCTTCTTTCAGCAAAAAGACCATATAACACTTAGAGATTTTTAAAAAAGTCTTAATTGTTTTTTCCCCAACCAAACTGATCATTGTTGCCATTTCTGCGAGCTCCATCAATTTTATAATTCAGTTCTCTACTGTGGATCAGCTAGGATTGGTTTCTTGATGGTTTGCACAAACTATAAAATATACTCAATGGCATATTAGATTGCAGTTAAGACTGATTTGAAATAGTGTCAGAAATCTGTTTTCACTTAATATATTTTAAAAACTCAAGGAGTTTGGCCTTTAGTATTCTAAGTCTGCATTTAACTGCATCTAGTAACAGGGTGAAAAACTTTGTTATTCCAAAAAGTATTTGTCCTAAGCATGTTACATAGATGTAAGTTTTGTTCAGATGACAGGGAACCATTTTATAGGGGTTTGTTTTTTAAAAAAACTGGCCTCCTAGCTATGATTCTGTTCAAATTATCAAATCCTGCATTCTTTCTCTTTCTCTCTCTCCCGTTCTCTCTCCCCCTCAGGAATCATAGGGGGGAGGAGAAATAATTCTTTGCCATAAATGTATTCCCAGTTCCGTCATTAAGACAAATAACACGTTGCAATGGGCATGTATCATAAGCATCAGCTCATAAGTTTCATCTCATAACTTTCTTCTAAGTTTATAAATCTAAAACTACATTGTAAACTTACAATCCCGAAGCCTCTTAGTTTCAGAGCCACTTGGAGAATAAAGGTAGTATTGTTGGCCATCATGTCAAAGAATATTTTCCTGCCGGAATAGTACGTGCACGGTATGTTTACCTTCGGGTATGGGAATAGCGTTCTCACATTGCTAAAATCTCTTGTGTTCTCAAGCCAATCTAGCTTTCAGCTCTGTGTTAATCAGGGGTATCTCTGCCCCTTTTAAATCTGTGCAATGCATGTGGCGCATGATAAAAAGGGGCAGGGCTTCCATTGCCTGGCTACGTCCACCATTTTCACTTGATTGACTCCCCCCCACCACCACTACAGACAACATATGCATTTTGAATTTGAATTTTTGTGGGTGTGCTCTGGTGTTGAAGGAACGTGAAGCAACATCAGAATGCGTATGGAGCAAGCAGCTTCATGGTCTTAAAGGTGGCAGTTCTCCAGTCTACCCGCAGACTGTAGAAACTAGAGATGAAAAGGGTCGTTTAGGTATGGAGTCCAACCTCCTGTTTAGGGCAGGAATCCAAATTAACCACTATCTGCCTCCACTTGAACACTTTTAGTAAAGGGGAGACCACCACCTCTCTAGGTTATCATCTTCACTGTCATATTGCTAATTCTGTTATGAAGTGCCCTACTGTAACTTTTCTGGGATTAAGTTTTGAACTTTGAAGAATGAGCAGAGGGAATTCAACATCTGTTACTCATCAGAAAGATGGCAATATGGATTCATTCCCTAAACCACTTTCTGATTAATCCCCTTTTTTGCACATATGCTTATACAGCAAACACTGAGAAGCTGGACTATGCAAAGGTGGGAATGAAGAGTGTGTGTTTGTGTGCGTTGTGCGTTGCGTGTAGCAGAAGCAGAAGCAATACACAAATGACTTGCCTGCAGCAATTTTATAGTAGCTATTTTTAATCAAGAACATCTACGAGTTGCTCCAAAAGCAGAACATTTGGGTTAAAACATAGATGTGAATCTTTTGATAGATGCTACAGAAATGTTATGCGGAAACAACCATATAAATATGGACAATACCTTTAGTATTCCTATGGTAATAACCACAGGAACTAAGTTTAAAAGACCTCCAAAAATTCCAGAACAATCTTATTTTTATTATTTTTTAAGCAAAAGGAAACATGACAATGATTTTAGTTGTTTAGCTTTATATAGTACTGTATATGTATAAGAATGAATATAATCTTCATATATATGATATGGTTGCTTCTTTTAAACCATTATAAAGAGCAAAATGGTAATTCGAGTACTTCATCTGTTTTAGGGCCTGACAGGCAAAGATGGGCCAACGGGACCCCCAGGACCCCCAGGACCTGTGGTAAAGACAATCATACTATTCACTTCTAAAAAAATTGGTTAAAAATCCTTGAATCACAGAAGGTGAATCGGGAACAGATATAGCTATAGGTATAGATATAGATATATAAACTTGTTTTCATTGTAAAATAACAAAGTTAATTCATAAAATCTAGATTTCCCAGCACAGTGGCTGAAGATGCCCTGGTGCCTATAGATAATGCGGCTCTTAAATGGATTATCTTTTTAAAAACTATTTAATTTTTTTTAAGAAATAGAAAACTATCTGTGAAACAAAGTTATACGTCTTTGGCATAATTTTTATTTCCAAAAATGCTTCTAGATAACCCTGAGGTCTATTTTAGAAAATAAAAATGATGAATGCGTCAGGAACTTCATGTGTTTAAAAGGTCACGGATAGCTCAAACCTTGAGTCATTTCCAAAGCTTCGGGAGTTATTCCAAGGGTTTAATTCCATCTTTGGCACACGATGATCCACCCAGTGGTCAGTGATGTCATGACTGAGGGCTTCATTTCTGTGAAATCTTGCTATATCCCTGTTTTTTCCATGGAACTTCCATGTCAAGACCATCGTTCCAACTGGGGGAAAAACCCCTCAAGACCAAAAATCTGGAGTAGTCTGGCAAGCCAGCAAGTCTTTCAGGAAAAAAACTTCCATCTAGTCAACATGGCCAATTTCACCCATTTTATTTTGCCTGGATTACTGTAATCATAGTAAGAGCTGTAAGGAAGGAAAGTCAGGGAATATATCTGCAAACAGTCAAAACAGCCCAGGTCAATTTTGGGTACATTTTAAACTGGGTTCAGAAGGGTTGGGGGATGGCAAGACTAATCATCTAGGTGTCCTTAGACAAACTATGATTTACTGTGGAGTGTAAACACAGCTAGTGGCTCTGAGGTTATAATCAGGAGGGGGCAGAACAAAGCGATTTGGTTGTGAGAAATGAAATAAAATATGGGAAATTCCTGAATGAATCTAATTGGATGGACAATGCAGAAGTGGCCATCTGATAAACAAGTAGTCACTGATATACAGAATAAGAGGTTTCATTATGGATGACAGGTGGAAAATCTTCCACACTGGGACAAATAAGTCTGTGGACCAACCAATTTATTGATGCTCTTATGGAACATCTTGCTGAACAATAACTTGGCACTTGGATGGGCCTTTATCTGTGCTTCTCCAGGAATAACTTGCATTCATTGAACGAGTAGAGGAAGTGCATAGACAACCTCACCATGATTCATCTGCTGTCTTTTCTGAAATAAAGTGGATTCTTGAGCCAAGGTGTTGGAGAATGTCAGCCAAGATGCAAAGCACAAGTCTGTATAAACAGAGAACCAGTATGTCTGAACTCCTGTTACTTGTTTTCTTTGTTCTTTCTATGCAGGGAATACCTGGTGCTCCAGGTGTCCCAGGAATTACGGGTAATGTCGGCCCACAAGGAGATGCTGGACCACCTGTAAGTAGAAGTCCATCATACTCTATGTATATGTGTGTGTATGTGTGTATGCATACATGTACCTGTATGTCTGTATGTATATATATCTATGATGAGTCACCAAGCTTTTCAATAAGTACATCACGTGCCTGGTCTAAATGATATAAAAGTGTTAAGGCTTTTATTTCAATTTTCTACCACACTCCTTTGACTTAAATGATTTTGCTACTAATCCAGTCGATGGAAAAGAAGCAGCAGGGAGTGCCAGGAATAACAGACCTGTAAGCCAAGTGAATCTATAAACTGAAGAGGATATTTCATTGATCTGATTTATTCTACCAGTTTTCTTCAGCTTCCAGTATTTGAAGAATAAATTAAAAAGGGGGGGGGGGGAAGACTGTTGGGTGTAGGAAGTATTCTAAGGTGATTTTTTTAGCATAAGTTAATTTAGATTGTAAACATGCAGAGATCCTTTCATAAGAGGGAAAATTAATGCTCTATTCAGATATTTTTTCCCCAAAATGGTCACCTAATTAGTCCTTGAGGTCACTGTAGGATCATAATTAGAGGAAATAATAATAATCTATTTACATATTATATTGTGATATATAACAGAGTAGTTCAGTAAATATTTTGTAGGTCCGCCTTTATTGGATGGGCCTCCTCAACTGTGCCAGGAAGTCCTAGTAAACATTATGATGAATATGTTTGCATGATGGCAGCTAGAATATTTCTTTAAACGATCAAGCACATGTTTTCTTAAGCAGACACAAATGATGATGTGGTAGGACAACACAGAACTCCAGTGACTTGTTTGTGCCATGACTATGTTCAAAACTGGTTCTGTTGTTTTCCTGCAATTGTGATATGTCAAGTGATCTCTCCTGGAGACCTGAACATTCTTTTAACCCCCTCAGAGCCAAATTGGAAACCACCTTTTCAAAGAAAAATAGTATCTTCCATATGTCCAGAGAGCAAAGGTTTCACTTTTCCTCCTAGCCACAATCACCAAAATCACACCCTTCCCCCATAATGTGATTAGCTTTTGAAGGTCCTGTTGTCATCACTGTAAAGTCTCTTTTTCCCCCTGATGCTAACTGTAATGTGGGATGGGGTGGGAGATTTTCACCAGCAGAGCTGAGAAAGCTTCCACTGCAGTTTGCCTCCCTGCACCTAGAACTAAATGCTTTTGGAAACCCTTACATGTTTTGTAACTGCACCGCTAAAGTAACATTTACTTTGCCTTCTGTAGACATTTAAAACAGCTCTGTTTGATTTCTTTTCTTTGACTTAGAATGAAAACAATGGCTGTCTTCCAAGAAGTCTTTTTATGTATGTTCCCCATCAGAGCAGAGTTTGAAAGATCCTACTGCTAAGTATGGGGATCTGCTATGAAACTTTGCCTGGAATATGACCCTTCTTCAAAGCTGCTGAATACACAGATATCTTCATTCTCACCCAGATTTCAGCCAATAGCTAGATGGCCAAAAGCTTTTCATGAACATATCACACCTCATCACAAAGATACCACACCACAACTAATTTTACTAAACTTTGCAGTCGTCTTTGAAGTGCGTTGGGAAGTATAATCCCATCTTGCTTAAATAACTACTGGTGCAGTGTGGTTGAAAACCTATGACTTACAAGGTTGCCACATTAAAAAGGCCCGCGGATCACAAAGAAGGGGGTGGGAAACTTATTTACATTAGATTCTGTGCTTATTTACTTTATATTTTGTGCTCCTCTCCAACCCAGGGACTTCCTGGAGCAAAAGGCGAAAAAGGTGAACGTGTAAGTGCCTTAATTACAGATTTTAAAGACAGTTTCTTTATTTTTAGAATAAAGTACTACTTTGGGAGGCTTTTTTCCCCCCAGTATATGTAGGTGGCAGTCCTATGTGTCTTTATGTGGGAGTAGATCCTGTGGGACTTGTGAGTAGACATCCTTAGGTTGTGCTGCCAAGAAACCCCAACCTTTTCCCAGTTCAGTACCCTCCAGGTGGATTGGGACTGCCAGGAGGCCAAAGGGGGATTGAAAGTTGTATTCTCAATACTTTGGAAGATGCCAGGTTGGTAAAGATTGGTTGTATGTGAGGAACATCTGTATTTTATGCACCTTACAGCATCTCTTATGGGAGCTGATGTATCACTATATCCTTAATGTACAGGGAGATCTTCAGTCCCATGCAATGGTACGGGCAGTAGCTCGTCAGGTGTGTGAACAGCTTATCCAAGGTGGGTACAAGAACTTCTGTACTTTCATAGTTGTAATGATTGTAGGTTTACTGGATGTATTTGTGCATTCTAAAACAAATTGCATTTATGTATAGTTCATTGGGCCAAACCCAATAACTCTTGAATTGAGTCCCCCTTATTCTTCTTATCAACATAAAACTCAATCAGGATAGAGTTCTTAGATAAAGCTTATGTTTTCTGGATGTGTCTGCTTTGCAGGTCATCTGGCTAGATACAGTTCAATCTTAAATCAGATCCCAAGCAACTCAGTCTCAACACGTACTATCCCGGGGCCCCCTGGTGAACCAGGACGGCAAGGATTACCTGGACCACAGGGAGAGCAAGGGTCTCCAGGAAGCCCAGGTTTTCCTGGCAATCCTGGTCAGCCTGGAACACCAGGAGAAAGAGGTAAGTGGACTGCTAAGATATCTAAAGTTGGAGCTTGTCCACAGGCCAACAAAGACAGCATACTTGTATCTGATATTGCTGGAAATTTCCAAGTTTAATGTTAAGGTTGCCCTATTAAGAAGAGCATCCATGTGAGGCTTCCTCTTTTATGAAGTAGAATTTGCTTTGAAAAATGTGAAAATTGTCCCTGGGCAAGTATTGTGCTCAACTTGAACTAGGATGACTCTGTTTGCTTTCATCTATCTTCAGTCATGCCATTCCCTAAGAGACTGACAGTCTTGTGCCCAGCTGGGACCTTTCAGTTGTCTTCCCTTTAGGAAAGCTCAGATGAAAGAAGAATTGATGATCTTCTGTCTGCTGACTGAGAACCATCAGTTATCACAGCTGTTGAGGGATTGGTAATATTCTGCTTATTGAATGGGGACTATTAGAATTATCTTGGACTCAAACACACAGACCCTGGGTTTCTTTGGCATGGCCATGCCACATATACATCCAGATTACACCCCATTATGTTTTTGAAATAAGCTACTCTATGGGGCTTAAGAATCAAACCACATTTTTTTAAACAGATTCTTTACTTAAAGCATAGTGGATTACTACAGCAGGTCAGATATTGTTTCTTCTATTTAGATTGATAAATGGTTACAAAATTCAGCATCTGAAGTTTGGTAAGTGATGATGAAGGTCAACATCCTAATTTGAAGGAAGGAAGGAAGGAAGGAAGGAAGGAAGGAAGGAAGGAAGGAAGGAAGGAAGGAAGGAAGAGGGAAGCAGGGCAGGGAGAAAGGTCTTAAGAACTTCTTGGGGCATTCAAGTTGTCTACCATCCATTGTGGAATCTTAGTTCTTCATTGACCTCCCAAAGGCAGGGTTAGATGGAGGACGGATCCTTGCAAAAGTGAGTATTAGCAGGATAGTCCAACCCAGGTGAAGAGCTGAATCTTCTTCCTCATTGTTACAAGGATCTCCCATTTTTAAAATGTTAGGATGCAGTATCATCTCTTCCTCTTATACCATGGTCCATCCCTCTCATTAGTTCTTTACCCCACTTTTCCATTTATGAAATAACCTTGTCCTCTTTTCTTGACTTCTCCATTTGCATCACCATCAACATCATCCTGTAGTTACTTCTGGTTTGTGAATGGCTACCAGTGGTCTTACCTCAGCCTTTTGTATCAACTTAGCTGCAAAATCTGAAAGGGGAGAACGGACAGAGGGGGTTGAAGAGGGGCCCCTGTATTCTAACAAAATACTCTTTTGCAGAACAAAATTGTATCCTAGCAATGTGAAAATCAATGCTTCTGACCTGGCCTCTTTCATTGTGTATATCATAAGCAGGTAGGCATAGTTCTAGTAAAACTTTAGCCTGTAAAAATCATCAATTAAAAAAAAAAAATCTAAGAATGCCTATAAAACTTATATGACTCCCCATCATACTTGGAAATAAAGATAATTTTGGATCCAAGCACTCAGATTTGTACCAGGCCAACTTCTCATTTTCTAAAAAACATAAAATATTTACCCAATAGAATCAGTGAGCCTTATGGATCTTAAGCTGCCTATTCCTGAATGAAAGGTAAGCAAAATTGTGCATGAATATTTGAAGTGTGTATGTAGGAAATTATTGACATCACATTAGTGAAGAATGGATTTTATATAAATCTTTACATTTCAAGACTTGAAGTCCAGCAACCAGAATAAATGAATCATTCACTGTGAAATAAATGGACCTTAATGGTTAAAAAATATTATTTCAGGCAGAGAGATTTTCCACAAATGCCTTCTCTTTCTACTGATCTCTATCCTGAATGGAAATTTGTTCTGAGAATGTATAATAATATTTGGTCCTTGGGGTAGGAACTTGCTATTACCATAAGACTACAAGGAATGCCTGAAATAATTTACACATTTTGCTGATACCAGAAATCTACTATACTAGACTTTTCCATTATTAGACTTGCTACCAATTCTTCATAATATTTGCTCAAAATCCTGTCTGCTGTCATTTTAACTCATTGTTCCTATTCTCTGGAGCGCTAGAAAAAACGTGCTCCATAATTTCATAAAAGCCTTTCAGCTAACTGAAGTCTTTTAGGACTGCCTCTATAAAATGCCATAAATAAGGTGAAGGGACTCAGAGGTGTCCCCAGGATGGTCAAAAAGGTCAAGAGGGCGGCCACAGTCATGTGGTCAAAGCTCTGCAATGCAGGTAGAAAAAGAGATGGGGCTGCTATAGAGAAAGTGGTGAAGAAACCATAAAAATAAATGTGGGGAAAGAAAAGCATCTGTCAGTGGTTGAATGCTGCTACTGCTTTAATTTAAAAATGGAATGGAATGAATAAAGTGGTGATCAGATTGGTTTGCATGTATATACGAGTATTCTGTTTTTTTAGAAATAACTGAAGTTGATAGCACACTATCACATAAATCTACTTCGAAGTAAATCCCATATATATATATACACACACACACACACACACACACACACCACATGTAAGTGTATGTATAATTCAGCAGCCCAAGTCAATTAAAATGCAAATGTGGAAAGTCTGGGATTTGCATTGTTTGGTTATTTTTTCCCCTTCACTTCATGTATTAAAAGTCTCATTTGGTATCTGTGGGATTTGATGACATGGAGTTGGTTCTGATGAGGAAACCTTTCAGCACCCTCCAAGACCCCCTGAGTCAGAAGAGGCAAGATTTAGGTTTCTATGGCAAAGCAGTTCAAAGAGCTGCTTTGTTTGGTGGCACAGGGAAGAAAGGGGTTGAGGTATGGAGGGGCATGGGGCGTTGGGAACCAGAAAGGGGATGAAAGTTAAAATGGGTAGACTGAAGAAAAGCGGGATGCAGCAGGAAGAGGGTCTAAAGTGGCATTCTATGCATAATTTATATACATATATTTAAGCGTGAAGGGCCTAACACCAGGGTTAAAGACATGAATCACAAAGAGGAAAAATAGCAACTTCAACAGTGGCGGTATTTCCTAAACAACCAATGCCAACTTTGTATGTTTATGCAGAGCTTTCACAGAACATGCCAGAAAATTAAGTTTGCAACAATAAGATGAAAGAGCACGGGATTGAAGTTCTCCTGTTCAGAATTAGTCACCAAAATAATTTTCAAAGTAAAAAAGAGATTTTGGCAGAGCTGAATTGCTCATTTGGGATTGCTAACACTAGGCTAATTCAGCCTGAGAATTCTATAGCCAGCTGTGTTGACAAAGAGGATGGTCTAGTTGGCAGAACAGTTTGTTGCCTCTTTGTCCTCACAACAGCAGATTGGTAGACACAGGCTACCAGATTTGGACTGCAGAAATTTGGGCTACCACTCTGTTATCACCATGGCAGCAGAATTAGAGTTTTATTTATCTCTTTGTTGTTATGTTGTGACTGAATTTTTGGAGCCCAGGTCTCCAAAACCCCAGGTAAACAATGTTTTGGAGCAAGACAATGGGACTGTTTGAAACAGCTGGTTTTTGGGCAGTAGGCATCTTGAATTTTCACAAACCTTAAGTGGAAATATTTGGAGAAGATGAAAATTATTAGCATTTAGGAAGGGCAACACTCTTCTTAGAGGATCAGCCATATTTTTTCACAGCCACCTCTGATTATGAGGACATTGAATAGGGGCCTACTCTGGTCCAAGAGAGCCAGTTTGGTCCAGTGGTTAAGGTGCTGGACTAGGAGTAGAGAAACCTGAGTTCCAGTCCTACTTTAGACATGAAATCCAGATGGGTGACTGGGCCAGTTCCTCTCTCTCAGCCCTAGGAGGAACGCAATGGCAAACCACTTTCGAAAATGTTGTCAGTTACCAGTAGTACAATGAAGGTGTAAGAGTTGGCTACAACTGAAGCAAGACTACGTTGGTTGTTTCAAAATGTGATTGGATGTACCTGTTAATGAAACATTAAGATGAGTGAGATTCTCTGGATATTTCACCCACTTCATCACCTACCAGTGTGTTTGCCTTAATTGATAGAGGAGTCCCATCAGACTGATTGAGTGGAAATTTCAACATTCACATTAAGAATGTCTTAAGAATAGGTACCACTCCATGGCTTCCATAGATGTGGCAAATTATACTCTCAATTTATCTTTCCCTGAGCAAATGGAGTATGAGTGGGAAAGTTTGAAAGAACTCCAGGCTTTGGGTAGGTTACCAAATAGCAGGATTTAAATTAAATGAAGGAGTATTGTGGTCTGTCTCTGAATAGTGATAGATCCAGAAAGATTCCTGATTATGTTAGGAGGTGGGGAGGACATGCTGGTCATATGCAACTCAACAACTCAAGGTCCAAATTTCTAATACACAAGGAGAAGAGAACTTTCTGGTGCAAATACGTGACAAACTATATTTTGCAATTTCCTTTGAATGTTGCAGACTTGGGTTTGCTTAAGCTGTAGTTTGCCTATCATGTCAGTTCTCCAAATCCAGTTTTCAAAGAGATCTTATGGCAATGTATCTGAAAGACCAACATCTGTTACCATAAGATTTCTTTCTCTCGTGTACATATACAGGCACCAGAAGCAGCATGCAAACTACTGCCATGTTCTCCAGTAAGACACTGGTTTATGTGGGAATAAGGAAATAAGTATCAGGAAGGATTACAAACAGATCTCCTCCTCCATGATTATCTCCATCAATAATGGAGATGCAAAACTTATTTCAGGCCGGACACTATTTGGCTTTGATGAGGGCACTAAGGGCTGCTCTTAAAAAAATTAGGCAAAGAAGTGGATGAATTCAGAACAAAAAGTAAATTACATTGAATTCCTGTCTAATTACCTATGCATTTAATCATTTTCTGTCACATTAATAATTACAATTTGTTTGCAACTTTTCGAAAGGCTTTGGAGCCACCTATGTATTTGAGATTTCAGAAGGTGGGCTCTTGTTCTATTAAACCTGCAACATTTCTGTGATTGACATGGCACATCAGTCCTAGTAATACATAAATAAAGTTTGACACTAATAGCCCTGAAGGAAAAGGCCATGGAGAAGTGGCAATCTCAAACCTATTTATTTCCTGTGATTATATACATACATTGGTTAACAGTCAAGGTCCTGAATACTGTCATTCAGTCACTTCCAACTCTTTGTGACCTGATGGATGTCATTTCACTAGGACTGTTTGTCGGTGACTGCTTCTCTAAGATTCTGTAAGCTTGTGATATCAGTATATAGCCAGACCTCTCATTTTTTCTCATACTCTTTTTTGATGGCTTTCAACTTTTCCAACCATCAGGGTCTTCTCCAAAGATTTTTATCTTTTCATTCTGAGTGTTGCACTGTTAAATCCAGGCAAAAACATTCAGGATGGGTTTTATCCAAGTTCCCTTGCTAGATTTCTCAATGTGTTGGGAAAAAAACCCTTATATCAATGAGTCTTATGCCTAAAAACCTTCTGTAAGCTATGTAAGAATTTGGAATCAACTATTATTTGGAAAGGAGCGAGAGAGTAGGTCATAAATTCAAAATAGATGGGAGGTTTTCTCTTGACTAAATATGTAGGCTTTTGGGAAATCCTTTGGCCTCTAAATCAGTAAATTGGGAAGATAACAGCAAGGATTGATGAGAAGATAGCAAACAATGTAGTTAGGTAAGAGGTGAAGATCTGGCTCTTGGCTGAATTATTCTGGGAATGGTGTTTTATCCAGATGAATCCTTATCCTCATAGGAATTTGATTTAGTCATTTATCCTTTAATCTTCCAGACTGTACATTGATGCTACCTGTATCCTTAAATCAAAGAAAACCACTATAACCTTTTTTTAAAAATCAGCCCTGCAACAATGAAATTAACTAATAAAAGTTTCCTTTAAACTTTGACCATTTCATTTCTTTTTAATTAGAATTTCCCCAATTTGAAAAGCACCATCAGTCTTTGGGGTCAACAAGATAACAGACTGTATAAGATCAGTAAAGAGGAGGAGGAAGAGACCCTCAAGTTCTGTTTCTTTCTGCTCATTAAATCTATACTTTTGCTCTGTTTTGTGGCAGTTATCTTTTTGTTGAAGTTATTTCATGAAAAATCCCAATTTTTGTTTTAGGAAAGAAACCCACAGTTAAAATAAAAGTTAGAATTCTGAGCAGCAAACTGTTTGCATACCAAGGGTATGAGTTCAAAAGACACTGGAGTAACAGTGTAGTTATTTGTTGACACCTTGGACATAGAACAGAAAGAGCCCTGTATTAATTACACTGTTTAATTGCCATGTGCCAGAATTTGCCTTCCAGTTATTCTGTCAGAAAGAGTATGAATGAATATTTCACAGATTAACCATAAATACTAAAACCAAAAGAATCAACCAAGGGTGCTTTCCCACATTTTCAGTGATGTCATTCCCTTCTGTCCTTGAGACTGGAGGAAAGGAGAGAACTGGAACCTACTAACTCTCTACCATGGTCCTTTTGCTGTGCCTTTAGAGCAGTGTTTCTCAACCTTAGCAACTTTAAGATATGTGGACTTCAACTCCCAGAATTCCCCAGCTAGCATGTCTTAAAGTCCACATATCTTAAAGTTGCTAAGGTTGAGAAACACTGCTTTAGAACAAAGCCAGCAGAGTTGTTGCCCTTTTTGAAGGGTGGGGGAAAGGGGTCACAGCTATTGCCCCATCTCTCACCAGCAGCCCTGGCAGAGTAGGTCCTGCAGAGCAGTGGAAGGGGGAAAGGAGGGAGAATCTCCATGCAACACCATGGGTAGCATCACAGCTACCTGCAGGGTGTGGTAAAAAAAGTGAAGATGGGTGCAATCACAATGGGGCAATCTAAGCTCCACCTAGTTTCTGTGGGTTGTGTGCTGATTCACTGGGTTGTAAACTGCATTCGGATGGGGTGTGGGTAGCGTGGAGTGCAGAGGGGAAAGGGAGGTGTGGCATTGAGGAAGCAGGCAAGGCTACAACTAGGAGTGAGTCGAGTGACTAAGGGCAAAACCTGACTGGGAAGTGGGTGTGGGGCATACAGTTGGTTGGCTGGTGGCAGATAAGCAGGCACAAGAATAGGGGTATTGGAGGGTAGGGAAGATGAGAGAAGTGTTATGCAGGAAGGGAACTATATTCCTTGCTCCTTCTCTTCTATCCCCCCTTTATTTTGTACAATTCTAGCTGGCATAGATAATGTCCCCACCTTCTATTTTCCCCTCAAGCCTGTAGTTGAGTTGGACTGAGAGGGAGAGTGAGTGGCCCAATGTCACCCAGCTAATTTTCATACTCAAGGGACAACTAGAACTCACAGTCTCCTAGTTTCTAGTCCAGCACCTTCACCGCTACACCAAACTGATGTAGTGATTGTGTAGAATATCTTCCATGAGGTCACTGTTCCTACCAGACCCATCTCAAAGAGAACCCAATTCTCAAAGAGAAATGGCCATAGACGCAAAGAGCCCTATGGCCAGATGCAAGATGGTGGTCAAGGAGAGAACCACTGTTGCCCTCCTGCAGGTTTCTCCCCTAGGCAGATTGGGATGTTTGCATAGAGGATGGCTTGTACTGTTTGCTAGTTTCTTGCTATATCAGCTTCTGCCAAGATGACCCTGATATAAAAGTCTTTTAGGGTGAGGAACATGTCTGCAAGGACTGGCAAGTAGTCCATCTCAGATCCAGGGCTATGTGGATGAGCCCTATGCCTGTTTAAAGGCCAGTAGTTTCAGGTTCAAGTTAGATGATCTCAAAAAGCTGTACAGCCCAATTGGGTGACCTTAAAAAGCTCAGCAGGACTGGACATGGTCAGTATTTGGATAGAAAATCACCAGGACATCTCAGGATTGTAGACTAGATTGGAAAGTAAAAATAAATTCCTCCTCATTTGAGTATGATTTTGAAGTTAGCATGACATTGACTGAAACAGGCTGGAGAAAGGACTCCACCATCAATCTGCCTTGAGACCCCTTGGCTGTCTCACTTCTAGTGGCCCATCCATGGGGTGGTCTGTGGCTAGAGGAAGGAGGAAAAAGGAGCAGCACTATGATGGGAAAGGTGAAAGTGGGAGAGACAGTGTACAAGAAGAGACAGCACAATTGGACAACAGATTGGGAATGTGAAGGAAGGAAAAGAGGAAGCTGTATGCCTGGTCCCCCAGGTTGTCAACAGGCCATGAAAGAAAGAAAGAAATTGGAAGAAAAGATAATTCAAGACTGATAGGTCAGTTGATTCTGATATGTGAGACATCCAGATTAATAATCAGAGAAGCCAGCAGGGCTAGATGGGAAAAAAGAGTCAATTTGGATCTTATGCGTCTCATGTCTAGATCCTGATGCAAAGATGAAGTCCTAGAACACAACAATTATAATTAAATTATTATTAAATGAAATGTTGAATATTAAATTAAATAATTAAATAATAATTAAAAATATTCCACAACAATTGGGCTTACAGAGAGTGAAGCATGAGATGAAATGGGTAATGATGGGCAAGACTTTTGACTCAGGTCATATATGGTATCAACCCTGATGGGACCCCTGAGGATTCCTTATTGTTTTGTCCTATTCTTTACCAAATTCTTCTCCACTGGGAAATGAGAGGCTCCCAGCCATCTTAGGCCACAAGGTTAATGGGGAATAAGATATGATTGGAGCCTTGGATTAAGGCAGGCTATGTGTCCAGTGTGAGATTGGTTCTGAACATTTATAGCATATGTTGTTTTCCTCTGCTACAGTCTTCTCCTTCTCCTTCTCCTTCTCCTTCTCCTTCTCCTTCTCCTTCTCCTTCTCCTTCTCCTTCTCCTTCTCCTTCTCCTTCTCCTTCTTGCAATGCATTGGACCGCTGTGTTAACTTGGCCCAGAGTTGGTGATGAATTGAGCTATCAATAAATAAAGAAGGAAATAAATAAGTAATCAAATAAGTGAATGAATAAAGATAGCCACCCCCTGTTTGACTTGGGCATTTGTACTACCAGTATATGGATTTCAGTGGTTAACCAGGAGAGCAGCTGACATAGCCACGTTGTGTGAATATTGCTAGGATCACTCACAGTATTTTAAACAGCACTAAGCCAAAGGGAGAGGGCTAGGATAATTATTTCTTTTCCACATGCATGAAATACTCTCCTTTTTCATATTTTGGAAGGACGTTAATTTAGTTCAGCTGCTCCCATCTCATATGCTTCAGGATTTTCAGTGTGTATTTTGAATCTTAAATTGCAATGGAAAACCATGACTGCAGGTTTCCTTTAAGCCTGAATATAATTATGTCTTTCCAAGAAAAAAAAAAAAAAGGCCTGGGAAACCAGCCTAGGATTTTGGCCTGGTGGCTGGTTTTCTCCTAATTGCTTTATTAATCTTGTGCCAAGCCAGCTGACCACGTCTTGCCTCTGAAACAATGCTAAGCATTCAGGGTCAGCCTTAGCTTCTGGCCAGACTGTAAAACTCTGGAGGTTACAACCTACAAGCCAGTTAGATTGGATTTTAAGCCAACAATCCATGGAAACATTATGATTTCAGTTTAAGTACATTTTGGCTAACCCTTGAATTGGAATTCAGCCCTGCTGTCATTACAGACTTGATTCTACCAGTGCCTACCCTGGACTCCGCTTTCTTTCTCAACTTGTTTATCTTTCTTGGGCTGTCCACGTGTACATGACAAACTGTGGAGGAAAAGGCTAAGTCGTAACTTCCCATTTATCAGAGGCAAACTTTTAATTTCAAGCGTCTGTCCCTGGATGCTTAAAATCCCTTGTGGTGAGAAATTTGGGGAGTGGGATTGTCCACAGTGATGCTAAACACTGAAGAGAGGTTCAGGAGCTTGCTTTCCAGAGGGCTTCCAAGGGCAGTTACCATATTCGTGTCTCTTTTCCTCCAACTCTCTTCCTCCCATTGCCTCCCCTGCAAGGCAGAAGTTTTCTTCCTTATTTTCTTCTCTTATCTGGGGAAGAAAGCGGTTTTCTATTGATGGAGGTGGGGAGAGTGCTGGAGAGAATGAAGTGAGAACAGGGGACCAGGGGAAGCACAGCATGTGGACTCCTAGAGCAGTGTTTCTCAACCTTGGCCACTTTAAGATGTGTGGACTTCAACTCCCAGAATTCCCCAGCCAGCCATGAATTCTGGGAGTTGAAGTCCACACATCTTAAAGTGGCCAAGGTTGAGAAACACTGCCCTAGAGTAACATCTTGTCCAAAGCTCCTTCCAATTCATGGGTATCTGCCCTCCAGTCAAGTCAATTAATATAACTTGATCCCCATAAAAAAAATTAACAATCCAAGCAGAGGGAGGCCATTTTTCAAAAGCGCTTTTTAACAATTCCTTACTGGAAAAAAACAGGCCAGCTGTAGCAAGCTCTTAGAAAGCAATTAGCAATTACTGGCAGAAAACAAGCCCAGCTAGATGGCCTGTTTTTTGCTGGCAAGTAAGCAAGGACCAATGTTTTTGTGTGTGTCCTAAACATATGTGGTGATGTTACTATGTAAGACCCACCCCATAGTGGCATCACACTATAATTCAGGAAATTAAGGAGGCCAAAATGTGTCTGGCTTTGCTGCAGCCACCCTTGCTTCAACTGGTAGCACCGCATGGAAGCCCATTCCAAAAAAAATGCAATGTCTGGTTTTTAGAAGCCAGGTTTTGCAAGGCAAGGGAGGCTGTTTGATGGTCGCATTCTACGTGCAAGTGTATTTCAGAATTCCAGAGATGATGGATGAAGTTTCTTCATAATTCAGCCTCTATAAAAGTAACATCAATACAGCTAACCGAGCCATGAGAAAGTCAGGCAGCCGTTGCAATTAGCAAAGTGTGCACTTTGAGAACTCGGAAAGAGCAGCAGTGATTCTCTGAACGGGTGCTTTTTATAAGCCCCTGATCCTGAAATGCCAGCTTGGATTCTGAGCATTCGCATCGGGTGTGAAATGAAATGAAATGAAGTGAAGTGAAGTGAAGTGACTGGCCCAGAAAACCTGGAAAAACGAAAGAACGATGGAAGGGGAGCCATCAATCAGCTCAGGATTATCAAGCTTTGAAGTAAAGCATGGCTCTTATGACTGCCAACTTCACATGTGGAAAATCCAGCACCCCTGCTCTCCTGAATACTGCTTGATAGCTCGATGTAGTTATGTGAATTTATTTTTACTGTATATCCACCCTTCCTTTCTGCCAACAAGACCTTTGAGGTAGTCAGACTTCAGTTCAGACAGGGCTTTCTGGCAGAGCAGGGAGGTTGCGAGAGGCTAGACGTTTTTCTCCTTTCGCAGCGTCTCTCTTCTCTCAAATTATCTTGCTCCTGGCAGCCGGGCCAGCAACAATTGTCTGAAGATGCAGTGCTCTGCAGAAGATGAATATTTGGATCTGAGCATCCATAATACGCATATGGCTGAAGTGCTGACCTTGGAACTGCAAACAAAGTTGAGGGGTAAACTACAGATGGCTAACCACCTCTGATAAAGAACATGCAAGCAATTAAAAACAAAGCAATTTAGCTTTTTAAATGTACTGTTTTTAAAAATCTGGCTGAAAAGAATGGCCTTTGGCTTCAAGGGGAAAGGGAAGGAGCTAGTTGTAACTCCTGGGGGAATTCATGTCATACTTTGGTGGTGAAACAGAAGGCCTTTTCCTGGATACCTAGCAGATGGGCCTCTGAAGACACTGGCATTTTTAGAGAGATTTTCCTCCTCATCTTAATGCCCAGGCAGGTTCAGCCACTCAAATAATCAGGCTTTAAGTGGTTTAGAGCAGTGTTTCTCAAACATGGCAACCTTAAGATGTCTGGACTTCAACCGCCAGAATTCCCCAGCCATCGTAGGTGGCTGGGGAATTCTGGGAGTTGAAGTCTACACCTCTTAAAATTGCCAAGTTTGAGAAACACTGGTTTAAAGCTTTAAAGAGTAAAACCAGAGCTTTGAAAGCAAAGTAATGGGCAAAGTAATGGGTAAAATATGTTCCTAGGATGGCACGTCAGTTATCAGCCTAGCAATTGCATTTGGCACCAGCCCAACACACCACAAACTGCAGGCTTAATGTAACTTATGGCAGAAGCCTGCAAAATCAGAGGCCCTGCTTAACAGGTGGTTTGCCTAAAGTGAGGGTTCCTCAAAGTAACATTGTGAAAAGCAAGCATGGCTGTAGACGTCCGTATGTAGACATCCTTTTCTTCCACAAGTCCCTCCACGAGACCCTCAGATCAAATCATCCCATTGCATTTCTAGTGGTTTAGGGTTCTCCTTTCACAGAGGACCGATCTTGGTTGGAAAGGGTTCTCTTTCATGGGGCACCCTCATCCTTTAGTGTGCAGAAGCTACAAAGCCCAGTGTTCCCAGCCAAATGGCCACATTACCTGGGAATTCTGTAGTCTTTGCCCATCCACATAAGACTTGAGAACAATGCTTTGTTTAAAGGGCTGCCCAATCCAAATGCTGCTTAAAAACATAAAAAAGACTCTTGGAAGCTTATTTTCAACAGCAGCAGCATCTCAACCATGTTCTAAGCATGAGGACTGTGGCTTGTGGAGTTCTTCAGACTCGAAGGGGAAGGCAGTGTTGGCCGCTCCTTAAACCAGAACTATTTTCCCAGGACTGCTCTGCAGCTGCAAAGGCAACATCTGTGTGATCCCTGGGAAATACACAGCTGCTTTAAGGAATTACTGCTCTTGTAGCACCTTTTGGGCTTAAAATCCAACACCCTGCAAACCCCTATTAAGCAGTTACACAGGTCACTCACCAGACCACAGCCCCTCTATGGTGAGACTGCAGTTCTGTGTAAATTACAGATCATATTTCTAAATGTGTTCAGCTACATTAAGATGTGCAAATGTAATGTGCAACTGACAACCTTAATTAGTTTCAGTGCCTCCTGTGTACTGGGAGCAGAAGAGCAGTCAGCCAGATTCAAAATCCTATCTTAAAGTGGAGAAATGCATGTTCTGGATCAAGGACAATTGGGCATGTTCCTGGGGAGAAAAGTATTTGGTTTTTAGCAAAGGTTGCCCTAACTGCCAGCACTGTTAGCAGGGAAAAAATAGGTTTCCATTGGGTTCCTGTGTCAGTTCCTGCCCATGAAGGGTGTGGAAGCCTACTTGGGTGTTTGTACATCTAACCTTCCCCATTGATCAGAACCACTTAATTGGAGATGCCTCAAATTGTTTTCTTGCACACAGAATTATAATGCACAAAGTTAAGGCACAATTAGGCCAGAGAGAGATTGAACAATCCACTGAAGTTTAAGACAACTTATTTAAGAGATTATTAGTCATGAGCAGTTTTTCTTGTTGATACTCTCATATGTCCATGGAGGAGATGGATTGTCAAAGGAGATCAAAGCTTTCGTGGTCCATCTGCAGCCTCAAACATCATGCCTAGGGTTGCATCAGCTTAGTTCTTTCTTGGAACTTGTCTAGCTGCTCTTTGTATGTATCACAGGCCTTTTGTAATCTTTAGTAGATTTATTGGTTTACAGAGAACTTCAAAAATGGTCCCAAACATCACATTGCTTCATCTGTGTGGAGGCCAGATATGTGTATAAAATACCCTCTGCTACTTAAGTGCTGCAGTCTTTTAGCACTGTGTGTGTGTGTGTGTGTTGGGGGGGGCGCTGAAGAGATGCTTCCACTCCCCTCCTCTTCCCTTAATACAGATCTTCATGTTTCACAAAGGCCCAGGCTGTGCCCCAATAAACTGTTCAGAGGTGAAGTCTGTTCAGCCAAGTTGCTGTTTTGATCCTTCATGATCAATATGTGTTTCCACTGTTGGAGAAAAATCTACAAGTGGGAACTCCTAAATGTCCATTTGTGACTTACAAGTTTTCTCTCCCTTCTCAAGATGAGGTTCGTTTTGTCTAGTCAGGCAAGACACCAGAGTACTTTGGTCTCTAAACACTTGATGATGGGTTTGCAAAGCCAGGTCAAGCACACATGGACATGTTGCGCAACACTCCATGGGCAAGACCCCCGCTATGCAGGAAACAGGGTGTATTTATAATCAAGCAACAAGGAAGTACAAGATTTATAAATGTGGTTGGTTACAAATTATTAAAAGGCAAAAGTTTAAAATAGACTGGAGTTGCTACATGGGACCCACCAAATGTACCTGCTAAATGTTAAACCACAACTTTAACTAACTCTAGCTGCTCTGACCAACTTCCTCTTGATACTAACCACAAATGCAATACAGAAACTATTTGTATGTGCCTACTTGCTTCCACTGCTTGCTAAATATTGATTTAAAACTTTGATTAATATTCAAGTGGCTGAAATTCTTCCATGCCACCACTGCCCCCAGAAGATCTGCTTTCTGCTTGGAGGAGTTGCTTGGAGCTTCTCTGGAAGCTCTTGAAGTGAGCCTCATGTTTTCCATGGTGCTATGCACTTGGCATCCTGGGCTTAGAATGGAAAACCATATAATGGTTGAAGATACTTCTATGGATAGAACTTTTTTTTAAAAAAAAGCTATTTTCAGCCCAGGAAGAACAAAAGCACCACACTGAAATTCACCTGTGATGAGAGAAGACTGCTACATGTGCCTGTGGAAGCCTACTAATTGGTAGGGGTGTCTGCAGACCGTGGTCAAAAAAGTCAAGATGGTGTCTGTGACGGTACAATCAAAGCTTCATAACACATGCACAAAGCAGGCAGAATTTCAATCACACCCTCGCAAATGCCATTTCCACTTGGTTCACCATACCCTGCTGATATCCCTGCTAATTGGGTCAAAATATTCTGAACCTTTCCTATGTACTTTTACCAATTAATTTTCTACTTAGCAACAATGACGTTTTACCAATTTAAGGATATTCTTTTCGTTGCAGAAGAGGAAAATAAAATCCATGAATATGCTGTTGGGGGAAACCTGGGTGCTTGCCTATGTTTAAAAGAAGCCATTATTCCGCAGAGATGTCACCTTCATTTTGCATTTTGTTCATTTCAGATTTGCCTGCAATTTATTCATATTTAAATATGAAACATTGCACAAAGGCATATAGATACTCATGTATCTAAATAAAACACACACACACATCACTTATGCATTCCTAGTCCTATTTCTTTTTTCTGAGGTAGAATGTTTTCAAATGATGTGTTAGAAATGGCTGTTTCTCAACCTTGGCAACTTTAAGACATGTAGACTTCAATTCCTAGAATTCCCCAGCCAGCATGCTGGCTGAGGAATTCTGGGAGTTGAAGTCCCCACTTCTTAAAGTTGCCCAGGTTGAGAAACACTGCACTAGAACATCTTGACAGATGACCTTCCAGCTTTGGTTGGAAGTCATCCAGAGAACTCACCACTTTGTGGAGCAGCCGATTCTACTGGCTCATTTTTCCAGATGTGTAGCCTGACTCTCCTTCCTTGTCATTGTAACCCAGCGGTTCTGTTCCTGCCCTCTGAGTCAATTCTCTCTTTTGTGTGATAACCCTTCAGATACTGGAAAACTCTTATCTTCCCCAGACACCTCTTCTGTAGGCTAACCCTACCCGGTTCCTTTAACTGTTTCTCCTATACTCCCTGCATATTGACCAAGGCCAAAAGAGTCAGTGGTGCCTCAAGTTAGCAATGCTATACCATCCAAGAGATACTATAGCAAGTAGAAATCCACCGTAGCAAGTTTCCGTGATGCTTAAGAGCCACACAGGTTTCCGAATCAATTTCCTTGGCTCCCTTCCTTCCTTTTAATTAGCAAAAGATGCACAGGGAGAAACATGTATCAATCTTTTTCTTCCAACTGTTCTGATTTCTGTCTTTTACTTTAAACAGGCTCACCGGGAGAAAAGGGAGAACGAGGTAACCCAGGTGTTGGAACACAAGGCCCCCGAGGCCCTCCAGGACCAGCAGGTAAATATACTGTAGAATTCCAATTTTTTAGGTAAGGAGGATCACTTGCTTCTATCATTCATTTTTATAGGGAGGGCATTTCCTGATAAGTATGCTAAGTCTCTTCTTCCAAAAGTATTTACTAATTTAGATATTCCTGTGTATCTGGCCTTCAAGCACAAGCAGTTGTCCCTGCATTTTTTAATTTCCTGAATAGGTTGCAATTGCTCTAGGTGCAATTTGGCACAGTATTCCATCCACCTTTATTTCTTCATATAATCTTCATGAATATATATGCCAAAAATGGGTTAAGGAAGCTTTTATGCAGTGGGATAATTAGTTTGCCCATGCACTGATATACACAATTAACGTGATCTGAAAAGGCTGGCAAAGTGCAGGTGCCTGATCTGAAATCAATTCATAATTATTCGTTCTTCCCCGATTGCCAATCGATCAATCAATCAATCAAATTCTTCCCAAACTCAATGGCTCTAGGAAACTTATAAAAATACAGTGAACATTAAAATTCAGTCAAACCCTAAATATTAACGATGGATTAACTTTCTGCAATATGGCAGAGGTGAGATTCTTACTGCTGTTTCCTGTTCCCCGCAGGACCTCCAGGTGAGAGTCGAACTGGCACTCCAGGTCCTCCTGGGTCACCAGGTCCCAGAGGAACAGCAGGTCGCACAGGTCCTCCTGGGGCACAGGGAACACCTGGACAGCCAGGGTACTGCGATCCTTCTTCTTGTGGTGGTTACGGAACAGGTGGTAAGTATTCTTTTCCAGATTGGAATTTATTTTTGCCCATATTTTTCCCTATCGTGCCTTGAAAGCTAAGCACTGTACCAAAAGATTTTGGTGTTCAGTTTTTGGTGCAGAAGGAGAATTGATGTGCATGAAAGAAAACAATGCCTCTCTTTTACCATTCAGTGTGTTCTTCATGCATTTTTGCAGCCATTGTTCCAATCATTGCTATTCTGGAATTACTATTTTAATTTTTTATTAAAAAAGACCTCTTTGTCACATGATTCCAATCAAGTAGGAATTTCATAATGAATTGATTCTAACCATGTTGGTTACTTGGTCACAACTATGAGGACAAAATTGCATTGACCCCTCTCTCTGATATCTCCATAATATACATCTAGAGTGACATCAGGATGAATCTTGAAGCAGATTCAAGTATACTTCCTCGGGTAGATTAACTTTCTAAGCCAAATAAAGGTTACCCAGGCAGGAATGGTGGTTGTATTAACTGTTTTTTAGACAATGCAACTAGTATATCAGCAATAGTTGGAAAAAACTGTCATTACTGGAGATTAAGTCAAGTCAAAGAGTGTGTGTCAGGCTGCACACTTATCCTTTGGGGGAAGGAGACCTATCTACAATATCTATTCACAACTATCTATTCATAACTCTCAGGTTGACATGGGAATCAAAAATGAACTTTTTTTATGTTACACAGATGGAGTTTTAACTTATTGACAGGGATCAGCTCTCTTCCTGATTCTCAAACTCCATGATTCTGGCAGTATCACTGCTGTGATTGAGAAAAAAGTTACTTGTTGGTTATCTTCCCACTGCCATCATAAATATGATGTCATAATTGACCCCTAAGAGCCAAGATTCATTCTTAGGGAAAGCAGTCTGAATGTTATATATTTTATCATCCATAAATATTAAATACTTGAAAGTTGCAGTCCAAAGGGACAGGTACACATACTAACTAACAGAGCTACAACTACAAAACCCCACTTATGGACTCTGAATAATTTTGATGGAGGTGAAGTTTGGGTAGTTCAAAACTGCTCATTGCAGCATTTAGTTGGGTCTGTTTGCCCGGAGTTCATAGGTTGCATAGAAGCATCACGAATACCATATGACATGCTTCATTAATGCATCCAAAGAGAAAGGAGGCGATACAACCTTCTACTAAGGAACAAAAAAACTACATAAAATTGAAAAATATTTTGTCTGTTGCACTTATTATGACATTGCTATGTTATCCAACTAATCTGTTCCATCCCATTTGAATGCCTTATTCGTGTAATTCCCTTCCCTTATTCTTGAGCCAATATTTTACACTTCGAGGAGGAAAAAATAGTTACCCAACTTCCTTATTCATGAGCTTTCAAACAGCATGGAGGAATGAACTTTACTAACTAAGCCTCTTGTAATAATCTGAAGCAAAAATGCATAGTCATAATGAATGAATGGTACATACACCTTCCAAGAACAGCCTGACTAAAATATTCTTACTGCATGATTATATCTTAATTTTTTCCCACTAAAGCAGTGGTTTTCAAACTACTAAGCCCCCTCAAAAATATTAAGAGGTTCCTCTAAATGACAGCTATGGCTTTGGTGTTGTTCTGCCATAAACTTCAATTTAGCATTTTCCTCAATGGCAAACAAAATGCATTGAAAAGTGGTTGGTCTGCCCCATCAATCTTCCCTTCTAATCTGCTGCCAGACAAGAATGTTGTACACTCAGGGTTTCTGCCACACGGAGAATTCTGTGATAACCAAAAAAAGGAAACGGGGTTGCAAATGCGGTTCTTGAAAAACACTGTTTTAGAATAGAGAGGCCACAAGAGGAATTGAGAGAATTTTGGCATCAATATCTATATTGCATGGGATCCTTAAATGGATTGGCTTGGTGCAGCATGAAACAACCCGCTGGGCCTTGCAAGTAAGAAGCAGCTTTATAACTAAGGTTTGGTTACTTCCAACATACAGTTGCATGTGTAAGTTTAGGCGTCTCTGGTCAAACTGTAAGTTTCAATGAATCCTTAAGGGAATAGAAGCTGGCACAACTTCTAGGTGGTATTGAGTTAACTTTGACATCTTTCTGCAAATTTGAATGCATGCAAGCTATTTATGTGCAGTTGTTTGCAGATTCAGAGTGGGGGGAAAAAAGTGAATATGTCAGGTGAAGAAATTTAGACAACCTTCCAGATGAATCCGTGCTTTTTTTTTAAAGGTACAGTTGTTAATAAGGCCCCAGAAGTTGATTGGCTTGGTAGGCCTACAAGTAGGTAGAAGACAATTTCATGGGTGAAGAAACACTCAGGTTGTGATTGTGTTCTGCCTATTTTCAACATCTATGGACATAGCATTTGAAAATGAAAATAATTCACTCTTACAAAGCAGGGGAGGATCGTAGACAGAGATATAAAATCTGTAAAGTTTCCAGCTAGCCATTTCAACTGTGAGAAACATTAAGAAATGGAAGTTTTGTGGAGCTATTGAAGTCAAGGCAGGATCTGGAAGACCAAGTAAAATTCCTCCTAGAACTGCAACACAGATTCCACGGACCACTACAAACAACCTGCTGAAAAGCTTAGCTGAGAGGGGTTGTCCACAGGTTGCTTACCTGGTCTGTACTGAAGAGCAGTCCAAAATAAACCTTTTCTTTAACTTCGTCACAAAAGTCAATGTCTAAAGTATGTAAAAAGAATGTTGATGAGCATGAAATATTTTGGAACAAAGTGGTTTGGACTGATGAAATAAAAATTGAACTGTCCAGGCACAATTATGTAAGATACATTGGGGGGGGGGAAGGGTGAAATATTTGAAGAACATCTTGCCAGATGCTAAGCAAGTTGACTCTATTAAGGCTTTGAGGTTATGTGGCAGCCAGTGGTGAAGGAAGTATTGTGTTGCTGGAAGGAAACATGGATTCAACCAAATATCTACCTACCCTGGAAGCTCATGTCCTACAGTCAGTGAAGAAACTGAAGCTGAAAAGAGGTTGGATATTTCAGCAAGATCACAATCTGAAACATACTCCGAATCAACCATGAAGCACTTCCTGGAAAGAAAGTGGACTTCCAACTTGAGTATTATTGACAATCTGTGGGGAGATCTTAAACTCTTAAGGTGACTTAAGGGTATTTTTGAACTAGAAAAATTCTGCAGGAATGGGGGAAAAAATCCAAAAGCAAGAATAGAAGGACTTTTAGCCAGCAACAGGAAGCATTTGGCCCCTGTTATTTCCGCCAAACGTGACTGAGTGTTCAAAGTTCTGCACCCGCCGCTTTTTTTGTTTCAAACCTGTAAACTACACATAACAAGTAATCACGCATTCAGGTTTCCAGAAAGATGTCCTTAACCTTATATCAAGTAGAGGTCTGTCAGCTTTCATTCACTTACCAATTCACTGAAACACAGAATTTGGCCTGGGTGCCTAAACTTTGCACGCAGGTTTAAAATGCAAGATTAATATGTATACTTAAACATGGCCTCTGAAATGTCTTTTACTGACCTGTATGTTTTTCTTTTGTTGTCCATTTACTCCTATCCCTTTCCCCCTCTTTCCCCACCCCTTATCATTGTTCATTTTCAATCTTAAAGGCTCATTCCCTTACAATGGCTACCAATATGGAAGGTGAAAGAAACTGATTTCGGGTAGAGTTTGTTTTTTCTTTCATTTGGACGAAGATCAGACATGATTATTGAACTGCCTCAAGCTTTTTCAATCAGCAGCCCTGACTGTTTATGAAAACAGATGTTGCCTTAGTTTTCTTGTACTTCCTGTCACAATTAAAACACGTGACACACCTTCTCCGCTGAGAACATTGTAGGGATAAGCATCTTGAATAGGTTAAGTCTAGAATAGGATTGTATAAAACTTGATAAATAGAACTTGATAAATTCTTTGCTTATCTGAGGTTGAATAAAAAAGGTGGAACCCACAAAACAATGTTAGTGTGAAGTATACGTGTGCCTGGCACCCAGCCATGTCTTATTCCAGGACGTGGTATTTTGTTCTTTCTCTGAATTTCTTACATAAATGCTTTTTAAAATCAAATGGATACATTCATCAGTGAAACTTAAAAACAATCAATTGTCTTTGGATTAAGACTTATAACTGAAATACAGTATAGACTTTATCTGGGGCTGGATCAAACCTTGATTTTTTAAAAAATTAAAGGCTTTTACAAGCATTGCATGATAAACAATTCACACTGACTACAATATTCCCACTTATTGGAAAGTTACTTACAGTGGGGCAAAAAAGTATTTAGTCAGCCACCAATTGTGCAAGTTCTCCCACTTAAAAAGATGAGAGAGGCCTGTAATTTTCATCACAGGTATACCTCAACTATGAGAGACAAAATGGGGGAAAAAATCCAGAAAATCACATTGTCTGATTTTTAAAGAATTTATTTGCAAATTATGGTGGAAAATAAGTATTTGGTCAATATCAAAAGTTCATCTCAATACTTTGTTAGATATCCTTTGTTGGCAATTACAGAGGTCAAACGTTTTCTGTAAGTCTTCACAAGGTTTTCACACACTGTTGCTGGTATTTTGGCCCATTCCTCCATGCAGATCTCCTCTAGAGCAGTGATGTTTTGGGGCTGTCACTGGGCAACACGGACTTTCAACTCCCTCCAAAGGTTTTCCATGGGGTTGAGATCTGGAGACTGGCTAGGCCATTCCAGGACCTTGAAATGCTTCTTACGAAGCCACTCCTTCGTTGCCCGGGCAGTGTGTTTGGGATCATTGTCATGCTGAAAGACCCAGCCACGTTTCATCTTCAATGCCCTTGCTGATGGAAGGAGGTGTTCACTCAAAATCTCACGATACATGGCCCCATTCATTCTTTCCTTTACATGGATCAGTCGTCCTGGTCCCTTTGCAGAAAAACAGCCCCAAAGCATGATGTTTCCACCCCCATGCTTCACAGTAGGTATGGTGTTCTTTGGATGCAACTCAGCATTCTCTCCTCCAAACACAATGAGTTGAGTTTAGACCAAAACGTTCTACTTTGGTTTCATCTGACCATATGACATTCTCCCAATCCTCTTCTGGATGATCCAAATGCTCTCTAGCAAACTTCAGATGAGCCCAGACATGTACTGGCTTAAGCAGGGGGACACATCTGGCACTGCAGGATTTGAGTCCCTGGCGCCGTAGTGTGTTACTGATGGTAGCCTTTGTTACTTTGGTCCCAGCTCTCTGCAGGTCATTCACTAGGTCCCCCCCATGTGGTTCTGGGATTTTTGCTCACCGTTCTTGTGATCATTTTGACCCCACAGGGTGAGATCTTACGTGGAGCCCCAGATCAAGGGAGATTATCAGTGGTCTTGTATGTCTTCCATTTTCTAATTACTGCTCCCACAGTTGATTTCTTCACACCAAGCTGCTTGCCTATTGCAGATTCAGTCTTCCCAGCCTGGTGCAGGTCTACAATTTTGTTTCTGGTGTCCTTCAACAGCTCTTTGGTCTTGGCCATAGTGGAGTTTGGAGTGTGACTGTTTGAGGTTGTGGACAGGTGTCTTTTATACTGATAACAAGGTCAAACAGGTGCCATTACTACAGGTAACGAGTGGAGGACAGAGGAGCCTCTTAAAGAAGTAGTTACAGGTCTGTGAGAGCCACACATCTTGCTTGTTTGTAGGTGACCAAATACTTATTTTCCACCATGATTTGCAAATAAATTCTTTAAAAATCAGACAATGTGATTTTCTGGATTTTTTTTTCTCATTTTGTCTCTCATAGTTGAGGTATACCTATGATGAAAATTACAGGCCTCTCTCATCTTTTTAAGTGGGAGAACTTGCACAATTGGTGGCTGACTAAATACTTTTTTGCCCCACTGTATATAGCTCTAACGTTTAATGACAAATTCCCTGTTTGGGTTAATGTTGATCATTTAATTTTACAAGATGATTTTATTAGATGACATTTTAGATACTTAAAACTGATCCAGTTTCTAATGATGCTCTAGCTTTAATTTCCTCTTGTATTAACTGTGTGCCTCCTTTTTGTGGGTTAAGGTGAATATGGGGATCCAACTGATCAAGATATTCCAGTTGTGCCATTATCCCATAATGCCTACCAGATCTATGATTCTGAGGATCTTTATGAAGATGAGCAACAGCCCTATCTTGTTCATGGATCCTACACTCATCCTCATTCCTCCTACCCAGTACCTCACATTGCACAACCAGAGTTCACACCAGTTGATGAAGAAATGGAGGCTGCTGAATTGCGATCTCCTGGAATAAGCCGCTTTACAAGGAGAATCTCCAAAAGAAGCATCAGCTTTCCAAAACGCAATCGGGCAATTAAAAAAACCTCACAATGAACTTTTATATTCTTTGTGTACATTACCTACGCTAATGTTTAGGCCTTTGTCCAGTTGCCTAAATGTTGTCATGGAAACTGTTTGCAAGCATATATATTAAAGGAAAAATTATATTGTACATGACCATTTTGACAAGAAAGAGCTAATTACATTGCATGCCAGAAATTATTAACAGTATAATGGTTTATTGTTAGGTGGAAACTCCAAAAGATGTATTTGTAGATCTCTTAGTTATGTTATGATTATGGTTCAATGCACATTTCAAAACACTGCAATACTAGATGGTAAATTTGAATTAAATCAAGGAGAGTTCTTCTATAATCCCTTTCTTTCTGATTTTTTGTCTAAATTTTAATTATGTACTTCCCTCACAAAGTAAACCTACTAAAGCTATCTGAGGTCTCTGAAGTTTTAAAAAAATTATCCATATAAAGATATATATGAAGTGGGGGGTTTTCATCCCACAGCATACCTATAAAATGAATACCTGTTGGAAATGCACCAATAATTTATTGTGGGTATATTACTACTCTGTTTTCTGTTATACAAATAAATGTGGCAAACTTTTATAAATATTTTTTCTACTGTACTGATTTTAAGAGAGCAGAGTTTCAATATAAATATGAATCAGGGATATGTAAAAGCTTAGTCTGATCCAGTTAACCCTGCAATTTCAACTTCAACAATGCTGCTCTTTATCAGTCTAGTTAGCAAAGTCCTGCTTATGTCAAGGGACTTGGATACCCTCATCTTTCCTGCAAGTCAAAAATCTACTCTGCCAAGTACAATTGAATTGAAGATCATTGCATAAGGGCCATATTTGTTCATGGTCTGCCTATTCATTCCAGCACTATCACCACATATCAGCATCTAATTCCTCACATTTCTCTATAATTAGGTTAAAAAATGTTGCATGAGTGAGACCAGCACAATATAATTTTCCCCAATGTTAATTCCTGTTTAAAAATTGTTGGAATGGTATAGGATAACCCATTTTGATTATGCTCAATGCCATGATGTATGCAACTTCTTAGTATTCTTTGCCAGAAGATGTTGAATTCTCAGGCCTCAGCATGCTAGAGAAATTAAGTGAAAGATGGCCTTTCTTCTGGATATTTGTATTCATCATGCCACAATGTTGCTCCTTATGAGTCAGAAATTGTTTTGATATGAAGCCACTGAGTGAACACATTTTGAAAGCACTTTGATTGCAACTCATTATCTAATTCAATATAATAAACAGTTTTCCTTAAATATTTCCAAACCTACAACTTGAAGTAGCATTGAAGGATGCAAACCTCATTGGACTTTAGACAATCATTTTCATTTTGCTTGCAAGATCTCTCTTACCAGGCTCTAGCTTGATATTACACAAATGGATTGAATAACTTTTTTATCCCCTGATGCCACAGATCTTTTTTAAAACATACTGTTTAGACAAGAACTAATGCAAATCTGGAATGTTTGATTTTACCTTAGTAGCTATTTAAGCTCTTTTATCAATCATTATTCATCTCTGTTTGCTCAGTAATATGTAATATATCCTAAGACTGAAGACTAAGAATGACAGGTAATTTTATCAGCAATACAAGCAAACTTCATAAATTATTGGTATGACAATTAATTTTTAGAGAACCATTGAGTCAGTGGAGGAAGCATTTAAATCTGGATTATTCAGTGAAACACTGAATTCTGAATAACAGTGGTATATGTTCACAACACATGATACAAACAAGGGATAGCATACAGTACTTCTATACCCATTGCAACTGATTTTTACAGTGTTGCAACTGAGTAATCATTACTAATTATACTCATTACTTGCAGTCATTACTAACTATACTCACGTTATGAAATAACTGCACTATTTAAAGAGAAAAAAAATTATCCCTCTAATTCTTTCTAATGACAATTCACTGTCAATGCTAATTTAATTAGCTTTAAATGTTTTAGTGTTTATAGGCATGCCAAAAATAGTAATAGGGACATGGATTGTTTCAAGATTTCTTCCAAACTCTAGTAATGTTTAGATCCTAGAAAACTTACAGATTGTGCCAGATGTTCCTATAAATTAGAATAATTATGATGCATTTAAGTGCAGGAGGAACAGTAAAAGTATCTACATTCTCAATTCAGGCAGAAGTTTTGCCCTATCAGCTGTGCATTTCTAACCAGATGTGCATACATCTTCTAGGGGGACTACAATGGCTCTTCCCTTTGGCAACTTGAAAGGGCACTTTTGCCTCTCTGCCACTATGTACCTGGTTATTGCTTTGTGGCTTTCTGAATTTTTTTGCTTTTAATATTTTAATTGAAGGTATGCCACTTTGGGGACCCATGGTTGACAAGCAGCTTGTAAAACAAACTTGCTTATAAAATAAACAGCAATGCTAGACATTGACATCTAAGTACAGCCAGAAAAGGACATGAAATCCAAGTATTGCTCATTTTCCTTCTGACTGAAGGGGATAACAGAACATTGTTAGCATGTGCATAATTAATCAGTGCAATTCATTATCATAAGATGTATAGTTATGACCACTAACTTGGATGTTGTGAAAAAAAGATGTGATCAATTCATGGAGGAAGCATGAATTGTTTAGGACATAGGAGTTATCATGGGGTCATCTGTTTAGGACATGGGGACTGAGTGCTGCTAACACAACAGTAACTCAATAGAGTTGTCAATAGAGTTATTTTATGTTAGCACTACACATTCCTGTGGTCTAAATGGATGACTGCAGGTGGTGAAATTGAGGGTGGCAGTTATCTATTATAGCACTGAATATAAGCTCAGTCTTCCAAAAGGGAAGAGCTGCTAACATGGCGCCTGAAATTAAAGGTGAGATCACTGGTTAGCTCCAGCCTTCAGCAGGAACATGAAACCTAACAGCTTGCTCAAATATTTTATATATACTGGAGTAAGCATGACATAAAAGAAGTTCATCCAAAGGCCAGGAGGATATATGGAGATAAAATATACACATTATTTTCAGGAAAACATTGTTTATTACTTATTTATTTCAGCTGTTTATTGATCTCCCTCCCACCAAAAAGGGGGATATAAAAAAAAGAAAAAATGTACCAACTACAGTCTAAGCTTTGCATCTTATTAAAGATTTTTTAAAAATCAGTAATACATAAAAAAATAATTTAAAGCAGGTAAATTTAATGTTTATGCAAATAGCCATACTGTGAAGTTCTGGGAGGTTCCTGACTTTGCAAAGTCAGATTTTAGGTAGGCTTCTCTTCTGATTCTTTTACATTCTTCCTATTACGTTGGTCGAAAGTCTTCAGGGCTGTAAACAAAAGCATGACAATTCATTAATTGGGATATTTTGTCAAATAAATGCAAGAATCAGAAATAGGCTAATTTTATGCTACCATCACAGTATTAAACTGTATCTAATTTAATAGCTCAATTTCTATCATCATAAGGACATAAGAGGGAAAATACATTTGATAACTTGGTGACTAATCATTTGGTATTAGAAGTTGATAGCTATTAATGGAGAGATATAATTAATGTCCAACAACTACTGCTGTTCAACAAACTAAAATAAAAGGCACATATTGAATTATGTAGTCTTCCATTCAAAATCTGAACTAGGCACAAAAAAGTTGAATTGTGGACAACATGCAAAGCAAGAAACAGTTCTAATAAGTCTGCAATTCCCATGACCCCACTGAGCTTGGAGTTCTGGTTAGCAGATGGTAATTTCTGAAATTGGCAACAGCATCATATAACTGACAAAAAACAGTGAAGAAAGACTGCACAGATTAACTCATCACTGTACCACACAGATTTACCAAAGATCTGGAGCCCAGACTTTGTCACTTATCTCTAAAGAATAACCACATGGATGATATGGTTACAATAGCATTTTTATTGTAGTAGTCTGTAATGGTATGTGGGAATGACCTTGGGAGACTGGCCCCAGAGACACTGCCTAGGGAGTGGTCAGATAAGAGATAGCATGGCCTGCAGCTGGATAGTGGGTAGGGCAAGAGGCTCAGAAGAGACCCTCCCTAGTTTCTTGGGCTGTAAAGGAGACGGTGGGAGAATTGTACTTTCAGACTTGCAAGATTCTGTTAAAGTAGAATTTACAATAAAGTAGAATTAGCTCATCTGGTCATGTTTCCTGTCAGGTCTACCTGGTAAGGCTGACATAGTCCCACAAAGAGATGGACTGTGAAATACTCACCATTTACCACCTTCTACCTATATTTAATTAGTCAAGCTCTTTGTATTTCTTCCAAATATGGGCACAAATCTAGCTATAAACTGTTGGGAGCACTCCAAGGTTGCTCTCTCCCCAGTCTGGGTCTGTGCCATTCTAGTGGAATCACACACTAACCACCATAAAAGACAAAAATTGACTGAGGCACTTTTTACCACCATCTTTCCTACTTGGGCTCCCCCAGCCAAACACCTTTACCTTTAAGCCAATGGCTCTGCAAACAGAAAGCAGCATTCCAGAGTAAAAAAATGTCAGGTACAAATTAAGTCAGTATTAGTGGCACAAAGCAACAGTAAATTGTCTGAACAGTCTAGGATGCTCCTTATCACATGCATATATACACACACATACCCATCAAGTTTACACCCTTGGGATAAGCAACACAATGCTACGTGTGATGTGCAGAGGAATAAGAAACAGTAAGAAAAATAATTAGAGGTAAGAGAAAAGAAAAAGAAATACAGCTAAATCTAGTTCATGCCATTATCTAATGGTCATATTCTTTTTTGTGCCAAAAAAATCTGTGTTCTCAATGAATCTTTAATATTCTCTGGGGTGCCATTACCTAATCAAGCCAAAAGTAGAATATAAGAGCAATAACCCTTTTTTTTACCAGACTGTCCTAATACTTGATATTCAGAGGATTTCTGCTACAGATCCTGAAGGTAGGTAGCCATCAGGGCTGGCAGCCATTGCCAACATTCAAGGCCATTTGAAATGCATGCCTATAATCATATCTGGGCAGAGAGCCAGTATGGTGTAGTGGTTATGGACTAGGAGTGGGGAGACCCAGGTTCTAGTCCACCCTTAGTCATGAAAGCCAGCCAGGTGATCTTGGACTGCTCACTCTCTCTCAGCCCAAATCATTGTCAGGCTCTATGCCAAGCCAGCTGGAAAACCAAAGACACTGTCTCATCATGCATTGATAGCTTTGCTATGTGAAATGTTGTAAGTGCAGTACAAAACAAATAGACTCCCACAACCAAGAGGGACAAATGCTAGGAACAACTACCACCACATCTAGAGGTACCTAATTCTTTTGAGTTAATTATGTACTGTGGGAAAAAAATATTTTTGTTACTCCTAGGGCCACTCTACGTTTGTGTGCATTGCAGCACAGCCAATGTATCGGCTTTACATTGGGATCCACAGATGTGTAATGGAACAGTTCCTTTAGTCTTCTGCAGGAGTGCTGGACCAAAGATAAAATCTCCTTTGAGTGTAGCTTGACACTTGGTGATTCCTTGCCATTTTCTTGACAACAGGAAGGAAGGGGTTTGCCGTTGCCTTTATCTTTAGACTTTCCAATCTAGTCTACAACTCTGGAATTCCCTAGTAATCTCCTATCCCAGATCTAATGGTCTTCCAAGCCTAAATATGGCTAGCTTATCTGACCAAGTAATTTTATCACGTAAAAGTTTGCCCACTGCCTAATAGGGACGTTCAGAAGGAGAAAATGTCTAATCACACATACATACAGACCCAATGAATGTATAATTTACTCAAATGTGCTAGAAGACACCAAATTCAACATACAAAGATAACCCAGCACCTGTTTTAGATAAATGGGAGCCCTTAAGTTTGTCTTGGATTATACTGACGCAAAGACCACATGGAAAACCAAAATACTCTATACAACAAGGAAAAATAGTTGTTTGGATTTCAAATTATCTCAATAACCAAACACTTAAAATATTTAAGAATATTTTTATTCCAAGCATAATAAATTGCTACAGGCAAAATGCCATAATTTCCCCACAATAAACCTATGTTCCAAAATGTTAACAGCATTCAGAAGCATATGAAATACCCTTTTTGTGTATGCTAAACTAGAAATAACAAGAATTGCCATAGAACCAAAAAGGTTATTTACTAGCTCAGCAACCAGATACCAGCTCTGGAGCCCTGAAAATGGCACTCTTGCCCAAGGGACCAGATCCACATCAGTGCAAAATGGAACATCACCACTTAGTGAACAGCAGGTATTTAGTATTTCCTTGCCACAGATGGCTTCTCCAAAAAGTTTTAAACTCCTTCACCACTGTACCTCAGTGCCTTGCAGCTAGCTTATTAGCAGCATATACTAGTAATAAGACATTAAGATATGTCTAACAAGACAACTAGAACGTTCAAAAGGGACAGAATGAGTCTGAACTCCAGTTTACTTCAGCTGGTAAGAAACCATAAGGTACCCATCTCACCCCTTAAAACTCCTGAATAATCCTTCCACCAAAACAATCCCTGAGCCTGCCCATTTGGGGAGTCCAACTCTCAACGTTTCACACGAAGTCTGGAGCTATTAGAAGTTGTGCACCAATGTAGTAGTGTGTGTTGCCATGCAAATCTGTCACAGATATAGAACTGAAACAAATCTAACAAGTATTATACACAGAATGTATTTTTGACAGGTACGGAGAATGAGAAAGGCAAACCAAATGCAAGAACATTTGTGTCTGAAGATATAAATATTGTGTACACAATTCAAGCTTACTTAGTTCTACTGCAATTTAAAATATTGAATCCTTAGTTCTACTATAATAGGAATTGATCTTAAGGAAATAATCAGACTCTTGGTTATTACTGGCTTATATCTTTCAACAAAACTGTCCATCAAATAACATTGTGAGGTGGACGTTAATATTCGTGTGTGTGTGTCTGTCTTCGAGTCATTGTTTTGACTCCTGGAGACTGCCTGGACTAGTCCTGTACTTTTCTCAGCAAGATTTTTCAGAAGTGGTTGGCCCTGGCCTCCTTCCTAGGGCTGAGAGAGAGGGACTGGCCCAAGGTCACCCAGTTGGCTTTGTGCCTAAGGTGGGACTAGAACTCACAGCGCCCCAGTTTCTAGACTGGTGCCCTAACCACTATATCAAACTGGCTCTCAATATACATACAGGTGGACATTAATAAACATATGTGTAAATCTGTAAAAGGACAATGAAAAATAATTCAAAGACTTCACAAAATATTTAGGAATGTTATGGAGATACACAGTTCACATAGTCACAACCTACCTCCTCTTAACATCTCAGTGACAGAATATTCATTACCATTGGATGGTGGGTATGACATTTTTCTTAATGGGAAAAAGAACAATGAGAATGTGGCTGGGTTTCAAACATCCTGCTCTGTTTCTTGAAGTAGACTTTGTTCCCAATACAACTACCAACAAAAAGTGATGCCTATGAAAACGGTTCTATCCACAATGGCTGAGCAGTAACGCAAAGGCAAAATAGCTTACCTTGCATGGCAGAAGAAATGTACAGAATCCCTAATAGCAAGTATCTTAGTGAAAAATCTATGTGAGCAATAATTTGATTCCGGCTAGAACATGGTGAGTAATAATTATGGATGTCTCTTCTAATCTTCTGGTTCAATCCTCTATTTCCCATTAAATTACTTCTTTTAACTATGCTGTTTTTATGACATGGGCTGTTGCTAAGAAACACATTTCTGTTCAGAATAAACTTCCTATTTTTTGCCCTTGACAATGGAGCAGCTATGCAGAAGGTAGGATTCCTGTCTTTATGAGAGATACTTCTGTTATTTCCCATGTTGACAGAATAAATCAAACAAACTGGAGAGTGCATTTTTTGTAATCTGCAAAATGAACGTCCCAAACAGATGTCCACAGTATATGCAGGGAATTTAGATTTTGGCACCAAAATCTAATGAAATAGAACAAATCAATAGATTATGTGCTCCCTCTCCAGGATCAAACAAGTTTTAAATAGTGGTAAAACAAATAATCTAACTAGACCAATGTTTCTCAACCTTGGCCACTTTAAGCTGTATGGACTTCAACTCCCAGAATTCCCCAACCAGCATGCTGGCTGGGGAATTTTGGGAGTTGAAGTCCACACACCTTAAAGTGGCTGAGGTTGAGAAACACTGAACTAGACTGAAATACAACTCTCATTAGTATCAACGTATCCGTTAATTTTGATTATAATGGTATGATACACTCTACCAAATCTACTCCCAACTTTTAACAATTCATACTGTCATAAAATACCTCATTCCAAAAATAGAGATCAAGGCCACTGTTTGTTATTCACCAATTTAGTTACCACTGAGCAATTAATAATCGTCTATGAGAAAGCCAAGGAAATTGGAATGCAGTTATTATTAACTGATGACACATACGCTGTTCCACGACAAGATGTCACTGCATCTCTCAGGCTTCCTTAATTAAAACAAAAAACTGTTTGAATAGACTCTTTTTTTTTTTTTTATAAATGTTTTTTTATTTTTACAACAAACACAAAACATACATGAACAAACAAAAACATAAAAAGGCATAAAAAAAGTATCTTCCATTTTATACCGTGTGTCAACCAGTTACCAACTCGTTGGTGCCCCTTTCATAATCTTAAATTCTCATATCATCTATTCAAAATATACTTGTATACTTATCAATAAACAATTATTAATCATTCATAGCTAATCTATAGAATCATTTATTACAAAAAATTTTAACTTTCAATAGGATTAGTAATACATTTTCATCTATCGATTATATGTGTATATATATAATAGTTAATATCAAATTTCTATTATAAAATTTCCTAATCCATTACATTACTATATTTTCTCATCTAATCATTAATAAAAACAAATCCTGTGTCATATAAAATTACTTATCTTCTTACTCTAATATCAAATCTCAATTTAACTCATCTCTGCACATTCCATAATTTTCAATAACTTCCTCCTGCATAAGTACTTTTTAATTTTTCAAATTCTTAAAAGTTACAGTTCTAACCAGTATCAGTTACAGTATCAGTTACGGTTCTAACCAGGTTACAGTTCTAACCAGATTCTTCACTACATGTTTCAACAAAAATGTCTCTAGTTTAAAATCTATATGTTACTATATTCAACCATGTATAAATTTTAGTCTAATCTCTTAAGACGTTTACAATCAAATACAATTTTTAACTATACATCTCAGATTTATACTTTATTCCAGCGCTTGCATAATTTTGAGTTCACCCTTTTCATTCAATATCCCAAAATATCTAGCTGTTTATTCCTTTTTCTATGTTATTGGATAAGAGAAAGCAATAATAAATGTCCTTTCAAACATTCTGCTTTTTAAAGCTTCTGTCAGTTCCATCATTGTTGTATTCCCCTCGTTTTTCTTTAAACATCTGAAGTAGTTTCTTTCAATGTTGTTTTACTTCTTCTTTTTGTGCATTCTCTTAATACGATTTTCCATTATAATCTTGTATAATCTTTTTCTCACCCTCAGTGCCAAGAACAAGTCTGTCCCTCTTCATTTATCAGTTGACTAACCCTTTTAATTCTCAGTTTATAGGCCTCACAATAATTCTGTTTAATGCTTCTGATTTCTTGTACTATTTCTTCCTTTTCCATTGATCCCGTTTTATGTTTAATTAAGTCCATTTTAGCTTTAATATCTTTTTTCTTTTTTTTTTTTGCGGGAATTTCTGCAGCTCTTCTTCCAGTTTTTTATAGTCATCCTCGATAGTTTAAAGATCTTTTTCTACATTGTGTTTCTCGTATAGTCTATTGTCTTGATAAACCTTCATTGAGTTAAAGGATTCTTTATCTTTGTTCTTGCCAAAAATAAGAGAAAAAAAGAAGCAAAAGGAGAAAAAGAAAAGAAAAAAGAAAAAAAAAAGGAGAGGAGGGGAGAGACTAAGTCTCTTTAAAAAAAATCCAACTGGGAGGGGGGAATGGAGAGCAAAGCAGAGCTTCTAGCAGAAAAAAGAGCTACTGCCACTAATCAAGGCTCTTGTGACTAGCTCAAACTTTCCATCTTGATATTTTCAAAATCGCTTTCAACTCCACTTTCTTGTTTATAGTTACGGATGGCACCTGTATAAACATGCACATCCCACTATCTTTTTAGAAAGCACAAAGTCCTTGAGCATGCGTCACAATGGAAGGAAAAAAGCACTAAGTCGCGCCTCTAGATGGCAGTGCAACTTTCTTTCATTTACTTTCTCTTAACTCCACTTTCCCCATTTCAAAATCAAAAGTATAAATTTCTTATAACAATAAAGAAATCTTAGTCAAAAAAAAGGCTTAAAATAAAGAATTATTGAATATTAAAAAGAAAAAGCCAATCCAGTTAAAAATATATTTTTTTAAAAGAAAAACATCTTGTCAATTCCACTAAAAAGGGAAAGTTGAAAAGAAATTTTTTTTTTAGACTTCTTTTTTTATAAGGTTCAATCTCGCCGCTTAATCCACTTTTCTTCACTTTTAAAAATCTCTTTAAGTTTCTTAAGGTGTTCTCTAAGAATAGTTGAATAATAAAAGTCCATCTCACCCAGTTGACACCCCTCTCTTCCTTCTTCCTTTGGAGCTGTCCCGGCTTTCGCAGCCATTTTTGGCTGGCTCTCCTCCGCCGGCTTCAAGAGCTTCTCCCGGGATCAATCTGGAACTTGCGGCGTCCCTGAGATCCGCGGGACGCGCCCTTTACGATCGCCATCTCTTCGGGACGGCTTAGGTCCGTCGGGACCGTCCAGGGGAGGAGATATCAGCTGCGATCCTGGGAGCCCAGGATCGCCCGCCGTATCGCCGCGACGCCAGCTCCGCCCTCTGGCCAACTGTTTGAATAGACTCTTGAATGCACTGTTTCACCTGATGAATTTATCAAATAGAGGCAATATTTTCAAGGCAAACATACCTTATATTAGCCTTAATATTCTCATTAAACTAATGCGCAGAGAAAATCAAGTCAGTGTTTTAGAAAAACACATTAATTTTAGCTTACCAAAATTGTCTACCAATTTACTCTAATTGAAGAATGGGCAAGCAACCCTTGGGTGGGGAGTCTCCATGGGCTGCAATAGGTGGGCCTATCACACATGGCATTGTCTACATACTGAGGCAATTGAGGATTTTCTTCTTAATTTTAAAAATAACTTGTGTACGAAGCTTATTTTAAGGATTTATAGTATACCATTTATGGATTTCTGCCTTAAAATAAGAGGAACAAATAGCACCAAATTTCATCAGCAGGTTGCCTACTGTAATTATATGTGGGAATGACCTGGGGAGACAGGGGTAAGAGCCACAGTCAGGGGAATGGTCGGATCAGAGGCATCTTAGTCCACAGAAGGAATGTGGACGTGGCAAATATCTCAGAAGGGACCCTCCCTTGTTTCTTGGGTTGTAAAGGGAAGGGGGGGAAGAGATGTACTTTCAGGTTGGCAAGATTCTGTTAATGTAACCTTACAATAAAGTAGAATTAATTCATCTGGGTGTGCTTCCTGTCTGGACTATCTTGCAAGGCTGACAGCAAACTGTCTCCCAAGGTCATTCCCACATACCTACCTCTGTTCTATAATAAATGATTTAAAATTATTCTGAAACTGTTACTCAATTTAGTAAATTTGTTCATCTGATCGCAAACCCACATTTAAGCACATCGAATTTAATAACTGCTAAGCCGGAACACAACCCCCCCACCCACAAGCTAGACTAGTCCTTTAACATACTTCAACATAGTTACACTCATCTTTAAGCAAATTATCCAATGGTTGAGCTTGATCCCATTGAGAACCAGTATGGCCTCCTCTCATATATCTAACCATACTTCCTGACCAAAGTCTGCTATTTATGAAGTGATAACATTTGCAGGTGTGCTTTTTCATCAATTGCAACCACATGCTTGGCACCCCCTTGTGCTCTTCTATTTGAGATACTTTGCTTTTTGGCTTGCGCTTCCCATGAAACTTGACTGGAAATATAGCTGCAAAAATATCTTATTCTCTTATATCATCAGTACTTGTCCTGGGCCCCTCTGTAACTGAGTTGTTGGAGGTAGATAGCCATTTCACTTTGGCAGACTAGAGAAAAATCAAAGCAGCCATATGGCTGTCTAGATATGTGTAAGATATATGAATACATATGCGTGCTTTTCTATGGACAATTAGGCGAATATTAGCTAGCTGCAAGAATTATGGACTAGAGTTTGAGACTACCCAATTTCAACAAACAAATGGTTAACGAGTTTAATGGATATTAAATGCATCTTTTATTCTCTTAAGATAAAATCAGCAAAAGATGTTGTCATGTTACTGGATACATCATTTTAAATATGTATATTTTAAAAGGGTTGGCTTTCAAGTGTTAAGTGACTGGGGGCAGTAACAATTAAATGTATGATAAGCTTGTCCTGCTATTGCCCTGTCTTAGTTTAATTTTCTGTAACTTTGTTAATAAGATTTTGAGAAGAGTGATATGGATTAAAGATGGGAATTTGATTTTGAATTATGTATCAAAAATGGGAATTTGAATTACAGGCATAAAATGTGAAATTAATAATGCATGAAAAATTATGGATTTACCAGCATGGTATGCAACCAAAAATATTCTTCTTTAATGGAAAGGCAGCACAAACCCAGATTTACAGCTTATGAACTGGTTCTTTACTGCTGTCATGGAAAGACTGATCAATATTATTCTGGGTGTTCAAACTGATTTGTTTGAAAAAATGAAAAAAACTTGGATGACTGCAATGTACTCTATACAGGACTACCATGAAAACAATTCAGAGACCTGGTCCAGAATGCGACAGCATCAATAGTTATGTGCACACATTGATATAGCCATGTAACATCACTACTTCATGAGCTGCACTGGCTTCCAGCAAGTTTCTGTGTGCAATATCTCTGTCACAAAAACCTGCATATCTTAACTGACCACTCTATACTGTATCATATAGTTAAGCAACTACTTAAGATACCACTCAACTATTTTCTACAGTATTGATTATATCTCAGAGTTTAGTAGGAATACATACTTTAGTCAACAGAAATAGCAAACAGCATTATTACTACATCCAGACTTTTAGCTGAAGAGAAAGAGAAATATAATATCATACTTAGACATATATTACAGAAATAAAGAAATCATAGGATTAAGTTAAATAACTGAACAGCTTAAATATGAATTTGTTGGGTTTTTAGGCTTTTTTAAAAGCCTTCATATTAGAATCATGCTTTGCCACCTAGATACTAAGCAAAACCAGTGCTTCAAAAGAAAGCGGGGGGGGGGAGATAGAGTGGGGAAGAAATGAGCTCTATTTGGATTTAGGCAGTTTACACAAAATATTTACTTAATTTCAAACCCCTGAAATTTTGCACGTTTGAATTTTGTTCCATGGCAAAATCTCCAAACTAGTTTGATTCAAAGTACTAATCCAAAGCACACTTCTTATTGCAATTTACACAATGCGCGTTTGTTGAAGAGATCAAGAATGACAGCATTCATAATGGTACTTGACTAAAGAAGGCTTGACAATTCTGATCTATTTAGGTTCAGTTCAATAGATGAGCTACAGAACAATACTGATCAGGTTCATCTGAAATTCACATGAACATTCTTTTACAGTTCTTATTGCCATCCAAACAATAGTAGGATGATATCACATTACTTTCATTTTATGGATCTGACTCATATCTATGCTTATCATAAAAGAAACATGATTCAAAGTTTGTTAGAATGATCCCTGTTAATGCAGGCTAATGCTCCCTATATGTGCGCTTAGTAATCAGGCTTTGTAAACCAGACTAATATTATCACTCTTCAAAAAGACAAAGAAATGAGATAGAGACAATAGTTGCTTTGTCTCTCCTCCCCACGCATGAGATCTGAATAAGACTTCCTATCCATGTCTACATTATAACTACTGTCCCCATTCTAAAATCAGAAGCTTAAAGAATTCAGAACTTTTGCTTGGGAAAAGTTGGGAAGCGTATGCACCCATTTTCTCTCTGAACAAACACAATGGAACCCATATGGAGGGCATTCCTGCAGAAATAGTATTAAACAGGTACAGGTGCCCTGAGGGACTCCTTTGGTTTTCATCCTTTCTCATATAGCTGGAATCAAAGGAGGTAATAATTTTCAGTTGAAATGGTGCCTACTAATCACAGCTGAACTCAAATACTTGTCAAGCACATTTCAGTAATTATAAGCTGTACTTTTAGTACCATTTTCATGCTTTAACACCATAGGGCATTTCTCTGCGTTAAGCAGCCGGCTTCCTGTAACTTCCTAAATTATGGAGATAGCAGGCTCCAAATTCACATTATAAAGTTGCAAAAGTGTAAGATTGATGGGATTCTATGGAAACACCCATTGGGTTTTGATATTTTCCCCCCTTCCAAACTCTTCTACACTAACCATTCTTGCCATTCTTAATCTGTACTTTTTCCCCACTGTTATTATGTAATGAAAGGTGTTCATTCTATCAGGCCTGCAGGAAGAAAATCCTTCTGATCTTCATTTATAAGAACAATTCCCAATGAAATCAAGTAGACATTTTTGAACAAGAAGGCAAACTCAGTGCACTTTTATACATGCTGTGCAAAAATTAAGAGAAATCTGCTCCAAGAGATAGGCTACTTCATATTTTTTGGCATCTTAGTTTGGAATGAAAGTGTTCAGTCAAGGTTTCTTGACTGCTGAGAAGTCAAAAGGGGGAAGATTTCCAAGGCGTGAAAGAAAGAAAAAGATGAACAGGAAGAAAACCTAAAGAAAAAAGTGCAGCTCAGTCAAGATTCTGAAATACTCTAGTATTCAGATCAAATTATGTAAAGGGGTGAGAGGGGTGGATGGATGGATGGATGGATGGATGGATGGATGGATGGATGGATGGATGGATAGAAAGAAAGATGGATGGATGGATGGATGGATGGATGGATGGAAAGAAGGATGGATGGATGGATGGATGGATGGATGGAAAGAAAAATGGATGGATGGATGGATGGATGGATGGATGGATGGATGGATGGAAGGAAGGAAGGAAGGAAGGAAGGAAGGAAGGAAGGAAAGAAAGAAAGAAAGAAAGAAAGAAAGAAAGAAAGAAAGAAAGAAAGAAAGAAAGAAAGAAAGAAAGGTAGGTAGGTAGGTAGGTAGGTAGGTAGGTAGGTAGGTAGGTAGGTAGATAGATAGATAGATAGATAGATAGATAGATAGATAGATAGATAGATAGATAGATAGATAGATATCCAGATCTGCATGCTTGCTTCTTTTTCACTTAGGTGAAGTAAACATTCTTAAATAATCTGAAGCAAACCACAGTATTCTACAGATCAACAGCAACCTCTGGGAAGTGCAAAATTTTGCTCCTGTTGATATTCATCATATAATACTGTAGCTCTGATTGGTTAGAATATAATTTGCATAAGGCTTCTGTGAGATTTTGTGTTGGTGCATACATTGTGGTTTTTGACTGTAAATCAAAATAGGGATGTTTCCTTAAATATCAGTTGCAGAAATTTTCCCACTTCTTGATTTCCTGGAAATATAGTAATGAAGCAGAAAAGTATTTTTCTGTTAAATCTTCCCTTTGGAGAGGAGAATAATCTTAAATTCAGGGTCATTTCTCATGCTCAAAACACTCCCTAAGTAAGCTATATAAGATATATCAGTGTTATTATTCCTGGACGGCAGACACAAAGAGAATTTTTTCCTACTGTTACCTAGTTAGGGCAATGGCAAGCAACATCTATCTTGGCATAATCTTATTCAATATACAATTTAAATGTAATGTTAATGTGCTTCTGAGAGAAAAAAATATTTTTCTGGAAATCTTCATGATTACTTCTAGTTTAGCAGACTGGAAAATCCAAGATGCAAAAGGAATGGCCTAAAATAACTCAGCAGGATGCTGGTTTAGGTTCTGAGGATTCTTTCAAACGGAAGTCTCCTGGTGTCTCTGAAATTGTGATTTTTCTTTGCCCTAATTATAAACTGCTATTAGTTTTCATGCCATAATAAGATATAGATCCATATAACCTATCTGTGATACAATATAATTTCTCTGAATAACAAAAGAAAGGTAGTAACACACCATATTGTATTTGGAAATTTATTCCTTAAATATTCAATATAGCACAATACCTCTTGAATCATCTCCTTAATATCCCATATAATTCCTTTCCTGACTTTACTTCATTTTCCTTTGTAGGACTGACTTATTTAATTAAAATCTATAAGAATGGGGAATCATTTGGACAAAACAAGTACTGAATAATGAGGCTTGCTAGCAGAAATCGCCTTTGTGTAAAACTTTGTGTAAAGTTGTTCAGTGGAAAAGCTTTACTAAGTTTGCCATACTGCATAAGAAGCCCACAAAGACAATGACAGAACATTCATTCCACTCCGTCCCCTCACACACCATTCTCAGCAGCCTGAGCTAGAAATGTACTTCACACAAAAGCATAATAAACAATCTACGTAGCCCCTGGGAGCTATCAAAAGTAGCTTTCTGTGAGGAAATTGGAGACCCGATTCCAAAGTTGATCTATCCACACTGTTTCTAGGATACAACTTGGTTACTCTGCATTTGTGAATCAATTATTCCTGACGGTAATTGGGACTGTGAAGTCCATCGCTAAATGACATGAAGTGTGATGTCACGTGACCATGCTGACTTATGACAGCAGTCTCAATTGATCCCACGTGGCCACATGATTGCCGTTTGCGACCTCCTGCCGACTTCCCCATTGACTGCTTGTCAGAAGCCAGCAGTGAAGGTCACAAATGGTGGTCATGCGACCTTGGGGCGCTGCAGCCATCGTACTTGCAACCCAGTTGTCAAGTGCCTGAATCACGATCACGTGACTGCAGGGACACTGCGACAGCCACAACTACAAGGACCCATGGTAAGTACCCCTCGTTCAGCACCATCATAACTTCGAACGGTTGCTGAGTGAGTAGATGTTAAATGAGGACTGTATTTAAGAACTGCATAAGCCAGTGCCACACAAGACTTACTACTCAGCAACAGACTGCAGCTTCCTATTCAGAGTCCATGCCTTTGCATACATAAATGCCCTGGGATTGTAACAACAGTGATGGAGCACGATCCATTTTGGGGAGTGGGGAGGATCTTATGAAGGATGGAGCAAGGGAGCATCAAAATTGCTCTTTAAGCATTATTCCTATTGCAAGGATGTACAGTCCTAAAACTGTGGGGACTTTTGGTACCTGACTGCAATTAGGATAGAAGTAGGAGCAAGGGAGGCAGAAGTATATAGCAATTAATATAAAATCTGAAACTAAGTTTGTAGAATGAAAAACATATTTTCTTGCTGTGATTTGAGACAACTGAGTTCTATGATTTGGGTATGGATACAGCTATGGTTTAAATCAGCATTTAAAAGCTCCACGGAGTAAGGCAGAAATTTCCCAATGTCTATTTTTTATTACTGCCCAAAGCTTACCAGACCCCCGCTCCCACCGTGAGACCTTTACTTCATTTCAGATAAGAACCAAACACGCACTTTAAACGGCATTTTCCTGTTCATACACAGAAAGAAAGCAGCAAAGGGCTTTGCTTGATTTGCCCCCCCCCGTTGCATTCTTGCCGTCTCTCTCAGTATTGGAAACTCATTTACCACCTCTTATCTTCAAGATGATTAGGCTAAATTAATTTTACAAATGCCTCTCTGTTAAGAGAATGTATTGTTTCTGTCAGGAAATGTGTTTGTATTGATTTGTGAGTAAAAGGAAATCAATGCTTCAAATAATGCAAAACAGGGAAAGCACTGATGAATGATTTACTTGCCTCCCCATTAAGGGAATAGTTTCAAAAGATTTCTTAGCCACATGAAGTAAATGCATTTGTTAAAAGCTCATCCATTGCAGTTGTTATCATAAATACTCCTTTCAAGGACTTTATGACACACTTACGGAGTCCAGATCTTTGGGAAAGCATCAATTTCCTCTTGTGTATATTCATTTAATTTCTTGGGCACTTTGCGTGGCTGTGGAAGCTCCTGTACCAGATTCTTACGAATGTCTTCAGGGATAACCTAGGGAGAGGAGAAACACAATGGTAATCATCAGTCTTCACTGACTTTTTCACAGAATCATGAAGTTGGGAGGGGCCACTTGGGCAACCAAGTCCAATTTCCTACTCAGCGCAGCAATCCAAATTAAAGCGTCTCAGACAAATGGCTGTCTTGCCTCCTCTAGAACATACCCAGTTCTCCAATTAATTGGATCCACTGTCAAACCACTCTTACAGTTATTAAGTTTTTTCCAACATTCAATTCTTGTCTTCCCGTAACTTCAATCCATTATTTCTTATCTTACACTTTGGAATTATAGAGAACACAAAATATTATATCCATGCTTGGTCTTCTCTTCTGAAAGCTTAACATTCTCAGTTCCTTCAATCTTTCTTCACTGGCTTTGCTTCTAGTCCCCTCATCTCACTGCCCCTCTCTTAACTGTTTCATTCTGACTCCTTAAAGGGCAGAGTCTAGTCTGTGCAGAATAAAGTGAAATTATACTTCTGCTAAATCCATCTAAATATGGATTTACCTTCTTGCAGCCACATCACACTACTGACTTGTTCAGTTTGCAATCAGCTACTACTCTTTTCACATTACCATTACCAAGACAAGTACCTGTCTTATACCTGTGGAATTTGATTGTTTTATTGCTACCAATCATTCAATAATAAGTAGCAACCTAAAACTATGGGAAAAATGCAGGAAAAGATTTGGTCCAGATTTATCATCTATTGCTTCAGTATTACATCTTTGTGAAGGAAAATGTACAAAAAAATTAATCAGTGGAGGAATAATTATTTACATATTGCAAGACTTAATTATTAATAAAACAAAGATGAAGTCTTTGAGATCCTCTCATCAGAACAGTCAGAATCACTGATTTCAAATAAGCAGTATAATCCTAAATTTTTTAAAAAAATAAGGTGGAACCCTTAGAGATGTTACTGAATTTGAAAAAATTATTACATAAAATCCAAACAACATATTGGGAATAATCTGCAAGTGGCCAATAGAGCACAATTCAGAAAGTGAACAAGTTAAGGACTGTATGATCAAATGGATACAGAGTTTGAACAGAAGAATGGATATGCAACAAGAAAAATAGCAAATTCAAAGCTAATATTACACATAGAGAAAATTGGTACAAGATGTTCTACTGATGGTAGATTACTCTAGTACTGATTGCCAAAATAAACAATTCTTTTCTCAAAAAATATCTGGAAATGGAACAACCAGGTTAGATCATTCTTTCACATTTGGTGGCAATATTAAGGCCCAACAATTCTGAAAAATGGTTTATAACACAATGAAACAGATATTAAAGGTAGATTTTTCTTTTCATTCTGTTATCTTACTAAACATTACTAAACCTTATTGTCCTACAAAATATATAAAATATATGTTTAACAGCTGCTAGGATACTTTAGGCTTCTAAATGGAAAGCATAAATAATTCCTTCTACAAAAGAATAGCAAATTAAGTTATGGGAGTATCAACTGATGTCATTTTTATTTAAAATTTCTATTTATTTAAAAAGAAATAAAAGAAAATATTTAAAAAAGAAAATCTAATATAGAATATAACACAAAGTAGAAACTATTTTTGGATTATAAACTTACAAACAGGTAAGATCCAAACTTTGGGTTTCTCCTGACATAAAATTATAACATTTAAGTCCCTTCCCCCTTCCCGCTTTTGTTCCTGATTTTCTAAAAGTGTTACCTTTTTCAGAGCAGACAGAACTTATTGTTTTTTCCTTGATGTATCATTTACACATGGAATTATAGTTGTTACCACTATCAGTTATTGCATAATAATTTGATTCTAATATTGATTTATTTTAATATGAAGTTCAGCTTTCAGATGGTTATATTTTAATGCACAGATTTCTATCAATGTGATTTTGATTTTTTTTGGTCAATTTTACAATGCTTGTGAACCTCTTCTTTATTTATAATTTGCTTTTTCTATTTTTTCTTGCTTCTTGCTCTACATTATTTTTAGATTTATATTCCACCTTTATTTTGTACAACTCAAGGCAGTTTACACAGCATTCCCTACTCCTAGTTTCACCGATACAACAACCCTGTGAGGTGAGTTGGGCTGAGATAGAGTGACTGATCCGAAGTCATTCTTTCATGCCTGGGGACCAGAACCTTTCTAGTCCAGCATTTAGTGCTACCCCCAAACTGGCTCTCAAAATTAAAAAAAAATATGATATAGTTATGTTAAACCCATTTTCTCCTAAGGCTGTTCTGAATTATCGTTCTGTCTTCCAGAGTATTAGTTATCCCAATGAATTTTCTGTTTCCTGTAAAACTGATGATCCTTCTTTCTACTTCATCCAGTTGTTAATAAAAGTACTGAACAGTAGCAAGCTCAGGATTGAATCTTGGGGCACACTACTTGACACTTCTTTCCTTTCTTGGTGAGCACACCACATAATTCTCAGGCAATCCAGCCCACAATGAACTAGAGTGCTAACAGAATGTTGTGGGATCGCTGAATGTTTCGCTGAAATCAAGATACACCATATCAACAACATTCTCACTAGAATCGGTTGGAGATGGAGATGGATGGGATAAATTGAAGAAACTGCATTAAAATAATTTATTAAAGACACAAAAATATGAGAAAAGTATCATGATGAAAATATGAGAAAATTTGGTCTGGAAAGACTTCTTACTGACAAATACATGCTGAATTCTGCTAATTACTGTACTGTTTTCAGGATGATCTTTTTATAATCTGCTCTAGAATATTCCCAGGTATCAATGTCAGACTGACTGGCGTGGACTCTTCTTTTTACCCTTCTTTGAAGACAGGACTGCCAGCTTAAAGACTCATATCTTCTACCAGGAATTTGTCAAATATAATTTATTTTAATTATAAGACTGATCTATATGCTGCTGTTGCAATGTTTTCATATTACAAACTTTGTACCTTTATTCTTAGGTTTAATTTTTAATGTTCTAAGTATGTCGCCTTGAAGCTTACTTTAATTGAAAAGACACTTCTGTATTTTGTGGATTAAAAAATGAATGCTTTGCTGATGATCAATAAATAAAAACGATGTAAAAAATAAAAGCATATAGTTCTCCTGCAGGATTATCCCTATCAATTTGTATTAGGGGCCAAAAGGAAAACAGTACAGTAATTCCAAAGTTATTGCAACATGAGCTTCTATACAAAACTATATTTTCTAGCAGGAATCTGTTAAATGTAGTTTCTTTTAATTATAAGACTGAGAAAGCAAATTAGAATAAGCTGTTATTCATGCACAAGAACAATATTAGCAGCCGACATACATTATCAGGAAAGAGATGTAGCCTTTCCATCATAGTTCTTCTGTGAAGGTTCTTTGGGAGCATTCCATAGATAGCCAGTTTTACAATCTGGAAAATAAGTACATATTTTATATACAATACAGTTTGACTCAAAATCTCAGAAATACTGAGGCAATGTTCACAGAGTTAGGTAAGAGAATTACTAACAAATGCAATAAACACAAGCGCTACTAAAAAGGGGTGATCTCCTTGTTTTGCTTGCAAGTGCAAGCATGAAGAGTGTCTTACACAAAAGTTGCTTTATGTTGAATCAGATTAATGACCCCCTTTAGCTCAGTATTGTCTACACATCAACTTTCCCTGATATTGGTAAGCTCCAGATGAACTGAGTTCAACTCTCAGAATTCTCCAACCATCATGGCCAATGCAAAGAATTTGGGGAACTGAAATCCACACATCTGGAGGACTCCACGGTTGGAGAAAGCTAGTAGAGAAAATATTGGTCTAAATGGGGAAAACCAGACAGTACTGACTAAAAAACAGTTCTCCAGGAACTCAATTTATAGTATTCCTGAAAATGATTTACTGAATTTATGTTCTAGATAAGCAGGCCCATCTGTAGAATCAGGTGAGGTAAACACTATCTATGGTCTATATATTTATGTCTATGAAGATTTAATCCACTGTTAAAAATATTTACTCACTATGCCCAAAGTTACTCTATTAGATAGGGGAAATCACAAAATCAAAGTTGCTATTTTACCCTAATGAATGTTATTACATAAAAGGAACAAAGAAGAGGAACAGGAAGAAGAAAGTATTTTAAGCAAAGTGAATTCTATATGGAACAATCCTTTTGGACTGTATGTTTATCATTAGAATTTCAGAGTTAGTTCATCTCAGTTCCAAAATATATAAAGGGTTCCAGGGTTGGGCTTGGGATAGGCTTTTTATATGTTCAAAATATGAATATATCTTATTTCAGATCATGATGTTTTTGGAAGGAAGAAAAACTGTAATAAATAGTTGAAATGATTTAAATCACCATGGATTCATTAGCCCTTGCAAGTATCTATTGATATGTACTTTAATTTCCTGTAACTATTTAACATAAGAAAGAATGTGAAGAACTTTCCTTGCAGAAAAACTTTGTATGGAATTCTGGGGTACCGTCAACTAAAATGATGAAAAAATTGTCAGAAAGAAAAATTTAAAAAGTTGAGGGAGAAGCAAAAGGGAGGCACAACTAAATGACAATTAAAAAAAAAATCAAAGTAGGTCCCTTCAAAAATCACACTCAATTTGAATGTATATTTCCTGACTTTAAATGCCTCTTTGTACTAACACATAGACCACAAACATAAAGATGCCACAAAGTAGATACCATTTGTTCTTTCTAGCCATCTCTATTCTAGCTGCAGCTATTAGTTTCTCAAAGGAGGAAAATATTGGCTCCGGAAGGAGTTATTCTCTGGGGCTGCTTAAAATGAATTGCAGACATAAAAACAGTGCACTGCATTGCTCCTTACAATATCCATAAAACTGGCTACTTAAAAACAAAACTCCTATATAACTGTATTATTTTTATACTTTCTAAAGAAACGAGTATGGCATATCCAATTTATTTATCCAAAAGAACAGCAAGATGTGTTATATTTTAACAAGCTAGGGAAAGCGTGCTGAGCATGACATCTGGAATTCTTTTTTCCACTGCAGGGGTTGGCAGGCCCATTTTCAAACTTGATCTTTATTTTGCCAGTTTCTCCCCCAAACCAAGTTTAGTCCTGTTCTGTTCAGTCCACAGAGTTATCCTGATGGACAGACAATGTCCCAACTTCCTTTACAAAATGACTTTCCAACGTTTCAGTGGCTTGGAAAGAGCCAAACAATTTCACCCAACCACTCCATTCCAACACATTGAAACCTTTATGGAATGAATGGAAATGCTTCAGTGCTTAACCTTTGGTAACTGGATGAAGAAGTCATGCAGAAAAACACATAAGTAGTCACCAATCAACACAAGAAAAGAGGGTACTAAAATTAAAAGCTTTTATCATTGTCGTCATCATCACCACTATCATCTTCAGGCAAGACTTTAGAACCCAACTCTAAACCACAAAGTGAACAGAAAAACTGTAAGAATACCAAGCAGCATGAAACACATCAGAGTAAACCAAAGGCAGGGACAGAAAGCAGTGAGCTGAAAGCAGACAACAGAGGAATGTCACACAATTTCAATTATCTTCCGGTCTTTACTACTGATGCTTTGTGCAAACAAACATTTGCACAGCGTTCTACAAGCAGCAGATTTCAGGACAGTCTTTGCCAGCCCCATGCTCTCTAAAAATGTTTTTCTTGTCTTTTTAATGCTACAGACTTTAAGCAAATTACTTAAAAGTTCTGTGGAGTCCTTGGTGCTGAGCTTGGTGGTCTGCCTGCAGACGTTTCATTACTGATCATATTACCTACAATAGTGTGAAAAAGAAAGTACACCCTCTTTGAGTTCTATGGTTTTACATATCAGGACATAATAAAAATCATCTGGTCCTTAGCAGTTCTCAAAAGTAGATAACTACCACCTCAGATGAACAACAACACACGACATATTACACCACGTCATCATTTATTTTATAAAAAGAAAGCCAAAATGGAGAAGCCATGTGTGAAAAACTAAGTACAACCTTAGTGCTTCCATAGGTATGAAGAGGCTAAGTAGCACAGAACTCAAAGAGGGTGTACTTTTTTTTTCACATGACTGTAGTTGGGTAATGAAACATCTGCAATCAAACCACCAAGCTCAGAGAACACCAGGGACTCCACAGTTCAACCCTGAACTACAGATGTTCTCTTCTATTTAAAAGTTCTGTTAGGCTTTTCTGGAATTGTGTAAGTCAGAATTGATGGCTAAACTTTTATGGGTTCATCAGATGTTCAACTCTTAAACATCTGATGAACCCATAAAAGTTTAGCCATCAATTCAATTTACACAATACCAAACTGATACACACTGAAGAGTCCCCATTCAGGTATAAAAGGCTTAAGTTATGCTGATCCTTATTAGATTGTTCCCTTTAATATGGTTTAGAAGTGAAAAGTTAGATTTTTTATATTAAAATACCTCTTTTTATGGTTTTATGTATGCAGGGGATGCTTTTGCAACACACTGCACATTTTCTTTGTGTAAACCTATGTTTTGTTGCTTAGAGCAATATTTAGAAACCTACACAGAATAGGAAAAAATAACTAATGAAGACAAGAGTTATATTTGAACTTTTCCCTATTAGTCTTCCGGAGACCTGTGAAGACCTGGCTTTTTACCCAAGTGTTGGGCTAGGATGGAAGCGAGGCCAGCAAATGTAAAGCTGGTGGGATGCTGTCACACTGTGTGGGAAGTATGATGTCTTTTGTGGGATTTTGTGGGTTTATATTTGTTTTTACAGAAAGTTGCTGTGAGCTGCCTAGGATTATCATGTATAAGATGGGTGGCCATATACATTTTCTAAATAAATAAACATAACCATAATCAAGTCCAGCAAAAGAAATATACTCTCTTGCTGCAGCCAGGAAAAAACAAACCCAAGAACAGCACGATAGAGATGTTCTTTGCAAAGAAGAGTAGTGGTTTGCTGATTCAGATGCAACAATTAAGGTAACTGTCTGGATACAGGCCTCAATTTCACCAATTTCTACATCAGTGTTTCTCAACCTTAGCAACTTTAAGCTGTGTGGACTTCAACTCCCAGAATTCCCCAGCCAGCATGCTGGCTAGAGAATTCTGGGAGTTGAAGTCCACATAGCTTAAAGTTAAGATTGAGAAACATTGCCCTACATATTCAAAATGATAAGAGTCTTGCAGAGTCCTGTTTTAGCACAAAGATCCATGCCTTTTCAGAAAAGTGGTTCTGTGTTTCTTCTTACTGCAAAAAAACCCCCAAACCTTCCAATTCTCATTTTTATTTGCTTTTATCTTGGCTTGTACATAGGATTTGCATTTGAGGAATACCATGGGGATGAAGCTGTCCAAATCCTTGAAAGCAGGGCCTGTTCTGGGGAGGGAATAGGTCAGATCCAAAAGCCCTGGAGAGCATGAGAACTACTTGGGCTACCCGCCCTCTCTGAAAACGTGAAATAATGTAGACGTTCAACAGCCAAAAGTACAATATATTAAATATGCAGTTTGGACAAACTTGATAAAAAGGAAGTTACAGAACTGTTAGTCATGTAGAAAAAAAAAACCTGATTACATTTAAATCAAGTCTTACAATGCTAATATATGAATACATCCATGTAGCATTAATCATAGCTGGAAAGGCAAAGATATGGAAGAATCAACTTGTCATATTTTCCAAGATAAATCTGAAGATGCATTATTATTAAAGCACTAGGCAACCCGCGATCTGTTGGGTCATCATTTCAGACCTATTTCCTTACCTAAACAGAGAAACAGAATGACCAAGGGCAAAAAAGCAGTGGAAGTGTGAGTGACTTATTACCAGCTTCCCCACTGACTTACTTGTGGGGAGCTGGCAGGGAGTGTCAGAAATCTCCCTCCCTCCTCATATAATATAGGGTTTTGCCATTTGCCCTCCCCTCATGACCCTCAGGAGAGCCCCCGTGAAGCTTCCTCCTCCTCGACTTGCAGAACTGCCTGCCACTTTTCTGGTGGGAGGTAGAACGAAGGGAGTCATGGACCTTGAGGAATACTGCACCCCCGCTCCCCATTCTGGTGTCTTCAAGGGCCCCCTCCCTCAAGGGAGGCAGAGGGCTCACCCACTGACCACTGGTGCCCCCCAGCCAGCCCTACCTCACCAGCAGGCATCTAAGGCACTCCCTCATCCTTCCCTCAACACCCACAGCTGTTAAGAGATTTCAAATTTTGGCCTTGGTTCCAAAGCAGCCAATCGCTGCTCGCCTGTTGGGCCTTGCCACCAGCCGATTGGGCACAGGGTCCAGAGGGAGGCAGAAAAGAGGTTGGAGATCCCTCCCTCCCTCCTTCCCGCCCGGTGAGAAGAGCCCTGGTGAAGCCCCGGATATGCCCATGACTTTCACGTGACCTGGACTGACCATGGCGGTGCAGCAGCACAGCAGTGCTGAAGCAGCCACAACTTTCCCAAATTTCAATCCCACAGGAGTAATGGGTCCTGGATTTTGGACGCATTCTGTAAGTTAGCCCATTTGAGGTACCTTAGTTCAAAAATGGTTGCCTTATGACATACTGTTTCACCCAACTGTAGGTTACAGACACGAGAGTTTGAGTAGTATAAGGAGTTAAACCTACTCATTCCAGCATACAAATAAGTCTGGATATGCCATTCAATGGAGACATGTCATGGGTTTAAGATCAAGAATCAATAGTTTGGGTAACACTGCCAAGAATACCATGATTTTGGATAACACTTTTTTAAAAACTATGAAAAATATAGTAGTAAAAAGTCTTGCAACTGAGAACCAGTATAACAGAGTAGCTAAAAATCTGAAAATCTCAAATTCAAATTCCAACCACACTATGAATTCACTAAGTGGCCTTATTTAAACTATAGGTAGTCCCCAGTTTAAGAATAAATTCTGTTCGCAACTTAAGGACAAAAGTTTTGTTTGTCCTTAAGTTGAATTTGTATGTAAGCTGGAACAGTATTAATGTATACTATATAAGTAGTATTGTGTAATTAACTTGAACCACTGTGTATTTAACTCAAATTTTGCTACAATAGGCTCTGTTCTTTTAACTATGGGTCGTTTGTAAACCAGGCGTCCTTACCCTGGGGACTACCTGTACTCTTATTTAAACTACTCTTTCTCTGCCTCAGTCACTTTCTGCCAACTGCATTAGAGGCAGATAACGCTAACTCAGATGCTGTTCTAAGGATTACAAACAGACAATAGACATGAACCAGTTTGAACACTTGAAAGCCATAAACAAATGGGAGAATATAATAATCACCACCAGCAAATGAAAAACCCCTGGGGATAAAAGAGAAAGATATTGACTTATAAATATAAGAGAAGATTTCATACTGAATTGTCACCAGATCTCTTCATGGTAAGCCCATGGCCTAATTTAATAATTTACAAGACCCAATATTTATGATGCTGAATTACTGATGATTGAAACAAGCAAATGAGGCCCAAAGTCATTTCAAGCCACCATGACATTGAGTAGCACTATCTGTAATTTCTCATCAGCCCAATGGAAATTTGGTGGCAGCTGCCCTTGGGTGAATTTAAATTAGCCAAAGATTCTGAAACAGGCTAATGACACACATGTATGAAAGCATTCCTCTTTACAAAGAAGGGGAAACTGAAAACAAAGAAACTGAGAGGAAATGATTCATATAAATGGAGCACTTTATATTTGATTTTGAAAAGGTGCTTTGGAATGCATGGAGGAACTTAGCACATGTCTGCCCTTCTTTAAAGCACCATGATCTCTTCCTGGGATAGCAGTGAAGTTGAGGAAGACAGCCACACAATCCCAGGAAAAGATGCAGCTGCTTTAAAGAGGTGCAAAGAGATGCCATGTTCACATTCTCATACGCTCAGAAGCGCCTCTTTTGGAATTGAACCCAAAGTGCTGCATGGCCTAGCATTAATCTCCTTTGCCTCCAAAACAGCAGATAAACACTGAGACGACAATAAAATGTACTGTTCCTGTTGATTTTCCATTCACATTAATCTCTTCCCAAAGGCAGCAAAAAAACAATGTGTCTCAGCAGCTTTTCTTTCATCCTGTACATTCCTAATTTGCAAGTAACTTAATTCCAACATATTTATGAATTCCCTCATATGAAAGGGCCATATAACTAGAGAAAATGATGTTAATGCGGTTATTAACTCAGCATTCATAGATTAAAAATATTTACACATAATCTTCTAAGTATTATGAACCAACAAACTGTTCCTTAAATTACAGCTTAAGTAAAAGAATTTGTGACGTCTGTGATCCAATTCAAAATTAAGGACTTTTACAAGAATTTAATTAACAGCTTCAATTTCCAAGACCAAGGGGAAAAAATGTGTTGAAACACATTGACATTCCCTTGTTTGGATATCCACTTCTATGAGTGGCAAGACAAGTAGGAAGAATTACATGAGCAGAAAGTTTGACTCCAATCTGACTACATATAGGGAAGTGAGAAAAAAATGTTTATATGTTTATACCTTTACAGTACATACATATGAGATAGAGGGAAAGTCCTTCAGTAGTAATATATGTGAAAAGTATTTACTTTAAAGTAGTATATATAAAATTAATTTATGATTGCTTAACTCAACTTACATTTCTTCCTTAGAATATTTCATCATTTCTACAGAACACATTAAGTATCTAAAACAATATATTCCTAAATATATTTCCAAATTCATGAAAATAAGTCTGTTAAAAGTTTTTTAAAAGTTTGCCTTGGACATTAATAGACTGGTTAAAATTCTATTAAGTTGGTGGAACAAGATTAATATTATTAAAATAAAAATTGCTCCTCAATTGAGTTATGTTTTAACAGATATTCCAATGCTTATTCTGAACTGATCTTTCCTTCAGGCAAACAAAGTATTAAGGAAATTCATATGGAAAAACAGGCCACCAAGAATTTCATTGGCTAAATTCAGATTATCTTTTGGTGATGGTTGATATAATTCATCAGATTTTCAAAAACATAATTGGGCTTCTATCTTATCATCCACATTTATCTGGAATTACAATTTAGTACACAATCTATTGTGAGCCTCGTTAGAAAGCTATTGTGTCTTGTCATTTACTTGGGTTGATATATAATAAAAAGGCCGTTCATTTCCTGGATTGAGAGCAGCTAGACAAGTCTGGGCTCTTTTGGGCTGTAGATTGGATTTTGATGCAAGGCTCATGAATATTTAATTTTACAGATGAATTCAACCTTAAAAATAGGTTGCAAGATGTTCTGTTGGAAGTATGGGTGGAATTTGGAACAATTTTAAATCAATTACTCTGTAATGATTATTTTAAGGATTTACTTCGACTTAAAAGTCTGCTTGCCTAATTCACAACAGTGGCAATATAATCAACTCAAGCAAGTTTGGACAGATGCTTCAGAGAAACTGAGGTGCTTCATCTCTCACCTCAAGTGTGTGACCTGCATTATGTGTTGGCCCTTTCACCACCCGGGATAGGCCCATTACTGCCATGGCTGCTGTAAACTCCTGAGCTGCAGACACATCAGCAGGAAGGGTGGTACCCAATCCCCAGCCTATGCCTTGCCCCACACATTCCCCAGAGACAGCCAATGGCTGGATAATAAATGCTTTCATTTTGTCATATATTCATTTAAACACCAAAACAAATTTATTCTGATTGTGAATTATATGTTTATGCACGTAAAACAGCAAAATTTAAAAGTCAACATTACTGCACATTTCTCTCATTTTTGTTCATATTTGATTAATATACTTATTTTTGCTAGCAGATTCTCTGTACGCTTTCCACTTCCACCATATTTACATTTTATTTTGCATTCCTCATTCTATGCGTATGCATATTTTCTGTTTTAAGAACCATTTTGCAAAATTACAAACAGAGTAAACACTATTCTCTAGTTCAGCTACTGACTTGAGAAATTGTATATTTCATCCAAATATGAACTAAGTAAAATACCACTCCATCACCATCAGGTTCCAGCTAAAATATATTAATCTTACTCAATGAAGTGTTCACTCTGAATTCACTGCTTATAATGTTTCATACTATTTTGTTCACAGTAAAATTTGGTTTATAGGAGCTTACCAATTAAATGAATATCAGCAAGATTAAAGTCATATTGGTTTATACTGCCCTCTGGTGTTCAGCAACCATTATATTCAGGAAAATACAAAATACAGGTAGACCTTGCTTAATGACTCCCCTGTTTAGCAACCGTTTGAAGTTACAACGGTGCTGAAAAAGTAACTTTACAACCAGTCCTTGCATTTATAACCATCACAGCATCTCTGTAGTCACGTGATCGACATTTGGGCACTTCACAACCAACAAGTGTTCACAATGGTCACAGCATCCTGCAGTCATTTGATCACTGTGTGCTTCGCAAACCAGCTTCTGACAAGCAGAGTCGATGGAGAAGCCGGCAATAAAATCGCAAGTTGTGGTCACATGATGTCTTGTCTAATGACCCGTAATGACTCACTTAATGACCGAATGGGAAATGACATTGTTAAATCTGTCACATCACATGAAGTTTTGTTTAGTGACCATGTCACTTAGCAATGGAGTTGGCGGCCTTAACTGTGGTCACTAAGTGAGGACTACCTGCAAAAGTGAAAACCAATTGTGGGACTACATTATCAAAAAAGTCAAGTTTTAATTTATTTCTACAAGCCATCATTATGGAATGTTCAACATAACTGCATGATGGTCAACCCAATCATTTAATAACTAGATAATAAGACCAAAATATCAAGAGAGTAGTTGGCTAGAAAAGACAGAAATACGGCTTTATAACACATCTTTTGAAGTTAATAAAAATCAAACTGCCTTTTTCAAATTTCACCTACAATGCCAGTAATAACCTACTTCCAAAAGTAATCAGATCTGTATCATAGTGTAGGAGGCATACGTACTAGTCTTAAAGTTAACTTACTTAGATCAATATACTCTGGTCAAGCCCAGATAGTTAGTAGCATCTGGTTGATCCTGGTGATCTTTAAAACTAAGGATGGTCAAACCTGGCTGGTATTTAGATGGTGACCACCTAAACATATTCAGGCTGTAAGACAGATACAGTCTGAACAAATCCTGGAAAAAGGTTAGGGTGAATAATTTCTAAACTGCTGTCAAAGAAACACCATGAAGTGTCCATTAGGTGAAAAGGAATCCAATCAAAAGATACTTTAACTTTTTAAAACTCTGATTAATGAAGCTCATTATCTACATTAACTAAGTAATTTCAAATATGCCACAAAGCAAATATACTATAAAATATTAGCCAGTGAAACTTTAGGTAATGAATCTCACATAAGCAGGTCATGTCATGATTTTATATCTATATCTTTTGTTCCTGCCATAAATACCAAATGCGTAAACAATCCTTTTGGTGGTTCTGCTGCTCTTTTCCAAGTGTGCTCAGCTGAACGACAAGCACCAGAACACAGGTCAAGAATCAAAGCCACTTGTTTTATCACTGAACAGAAAAGCATCAGAGAGCATTGGAGGAATTTTTGGACCACAACCAGGATGGTTCAGATAAAGCTGATCATGACAAAATGGAAAACAGCTCAAAAGCAATGAAGAAGCTGTTCAGGAGTATCAGGCAACATGAAGGAAGGCACAAAGATCAGAACTGAGAAGAGAAAGAGAAAGGCTTTCAGGGAGGTCAGACAGAAGGTTGCTTGAAGAGACAGGCAGCCATAAAACGAAAATTGTAAATGAAATTGACGGTAAGCATGATGCAAAGCCAGAGTGGGAGCTCGGGAAATAAAAAAAAAGTTATAGGAACAAGTGGAAAGGGAGAAAAGGGACACATGTTCCAGATGTTATAATGCACAGACATCCCAGCATCATGCTACAAGATTTTTTGCAATCCTGTATTTTTAACTAGAGTAATTTTAACAACATAACCAATGTGGCCATTCAAAACTTCAGCAGCAGTACTATGCATCGACAGACGTGGGACTTAGTGATTAGATGGGAAGACTGTCAATGGCAGGAATAGAGTTGTTTACGGAAGAAGACAAAGACATGGGTTAGAAATGGACAGGCATATTCCTTACAGAACGTTCTTGGAAAACTGACAGGACTTTATGCAGGGAAGGTCAGCAAATCATTTAGAGACACAGATGGAGAAAAAGCTAGCACTTACTGCTGTTGGATCTTTTTTATGAAGCTGAGCAGCTGTAAGTTGCAGGAAGCCACCGGGGTATCTACAATACAAAGTGATAGCCAAAGTTCATTTAGAAATAGGCAAAGGTGAATATGCATAAAAACGTGGCCAATCGAGCGAGCTTGGAAAACAATGCCCTCCGCCTATCTTTCTTGAGCTACATTCTCTCAGATTTCCTTGACCATTTAAGCCTCTTCCTGCCTCTATTCTCCCTCCTTAGCCAATATTGCTATTTTGTGCATTTCTTATTTAGTGCCAGCAGACTGCCTTGAGATTTACAGAATGCACGATAACTGCTAACTTCACAATATCTAGCACTGGATACAGGTAGTCCTCGCTTAATAATGCTAACTGGGACTGGAAACTCCATCATTAGCAATGTGGTCATAAGTTGAAAAACCAAGTCCTGGTTGCTGTTGTTAAGTGAGGACCTCACATGACCACGACTTGTGACTTCCTGCTGGCTTCCCTATTGACTTTGCTTGTTGGAAGCCAGCAGGGAAGGTTGCAAATTGTGATCATGTGACTGTGGGATGCTGCAATGTTGTAATTGCGAACTGGGCACTCTGTGCCCAGATCGCAATCACGTGACTGCAGGGACACTGCAACAGCCACAAGTACGAGGACCAGTCATAACTACCACTTGTTCAGTGCCATCGTAAGTTCAAGCAGTCACTGAACGAGTGGTCATTAAACAAGGACTGCCTGTACTTGGAAATCAAAGTAAAAGCAATGTGCACACTAGTTTTAGATAAATACTTAGTGATAGCACAGCATGAAATCTAAAGGCTTGAGTCGAAGATTGGAAGGAGAACATGTTTTGAGGAGGAATCTGAATAAAGTGAGAGATAATGAGAGATCTGGGAAGTCATTCTATGCATGTAAGGTAGCAAAGGAAAAAAGGGGAGGACCATATGGAGGTAGCAGTTGGACTTCATTTGGTAAAAAGTGGAGGAAACGCAGGAGTGAATACCATCACAGGGAAGTATTGAGATACAGTAACAGAGATAGACAATAGCATGATGGTCCATTAAAACAAATTTCAATTTAAGTCAGTGATTGTGTGCTGGGTGTGAGAGATAGGAGGAAGTCAGTGCAGAGTTTTTAAGAAGGGTGTCATGTGATCATGGGTGTCAAAGTAAATGATGTTGACAGCAAAGGGCTAGTTAGATATCAGGGAATAACTACAGAGAAGAAAGCTGAAGTAGACCAGGTAACAGATGACAAGGAGGTCCTGCTTAGAAAGCTTGGCTAGAATCTCCAGGCTGCCGATTTCAACACCGAGTGCCAGAACAGAAGTGGCTCTGTAAGCTGACTGCCCCATAAGACTGCATTATTCCAACCCACCACCCCCACTGCTTTTTTTGTTTGTTTTCATCTGAAGACAAACATACTGTCTCCTGAGACTGGATAATTTGTCCAACCCCACTTTATTTACAAATAGTTTTCTCACATTGGATTTACAATCCTTGAGATGAGAGAAACAATGCAAGAGGGTGTTAGAAGTTGTAGAAACTCTTCAGCAATGGAACTGTGGTGAAACGTAAATCCCTGCTCAATGTTGAAGCATTTGCTAAGCATTCACTTTATTCTTATGCGTGCTTTACTGCCATCATATATCACTTACTGCATTAACTGACTAACCTTTAATTCTGTATTTGCATAAAGCATTCCATAATTGAAACCTATGTACTTTATCATATACTTTCTCTAAGTCAACAAATAATGCAACAGAGTTTATTTCTCTTTCATTCAGTGGGATGCTGAAGAAAAATCTGCATACACCCCTTGCCTGACATATGCCATACTATACTTCCACATAGTACATTCTATACTATAAAGACTGCTTTTGATCAAAATTCTGCCAATTTCCAGGCATATTTTACAAATTAATCCCCCTATAATTCTTGCATTTACTCTTGCTCCTCTCCCCTTTGTATAGAGAAACAATAACAGCATTTTTTCCAGTCATTGGACACAGATGGAGGCTTCACAAACATAACACTTCCATTCTTTTTTCTTTATATATGCATTATGCCATATTGTCATAATTTTTTGCATACATTTTCTCATCCACAGCATCTTTCGCTCAATCATTCCTCCAAGCAACCTTTTTCATACTTCCCATTAACCTAACTTCACACACTCCTGTGGTATTCTGTAATATAATTCTTTTCATTCTGTTTCAAACAGTTTTCACATCCTGCTTTGTTATGCCCATTTTCCATTCATTCTATTAGATTAATAGTCTGCTGTATATTTAGAACCTCTCATCATCGTTCTGTCCTTTATAATACTTTC